>NC_057809.1:326656983-327295461 GCF_018294505.1 Triticum aestivum
AATCAATCGGCTTCAGTTAGCAGCAGTAGCGAAGGAATCGCTCGATCAGGTTCAGTTAACAACTATCTATCGATCCCTCGGGTTCAATAACACGTAGCCTGCAGTGCAATCGCTCGGGTTCAGTTAGAGCCCAATGCCTCGCTCGGGTTCAGTTAGAGCCAACGCCTCGCACACACGCGCGTATGTGTACGAGAGAAACGCGCATCGCTCGGCCCCCAACCTCCCACCGTAACCGGGAACTCCCTGAAATTTTCCTCGCCCTCGCTTCAATCACAGTTTTTTCCGTCATGGACGGCCCAAAGAATGTCATGCAGCTGCGTCTCCGGCCGTCCAGGACGAAGAGCCCATTTTCTGTCATGATTTTTTGTCATAGAAGTAGGAGCCCACCACATCTATGATGATACCGGGTTTTGTCACAATTATCGTCATAGAAGTCTCATATGTATGACAAAAAACAATTTCGTTCGGCCCAAAATGTCATGGATGTGTCTTTTTTGTAGTGAGTCCTTCTCCTACTAGGAGGAGGACTCCTCCTCCTGGCGCGCCCTGCAAGGGCCGGCCGGCCTCCCCCTTTCTCCTTTATATACGGGGGCAGGGGGCACCCTAGGACACACATGTTGATTGTTCCAAGCTGTGTGTGGTGCCCCCTCCACCATAATCCACCGCAATCATATCATAGAGGTGCTTAGGCGAAGCCCTGCGTCGGTAGAAACATCATCACCATCATCACGCCGTCGTGCTGACGGAACTCTCCCGTGAAGCTCTGCTGGATCGAAGTTCGTGGGACATCATCGAGCTGAATGTGTGCTGAACTCGGAGGTGTCGTGTGTTCGGTACTTGGATCGGTCGGATCGTGAAGACGTACGACTACATCAACCGCGTTCTCATAACTCTTCCTCTTACGGTCTACGAGGGTACATAGAGGATACTCTTCCCTCTCGTTGTTGTGCATCACCATGATCTTGCGTGTGCGTAGGAATTTTTTTGAAATTACTACATTCCCCAACATTTGTGTTGTGAAGTTTTCAAGTTTTTGGGTAAAGATTTGATGGATTTTGGAACAAGGAGTGGCAAGAGCCTAAGCTTGGGGATGCCCATGGAACCCCAAGGTAAAATTCAAGGACAACCAAAAGCCTAATCTTGGGGATGCCCCGGAAGGCATCCCCTCTTTCGTATTCGTCTATCAGTAACTTTACTTGAGGCTATATTTTTATTCACCACATGATATGTGTTTTGCTTGGAGCGTCTTGTATGATTTAAGTCTTTGCTTCTTTTAGTTTACCACAATCATCCTTGCTGTACACACCTTTTGGGAGACACACACATGAATCGGAATTTATTAGAATACTCTATGTGATTCACTTGTATCTTTTGAGCTAGATAATTTTGCTTTAGTGCTTCAATAATATCTTTTTAGATCACGCTGGTGGTTTTATTTTATAGAAATTATTGATCTCGCATGCTTCACTTATATTATTTTGAGAGTCTTTTAGAATAGCATGGTAATTTGCTCTGGTTATGAAATTAGTCCTAATATGATGGGCATTCAACATGGGTATAATAAAAACTTTCATATAGAGTGCACTGAATAGTTTAATACTTGATAATTGTTTTGAGATATAAAGATGGTAATATTAGAGTCGTGATAGTTGAGTAATTGTGAAATTGAGAAATGCTTGTGTTGAGGTTTGCAAATCCCGTAGCATGCACGTATGGTAACCGTTGTGTGACAAATTTGAAGCATGAGGTGTTCCTTGAGTGCCTTCCTTATTAATGGCGGTCAGGGACGAGCGATGGTCTTTTCCTACCAATCTATCCCCCTAGGAACATGCGCGTAGTGCTTGGTATTGATGACTTGTAGATTTTTGCAATAAGTATGTGAGTTCTTTATGACTAATGTTGAGTTCATCGATTATACACACTCTCACCCTTCCACCGTTGCTAGCCTCTCTTGTGCCGCGCAACCTTCACCGGTACCATAAACCCATCATTTACCTTACTCAAAACAGCCACCATACCTACCTATTATGGCATTTCCATAGCCATTCCGAGATATATTGCCATGCAACTTTCCACCGTTCCGTTTATTATGACATGCTTCATCATAGTCATATTGCTTTGCATGATCATGTAGTTGACATCATACTTGTGGCACGGCCACCATTCATAATTTTTTATACATGTCACTCTTTATTCATTGCACATCCCGGTACACCGCCAGAGGCATTCACCTAGAGTCATATTTTGTTCTAAGTATCAAGTTGTAATTCTTGAGTTCTAAGTAAATAAAAGTGTGACAATCTTCATTATTAGAGCATTGTCCCATGTGAGGAAAGGATGATGGAGACTATGAATCCCCCACAAGTCGGGATGAGACTCCGGACAATAAAAACAAAAAAAAGGCCATAAAAAAGGCCCAAACAAAGAAATGAGAGAAAAAGAGAGAAGGGGCAATGTTACTATCCTTTTCCACACTGGTGCTTCAAAGTAGGACCATGATCTTCGTGATAGAGAGTGTCTTATGTTGTCACTTTCATATACTAGCAGGAATTCTTCATTATAGAACTTGGCTTGTATTTTCCAATGATGGGCTTCCTCAAATTGCCCTAGGTCTTCATGAGCAAGCAAGTTGGATGCACACCCACTTAGTTCCTTTTGTTGAGCTTTCATACACTTATAGCTCTAGTGCATCCGTTGCATGGCAATCCCTACTCACTCACATTGATATCTATTGATGGGCACCTCCATAGCCCATTGATACGCCTGGTTGATGTGAGACTATCTTCCTCCTTTTTTCTTCTCCATAACCACCATTCTATTCCACCTATAGTGCTATGTCCATGGCTCGCGCTCATATATTGCGTGAAAGTTGAAAAAGTTTGAAAAGGCTAAGTATGAAACAATTGCTTGGCTTGTCATCGGGGTTGTGCATGATGGGAGCGTTTTGTGTGACGAAAATGAAGCATGGCCAAACAATATGATTGTAGGGATGTGCTTTCTTTGGCTATGTTATTTTGAGAAGACATAATTGCTTGGTTAGTATGCTTGAAGTATTAAAATTTTTATGTCAATACTAAACTTTTGTCTTGAATCTTTTCGATCTGAACATTCATGCCACAATAAAGAAAATTACATTGAAATTATGTTAGGTAGCATTCCACATCAAAAAATTTGTTTTTATCATTTACCTACTCGAGGACGAGCAGGAATTAAGCTTGGAGATGCTTGATACGTCTCTAACGTATCTATAATATTTGATTGTTCCATGCTATTATATTGTCTGTTTTGCATGTTTAATGGGCTTTAATATCCTCTTTTATATTATTTTTGGGACTAACATATTAACCGGAGGCCCAGTGCCAGTTTATGTTTTTTGCCTATTTCCGTTTTTCGTAGAAAAGGAATATCAAAGGGAACGAAACCTTCGCAAGGATCTTTCTTAGAACAAACGCAAACTAGGAGACATGGACTGGAAGTCTGGAACTCCGCGAAGCTTCCATGAGATAGGAGGGCGCGCCCAGGGGGTAGGTGCGCCCCCACCCTCGTGGGCCCCACGGAGATCCACCGACGTACTTCTTTCACCTGTATATACTCTTATACCCTAAAAACATCAGGGGGAGCCACAAAACCACATTTACACCGCCGCAACCTTCTGTACCCGTGAGATCCCATCTGGGGCCTTTTTTGGTGATCTGCCAGAGGGGGATTCGATCACGGAGGGCTTCTATATCAACACCATTGCCTCTCAGATGATGTGTGAGTAGTTTACCACAGACCTTCGGGTCCATAGTTATTAGCTAGATGGCTTCTTCTCTCTCTTTGGTTCTCAATACAAAGTTCTCCTTGATGTTTTGGAGATCTATTCGATGTAATACTTTTTGTTGTGTGTTTGCCTAGATCTGATGAATTGTGGATTTATGATCAAGTTTATCTATGAATAATATTTGGTTCTTCTCTGAATTCTTGTATGCATGATTTGATATCTTTGCAAGTCTCTTCGAATTATCGATTTAGTTTTGCCTACTAGATTGATCTTTCTTGCAATGGGAGAAGTGCTTAGCTTTGGGTTCAATCTTGCGGTGTCCTTTCCCAGTGACTGTAGGGGTACCAAGGCACGTATTGTATTGTTGCCATTGAGGATAAAAAGATGGGGTTTATATCATATTGGTTGAGTTTATCCCTGTACATCATGTCAACTTGCCTAAAGCATTACTCCATTCTTATGAACTTAATACTCTAGATGCATGCCGGATAGCGGTCGATGTGTGGAGTAATAGTAGTAGATGCAGAATCATTTCGGTCTACTTAACACGGACGTGATGCCTATGTTCATAATCATTACCTAGATATTCTCATAACTATGCGCTCTTCTATCAATTGCTCGGCAGTAATTTGTTTACCCACCATAATACATGCTATCATGAGAGAAGCCACTAGTGAAACCTATGGCCCCCGGGTCTCCTTCTTATTATATTGCATCTCTTTTTTACATCGCATCTTATTTACTATTTTGCAATCTTTACTTTCCAATCTATACAACAAAAATACCAAAAATATTTATCTTACTATCTTTATCAGATCTCACTTTTGCAAGTGACCGTGAAGGGATTGACAACCCCTTTATCGTGTTGGTTGCGAGATTCTTGATTGTTTGTGCAGGTACTAGGTTAGTTGCGTGTTATCTCCTACTGGATTGATACCTTGGTTCTCAAAAACTGATGGAAATACTTACGCTACTTTGTTGCATCACCCTTTCCCCTTCAAGGGAAAACCAACACATGCTCAAGAGTTAGCAAGAAGGATTTATTGCACCGTTGCCAGGGAGATCTACGCCAAGTCAAGACATACCAAGTACCCATCATAAACTATTCTCCCTCGCATTACATTATTTGCCATTTGCCTCTCGTTTTCCTCTCCCCCACTTCACCTTTGTCGTTTTATTCGCCCTTCTTCTGTTCGTCCTTCTGTTTGCTCATGTTACCATGTGCCTTCTATTAGCTTGCATCTTCGCTTGCTAAATATCTATTGTTATGGATCCTCATCCGCTTGCCAATCTTTTTAAGATATCCAGGGAAAGTGCATCTAGACCACGTAATTGAGGCACTCTCTGGTGGGTGCGACGAGCAGCACGCCGGCACCAGCACCATGCAGCAAGAAAGCTCCGTCAAAGTACATGATCCAATCACAGCTCGTCTCCTTGCCGAGAAGGGCGGTCTCTCGAACTTCTTCGTCTAGTGTTGAGGTCCATTTTGCTATGAACTCTTCCAGGGCTCAGCTCTTGATCATTGAAGTGCTTTCAAATTTGAGGCCGAACCTTGACCGTTCCAACGCCCACTCCACAATCCTCTGAGTGGCATCCAGATTGTGCAAGATTCGTTGCAAAGGGAGGCGGGTGATGACGGTGATCTCATGTGCTTGGAAATAGTGATGCAGCTTTCTCAAGGCCATAAGAAGGCCGAAACGTAGCTTCTGTATGCCAGAATATCTTGATCTAGCCCCTGCAAGAGGGAACTGACAAAATAAACCGGGTGTTGCACCACCTTCTTCTTCTGTTTGTCTTCGCCTGCTTGCACGGACTCTGTCTTGCCAGGACTAGGCTCTGCCGGGGGTTTTACCTTGTCGGCATCAGGCCCTGCCAGGGGGAGCTCTGGCTCATCACCTGACGGCTCTACTACTGCTGCTACTTCTTCCTCAAATTATCTCTGTGCCACTAGCGCAACACTAACCACTTGATTCGTTGATGCTAGATATAGCAGGAATGGCTCTTGCGGTTTAGGTGCAACTAGTATTGGCGTGGAGGAGAGGTACTTCTTCAAATCTTGCAGCGCTGCCTCTGCCTCCGGAGTCCATTTCATTGGGCCCGACTTCTGTTGGGCTCTATGGTAGGGTGCGTCGACTGCAAATAAAAATTTTCCTACGCGCAGAACAACCAAGAACATGCTACGGGAGATGAATCACAGTTCGTTACCACTAGACGTGCAGTGCCGTGCAGCGGAAGAAGAGTTGGGGCAGCGCGTCCGCGTGGATCGTCTCCTCCTCGTCCGATCTCCCTCGTACAGCTGGTAGTCGGTTCCCACGTACAAGTTCGCCGGAGCGGTGCAAGTGCACCCCTCTAACGGTATCTGCGTGTGCAGGAGGAACGTCTTGTGACGGACTGCTAGGTCCGATCACACAATCGGCGGCGAGTGGAGGCGTCTATTCGCAACACATGCAAACCCTAGTGACAGAGCCGAAGCGATCAATCGCGTGACTCTGCGGCACCTTCACTTTATATAGGCTTCCATTGCAGGCTCAACACTTGGGCCTCGCACGGACCCTAAAGCCCATAAGTCTACTCGGCCACGATCCGAATACTGCTCGGATCACATCCGACCAGTGTCCTCGGATCCAACCTCATAGGTTCCTTCCCTTAAGCACGCAACCCCTTAGGTTCAAGCCGGCTTGGTCACAGTTCGGATCACCTCCGGACTGCACAGTTGGTAGCGGCCACTAGCAAGGCATGCCGAACACCAAACAGACTATGAAGCTGGTTAGGCGAACCTATACATCATACTTCCATTCCTTTTGCCACACGATATATGTTGTCGGGATCAAGGCGAGTCTGTCATCCTTGTGCTAGCCCAACCTCTTTCTTGTTCCAGCGATGCCGACCAAAAACCGGATTATCTCATAATCCTTGTCGCATGGCCATGCTTACCCTGGTCGGATCACACGAGGGGCCCAGAGTATATCTCTCCTGATCGGAGGGGCAAATCCCATCTTGCGCGACCACGTCTCGCAGCATGGTTCTGAACAAACCCGAAACCTACCTTTATAACTACCCAGTTACGGAGTAGCGTTTGGTCGGCCCAAAGAAAGTCTATCACTATGCCGAGTACATGCGTCGGCTCAGGTCTTAGGACATAGAACATATGTTGTACTCCAGACTCACAGATGACATATCGCTGCATCTCATAGTTGGGTCTGTCCGACTCGGATCGTATCTTGACTCGGATCCGACTACGTCGAATCCGACCAGATCCTTCCAAGTCCATATTATCCGGTTAGCATCCAATGGTCCATGGCTAGAGAGACCAAGCCATCGACCGTGTCTTATGCTAGTCTAGTTGGCTACGTGTCCACACAGCCCTTTCGACTAGGGACCTTTTAGGACAGTCATCATAAAATGCATAGTCCCACAAACAAGTCACGTACTTGCTGATACACATCATTGATAATGTCCAAGGACTATCTTTATTCATAAACACATAGGAAATATCATCATACATGATTGCCTCTAGGGCATATCTCCAACAACTTCTTCAAAACTTTGAAGAAGGGGAGGGCGCGCTCACCAGATTTGGAGATGAACCTACTTAGAGCAGGAACAAAGCCGGCAAGCCTACGGACGTCTTTGACTCATCTTCGCGCCTTAATCTGCTCAATTGCTTTGATCTTATCGGGATTTTCTTTGATTCCACATTGAGACACAAAGAACCCAAGAAGTTTGCCGGATGGGACGCCAAACACGCACTTCTCTGGGTTGAGCTTCAGGTTGATCTTGCATAGGTTGGCAAATGTTTCCTCCAGATCCCGCACGAGTGTGGCCTTGTCCTTGGTTTTGACTACTATGTCATCCATATAGGCTTCCATATTTCTATGCAGCTAGGGATCAAAACCAATTTGGACAACTCGGGCAAACGTCGAATCTGTGCTTTTCAACCCAAAAGGCATCCGTATGAAACAGTACATACCACATGGGGTGATGAATGCATTTTTTCTTCATCTTCCTTCATCATGAAGATCTGGTAGTATCCCGAGTAGGCGTCGAGGAATGGCAACAGGTCACACCCAGTAGTGGAGTCCACTATCTGGTCAATGTGTGGCAAAGGGAAAGGATCCTTTGGAGATGCATAACCCCTTACGACGAGCTCTTCCTCACCTCCATAAACTAGGAACATCTCTTTAGTCCTTTTCAGGTACTTCAAAATAGTCTTTACCGCTGCCAGTGACTCTCACCTAGGTACTACTAGGGAAAACCTTATACACAAAAATTTAGCAGTAGCGCGTGGCAAAAAAGGGCGCTAGTGCTAAGTAGCAGTAGCGCGCGTGCGAAAACCGCGCTATAGATACAATAGTAGCAGTAGAGCACGTGCGAAAACCGCGCTACAGATACAATAGTAGCAATAGCGCGTGCACATGAAAAAGCGCTACGACTAATATTCCCATTGCCAAAACGATAGGCTACGCATAGTAGTAGCGGTCTTGAGAGAAGCGCGCTACCGCTAGGACATAAGTAGCAGCGAGTTTCGCGTGGAGAGCGCTACTACTAATGGAAATAAAATGAAATGAAAAACAAATGGAAAAGTAAATGAAAATGAAAAAAATAGAAAAAGGAGAAAGGAAAAAATAAAATGTAGATCTAAATAAATGAAAAAGGGAAAAAGGAGAAAGGCGTAGCAGTAGCGTTTGTTCGTAAGAGGTGCTATAGCTAACGTAGCTGCAGCGCGTTTCCAAGACCCCCGCTATAGAAACAAAAAAGGAAATAAGAAATATGAAGGGAACTACATAGCTATAGCAGTAGCGCGCTTTGTGAAAATCGCTATAGCTAACTTAGCTATAGCGTGTTTCGCGAAAAGTGCTACCGCTAAGTTTGACTTAACCAAAAAATTGTTTCGCCCCGGCCACCACTTCTCCCCCAAATCCCTCGACCCACCCCGCCGCCGTCTGCCCGATTCGCCGTCGCCCCACTTCACCGCCGTCTCCTACCGACGTCGACGCCCCCGGAGCCACCAGAGCCGTGCGTCGTCGACGCCACCGAAGCCGCCCCCAACGCCACCGGAGCCGCAGTCGACGTCACCGGATCCTCCCTCGCCACAATTGCCTCCCCCGCCATCACAGGAGACGCCCCTGCCTCCCTCGCCACCACCGGATCCATCCTTTGTAAGCCCCCACCCCTCCTCTCTCTCTCTAAATTAGTTAGGTTTATTTAGTTAGGAAAAAAATTTAGTTAGGTTAATTTAGTTAGGAAAAGAATTTAGATAGGGCTTTGACAGAGATGCCCCTGCCTCACTCGCTGTTGGAAAAAATTGTATATGCTTAACTAGGGTAGTAGGGTTAGGGTTGTAGTGTTTAATTACAAATGTTAGGAAAGTAAGGTTTAACTAGATGTTAACTAGGGTGGTAGGATTTAGTTTAGAGAAAAAAATCAATATAAAAATATAAATTTCTATTAGTGTTGCCAGTCTAGTAGGTTCATAATTTTTAGTGAATTTTTATTAGGACAAAAATTTAGGACATAATTTGAGTTCTAGGTTCTTAATTTGAGTTCTAGGGTTCATCCATCTATATTTGGTTTTTGAATTGAGTTTCAGAGAGCATGAGATTTGTGTAGATTTTCTTGAAGTGTCAAACACTAGGAGATGCAAATTTGAAGTGGTCATGATATATGAAAAATCCTCAGTTATGTTTGCTCATTGATCATAATCGACATTGAAGTGGTTCGATTGTGCCCAAGTGGCCTTTTGTTGTTTCTAGGGAATGAAGCCGAGTGGCCTATGTTTTGTTGTTTCCAGTAGACTTTGTTATTTATGCTTATGATATGTTGTTTCTATTTTTGCCACGTCTGTCTCTTTCTGTTGCTCAACTATATATGTTGCATATCATCGACTCATGTGATGATGCAGGTGCATAGATCATAGATGGCGAAGAAGTGCTACACCGGGAGTATATATACGACAAGTGGCCGGAGTGTCAGGCCCAGGTGTACCAGTTTCCGGTTTCCGAGCGACAGGAAATAGTTAGTTTAGGTTCACGCTAATGCGAGAGAGGGATACGAACTCATGTACTCAAAGTGATAGCTCTTCTCGCGTATATCATTGTTTAGATGGATGACGATGTATTTGCAAGTAATCGAGACTTGTATCACTATTTTCGAGATGATGACGAGAGACCACTTTGTGTTGGATGATGATTATGATGATGACATGATTTGATGAGACTAATTGTATGTATATGCTATGATTACATTTGTATGTGTATGATATGCTAAAGATTATTGTATAAAGCCTATTCAAATACAAAACAAATACAAACAAATATGCAGGGAAAAAATAATAAAACCTAGTAGTAGCGAGGGGAAAATTTAGCAGTAGCGCTTCCCAATAAACAGCGCTGCAGATCATATCAGCAGCACCCTTTTCTAAAGAGCGCTACAACTATTCATGTATACCAGTAGCGTGGGACAACAGACGCTACTGCTATACGTTAGTTGTAGCGCCTTATTAGTAGCGCCGGTCCCCGCGCTACTGAGAGGCCCAAAACCCGCGCCGCTGCTAGGCTTTTCCCTAGTAGAGTGGCCTGGTATCTACTTGTTAGGCTTATTGCAAAAGCAACATCAGGCCGCGTACATATCATGGTATACATGATGGATCCGATTGCCGAGGCATACGGAATCCTACTTATCCTGATTCGCTCATCAGATGTCGAAGGACTCTGAGTCTCGCTTAGCCTTATACCATGTGAGAGTGGCAAGAACACTTTCTTTGCCTCACTCATGTTGAACCGCTTCAACAATTTATCTATGCACATGCTCTGGCTTAAGGCGAGCAACCTCCTTGATCTATCTCTATAGATCTTAATGCCTAAAATGCACAATGCCTCATCAAGGTCCTTCATCGAAAACTTGACATTCAATGACTCCTTGACCGAGTTCAGCATTGAAATATCATTTCTGATCAGTAGTATGTCATCCACATACAAGATCAAAAACACTATCGAGCTCCCACTTAACTTCTTGTATAAACAAGAGTCCTCTTCGCTTTTGATGAAGCCAAATCCAGTGAGAACCTCATCGAAATGAATGTCACAGCTCCGAGATGCTTGTCTCAACCCATAAATGGATCTCTTGAGCTTGCATACCTTACTAGTGCTAGTCGGATCGACAAAACACTCGGGCTGTATCATATACACATCCTCGGTTGAATTTCCATGAAGGAAAGCCATCTTGACATCCATCTGCCATATCTCGTAATCGAAATATGTAGCTATAGCGAGTACGATCCTCACTGACTTCAGCATCGCTACCGGCGAGTAAGTCTCATCGTAGTCAATTCCTTGAACTTGTCCATAACCCTTAGCGACAAGCCGAGCTTTGTGGATCTGAACATTTCCATCCACATCGGTTTTCTTCTTAAAGACCCATTTGCAACCAATGGCCGTTACGCTAGGCGGCAGATCAACCAAGTCCCAGACATGATTCTCATCCATGGAGTTTAACTCGGATCTCATGGCCTCCGGCCATGCCTCAGAATCTAGGCTCACCATCGCGCTTCCGCATACGTGGCCGGCTCGTCACTTTCTAGCAACAATACATCGCACACTCTACACAATCTTTCCGACCTCCGTGGTTCCGGTGCCGCTTCCACTACGGGTTCCCTGATTGACTCTGGTATGATCTCATCACCAGCCAAGACATCCCCGAGTGGTCCTCGAATTTCTTTGAGTCGGACCGTCCTCCCACTGGCCTCCCGACTAAGAAACTCTTTCTCAAGGAAAATCCCGTTCCGAGCAACAAACACTTTGTTCTCTTCCCGGTTGTAGAAGCTATATCCCAAGGTTTCCCTCGGATATCCCACGAATGTGCATTTATCCAACTTGGGTGTAAGCTTGTCTGACATAAGTTTCTTGACAAATGCTTCACAACCCCAAATCTTTAGAAAAGACAAACTGGGACTCTTCTCGGTCCACATCTCATGTGGTGTCTTGTCTACGGATTTTGATGGTACCTTGTCAAGTGTGAAAGCTGCAGTTTCTAGAGCATATCCCTAGAATGACAAGGGTAAATCCGACTTGCTCATCATAGATCGAACCATGTCCAACAAGGTAAGATTACTCCATTCCGATACACCATTTCTCTGTGGCGTACCCAGAGGTGTGAGTTGAGGTACTATACCTCTGCTTTTCAGATGATCATCAAACTCCTGGCGCATGTACTAACCTCCACCATCAGATCATAGAAGTTTTATAGTCTTGCTGAGATGATTCTCAACCTCATTTTGAAACTCCTTGAACTTTTCAAAAGTCTCTGACTTGTGCCTCATCAAATAGATATATCCATATATACTCAAGTCGTCGGTAAAAGTCACGAAGTACTGATAGCCACCTCTGACAGTTGTGCTCATTGGTCCACCCACATCACTGTGTATCAGTTCCAACAGCTTGGATGCCCTCTCACAACTCTTTGCGAAAGGAGACTTAGTCATCTTGCCGAGCAAGCATGATTCGCATGTCTCGGACGACCCAAAGTCGGTCGAAGTTAGGAGTCCATCATCATGGAGCTTTTTCATGCGTTTCAGACTAATGTGACCAAGTCGGCAATGCTAGAAGTATGTCGGATTTATCTCATTAGGCCTATGCCTCTTGACATTCACGTTATAGACCAGTTTCTGTTCTAGATTCAATATAAATAACCCATCAACAATGGGTGCATAGCCGTGGAACATACCATTCAAATAAAACGAACAACCATTGTTCTTTAAATTGAATTCATAACCCTGACTCATCAAGCATGAGGCAGAAATAATGGTCCGACTAAGTGCAGGAACTTAATAGCAATTATTCAATTCCAAAATAAATCCAGAAGGAAGCTAGAGCTGCATCGTGCCGACTTCCAACGCAGCAACTCTTGCTTTGTTGCCGACCCTGATGTCAATCTCCCCTTGCGCCACACACCTAGTTCTTACCAGCCCCTACATCGAGTTGCAAATGTGAACAACCGATCCGGTATCAAATACCCAAGAGCTGCTAGGTATGTAAGCAAGGTAAATGTCTATAACATATGCAACAAGTGTACCTTTGCCTGAAGCAGCATTACCGGCCTTCTTGCCATGCTCTGCAAGCCACTTGCTACAGTTCCTCCTCCAGTGACCAATTTCCTTGCAATGATAGCAAATGGTCTTTGAGTCCGGTCCAGACTTCGGTGCAACAGCAGAGGTTTTCGTCTCTGTGCCCTTTGCCTTAGCCTTTTTCTTGGACCAACTCTTCTTGAACTTAACTGATTTCTGCACCATCAACACTTGATTCATGCCTTTCTTAATATCCTGCTCTCTCACTTTGAGCATCCCATGCAATTCAGTGAGCTTCTTATCCATGCCATGCATATGATAGTTCGAGATGAACGTCCCATAGCTAGGCGGAAGAGAACCCAGAACTGCATCAGTAGCTAGCTCATCCAAGAGTAGGAAGCTGAACCGATCAAAAGCTTGCACATATCCGATCATCTTGATCACATGCGGGCTCAGTGGATCACCTTCCTTCAGTTTACAATCCATTAAGGATCACCAGACGTTGAACCTTTCGGTCCTAGCCTACACCTCAAACATGCTCTTGAGACTCTCGATCATATCGAAAGCCCCAACGTCTTTGAAATGTTGCTACAAATCAGGCTCCATACAAGCCAGCATGAGGCAGCTGATCTCGTTTGATTCATAAACGAGCTTCTATAGGCATTCTTGGTTGTGGTACTAGCATTATCAGCAGGTTCCTCTGGAAGCCGATCCTCTAGAACATGTTCCTTTTTATCATGCTTGAGAACAATTCTCAAATTTCTATACCAGGTAGTAAAGATTGTTCCATTCAGTTTATCCTTTTCCAGAATTGATTTCAATGCAAAGTTGGGTTGAGCAGGTGGTGCCATTGATCTACAACAGAAAAATATGCAATCACTAAGCAATGTGTTGATGTAGAGTAATTCTAGCCTTAAACAGAAACACTCCCACTAAAGTCAGCATCCCTCCACAAACTCTCAGTGATTCAGGATCCGACTAGCACATCTGACTAGTGAGCTTTAGTATCACTGCTAGACAACATGCCTATCCGGTAAGCAACTCCTTACTAATCGTATCTCTATACGACTCATGTCGGTCGGGTAGGTATCTCCTACCCTGGCTCCCGACCTCTTTTGCCACAAGGCCCAAAACCGTTTTGATAGCCTTGTCAAGTTAACATGATGCAGTGCATGTCCGTGTCCGACACGAACCCTTCAGTTCAAGGACACCTAGCAGCACCCCAATTTTATGAGCCCATTACTAGACGTACTTGACGTGCGAAGGTGCAACATCGGGAATGGCAATTTACTTGATATTAATGAGGGATCTTTCTACCATTCTAACATGCATAGAAACAAAGAAGCATCACAATCACAAGTAAAACATATATTGTGAAATAGTATGGCTCCTTCATGGATGTTCTTCCAGGTCGGCTCCAACTCCGATGACCATCTAGAAACTCCATCTGTTTTGTCACGCTGGGCCGCCAAGCCGCCAACCTGATCTCTATTATCCAAATACTACAACTAGTAATGAATTTTACGTAGTGTCATAAGTCGACACGCAGGTCGTTATACAATAAAATGACAGCACTTTGGCTCCTGCCAGCTGACAAACATGACACGCAGGCCATGTATAATTTACACACAAGCATCACATACACATGAGCCATACTATTCACATCAAACTCTGCAAAATAAAGTTATGCAGTAGAATCGCATTCTACCGGTTTGAGTGATCGTGTACGAAATACAAGGCGCTACGCACACGGCGGTCCGATTTGGATATACGTTTCACTGTTAACCCCGATGGTGGATACCGACCGGTAGGGGTAGGTTGTGTCGACCTCATTGATTCTGATCATCAAAAAACATAGCCACATTGATCCCCATGTGCAGTTGATCTCATCAACCGTGCACACAACCGATCTGATCAACGACAATGGATCTCATCTATCGCCTCCACATATCTAATATGCATGCGATCTAAATCCAAATCCTATAACAGAGGCTCTAATACCACTATTGGGTTCTACAGTAGGGTGCCTTGGCTGCAAATAAAAAATTTCCTACGCGCAGAACAACCAAGAACATGCTACGGGAGATGGATCATATAACGTTACCACTAGACGCGCAGTGTCGTGCAGTGGAAGAAGAGTTGGGGCAGCACGTCCGCGTGGATCGTATCCTCCTTGTCCGATCTCGCTCGTACAACCAGTAGTCGGTTCCCATGTACAAGTTCGCCGGAGCGGCGCAAGTGCATCGCCTCCAACAGTATCCGTGCGTGCAGGAGGAACGTCGTGCGGCGGACTGCTAGGTCCAATCAGAAAACCGGCAGCGAGTGGAGGTGTCTATTCGCAACACATGCAAACCCTAGTGACAGCGCCGAAGTGATCAATCGCGTGAGTGTGCGGCACCTCCACATTATATAAGCGTCCATTGCGGGCTCAACACTTGGGCCTCGCACGGACCCTAAAGCCCATAAGTCTACTCGGCCACAATCTGAATACAGCTCGGATCACATCCGACCTGTGTCCTCGGATCCGACCTCATAGGTTCCTTCCCTTAAGCACGCGACCCCTTAGGTTCAAGCCGGCTTGGTCACAGTTCGGATCACCTCCGGACTGCACAGTTGGTAGCGGCCTCTAGCAAGGCATGCCGAACACCAAACAAACTATGAAGCTAGTTAGGCGAACCTGTACATCATACTTCCATTCCTTTTGCCACATGATATATGTTGTCGGGCTCAAGGCAAGTCTGTCATCCTTGTGCTAGCCCGACCGCTTTCTCGTTCCAGTGATGCCGACGACAAACCGGATTATCTCATAATCCTTGTTGCATGGCCATGCTTATCCTGGCCGGATCACACGAGGGGCCCAGAGTATATCTCTCCTCATCGGAGGGGCAAATCCCATCTTGCTCGACCATGTCTCACAGCATGGTTCTGAACAAACCCGAAACCTACCTTTATAACTACCCAGTTACGGAGTACCGTTTGGTCGGCCCAAAGCAAGTCTGTCACCATCCCGAGTACATGCGTCAGCTCAGGTCTTAGGACATAGAACATATGTTTTACTCGAGACTCACAGATGACATATCGCTGTGTCTAGTTGGGTCTGTCTGACTCGGACCTTATCTAGATTCGGATCCGACTACGTCGGATCCGACCAGATCCTTCCAAGTCCATATTATCCGGTTAGCATCCAATGCTCCATGGCTAGTGAGACCAGGCCATCGACCGTGTCATATGCTAGTCTAGTTGGATGCACGTCCACACAGCCCTTTCGACTAGGGACCTTTTAGGACAGTCATCATACAATGCATAGTCCCACAAACAAGTCACGTACTTGCTGATACACATACTTGATAATGTCCAAGGACTATCTTTATTCACAAACACATAGGAAATATCATCATACATGATTGCCTCTAGGGCATATCTCGAAAAACTTCTTCAAAAATTTGAAGAAGGGGAGGGCGCGCTTAGCATATTTGGAGCTGAACCTACTTAGAGCAGCAACACAGCCGGCAAGCCTACGGACGTCTTTGACTCGTCTTGGCGCCTCAATCTGCTCAATTGCTTTGATCTTGTCAGGATTTTATTTGATTCCACAATGAGACACAAAGAACCCAAGAAGTTTGCCGGATGGGACGCCAAACACGCACTTCTCTGTGTTGAGCTTGAGGTTGATCTTTTGTAGGTTGGCAAATGTTTCCTCCAGATCTCGCACGAGTGTGGCCTTGTCCTTGGTTTTGACTACTATGTCATACATATAGGCTTCCATATTTCAATGCAGCTAGGGCTCAAAACCAATTTGGACAGCTCGGGAAAACGTCGAACCCATGCTTTTCAAACCAAAAAGCATCCGTATGAAACACTACATACCACATGGGGTGATGAACGCATTTTTCTCTACGTCTTCCTTCATCATGAAGATCTGGTGGTATCCTGAGTAGGCGTCGAGGAATGGCAGCAGGTCACACCCGATAGTGGAGTCCACTATCTGGTCAATGTATGGCAAAGGGAAAGGATCCATTGGACAGGCCTTATTGGAAAAGATCCTTTGGACAAGTGTAACCCCTTATGACGAGCTCTTCCACACCTCCATAAACTAGGAACAACTCTATAGTCCTTTTTAGGTAGTTCAAAATAGTCTTTACCGCTCCCCAGTGACTCTCACCTGGGTTGGCGTGGTATCTACTTGTTAGGCTTATTGCAAAAGCAACATCGGGCCGCGTACATATCATGGCATACATGATGGATCCGATTGCCGATGCATATGGAATCCTACTCATCCTGCTTCGCTCATCAGATGTTGAAGGACTCTGAGTATCACTTAGCCTTATACCATGTGAGAGTGGCAAGAACCCTTTCTTTGCCTCACTCATGTTGAACCGCTTCAACAATTTATCTATGTACGTGCTCTGGCTTAAGCCGAGCAACCTCCTTGATCTATCTCTATAGATCTTAATGCCTAAAATGCACATTGCCTCATCAAGGTCCTTCATCAAAAACTTGACATTCAATGACTCCTTAACCGAGTTCAGCATCGAAATATCATTTCCGATCAGTAGTATGTCATCCACATACAAGATCAAAAACACTATCGAGGTCCCACTTAACTTCTTGTATAAACAAGAGTCCTCTTCGCTTTTGATGAAGCCGAAACCAGTGACGACCTCATCAAAATGAATGTTCCAGCTCCGAGATGCTTGTCTCAACCCATAAATGGATCTCTTGAGCTTGCATACCTTACTAGTGCTAGTCGGATCGACAAAACCCTCGGGCTATATCATATACACGTCCTCGGTTAAATTTCCATGAAGGAAAGCCGTCTTGACATCCATCTGCCATATCTCGTAATCGAAATATACAACTATAGCTAGTACGATCCTCACCGACTTCAGCATCACTACCCGCGAGTAAGTCTCACCATAGTCAATTACTTGAACTTGTCCATAACCCTTAGAGACAAGCCGAGCTTGGTGTATGTGAACATTTCCATCCACATCGGTTTTCTTCTTAAAGACCCATTTGCAACCAATGGTTGTTACGCCAGGCGGCGGATCAACCAAATCCCAGACTTGATTCTCATGCATGGACTTTAACTCGGATCTCATGGCCTCCAGCCATGCCTCGGAATCTGGGCTCACCATCGCTTCCGCATATGTGGCCGGCTCATCACTTTCTAGCAACAATACATCACGCACTCTGCGCAATCTTTCTGACCTCCGTGGTTCCGGTGCCGCTTCCACTACGGGTTCCCTGACTGACTCCGGTATGATCTCATCACCAGCCGAGCCATCCCCGAGTGGTCCTCGAATTTCTTCGAGTCGGACCGTCCTCCCACTGGCCTCCCGACTAAGAAACTCTTTCTCAAGGAAAACCCCGTTCCGAGCAACAAACACTTTGTTATCTTCTCGATTGTAGAAGCTATATCCCAAGGTTTCCCTCGGATATCCCATGAATATGCATTTATCCGACTTGGGTGTAAGCTTGTCTGACATAAGTTTCTTGACAAATGCTTCACAACCCCAAATCTTTAGAAAAGACAAATTGGGACTCTTCCTGGTCCACATCTCATGTGGTGTCTTGTCTACGGATTTGTTAAGTGTGAAAACTGCATATTCTAGAGCGTATCCCTAGAATGACAAGGGTAAATCCGACTTGCTCGTCATAGATCGAACCATGTCCAACAAGGTACGATTCCTCCGTTCCGATACACCATTTCTCTGTGGCGTACCCGGAGGTGTGAGCTGAGGTACTATACCTCTGCTTTTAAGATGATTATCAAACTCCTCGCTCATGTACTCGCCTCCACAATCAGACCGTAGAAGTTTTATAGTCTTGTCGAGCTGATTCTCAACCTCGTTTTGAAACTCTTTGAACTTTTCAAAAGTCTCTGACTTGTGCCTCATCAAATAGATATATCCATATCTACTCAAGTCATCAGTAAAAGTCACGAAGTACTGATAGCCACCTCTAGAAGTTGTGCTCATTGGTCCACACGCATCACTGTCTATCAGTTCCAACAGCTCGGATGCCCTCTCACAACTCTTTGCGAAAGGAGACTTAGTCATCTTGCCGAGAAAGCATGATTCACATGTCTTGAACGACCCAAAGTCGGTCGAAGTTAGGATTCCATCATCATGGAGCCTTTTCATGCGTTTCAGACTAATGTGACCAATCTGGCAATGCCAGAAGTATATCGGATTTATCTCATTAGGCTTATTCCTCTTCACATTCACGTTATAGACCGGTTCATGTTCTAGATTCAATATAAATAACCCATCAACAATGGGTGCATAGCCGTGGAACATAGCATTCAAATAAATCAAACAACTGTCGGTGTCAAAATCGGCGGATCTCAGGTAGGGGGTCCCGAACTGTGCATCTAAGGCAGATGGTAACAGGAGGCAGGGAACACGATGTTTTACCCAGGTTCGGGCCCACTTGATGGAGGTAAAACCCTACGTCTTGCTTGATTTATTCTTCATGATATGAGTATTACAAGAGTTGATCTACCACGAGATCGGAGAGGCTAAACCCTAGAAGCTAGCCTATGGTATGATTGTATGTTGTCCTACGGACTAAAACCCTCCGATTTATATAGACACCGGAGGGGGCTAGGGTTACAAAAGTTCGGTTACAAAGGAGGAGATATACATATCCGTATTGCCTAGCTTGGCTTCCACGCCAAGTAGAGTCCCATTCGGACACGAGATGAAGTCTTCAATCTTGTATCTTCATAGTCCAACAGTCCGGCCAAAGGAGCTAGTCCGGCTGTTCGGAGACCCCCTAATCCAGGACTCCCTCAGTAGCTCCTGAACCAGGCTTCAATGATGATGAGTCTGGCGCACAGTGTTGTCTTCGACATTGCAAGGTGGGTTCCTCCTCCGAATACACCACGGAAGAATTTGAATACAAGGATAGTGTCCAACCCTGCAAAATAAGTTCCACATACCACCGTAGAGAGAATAATATTTCCACCAATCTAATCTACTGACATGTTTTGGCAACATGACATCAAGCCATGGGTCGGTGATTATTCGAACCGTTTTTCTTTAACCAGCTCCACACGTAACGCGAGACAGTTTCTTGACACATCTTGTCAAAGCAAAGATCGTGTCCCCCTTATTACGGGATTCTCATCAATACGGTCGTGGGTAACCCAACCACGCCTAGGACTCCTAGATTTTAGGCAAGTCCCAAACGGCCACGAGGAGGACACTTGATATTCACCCTCTTTATAAAGGGTCAAGGCTTTTACTTTTTTGCTCCTGTGCTCAATCAAATCCTTCCCCCGCCTCGAGTTCTAACACCCAAAGCCCAGGTCAGGTGCTTCGGGCCTTCAATCATGTCCGGATCCAGCCTCTAGGGCCGGTGGGTGCCCTCGTCCATCACGGAAGAGGATATCAAGAAGTTGAGGGAGGCAAGATACCTGACCGCCGAAGTTTCGCGTCGGCTGCCTGCCTGAGGGCAGGTCGTCCCTACTCCTGAACCCAATGAAGACGTCGTTTTCATCTCCCACTTCCTATGAGGACTAGGCCTCACTCAGGATCCCTTCATAAGGGGTTTGATGTTCTATTATGGGCTTGATTTCCACAATCTAGCCCCGGATTCCTTTCTCCACATCTCGGCATTTATTGTCGTATGTGAGGCCTTCCTCCGCATTACCCCTCACTTCGGCTTGTGGCTCAAGACCTTTGATGTGAACCCGAAAACAGTCGAGGGGCAGTATGCAGCTTGCGGGGGTGCATTAATAAGCAAGATTGTTGGAGCTCCGTGGCCAAAAAGTTCCTTTCCAGAGGTGTCCGGATTATGGCAATGGGAGTGGTTATACATCACCGCTCCCAGAAGTGCCAAGTGGGTAGCTTCCACCGCCTTTCGCTCGGGCCCTCCACCACAACTGATGTCATAGATCAGCAGGGGGCTGAGCTGGGGTCCAGCCAAGGATGTGCCTATACTGCAGAGCCGCATCCGGGATCTCTTCGAGGGAGATTTTAGTTTGGTTATGGTAGTGCAAGTCATGCTGGTTCGTCAAGTCCAACCTTGCAAACGGCGACCCCTCCGCTTGTGGGAATTCAACCCAGAAGGACCGCGCGCTATTCAGAATTTCCTCGGCCTGGCGCACGAGGAGATGTACAAGTCATTCTTCGGACCCCAAATAGAGTGTCCGGACACTACCGAGGACGTGGGCCTGAGTAGCAACCGCACCGCCGACCAAGTAAGTAATCCTCTAGCCGAACACACCGTATTTCATTTATTATGACGCCATTCTGAGAAATCACTCTTTGACCAGGACTGGCTAACAAAGGCAAAGATGATTCGGTGTTTGGCACCCCTTCCTGAGGGTTTGGACAATCCGGTACTGGAAAAGATGCTCGAGCTAGCGCCTTGCCCGGCGCCCTCAAAGGAAGATGAAGGGGGGAATAATGAGGGCGAAAGCGGGCCCCCACCGCTACCAATTCCATCCGAGGGAATGAGCGCCTCCGTGAAGGAGGATAACCAAGGGGAAGAATCTGACATTCTCTCGCTCCGGGAAGGAAGAGGACTGCCTCTGAAGATTCGGAAACCAAGGCTTCCAAACGGGAGAAGAAGTCTCAACCAGAGGGTCCTGCCTCGCAGGGTGCTCTTGCCGCACAAAGTCCGCGTGGGGATCAGCCCTCTAACGAGCCGTAAGTGATCAAAAAATGCTTAATAGTAAAGATATTCTACCTTACTTCTGAGGAAAATAACCGAAGCGTTAATC
Organism: Triticum aestivum; assembly: GCF_018294505.1. Taxonomy (NCBI): domain Eukaryota; kingdom Viridiplantae; phylum Streptophyta; class Magnoliopsida; order Poales; family Poaceae; genus Triticum; species Triticum aestivum. Next base: position 326,678,542 of record NC_057809.1, read on the forward strand.
TTGCAGTTCGGATCTTAGCCCTTCTCAACAGAGCTCGTCTTCAGGGGATCTTCTTCCGGAGAAGATGGAGAGCGAAACGCCTCCCCCGGACTCCCCTGCTCAAGAAGCGGGTGACCTTGAAGTGTCGTCACGGAGGGCATCCCCTGGTCCGGTGAGGCCAGAAGATAATCCTATGGTCACCTGAAGTCCCCAGTATCCGACTCTTGAAGAGGTGAAACAAAAGAGTCCGGCGCCGTCTGGTATGTGGTCGGACGCATTGAGGGATCTGCTGAAGCGAGCGACCATCTCGGAAAAACACAGTACGTTGATGGGTAAGGTGATTGAAAGGATTTCGTCCGCCGAAAGCGGGCTGCATGACGCCTTTATGAGTCTACTAACGGGCTTTGAGGTACGTAAAATGATATACATTTGTGATAGTACCGCACATTTTTAGGTGTGCCCTGTGTAGATAGTAGCCCTTGAGACACTGGTTGTCGCCGAGAACAGCGGCAAACAGAGGATCGTAGTCCTAGGTAATAACCATACCACTTTTATGTGCAGGTGGTGGAAGCTCCGGTGGCTAGCCGGACTAATGAGTTTGCCGAACTAAAGCGGCAACTGGATGCGGCAGATGCCGACATCGAGCTTGTTAACAAGCGGCTTGACGAGGCATAGGGTAAGTGATGTTTTCTGGTGAACGTCACATAGTGAGAGGAGCGTGATGCCATTATCTTTAATATGTTGTGACTGGAGAAGGAGCTGCCACCGTGGAGACCCTTCGGGCGGAAGTTGCCCGAGCCAAAGAACAAGCAAGGAGTAGTAATGCGGCTGCTTTGAAGACGGCAGAAGAGTTAAGAGCCGAGAAGGCCGCGCATCACAAGAGCAAAGAGAAAATGGACAAGATGGCTGTAAAGTTAAAAGACACTGCCGACCGTTGCCAGTTCCTTGAAGAAGAAAACCGAGCGAAGGCGACGGACCATGAAAAGGCCACGATGGCGACCAAAGACACCCGCTCTGCCATGAGAGCGAAGAAGGAGGAGCTGGGTGAAGCCGGTGATATTGTGGCTGGGAAGGCCTTTATGTTGCGGAGGAAGTTCGGAGATCCGCGGTATGCCCCTATGGATCGGCTGTGGAGTTCGGCAGACGCATATCTGGACTTGACGACGAGCGCTGTCGATGCAGCCGAATACTTCTGAGATCAAACAGATTGTGAAGTGGACAAGCTATTCTAGTCACAATTTAACTTTCCAGAGCGTCCGCTTCCACTGACTGACTAGCTTGCCGAATGGGCTGAACTCGATAGGTTGTCCGGACTCGCAATGAGGTCTGTTGTGGATCATTTGTGGCCGGAGAAGCCGAAGCCGAACAACTATTTTAGCTTGGTGCAGCAGTTCCTTGGTGCGGTGCCGCACATTAATGCAATGAAGAGGTCCGCGTGCATAGAAGGCTCGCGGATGGCCCTTGCCCGTGTCAAAGCATACTGGGCAGAGATGGATGCCACCACTGTTGCGGCGCAGGGTTCGGCCATAGGTCGAGTGGCTGCCGAGCACTATTTTGAAGAAGTTCTTGAGGGTGCTCGTTTGATAGAGGCCCAGTGCTCGAAGAATATTATGTTTGAGTGACATGTATTCCCATTGTAAAAACAATGTTTTATTAAATTTATCAAGGCTGTATTTATACTTTTGCCCAAAAGTAATATGATGCCTCCTGTGCGGCCGTTTATGTATATATGTATATAACCTGAAAGATTGCAGTCGTCGGCTTCAGCCCCCACGCATATAATGCGGGGGTGTTCGCAGAAGACACGTGTTCACACTTAATCCAATGTCTTGGTCCTATTAAGGAGGTGATAGCGCAGCGAACTAGGCAACCGGACTATAATGCTTTAACACTTTCACTTAGCCAGAGGTGTTTGACGGTGGGGCTACTATATAGCCCCTGGTGGCTCCGCACTCACCCGAATTCGGGGTGCGTACATGTCTGGCCGGGAAATGGTCCCTCATTAAGGCGGAGGAATTCTAAGATTCCAATAGGTCATCGAGTGGTTGACCAGTCTCACGCTATATCATGACAGTCAGTTTTCGGCTTTCTCTATTGAGGTGTTCGTCCGGATGAACCAGGTCACAATCGCAGTAGTTCTCCTGGTGCCGCCTTAGCCGATAGAGCAGAACGTAAGGCAGCAAAACACAGGAGCCGGGCAAACCCAACATTTGACCAAAGACATGATTAGGAGCTGATGCATATAAGGCCAAACTCGCGACGTCGAACACTCCCTAAGGTATTCGGTCTTTATGGTGTAAACCGGGCCTAAACAGTGCCCTTTGTAAGAAGCCCCTGGTGTCTAGGTATGTGCATTATTCTTACGTTGCCACATGCCAAGACGTCAGCATCCTTCTCAATTGTACTGAGAATCCGAGGGATGTGTATCAACAAGAGAGAGTAAAAAAGGTTGACACAGGGTCTTAGTCTAAAAAGAATCCTTGGAACGGGTCCCTGCTGCACATCTGCGCCTGTGCCTTAGTTGTGACGTATCCTGGACGGGTGTAGCACGATGGTCATCTGTAAAAGAGAGGAACTTAGGTGAAAAGTTGTCGTGCAAAAAGGTAGGTTTAAAGAAACCATGTACAATTCAAGATGAGTAAAAATTGCCACTTGTCTGCGCCCGTTGAGCCCCTTGTATTTGTAATAGGGGTGTGGCCATCAAACCTGTATGAATTGCTTATAGCTGCGCCGGACTCGTCTAACCTGTGTCTGTGGTCTTGACGACCTATCGAATGCTTTAGTTGGTGAGGCTGTTTTAGTGTGCGGCTGCCAAGGCGGCCGGACTCTCTTCGGCGTGCAGGGATCACTCAATATTTCCATTTACTGTAATGATGCCACGTGGACCGGGCATCTTAAGCATGAGGGAAGCATAATGCGGTATTGCATTAAAGTGAGCGAAAGCTTCGCATCCAAGTAGTGCTTGATAGCCACTTTGGAACAGAGCAATGTGGAAGGTTAAATTTTCGCTATGGAAGTTATCGGGGAAGCCGAATATAACCTCTAGTAGCAGGGAGCCCGTGCAATGAGCCCCTAGGCTTGGCGTTACTCCTTTAAAGGTAGTATTGCTGTGGCAAATTTTCGTTGGGTCTATCCCCATTTTGCGGACTGTGTCCTGATATATCAGGTTTAGACTGCTGCCACCGTCCATCAGGACTCGTGTGAAGTGGTATCCGTCAATTATTGGATCTAATACCAAGGCAACCCATCCTGCGCCCCGGATACTTGCCGAGTAATCCTGATGGTCGAAGGTGATCGGTTGAGAAGGCCAGTGGCAAAACTCCGCGGTGATATGCCCTTGGGCATATTTATCTGGTAGTGCCGCTTTGTTTCTCCCCTTTATCATGTGTAACACGTTTACTGTTTTGACTTCTGGTGGAAATTTCTTCTGTTCCCCAGTGCTTTTCTTGCGAGGCTCATCCTCGTCTTCGCTTGGTGTATCCTGCCCCTGATGTTCGGCGTTGAGCTTGCCGGACTACTTGAAGACCCAACATTCTCTATGGGTATGATTTGCAGGTTTATCGGGGGTGCTATGGATCTGACATATTTGGTCCAGAATTTTGTTTAGGCTGGACAGTTCATCTCTGGCGCCTTTAGAGGGCGGCTTTTGCTGACCTGACTGAGAGCTTCTGAATCCGGTGTTTACCGCCGTGCTCTTCGGGCTATCTTCTTTATTCTGGTGCTTATTATTTTTGTTGCGTCGTGATTTCCCGTTTCAATCTCTAACTTCGGATGTACTTGGGTCGCTGGTGCTACATCGGGCTAGCCAGTTGTCCTCGCCCGTGCAAAAGCGGGTCATGAGGCTTGTTAATGTTGCCATTGTTCTCGGCTTTTCTTGGCCGAGGTGTCTGGCAAGCCATTCGTCTCGCACGCTGTGCTTAAAAGCTGCCAAGGCTTCAGCGTCCGGACAGTCGACTATTTTGTTATTTTTAGTAAGAAACATGTTCCAAAGCTTTCGGGCTGACTCTCTGGGCTGTTGAGTTATATGACTCAAATCGTCCGCATCCGGAGGTCGAACATAAGTCCCTTGAAAATTTGCCCGAAAAGCGTCTTCGAGCTCTTCCCAACTTCCAATGGAGCTTTCGGGGAGGCTTTTAAGCCAGTGCTGAGCTGGCCCTTTGAGCTTGAGGGGTAAGTACTTGATGGCGTGGAGATCATCTCCTCGAGCCATATGGATATGGAGGATATAGTCCTCAATCCAGACCCCAGGGTTTGTTGTTCCGTCATATGCCTCTATGTTTACAGGTTTGAATCCCTCTGGAAATTCATGGTCTGGCACCTCGTCGGTGAAACATAGGGGGTGTGCGGCACCCCTATATCTGGGTGTACCATGGTGTCCGGATGTTTGTTGTGTGGCATCATATGCTGGAGCGCGCTTGTGTGATCCATAGATGGATCTGGTTGCGCCGTCCGTTTGATGCGAGCCCTCGCGTGGATCGCGTATTGGCTTATGTGCGGTGTTGTTTGCCGCTCTATGTTGGCCGTGAGGTTGTCTATCCGGCCAGATGGTCGTTTTAATTTTTGGTTGCGGGGGATCTAAGGCCTCCTCATCGAATTCAGGTAGCAACTTCCGCTTCGGGTAGCTCTTGGTGTGGCGATTACCGCCGTACTTCACTGATGTGTTGGCTACTTTACTCCATCTGATTCGGAGTGTGTCTTGCACAGCCTTGAGCCTTTGCTTCTGCTTTTTTAGACTCCTCGCGGTGGCGACAAGCCTTTGATGGGCATTCTGTTGCTCCGGGTGCCTGTCCGGTGTAATGTCGTCCAGATTATTATCTTTGACAGAGTCGGGTTGTTCGGTTTGATTCTTCGTGTTGCCGTGGTCCGGCGATGGTTCACCCTGCTCTAACGCTGGGTCTATATGATTGTTGTTTCTGCCGAGGCGGGATTTGGAGTGGCGCTTACGCCGCCGCTTTGACTGCTTCTCGAGGGGACAACCCTTCGTTGCGTCCTTCCGTTCCTCGTCGTCGTTTTCTTTTGGTGTGTCCACCATGTATACGTCATGTGATGAAGCGGGCGTCTGGTGCCCTGTGGGCAGTGGTTCCTGTTTGTCTCCTACATCGTCGTCCATACTGTCGATGTCTTCGGAGACGAAGTCGAGCATGTCGGTTAAATCGTCGACAGTGGCTACTAAGTGGGTGCTAGGTGGGCGACGAATTTCTTCGTCATCCGCATCCCAATCCTGCCGGACGTAGTTCGGCCAGGCCTCTCCTGACAAGGAGAGAGACCTTAATGAGTTCAGTATGTCGCCAAAGGGCGAGTGCTGAAAAATATCCTCGGAGGTAAACTCCATGATTGGCGCCCAATCGGATTTGGTAGGAACGGGCGCAGGCGGTACGGAGTCCATGGCCGGAGAAGGATCCGGCAATTTGACAACACGGCTCTCATGAGGGGTAAGATCGATATTTGGCTCGATCGCCGCTGAGGGTACGACCTCCGTGGCAGGGTCTATCCACCCATCCATGGATGGCGCGATTGGCTCCGAATTGAGGGTCGGAGCAGTTGCCGGTGCGATCTCCTGAACACTGTCTGATGGTAGATCTAAATCATACTCATCGTGACCGTGCGGTGCAGAAGGCAGGGGCTCGAATCCATTGAAGATCAAGTCTCTGCAGATATCGGCCGTGTAATTTAAGCTTCCAAACCTGACCTGGTGGCCAGGGGCGTAACTTTCGATCTGCTCCAGATGGCCAAGCGAGTTGGCCCGCAGTGCGAAACCGCCGAACTCAAAGATCTGTCTGGGGAGAAAAGTCTCAGCCTAGACTGCATCGCTATCGATGATAGTAGGAGCCATCAAGCCTAACGGCGACGACACAGAGGAACTCTCAATGAAAGCACCAATGTCGTTGTCAAAACCGGCAGATCTCGGGTAGGGGCTCCCGAACTGTGCGTCTAAGGCGGATGGTAATAGGAGGCAGGGAACACGCTGTTTTACCCAGGTTCGGGCCCTCTTGATGGAGGTAAAACACTACGTCCTGCTTGATTTGTTCTTGATGATATGAGTATTACAAGAGTTGATCTACCATGAGATCAGAGAGGCTAAACCCTAGAAGGTAGCCTATGGTATGATTGTATGTTGTCCTACGGACTTAAACCCTCCGATTTATATAGATACCGGAGGGGGCTAGGGTTGCACAAGGTCGGTTACAAAGGAGGAGATATACATATCCGTATTGCCTAGCTTGCCTTCCACACCAAGTAGAGTCCCATTTGGACACGAGACGAAGTCTTCAATCTTGTATCTTCATAGTCCAACAGTCCGGCCAAAGGATATAGTTCGGCTGTCCGGAGACCCCCTAATCCAGGACTCCCTCAACAACCATTGTCCTTTAAATTGAATTCATAACCCTGACTGTAACGCCCCGAGACCGATGTGCCAAGTGTTGTCCAATTATTCGCTGTTGTTTGCCTTGTCATTGCTTGCGTGTCATGCATTGCATATCATGTCATCATGTGCATTTCATTTGCATACATGTTCGTCTCATGCATCCGAGCATTTTCCCCGTTGTCCGTTTTGCATTCCGGCGCTCCGTTCTCCTTCGGTGGTCATTTCTACCTTTCTCTCATGTGTGAGGATTAAACATTTCCAGATTGGACCGATACTTGCCATCCGGCCTTGGTTTACTACCGGTAGACCGCTTGTCAAGTTTCGTACCATTTGGACTTCGTTTGATGCCCCAACGGTTAACCAAGGGACCGATAAGGCCTCGTGTGTGTTACAGCCCAACACCCTTCCAAAGTGGCCCAAAAACCCACCTAAACCCTCTCCATCATCTAGAGCGTTCGATCACGATCGCGTGGCCGAAAACCGCACCTCATTTGGACTCTCCTAGCTCCCTCTACCTATAAATATGTGTCCCTCCCGAAATTCTCGCGCAAACCTAACCCTAGCTTCGTCCTCCTCGCGCCCGGACAAATCTTCCTTGCCGCCGGACATGTCCGCCGCCCCGCAGACGTCACCGCCTCCGCCGCCTCAGACAACCGTGCGCCGCCACCTCACCGCCCTCTGTCTCCTCCCACCGCGAGCCCGAGGAGACCCAGATCCGGCCCGCCTGGGCCCGGATCCCGCGCCGCCGATCCCGCGGCTGAGCGAGCCCGACGCCGCTACTCACCGCTGCGCTCGCCGGCCGCCGCCTCCTCGCTGCTGCGCTCGCCGCCGGCCGCCGCCTCCACCACGCGACTCCACCACGCCGCCCCGCTCGCACCTGGACGCCGCCGCCTACGCGCGCCGCCGCGTGCCTTGCCTCGCCACCGCACCCGGCTGCCCGCACCACACCTCGCCCGGGAACTCCGGCGAGCGGCCCGACCTCGCCGGCGTCGACCTCGCCTCCAAACTCCGGCCGCCTCTGCCGCCACGTCCTCTCCGGTCATCCCCTCCGGCGAGATCCGGTGGATCGGGACGAGATCCACCGGGATCTCATCCAAACACATCCCATCTCAAATCTGCACCGCTCCGTCCCGGATCCCTCCGTCGCGCGTTGACTTTCGCAGAGGTATAATTTCACTAAGTCCCCGAAATTCCCAGATCCATATGTCTTTGTTCATCATGTCGTAACTCCGCATCCGTAAGTCCAATTTGTGCATATAGCATATCAAAATGTTCGCCTCAGAGAGTACATCATTTCATCTCATTGCATCATTTTCATTTGAGTTCATATTGATGACTGAAATACTGCTAGAAGTGTGCTAGTTGAGATAATTGTCAGATCTGCTGCTCCATTTAGATATTTGTCATTTTTGCCATGATTATTGTGTGCATGATATGCTCATGAGCTCTACATGTGTTTTGTTAAGGGTTTTGCCATCTTGCCAGAGGTGCAACCCATGTATTTTTGTGATGTGTGTGGTGACTAGCACAAGCTTGCAAAGTGAGGCACTTGGTAATGCTGATTTCAGAGACTTAGCATTTCCACTAAGTCCTTGAGCTGTTTATCTCATATGGCCATATGTTCATGTTGTTTCCTAGTGATCCGTGCCTCTTTTGAGGATGATCAGTAAGGATGTTTTGTTAATATTGTAGTGCTCTATCCATCCATGTCTTTGTTTGCAATTATGGAGCACCCTAGCTTGAGTCAATCGAGCTCTACTTTTGCTATTTCGTGAATCTGGACAGATTGTCTACTTGTTAGCGATTTTGCCGATGATGTTGTAGTTGATCCGTGCATGCTATGGTATTGTTCCTGCCATGTCTAGCTTGTATTTTGTGTATTCTTGATGGGTGTATGCTTAGATTGTCATGCCTTGCTCTGTAGTGAGTGCATCGAGCTCATAAACATGCCTACTTGAAATCTGTTTTGCATGCTCCAGTTTTTCTCTAAGTCTGTGATCTAATTATGTCCTTGCCATGTTCAAGTCCTGTAGCATGTAGTTTTGTTTCTCCCAAGAGTGCTATCTGATCTGAAATTCCAGACAAGTGTTAATTTCACTAAGTCTGAGATCTGTTTACCATATGCATTTTTGCCATGCTTGTTTGAACCTGTTAATGGATGTGTTGGTTGTTTACTATGTTGTGTGCTTCTTTTCCGGTGTTTGCTTCTTCGGGTTGGTTCCGATAACGTCGTGTTGTGAGGACCCGTTCGTCTACGTTCCGTTTGTCTTCTTCATGGACTCGTTCTTCTTCCTTGCGGGATTTCAGGCAAGATGACCATGACCTCGAAATCACTTCTATCTTTGCTTGCGAGATGCTCGCTCTTTTGCTATGCCGATGCTGCGATACCTACCACTTGCTTATCATGCCTCCCATATTGTTAAGCCAAGCCTCTAACCCACCTTGTCCTAGCAAACCGTTGTTTGGCTATGTTACCGCTTTGCTCAGCCCCTCTTATAGCGTTGTTAGTTGCAGGTGAAGATTGAAGTTTTGTTCCTTGTTGGAACATGGAGATGTTGTTCCTTGTTGGAACATGTTTACTTGTTGGGATATCACAATATATCTTATTTAATTAATCCATCTATATACTTGATAAATGGTGGAAGGCTCGGCCTTATGCCTGGTGTTTTGTTCCACTCTTGCCGCCCTAGTTTCCGTCATATCGGTGTTATGTTCCCAGATTTTGCGTTCCTTACGCGGTTGGGCTGTAATGGGAACCCCTTGACAGTTCGCCTTAAGTAAAGCTCTTCCAGCAATGCCCAACATTGGTTTTACCATTTGCCACCTAGCCTTTTCTTTCCCTTGGGAGTCGCGCTTCTGAGGGTCATCGTTATTTTACCCCCCCGGGCCAGTGCTCCTCTGAGTGTTGGTCCAACTGAGCGATGTCCGGGGCTACCAGGGGTAACTCTGGGCTGGCCTACCCGACGTCTGGCTCATCTGAGTGTGCCCTGAGAAAGAGATATGTGCAGCTCCTATCGGGATTTGTCGGCACATTCGGGCGGTGTTGTTGGTTTAGTTTTACCCTGTCGAAATGTCTTGTATAATCGGCATACCGAGTCTGATCGGAATATCTCAGGAGGAGGTCTATTCCTTCGTTGACCGTGAGAGCTTGTGATGGGCTAAGTTGGGACACCCCTGCAGGGATTTGAACTTCCGAAAGCCGTGCCCGCGGTTATGGGCAGATGGGAATTTGTTAATGTCCGGTTGTAGAAAACCTGAAGTTAACCTTATTTAAAATACATCAACCGCGTGTGTAACCGTGATGGTCTCTTTCCGGCGGAGTTCGGGAAGTGAACACGGTGTTGGAGTTATGCTTGATGTAGGTTGTTTTAGGATCACTTCTTGATCATACTTTCTCGAACGTGCTTTGCCTTCTCTTTTCGCTCTCATTTGTGTATGTTAGCCACCATAAATGCTAGTCGCTTGCTGCAGCTCCACCTCATACTTTTACCTTACCCATAAGCTTAAATAGTCTTGATCGCGAGGGTGCGAGATTGCTGAGTCCCTGTGTCTCACAGATACTTCCAAAACCAGTTTGCAGGTGCCGTTGAGTCCGTGCAGATGACGCAACCAAGCTCAGGAGGAGCTCATTGAAGATCTTGTCCTTTGTCTTGCTTTGTTCTAGTTGATCAGTAGTGGAGCCCAGTTGGGGTCGATCGGGGACCTTCGTCGCATTTGGGGTTCTTCTTTTATTTTGGTTCCGTAGTCGGACCTTGATTGTATCTGGATGATGTAATGCTTTATTCATGTAATTGTGTGAAGTGGCGATTGTAAGCCAACTATGTATCTCTTTCCCATATGTATTATATGGGTTGTGTGAAGATTACCTCACTTGCGAAATTGCTTTCAATGCGGTTATGCCTCTAAGTCGTGGTTCGACACGTGGGAGATATAGCCGCATCGAGGGCGTTACAAGTTGGTATCAGAGCCTTCCCCGACCTTGGGAGCCCCATTGCTTGATCGTTTTTAGCGGCCGAGTTGTGTCTACAAAAATGTTTTGAGTCATTTAGGAATTATATATCAGAGAGTTTAGGAATTCTTTTTACTTCCCAGTCTCCTCATCGCTCTGGTAAGGCATCTTGACATAGAGTTTTGACTCTTCTCTTCTCAAATTTCACAAAAAAAATTAGGATCACGCGGGTATCTTGGAATCGTTCCGATGGTTTTATGACGAGAACATTGTCTTGGTGCCTCCTGTCAGGGGTTTTGTGGAAGTGTCCCGGGGAGTTGAGCTCCGAGGTGTTGTCTTCATAATTTTATCGTTGCAGTTCTGGAATACCTGAGTTTAGTACGCCGACATCGAAAATCTCTTTTATGCAGTTGTTGGTGAGATAACCTCGACGCCACCCAGTACTGGGGCAGGAGTTCGGGAGTATCGCCATAACTTGTATAACGGATGCTTTTCGAAGGTTGAGGTAGACGATTTCCGAAGGTTTCTTGGTTATGTGTTGAAGGATGTATACAGCTGGATGTAGGATTTGCTAGATTTGGGTGAGATATTATGCTTCCCCTGTATCCCCAACACCTGATTGCATAACCAGAAAGGTTCGGGAGTTTCATAGGTGGGAATCAAGTAGCTCTTAGGATATCTTTCCGACAGATGTATGATATGAAATTTGGGTTCGACCTCTAGTGGTCCGCCTATTCACGGTCGGTTTTACAGTGGTCTCGTTGTGTCTTAAAGAGTCCTTGGCTATGCCGACTCGGGGACGCTTCGTATGTCATGTGCACTGCCTTGTACATGATGGTGCTGTATGATCGTGCCCGTGTAGGCCCCACCACGAAAACTTCGGACGAAATCTCTATCATATATTTGTTCCGGCTTATTCTGCAAGCCAATCCTTTGTTTTGCTTTGAGTTGTGGTATTCGAGTTGCTTCAATGTCAAGTGTTGATTCCATACCTTCCCCAAATGGTGTTCTCATACTCCGATGTGAATACCAATCCTTCTTGATCATCAAGATTGTCTCGTCAATCCTTTTCACCGGCGTGTTTCTCTTCAAGTGGATCCGATCATTCCAATATCAGCAAGATCTATTACTAGTTCTCAACGGTGTTGTTTTCATCCATCTCCAAGTTGCTTTTGTTTTTCCCGCACACCCACCCCTTTTTCTTCAAGGACTCAGATTTCTTATTCAAGTATCCTTCTATTGATGGGAAGCCTCTCCATTTCTTTTTCCGTTAATGTTCTTACCCGGTGATTCTCATGAAGATTTTAACGGAGCTTCAAGTTCGTCACTCTTCACTCATTTTCTTCTCCGGTGGATTCAATTCAAGCTTTGTTGATCATATTCCTTTCCTCATTTCAAGGCTTTCTCATGCCGGCGCAATTCTTAATCATTCACCTCTCGATATCCTATTTTCCCGGAGTGCTCAAGATATCTCAGAAGGCTCGTCTTTTCATTCAAGATCAGTTCAACCTATTTCGAGGTTGTTATCTCATTCAAGCCATTTAATTCAACTGGTGCAACCTCTCTTTTAAATCATTTCAACGGTGTTTCTTTTGAGTGGGCCCTAACCCACAGGTGTTTTTCCAGGATCTTACCTGACGCTTCTAATTCTCCCGGAGATATCCTTAAAATTCTATTCGAAGTTTGACGTAAGAATGAATTGCCATCAGTCAAATGTCTTTCTCCAAGATCTTTCAAAATTCTTTTCATCGTTGGCTCAACCTTTCCATTCGTCATTTCGGAGTGCCTAAATAATTCATGGTGGTGTTTCTCGTCATCATTCTCAACATTTAAAGACCAAGGAATAATTTTCTCTTCAATCATATCCGTTCTAGTGAAGATTCGTGATTCTAGCTTGTTGCCTTCCTCTCATAATTGCTTTCGATTGTGAGAATTCTTTTCACCCAGCCGGAGTAATTCAAGAGTCTTTCTAGTTTGTTTCTCCGGATCCCATCATTTCAGAAGATTTATTAATTCTCAGCTTTCAGTTATCATTCTCCAATCCTAGCGGTGCATCGTTCAAGAGATCTCTAATCGGCTCGTGATCTCTTCGTTCTCATGGGTCTAAATTATCTCAAGCATCTTCATTCATTTGCTAATTCTTCCCGGTGTCTTCCTTATCTTTTCTTTGTTTATTTTTAATTCTTATGGTGGTTCGTTCAAGAGTTTTCTTCCTTCGTGTATCATATCTATGCATTCGTGCTTTTCAAATTCTACCGGTGGATCGTTGAAGACCTTCCCAAGTTTATGTTATATCTCTCTTAATCTTCTCTATGAGAATAAGTAATATGTCAAATCTGTTGATTTTCATCAATTTAGTTGGTGAAGGATAAGCATAATGTAATTCTTATTCTTGTTTCATCCAAGTGATTAATTCCTTATTCCGGAGCCTCATCAAATTCTTGGTTTCAATTGTTTCATCTTTTCTTTTCCGGAGTTCCAAGCTCTCTCAATTTATTTCATCGTGAAGATCCATCTAATCAATGCAAGGATTCACCTTGTGTTTTCAACTTCTCTTTCTTCTCGTTATCCTTTCGTTACCGGAGTTCTTCATGGAGGTTCTACATGATGGTTCATCAAGGATTTAATTCCTTCTCCAACTTTTTCATCGAGATTCTTTTCTAAGAAGCTCAAGCATTCTTCATTTTGCAATCCGGAGTGCAATTCCTTTCTTCCGCATCATTGGAGGTGGTATTATGTCATTCTTGATAATTTGAGTTCTTATTTCATGTTTCACAAGTTATCAAGAATGGGGTATTTTAAATCCATCAACCTCTTCGTTGGAATTATCTTGGGGTTATATTTCACCTAAAACTTTCCCTAAGGATTGTTGCTAATTATGGTGCTTATAAATGAGCCAATTTCTTCATCTATCCTCCCGGTGTAATAGCTTTCCCGTCTCCTTGTTCATCCCAATCCAATTCTTTTCCCGTGAGTGGCAGGTTGTCACCTCATAATTTGAGATGTACTCCATAAGACCATATCAAACTTATTCTTTTCGTTGTTGGTGTTCCAACAACTCCGTTCGACCCTTCACCTAAAGATGCCTCTTCAAGCTCTTTTGTGGCAGAAGTTGGCATTCTCTTCTCAATTCTCCTATGGCAATTATCTATCTTCTAATCTTTTGTTCCGTAGACTGTTAACTTCATTCATCTCCATTGTATTCTTTTCTCAAAGTGGCTTAACCTTTTCAAGATTCTTTGGTTTCACTCGTTTGTCAAAGAAGCAACTTAGCTTTACCTCTTCTCTTCCTTTTCTGTTTCCCCCGGTGCCATTCTAGATCTCGGGACGAGATCCTCTCATAGTGGTGGAGTGTTGTAACGCCCCGAGACCGATGTGCCAGGTGTCGTCCAGTTATTCGCTGTTGTTTGCCTTGTCATTGCTTGCGTGTCATGCATTGCATATCATGTCATCATGTGCATTTCATTTGCATACATGTTCGTCTCATGCATTCGAGCATTTTCCCCGTTGTCCGTTTTGCATTCCGGCGCTCCATTCTCCTCCGGTGGTCATTTCTACCTTTCTCTCCTGTGTGGGGATTAAACATTTCCGGATTGGACCGAGACTAGCCATGCGGCCTTGGTTTACTACCGGTAGACCGCCTGTCAAGTTTCGTACCATTTGGACTTCGTTTGATGCTCTAACGGTTAACCGAGGGACCGATAAGCCCTCGTGTGTGTTACACCCAACACCCTTCCAAAGTGGCCCAAAAACCCACCTAAACCCTCTCCATCATCTAGAGCGTTCGATCACGATCGCGTGGCCGAAAACTGCACCTCATTTGGACTCTCCTAGCTCCCTCTACCTATAAATATGTGTCCCTCCCGAAATTCTCGCGCAGACCTAACCCTAGCTTCGTCCTCCTCGCGCCCGAACAAATCTTCCTCGCCGCCGGACATGTCCGCCGCCCCGCAGCCACCTCACTCCGGCCAATAGCCGGCCGCCACGTCACCGCCTCCACCGCCTCAGCCAACCGCTCGCCGCCACCTCACCGCCCTCCCTCTCCTCCCACCGCGGGCCCGAGGAGACCCAGATCCGGCCCGCCCGGGCCCGGATCCTGCGCCGCCGATCCCGCGCCTGAGCGAGCTCAACGCCGCTGCTCGCTTCTGCGCTCGCCGGCCGCCGCCTCCTCGCCGCTGCGCTCGCCGCCGGCCGCCGTCTCCACCACGCGACTCCACCGCGCCGCCCCGCTCGCCCCTGGACGCCGCCGCCGCCTACGTGCGCCACCGCGCGCCTTGCCTCGCCGCCGCACCCGGCTGCCCGCACCACACCTCGCCCGAGAACTCTGGCGAGCGGCCCGACCTGACCGGCGTCGACCTCGCCTCCCAACTCCGGCCGCCTCCGCCGCCACGTCGTCTCCGTTCATCCCCTCCGGCGAGATCTGGTGGACCGGGACGAGATCCACTGGGATCTCATCCAAACACATCCTGTCTCAGATCTGCACCGCTCCGTCCCAGATCCCTCCGTCCCGCGTTGACTTTCGCGGAGGTATAATTTCACTAAGTCCCCGAAATTCCCACATCCATATGTCTTTGTTCATCATGTCGTAACTCCGCATCTGTAACTCCGATTTGTGCATATAGCATATCAAAATGTTCGTCTCAGAGAGTACATCATTTGATCTCATTGCATCACTTTCATTTGAGTTCATCTTGATGCCCTAAATGCTGCTAGAAGAGTGCTAGTTGAGATAATTGTCAGATCTGCTGCTCCATTTAGATATTTGTCATTTTTGCCATGATTATTATGTGCATGATATGCTCATGAGCTCTACATGTGTTTTGTTAAGGGTTTTGCCATCTTGCCAGAGGTGCAACCCATGTATTTTTGTGATGTTTGTGGTGACTTGCACAAGCTTGCAAAGTGAGGCACTTGGTAATGCTGATTTCAGGGAATTAGCATTTCCACCAAGTCCTTGAGCTGTTTATCTCATATGGCCATATGTTCATGCTGTTTCCTAGTGATCCGTGCCTCTTTTGAGGATGATCAGTAAGGATGTTTTGTTAATCTTGTAGTTCTCTATCCATCCATGTACTTGTTTGCAAGTATGGAGCACCCTAGCTTGAGTCAATCGAGCTCTACTTTTGCTATTTCGTGAATCTGGACAGATTGTCTACTTGTTAGCGATTTTGCCGATGATGTTGTAGTTGATCCGTGCATGCTATGGTATTGTTCTTGCCATGTCTAGCTTGTATTTTGTGTATTCTTGATGGGTGTATGCTTAGATTGTCATGCCTTGCTCTGTAGTGAGTGCATCGAGCTCGTAAACATGCCTACTTGAAATCTGTTTTGCATGCTCCAGTTTTTCTCTAAGTCTGTGATCTGATTATGTCTTTGCCATGTTCAGGTCCTGTACCATGTAGTTTTGTTACCCCCAAGAGTGCTATCTGATCTGAAATTCCAGACAAGTGTTAATTTCACTAAGTCTGAGATCTGTTTACCATATGCATTTTTGCCATGCTTGTTTGAACCTGTTAATGGATGAATTGGTCGTAGCTCAGTGTTCATCTTTTGTTAAGCATCATGAATGGATCCCTGCCATGTATTTTGTTGCCATGTTTGAGTGTTGTAGCATATTTAACTTGTTGCATTTAGATGGCTACTTGCTGTTTATCGCAGACCCGTGCCATATTTGAATTGCTTGCCATTTCCAAACCGTAACTCCGATTCCGGTGATCTTTATATCGTTTTCAAGCGATTTCATCTCACCTTTCCAGTGGCACACTTGGATTTCCAAGTTTAGGCCAGGTTCAATCATTCCTTTTTAAATCATGCATATGCATTGCATCCCGCATCCCGCATATCATATCATGTTCATGTGTTGGTTGTTTACTATGTTGTGTGCTTCTTTTCCGGTGTTTGCTTCTTCGGGTTGGTTCCGATAACGTCGCGTTGTGAGGACCCGTTCGTCTATGTTCTGTTTGTCTTCTTCATGGACTCGTTCTTCTTCCTTGCGGGATTTCAGGCAAGATGACCATGACCTCGAAATCACTTCTATCTTTGCTTGCGAGATGCTCGCTCTTTTGCTATGCCGATGCTGCGATACCTACCACTTGCTTATCATGCCTCCCATATTGTTAAGCCAAGCCTCTAACCCACCTTGTCCTAGCAAACCGTTGTTTGGCTATGTTACCGCTTTGCTCAGCCCCTCTTATAACGTTGTTAGTTGCAGGTGAAGATTGAAGTTTTGTTCCTTGTTGGAACATGGAGATGTTGTTCCTTGTTGGAACATGTTTACTTGTTGGGATATCACAATATATCTTATTTAATTAATGCATCTATATACTTGGTAAAGGGTGGAAGGCTCGGCCTTATGCCTGGTGTTTTGTTCCACTCTTGCCGCCCTAGTTTCCGTCATATCGGTGTTATGTTCCTGGATTTTGCGTTCCTTACGCGGTTGGGCTATAATGGGAACCCCTTGACAGTTCGCCTTAAGTAAAGCTCTTCCAGCAATGCCCAACATTGGTTTTACCATTTGCCACCTAGCCTTTTCTTTTCCCTTGGGAGTCGCGCTCCTTAGGGTCATCATTATTTTACTCCCCCCCCCCCCGGGCCAGTGCTCCTCTGAGTGTTGGTCCAACTGAGCGATGTCCGGGGCTACCAGGGGTAACTCTGGGCTGGCCTACCCGACGTCTGGCTCATCTGAGTGTGCCCTGAGAAAGAGATATGTGCAGCTCTTATCGGGATTTGTCGGCACATTCAGGCGGTGTTGCTGGTTTAGTTTTACCCTGTCGAAATGTCTTGTATAACCGGGATACCGAGTCTGATCGGAATGTCTCGAGAGGAGGTCTATTCCTTCGTTGACCGTGAGAGCTTGTGATGGGCTAAGTTGGGACACCCCTGTAGGGATTTGAACTTTTGAAAGTTGTGCCCGCGGTTATGGGCAGATGGGAATTTGTTAATGTCCGGTTGTAGAAAACCTGAAGTTAACCTTATTTAAAATACATCAACCGCGTGTGTAACCGTGATGGTCTCTTTCCAGCGGAGTTCGGGAAGTGAACACTCTGTTGGAGTTATGCTTGATGTAGGTTGTTTTAGGATCACTTCTTGATCATACTTTCTCGAACGTGCTTTGCCTTCTCTTCTCGCTCTCATTTGCGTATGTTAGCCACCATAAATGCTAGTCGCTTGCTGCAGCTCCACCTCATACTTTTACCTTACCCATAAGCTTAAATATTCTTGATCGCGAGGGTGCGAGATTGCTGAGTCCCTATGGCTCA
Source organism: Triticum aestivum (assembly GCF_018294505.1). NCBI lineage: Eukaryota > Viridiplantae > Streptophyta > Magnoliopsida > Poales > Poaceae > Triticum > Triticum aestivum. Next base: position 326,696,096 of record NC_057809.1, read on the forward strand.
CAGATACTTCCAAAACCAGTTTGCAGGTGCCGTTGAGTCCGTGCAGATGACGCAACCAAGCTCAGGAGGAGCTCGTTGAAGATCTTGTCCTTTTTCTTGCTTCATTCTAGTTGATCAGTAGTGGAGCCCAGTTGGGGTCGATCGGGGACCTTCGTCGCATTTGGGGTTCTTCTTTTATTTTGGTTCCATAGTTGGACCTTGATTGTATCTGGATGATGTAATGCTTTATTCATGTAATTGTGTGAAGTGGCGATTGTAAGCCAACTATGTATCTCTTTCCCTTATGTATTACATGGGTTGTGTGAAGATTACCTCACTTGCGACATTGCTTTCAATGCGGTTATGCCTCTAAGTCATGCTTCGACACGTGGGAGATATAGCCGCATCGAGGGTGTTACACTGGCTCATCAAGCGTGAGGCAAAAATAATGTTTGGACTAAGTGCAGGAACTAAATAACAATTATTCAATTCCAAAATAAATCCAGAAGGAAGCTGGAGCTGCATCGTGCCGACTTCCAACACAGCAACTCTTGCTTTGTTGCTGACCCTGATGTCAATCTCCCCTTGCGCCACACGCCTAGTTTTTACCAGCCCCTGCATCGAGTTGCTAATGTGAACAACCGATCCGGTATCAAATACCCAAGAGCTGCTAGGTATGTTAGCAATGTAAATGTCTATAACATATGCGACAAGTGTACCTTTACCTGAAGCAGCATTACCGGCCTTCTTGCCATGCTCTGCAAGACACTTGCTACAGTTCCTCTTCCAGTGATCAGTTTCCTTGCAATGATAGCAAATGGTCTTTGAGTCCGGTCCAGACTTCGGCATGACGGCAGAGGTTACCGTCTTCGTGCCCTTTGCCTTAGCCTTTTTCTTGGACCAACTCTTCTTGAACTTAGCCGATTTCTGCACCATCAACACTTGATGCGTGCCTTTGTTAATATCCTGCTCTACGACTTTGAGCATCCCATGCAATTCAGTGAGCTTCTTATCCATGCCATGCATATGATAGTTCGAGATGAACGTCCCATAGGTGGGCGGAAGAGAACCAAGAACTGCATCAGTAGCCAGCTCATCCAAGAGCGGGAAGCCCAGCCGATCTAAAGCTTGCACATATCCGACCATCTTGATCACATGCGGGCTCAGTGGATCACCTTCCTTCAGTTTACAATCCATCAAGGATCGCCAGACGTTGAACCTTCCGGTCCTAGCCTGCACCTGAAACATGTTCTTGAGACTCTCAATCATATCGAAAGCCCCAACGTCTTCGAAATGCTGCCACAAATCGGGCTCCATACAAGCCAGCATGAGGCATAGGATCTCGTTTGATTCATCAACGAGTTTCTGGTAGGCATTCTTGGTTGTGGTACTAGCATTATCGGCAGGTTCCTCTGGAAGCGGATCCTCTAGAACATGTTCCTTTTTATCATGCTTGAGAACAATTCTCAAATTTCTATACCAGGTAGTAAAGACTCTTCCATTCAGTTTATCCTTTTCCAGAATTGATTTCAATGCAAAGTTGTGTTGAGCAGGTGGTGCCATTGATCTACAATAGAAAAACATGCAATCACTAAGCAATATGTTTATGTAGAGTAATTCTAGCCTTAAACAGAAATACTCCCACCGAAGTCAGCATCCCTCCGCAAACTCTCAGTGATTCAGGATCCGACTAGCACATGTGACTAGTGAGCTTTAGCATCACTGCTAGACAACATGCCTATCCGGTAAGCAACTCCTTACTAATCGTATCTCTATACGACTCCTGTCGGTCGGGTAGGTATCTCCTACCCCGGCTCCCGACCTCTTTTTCCACAAGGCCCAAAACCGTTTTGATAGCCTTGTCAAGTTAACATGATGCAGTGCATGTCCGTGTCCGACACGAACCCTTCAGTTCAAGTACACCTAGCAGCACCCCAATTTTATGAGCCCACTACTAGACGTACTTGACGTGCGAAGGTGCAACGTCGGGAATGGCAATTTACTTGATATTCATGAGGGATCTTTCTACCATTCTAACATGCATAGAAACAAAGAAGCATAACAATCACAAGTAAAACATATATTGTGAAATAGTATGGCTCCTTCATGGATGTTCTTCAAGGTCGGCTCCAACTCCGATGACCATCTAGAAACTCCATCTTGTTTGTCACGCCGGGCCGCCAAGCCGCCAACCTGATCTCTATTATCCAAATACTACAACTAGTAATGAATTTTACATAGAGTCATAAGTCGACACGCGGGTCATTATACAATAAAATGACAGCACTTTGGCTCCTGCCGGTTGAGAAACATGACACGCGGGCCATGTATAATTTACACACATGCATCACATACACATGAGCCATACTATTCATATCAAACCCGGCAAAATAAAGTTATGCAGTAGAATCGCATTCTACCGGTTTGACTGATCGTGTACGAAATACAAGGCGCTACGCACATGGCAGTCCAATTCGGATTTATGCTTCACTGTTAACCCCGATGGCGGATACCGACCGGTAGGGGTAGGTTGTGTCACGACCTCATCGATTCCGATCATCAGAAAACATAGCCACATCGATCCCCATGTGTAGTTGATCTCATCAACCATGCACATAGACGATCTTATCAACGACAACGGATCTCATCTATCGTCTCCACAGAGGCTCTAATACCACCGTTGGGTTCTACGGTAGGGTGCGTTGACTGCAAATAAAAATTTTCTACATGCAGAACAACCAAGAACATGCTACGGGAGATGGATCACAGTTTGTTACCACTAGACGTGCAGTGCCGTGTAGTGGAAGAAGAGTTGGGGCAGCGCGTCCGTGTGGATCGTCTCCTCCTTGTCTGATCTCCCCCGTACAGCAGTAGTCGGTTCCCACATACAAGTTCGTCGGAGCGGCGCAAGTGCACCGCCTCTAATGGTATCCGCGTGTGCAGGAGGAACATCGTGCGACGGACTGCTTGGTCCGATCACACAACCGGCGGTGAGTGGAGGTGTCTATTCGCAACACATGCAAACCATAGTGACAGCGCCGAAGCAATCAATCGCGTGAGTGTGCGGCACCTCCACTTTATATAGGTGTCCGTTGCGGGCTCAACACTTGGGCCTCGCACAGACCCTAAAGCCCATAAGTCTACTCGGCCACAATCCGTATACAGCTTGGATCACATCCGACCAGTGTCCTCGGATCCGACCTCATAGGTTCCTTCCCTTAAGCGCGCGACCCCTTAGGTTCAAGCCGGCTTGGTCACAGTTTGGATCACCTCCGGACTGCACAGTTGTTAGTGGCCTCTAGCAAGGCATGCCGAACACCAAACAGACTATGAAGCTGGTTAAGCGAACCTGTACATCATACTTCCATTCCATTTGCCACACGATATATGTTGCCGGGCTCAAGGCGAGTCTGTCATCCTTGTGCTAGCCCGACCTCTTTCTCATTCCAGTGATGCCGACCACAAACCGGATTATCTCATAATCCTTGTCGCATGGCCATGCTTATCCTGGTCAGATCACACAAGGGGCCCAGAGTATATCTCTCCTGATCGGAGGGGCAAATCCCATCTTGGTTGACCACGACTCGCAACATGGTTCTGAACAAACCCGAAACCTACCTTTATAACTACCCAGTTACGGAGTAGCGTTTGGGCAGCCCAAAGCAAGTCTGTCACCATCCCGAGTACATGTGTCAGTTCAGGTCTTAGGACATAGAACATATGTTGTACTCGAGACTCACAGATGACATATCGCTGCGTCTCATAGTTGGGTCTGTCTGACTCGGACCTTATCTTGACTCGGATCCGACTACGTCGAATCCGACCAGATCCTTCCAAGTCCATATTATCCGGTTAGCATCCAATGATCCATGGCTAGTGAGACCAAGCCATCGACCGTGTCATATGCTAGTATAGGTTGTTGCGCATCCACACAGCCCTTTCGACTAGGGACCTTTAGGACAGTCATCATACAATGCATAGTCCCACAAACAAGTCACATACTTGCTGATACACATCATTGATAATGTCCAAGGACTATCTTTATTCATAAACACATAGGAAATATCATCATACATGATCGCCTCTAGAGCATATCTCCAACAACTTCCTCAAAACTTTGAAGAAGGGGCGGGCGCACTCAGCAAATTTGGAGATGAACCTACTTAGAGCAACAACACAGCTGGCAAGCCTACAGACGTCTTTGACTCGTCTTGGCGCCTCAATATGCTCAATTGCTTTGATCTTGTCGGGATTTGCTTTGATTCCACATTGAGACACAAAGAACCCAAGAAGTTTGCCGGATGGGACGCCAAACACACACTTCTCTGTGTTGAGCTTGAGGTTGATCTTGCATAGGTTGGCAAATGTTTCCTCCGGATCCAGCACGAGTGTGGCCTTGTCCTTGGTTTTTACTACTATGTCATCCATATAGGCTTCCATATTTCTATGCAGCTAGGGCTCAAAATCAATTTGGACAGCTCGAGCAAATGTCGAACCCGTGCATTTCAACCCGAAAGGCATCCGTATGAAATAGTACATACCACATGGGTGACGAACACATTTTCCTCTTCGTCTTCCTTCATCATGAAGATCTGGTGGTATCCTGAGTAGGCGCGAGGAATGGCAGTAGGTCACACCCAGTAGTGGAGTCCACTATCTGGTCAATGTGTGGCAAAGGGAAAGGATCCTTTGGACAGGGCTTATTGAAAGGATCCTTTGGACAGGCGTAACCCCTTACGATGAGCTATTCCTCACCTCGATAAACTAGGAACATCTCTTTAGTCTTTTCAGCTACTTCAAAATAGTCTTTACCGCAGCCCAGTGACTGTCACCTGGGTTGGCCTGGTATCTACTTGTTAGGCTTATTGCAAAAGCAACATCGGGCCACGTACATATCATGGCAAAGATGATGGATCCGATTGCCGAGGCCTACAGAATCCTACTTGTCCTGCTTCGCTCATCAGATGTCGAAGGACTCTGAGTCTCGCTTAGCCTTATACCATGTGAGAGTGGCAAGAACTCTTTCTTTGCCTCACTCATGTTGAACCGCTTCAACAATTTATCTATGTACGTGCTCTGGCTTAAGCCGAGTAGCCTCCTTGATCTATCTCTATAGATCTTAATGCCTAAAATGTACATTGCCTCACCAAGGTCCTTCATCGAAAACTTGCCATTCAATGACTCCTTGACCGAGTTCAGCATCGAAATATCATTTCCGATCAGTACTATGTCATCCACATACAAGATCAAAAACACTATCGAGCTCCCACTTAAATTCTTGTGTAAACAAGAGTCCTCTTCGCTTTTGATGAAGCCGAAACCAGTGACGACCAATCAAAATGAATGTTCCAGCTCTGAGATGCTTGTCTCAACCCATAAATGGATCTCTTTAGCTTGCATACCTTACTAGTGCTAGTCGGATCGACAAAACCCTCGGGCTGTATCATATACACGTCCTCGGTTAAATTTCCATGAAGGAAACCCGTCTTGACATCCATCTGCCATATCTCGTAATCGAAATATGCAGCTATAGATAGTTGGATCCTCACTAACTTCAGCATCACTGCCGGCGAGTAAGTCACATCGTAGTCAATTCCTTGAACTTGACCATAACCCTTAGCGACAAGCCGAGCTTTGTGGATCTGAACATTTCCATCCACATCGGTTTTCTTCTTAAAGACCCATTTGCAACCAATGGCTGTTACGCCAGGTGGCAGATCAACCAAGTCCCAGACTTGATTCTCATCCATGGACTTTAACTCGGATCTCATGGCCTCAAACCATGCCTCGGAATCTAGGCACACCACCGCTCCGCATACGTGGTCGGCTCATCACTTTCTAGCAATAATACATCACGCACTCTGTGCAATCTTTCCGACCTCCGTGGTTCCGGTGCCGCTTCCACTATGGGTTTCCTGACTGACTCCGGTATGATCTCATCACCAGCCGAGCCATCCCCGAGTGGTCCTCAAATTTCTTCGAGTCAAACCGTCCTCCCACTGGCCTCCCAACCAATAAACTCTTTCTCAAGGAAAACCCCATTCCGAGCAACAAACACTTTGTTCTCTTCCCGGTTGTAGAAGCTATATCCCAAGGTTTCCCTCGGATGTCCCACGAATATGCATTTATCCAACTTGGGTGTAAGCTTGTCTAACATAAGTTTCTTGAAAAATGCTTCACAACCCCAATTCTTTAGAAAAGACAAACTAGGACTCTTCCCGGTCTCACATCTCATGTGGTGTCTTGTCTATGGATTTTGATGGTACCTTGTTAAGTGTGAAAGCTGCAGTTTCTAGAGCATATCCCCAGAATGACATGGGTAAATCCAACTTGCTCATCATAGATCGAACCATGTCCAACAAGGTACGATTCCTCCGTTCCGATACACCATTTCTCTGTGGCGTACCCGGAGGCGTGAGCTGAGGTCCTATACCTCTGCTTTTTAGATGATCATCAAACTCCTGGCTCATGTACTCACCTCCACAATCAGATCGTAGAATTTTTATAGTCTTGCCGAGCTGATTCTCAACCTCGTTTTGAAACTCTTTGTACTTTTCAAAAGTCTTTGACTTGTGCCTCATCAAATAGATATATCCATATCTACTCAAGTTGTCGGTAAAAGTCACGAAGTACTGAGAGCCACCTCTAGCAGTTGTGCTCATTGGTCCACACACATCACTGTCTATCAGTTCCAATAGCTCGGATGCCCTCTCACAACTCTTTGCGAAAGGAGACTTAGTCATCTTGCCGAGCAAGCATGATTCGCATGTCTCGAATGACCCAAAGTCGGTCGAAGTTAGGAGTACATCATCATGGAGCTTTTTCATGCGTTTTAGACTAATGTGACCAAGCCGGTAATGCCAGAAGTATGTTGGATTTATCTCATTAGGCTTGTGCCTCTTCACATTCACGTTATAGACCGGTTCCTGTTCTAGATTCAATATAAATAACCAATCAACAATGGGTGCATAGCCGTGGAACATACCATTCAAGTAAATCGAACAACCATTGTCCTTTAAATTGAATTCATAACCCTGACTCATCAAGCATGAGGCAGAAATAATGTTCCGACTAAGTCGAGGAGCTTAATAACAATTATTCAATTCCAAAAAAAAAACAGAAGGAAGCTGGAGCTGCATCGTACCGACTTCCAACGCAGCAACTCTTGCTTTGTTGCTGACCCTGATGTCAATCTCCAATTGCACCACACGCCTAGTTCTTACCAGCCCCTGCATCGAGTTGCAAATGTGAACAACCGATCCGGTATCAAATACCCAAGAGCTGCTAGGTATGTCAGCAAGGTAAATGTCTATAATGTATGCAACAAGTGTACCTTTGCCTAAAGCAGCATGCCCGGCCTTCTTGCCATGCTCTACAAGCCACTTGCTACAGTTCCTCTTCTAGTGACGAGTTTCCTTGCAATGATAGCAAATGGTCTTCGAGTCTGGTCCTGACTTCGGTGCAACGGCAGAGTTACCGTCTCCGTGCCCTTTGCCTTAGTCTTTTTCTTGGACCAACTCTTCTTGAACTTAGCCGATTTATGCACCATCAACACTTGAATCGTCCCTTTCTTAATATCCTGCTCTGCCACTTTGAGCATCCCATGCAATGCAGTGAGCTTCTTATCCATGCCATGCATATGATAGTTCGAGATGAACGTCCCATAGCTGGGTGGAAGAGAACCCAGAACTACATCAGTAGCCAGCTCATCCAAGAGCGGGAAGCCCAACCGATCCAAAACTTGCTCATATCCGATCATCTTGATCACATGTGGGCTTAGTGGATCACCTTCCTTTAGGTTACAACCCATCAAGGATCGCCAGACATTGAACCTTTCGGTCCTAGCCAACACCTAAAACATGCTCTTGAGACTCTCGATCATATCGAAAGCCCCAACGTCTTCAAAATGTTGCTGCAAATCAGGCTCCATACAAGCCAGCATGAAGCAGCTGATCTCGTTTGATTCATCAACGAGTTTCTGGTAGGCATTCTTGGTTGTGGTACTAGCATTATCTACAGTTCCTCTCGAAGCGAATCCTCTAGAACATGTTCCTTTTTATCATGCTTGAGAACAATTCTCAAATTTCTATACCAGGTAGTAAAGTTTGTTCCATTCCGTTTATCCTTTTTCCAGAATTGATTTCAATGCAAAGTTGGGTTGAGCAGGTGATGCCATTGAACAATCACTAAGCAATGTGTTTATGTAGACTAATTCTAGCCTTAAACAGAAATACTCCCACTGAAGTCAGCATCCCTCCGCAAACTCTCAGTGATTCAGGATCCGACTAGCACATGTGACTAGTGAGCTTTAGCATCACTGCTAGACAACATGCCTATCCGGTAAGCAACTCCTTACTAATCGTATCTCTATACGACTCCTGTCGGTCGGGTAGGTATCTCCTACCCCGGCTCCCGACCTCTTTTGCCACAAGGCCCAAAACCGTTTTGATAGCCTTGTCAAGTTAACATGATGCAGTGCATGTCCGTGTCCGACACGAACCCTTCAGTTCAAGTACACCTAGCAGCACCCCAATTTTATGAGCCCACTACTAGACGTACTTGACGTGCGAAGGTGCAACGTCGGGAATGGCAATTTACTTGATATTCATGAGGGATCTTTCTACCATTCTAACATGCATAGAAACAAAGAAGCATAACAATCACAAGTAAAACATATATTGTGAAATAGTATGGCTCCTTCATGGATGTTCTTCAAGGTCGGCTCCAACTCCGATGACCATCTAGAAACTCCATCTTGTTTGTCACGCCGGGCCGCCAAGCCGCCAACCTGATCTCTATTATCCAAATACTACAACTAGTAATGAATTTTACATAGAGTCATAAGTCGACACGCGGGTCATTATACAATAAAATGACAGCACTTTGGCTCCTGCCGGTTGAGAAACATGACACGCAGGCCATGTATAATTTACACACATGCATCACATACACATGAGCCATACTATTCACATCAAACCCTACAAAATAAAGTTATGCAGTAGAATCGCATTCTACCGGTTTGACTGATCGTGTACGAAATACAAGGCGCTACGCACACGGCAGTCCGATTCGGATTTATGCTTCACTGTTAACCCCGATGGCGGATACCGACCGGTAGGGGTAGGTTGTGTCACGACCTCATCAATTCCGATCATCAGAAAACATAGCCACATCGATCCCCATGTGCAGTTGATCTCATCAACCATGCACACAGCCGATCTTATCAACGACAACGGATCTCATCTATCGCCTCCACATATCTAATATGCATGCGATCTGAATCCAAATCCTATAACAGAGGCTCTGATACCACCGTTGGGTTCTACGGTAGGGTGCGTTGACTGCAAATAAAAATTTCCTATGCTTAGAACAACCAAGAACATGCTACGGGAGATGGATCACAGTTTGTTACCACTAGACACACAGTGTCGTGCAGCGGAAGAAGAGTTGGGGCAGCGCGTCCGCGTGGATCGTCTCCTCCTTGTCCGATCTCCCTCGTACAGCCAGTAGTCGGTTCCCACGTACAAGTTCACCCGAGCGGCGCAAGTGCACCGCCTCTAAGGGTATCCGCGCGTGCAGGAGGAACATCATGCGGCGGACTGCTAGGTCCTATCACACAGCCGGCGGTGAGTGGAGGTGTCTATTTGCAACACATGCAAACCCTAGTGACAGCGCCGAAGCGATCAATTTTGTGAGTGTGCGGCATCTCCACTTTATATAAGCCTCCGTTGCAGGCTCAGCACTTGGGCCTCGCACGGACCCTAAAGCCCATAAATCTACTCGGCCACAATCCGAATACATCTCGGATCACATCTGACCAGTGTCCTCGGATCCGACCTCGTAGGTTACTTCCCTTGAGCACGCGACCCCTTAGGTTCAAGCCGGCTTGGTCACAGTTCGGATCACCACCAGACTGCACAGTTGGTAGCGGTCTCCAGCAAGGCATGCCGAACACCAAACAGACTATGAAGCTGGTTAGGCGAACCTGTACATCATACTTCCATTCCTTTTGCTGGATGATATATGTTGTCGGGCTCAAGGCGAGTCTAACATCCTTGTGCTTGCCCGACCTCTTTCTCGTTCATGTGATGCCGACCACAAATTGGATTATCTCATAATCCTTGTCGCATGGCCATGCTTATCCTAGTCGGATCACACGAGGGGCCCAGAGTATATCTCTCATGATCGAAGGGGCGAATCCCATCTTGCTCGACCACGTCTCGCAGCATGGTTCTAAACAAACCCAAAACCTACCTTTATAACTACCCAGTTATGGAGTAGCGTTTGGTCGGCCCAAAGCAAGTCTGTCACCATCCCGAGTACGTGTGTCAGCTCAGGTCTTAGGACATAGAACATATGTTGTACTTGAGATTCACAGATGACATATCGCTGCGTCTCATCCGACTCGGACCTTATCTTGACTCGGATCCGACTACGTCGAATCCGACCAGATCCGTCCAAGTCCATATTATCCGGTTAGCATCCAATGCTCCATGGCTAGTGAGACCAAGCCATCGACTGTGTCATATGCTAGTCTAGTTGGCTACGCGTCCACACAACCCTTTCGACTAGGGACCTTTTAGGACAGTCATCATGCAATGCATAGTCCCACAAACAAGTCACGTACTTGCTGATACACATCATTCATAATGTCCAAGGACTATCTTTATTCATAAACACATAGGAAATATCATCATACATGATTGCCTCTAGGGCATATCTCCAACAACTTCTTCAAACCTTTGAAGAAGGGGAGGGTGCGCTCAACAGACTTGGAGATGCAGCAACACAGCTGGCAAGCCTACGGACGTCTTTGACTCGTCTTGGCGCCTCAATCTGCTCAATAGCTTTGATCTTGTCGGGATTTGCTTTGATTCCACATTGAGACACAAAGAACCCAAGAAGTTTGCCAGATGGGATGCCAAACACGCACTTCTCTGGGTTGTGCTTGAGGTTGATCTTGCGTAGGTTGGAAAATGTTTCCTCCAGATCCCGCACGAGCGTGGACTTTTCCTTGGTTTTTACTACTATGTCATCCATATAGGCTTCCTTATTTCTATGCAGCCAGGTCTCAAAACCAATTTGGACAGCTCGGGCAAATATCGAACCCATGCTTTTCAACCCGAAAGGAATCCGTATGAAACAGTACATACCACATGGGGTGATGAACGCATTTTTCTCTTTGTCTTCCTTCATCATGAAGATCTGGTGGTATCCTGAGTAGGCGTTGAGGAATGGCAGCAGGTCACACCCGGTAGTGGAGTCCACTATCTGGTCAATGTGTGGCAAAGGGAAAGGATCCTTTGGACAGGCCTTATTGATATCTGCGTAGTGAATACACAGCCTTCCACTTCCCATTTGCCTTACGCACTACCACTGGATTTGCCAACCACATGGGGTGGAGCACTGCTCTGACCAAGCCTATAGACTCCAACATCCTGATCGCTTTGAAGATGAATATTGTCGCTCCAAAGCTAGCTTTCTGACCTTCTGCTTGACGGGCCGCGGATGGGGATAGACAGCAAGGTGGTGCTCAATCAACTCCCTAGGAACGCCGGGTATGTCGGATGCTTGACATGCAAACACGTCCACATTCACCCGCAGGAAGGCAACGAGCATGTTTTCCTATTTGCTGCTAAGGGTGGAGCTTATGGTAAAAGCTACACCCGTGCCATCCTCCTTGATGGGCGCCTTCTTGGTTTCTGGAGGGGCCACTTTGGACCTCTTGATCCCACTGGCGGAGCTCTCTGGCACGTCCTCAACGGTAATGCGGTGCTCCAAAGAGGCGCGTTTGCTGGAGGAGGTGCGGGATGTAACGCCCCGGATGTAACTTGCCATATTTGTACTCCGACTCTTGCCATTTTCGGCTCTAAGTTATGAGATTCCCTCGTGGTTGGGTTTTGTCTTTGTTTTTCATTTTGTCCATGTCATTCATTTCATATCATGTCATCATGTGCATCTCTTTTGCATACATGTTCGTCTCATGCATCCGAGCAGTTTCCCCGTTGTCTGTTTTGCAATCCGACACTCCTACGTCCTTCGGCGCCCCCTTTTGTATCTTTTCGTGAGCGGGTGTTAAACATTCTCGGAATGGGCCGAGATTTGCCAAGTGGCCTTGCTACACCACCATTAGACCGCCTGTCAAATTTCGTGTCATTTGGAGTCTGTTTGATACTCCAACGATTAACCGGGGAACAGTAAAGGCCTCGTGTGTGTTGCAGCCCAACACCCCTCCAAAGCGGCCCAGTAACGCATCCAAACCTATCCCATGTCCTCCGCCGTCGGATCACGATCGTGTGGCCTAAAACCGCACTCCATTTGGACACTCCAAACTCCCCCTACCTATAAATATATGTGATCTATTCCGAAATTTCGGGTCTAACCCTAGCTTCTTCCTCCTCCCGCCGCCGGACGCGTCCACCCTGTCGCCGGACACATCCGCGCCGCCGCCCACAGCCACTCGCAGCGCCCCATGTCACCCCGCCGGCCCTCTCTCTCCTCCAACCGCACCAGGCCTGCGGGTCCCATCCGGTCGCCGCCGCCACCCGCGGGCGTTGCCCCGCGTGCGCCGCCCGTCTCCGTCGCGGCGCGCCTCCGCGTCTCCGTCCGCCGCATCCCGCCGGCGCGCCAGCGCTGCCTCGCCCCGGCACCGCTCCGCCCGGCCGCCGCCGCGTCGCCGATCCCCGCCGGCCTTCGCCATCTCCGGCAAGCTCCGGCCACCGCCTCTCCTTCCTCTCTGACGAACTCCGACCGGCTTCTCCGTTCATCCTCGATCCACGTGCAAACCCTAGATCTGGAATTCGGAGGTTGATTTCGTCTAAGTCATTTTTCTGCTATATTTTTAGCCCCTGTTCATCATGCCATAACTCTGTGACAGTAGCTCTGTTTTGTGCGTGCTATATATCAAAATGGTAATCATGATGTGCTCTTCATTTTGTTCCATTGTGACATGCTTATTTGAGTCCATCTTGATGCCCAAATCGTGGATGCAAGAGTGCTATATATTGTTAGGTGCGGTGCCGATTCTTATCAGGGTATGAGGTTTTGCCATTTTTGCTACATTTATTGTATGCTGCATATGGGCATGAGCTCTACATGTATTTTGATCTATGGCATGCCATCTTTTAAGGGGTGTTTGCCATGTTTTTTTGTGATCAATGTGGTGACTAGCACAAGCATGCAAAGTAGCTCTCATGATATTGCTGATTTCAGGGACATGGAATTTTACTAAGTCCTTACTCTGCTGTTATTTTGATGCCATGTATCCATGATGCTTCAGACTGATCCATGCTTGTTTTGAGTTGCTTCAGTAAGTATGATTTGGACATATGGTTATGCTATACCCATCCATGCCCCTATTTGCATTTATGGAGTGCCCTATCATGACTTAGTCTTGCTCTAATTTTGCTATAAAATGTTCCTGGCAGATTGTTTACATGTTAATCAATTTTGCCATGGGTGTTGTAGTTGATCCAAGCATGCTATAAACTTTTTCTTGCCATGGGTAGCCTTATGATCATGTCTTCGTGCTGGTAGTATGCTTCGTTTGTCATGCAAGGCTTTGTGTTGAGTGAATAGAGCTCGCAAAGAGGCCTACATAACTCTGTTTATGCCATGCTCAGTTTTCTGCTAAGTCTGGATCTGTTAATGAAACTTGCTATGTTTACATGGGTGCCATAATATATTCTGTGCCTTTTTGGCTCTTGATCAGTAAGGGACTTTTGTTCTATGCTTTGAGTAGATTCAGGTCGTGCCTTTGTTTGCTATGATCTGATCCTGTATCATGTTGTTTGCTTGCTCTAAACATTGCTTCCTAATGTTAATTCCTGACATGTTAGTATATTTCACTAAGTCTGTGATGCTGATATCTTTTGCACTTTTTCCATGCTTGTTTAAACCTACTCTTGTGTGATTTATCCATAGCTCAGTGTTCATCTTTTGTCAAGCATCTTGAGTAGATCACTACCATGTGCTCTGTTGTTATGTTTGAGTGCGGTAGCTTAGTTTCTTGTTGCATTCTAGGTGGCATTGTGCTGTTAATCGCAGAATTGTGCCATTCTTGTTTTGCTTTCCATTTGCAAACCGTGTATCCATTCCGGTGATCTTTATATCGATTTCGACCGAAATCATCTCATCTTTCCAACGGCATTCTTGGTTTGCCAAGTTATTGCCTTGATCAATCTTTTCCTTCCGGAGCACGCATATGCATTGCATATCACATCTCGCATATCATGCCATGTTTTGCATCATGTTGCTTGCGCATTGCACCATGATTGATTGTTGGTCCTTTGCTTGTGTTCTTGCTTTGGGTAGAGCCGGGAGACGAGTGCGTGATCGAGGAACCCGTTGAGTACGCTTACGAGGATCATGCTTTCGTCAACTCGGAGAACTTTGCAGGCAAGATGACCATACCCTCGAAATCACTTCTATCTTCGCTTGCTAGTTGTTCGCTCTATTGCTATGCCGCGATACCTACCACTTGCTTTATCACGCCTCCCATATTGCCATGTCAAGTGCTAACCCACCTTTCCTAGCAAACCGTTGTTTGGCTATGTTACCGCTTTGCTCAGCCCCTCTTATAGCGTTGCTAGTTGCAGGTGAAGATGGAGTTTGTTTCGTGTTGGAACATGGATATTGTTGGGATATCATTATTATATCTTGTTTACTTTAATGCATCTCTATACTTGGTAAAGGGTGGAAGGCTCGGCCTTATGCCTGGTGTTTTGTTCCACTCTTACCGCCCTAGTTTCTGTCATACCGGTGTTATGTTCCTTCATTTTGCGTTCCATACGCGGTTGGGTGTTATGGGAACCCCTTGACAGTTTGCCTTGAATAAAACTCCTCCAGCAAGGCCCAACCTTGGTTTTACCATTTGCCACCTAAGCCTTTTTCCCTGGGGTTCCGTGGACTCAAGGGTCATCTTTATTTTAAAACCTCGGGCCGGTGCTCCTCTGAGTGTTGTTCCAAACTAGATCCCCTTGCAGCGGCACCTTGGGGAAACTTGAGGGTTGGTTTTAGTTGTGCGGATTGCTTATCCGGTATGCCCTGAGAACGAGATATGTGCAGCTCCTGTCAGGATTTGTCGGCACATTCGGGCGGCTTTCCTGGTCTTGTTTTACCATTGTCGAAATGTCTTGTAACCGGGATTCCGAGGCTGATCGGGTCGTCCTCGGAGAAGGAATATCCTTCGTTGACCGTGAGAGCTTGTGATGGGCTAAGGTGGGACACCCCTGCAGGGTTTTGAACTTTTGAAAGCCGTGCCCGCGGATATGGGCAGATGGGAATTTGTTAATATCCGGTTGTAGAAAACTTGAAACTTAATTTAAGTAAAATGAATCAACGGCGTGTGTAGCCGTGATGGTCTATTTTCGGCGGAGCCCGGGAAGAGAACACGGTCTCGTGTTATGCTTGAAAGTAAGTAGTTTCAGGATCACTTCTTGATCATTTTAGATTCTTGACCGTGCTTTGCTTCTCTTCTCGCTCTCTTTTGCGTAAGTTAGCCACTATACATGTTAGTGCTTGCTGCAACTCCACCTCACTACCTTTTCCTCCCTTTAAGCTTAAATAGTCTTGATCGCGAGGGTGTGAGATTGCTGAGTGCCCGTGACTCACAGATACTTCCAAACAGAGGCAGGTGCCGATGATGCCAGTGCAGGGGACGCTACCGAACTCAAGTGGGAGTTCGACGAGGATTCAGGCCGTTACAATGTTTCCATTCCGGATGATCAGTAGAGGAGCCCAGTTGGGGCGATCAGGGATCTAGCATTTGGGGTTGTCTTTATTTATGTTGGTTCCATAGTCAGACCTTGATTGTATTCTGGATGATGTATGCTATATTTATGTATTGTGTGAAGTGGCGATTGTAAGCCAACTCTTTATCCCTTTCATTCAGTACATGGGATGTGTAAAGATTACCCCTCTTGCGACATGCCTACCATGCGGTTATGCCTCTAAGTCGTGCCCCGACACGTGGGAGATATAGTTGCATCATGGGTGTTACAAGTTGGTAATCAGAGCCTTCCCCGACTTAGGAGCCCGCTGCTTGATCGAATCGCTGATGTTGTTGAGTCTAGAAGAAAATTTTTTGAGTCTTAGGATTATATATATCGAAGAGTAGGATTCTTTTTACTCCTTGGTCCCTTCGTCGCTCTGGTGAGGCCTCCTGACGTAGAGTTTTGACTCTTCTCTTCTCAAATTTCACTAAAAAAATTAGGATCACGCGGGTATCTTGGAATCGTTTCGATGGTTTTGTGACGAGAACATTGTTCTTGGTGCCTCCTGACATTTAGGGGTTGTGGCAGTGTCCCGGGGAGTTGAGCTCCGAGGTGTTGTCATCACAATTTTATCGTTGAAGTTCTGGAATACCTGAGTTCGCCGACATCGAAAATCTCTTTTATGCAGTTGTTGGTGAGATAACCTCGACGCCACCCAGTACTGGGGCGGGAGTTCGGGAGTACTGCCATAACTTGTATAATGGATGCTTTTCGAAGGTTGAGGTAAATGATTTCCGAAGGTTTCTTGGTTATGGGTTGAAGGATGGATACAGCTGGATGTAGGATTTGCTAGTTTTGGGTGAGATATTATGCTTCCCCTGTATCCCCAACACCTGATTGCATAACTAGAAAGTTTCGGGAGTTTCATAGGTGGGAATACTTGTAGCTCTAGTATTTCTTTCCGCAGATATTTGGTTTGTGATTGGGTAATCCTTACCAATTATTTTTTCATGTTTGTACCTTGTTGCTTTATTCATCTATCTCTATCTAAGTGGCTTCTCAATTTATGGAAGTGTGATGATTTACTTTGGAAATCATTCGTTCATTCTTGTTCGAATGTTAAGGCTATGTGTTGCAATTTTGATCCATTGATTCAGCTTGAATATATGTCTTTCAAGATGCTAACGGATGTCAACCTCTTCAGGATGGCTCCCCTAACGCGTTAGAATGCGGAACCTCCGCCACCACCTCCACCTCCGGAGGCATGGAAAGCTGTCATGGCAGCTACCAACGCCAATGTAACGCCCCGAGACCGATGTGCCAAGTGTCTTCCAGTTATTCGTTGTGGTTGCCTTGTCATTGCTTGTGTGTCATGCATTCCATATCATGTCATCATGTGCATCGCATTTGCATACATGTTCGTCTCATGCATCCGAGCATTTTTCCCGTTGTCTGTTTTGCATTCCGGCACTCCTATGTCCTCCGGTGTCCCTTTCTACCTCTTTTCGTGTGCGGGTGTTAAACGTTTTCGGATTGGACCGAGACTTATCATGCAGCCTTGGTTTACTACCGGTAGACCGCGTGTCAAGTTTCGTGCCATTTCGACTTCGTTTGATACTCCAACGGTTAACCGAGGGACCGAAAAGGCCTCGTGTGTGTTGCAGCCCAACACCCCTACAAAGTGGCCCAAAACACACCTAAACCTCTCCCATCACCTAGGCCGTTCGATCACGATCGCGTGGCCGCAAACCGCACCTCATTTGGAGTTTGCTAGCTCCCTCTACCTCTATATATATGTCCCTCCACGAAATTTCCGGATCAAAACACCCCTAACCTTGCTCCTCTTCCACCGCGCCGCGCCGGACACGTCCGTTCCGGCCGGACAAAGCCGCCTCCACCGCCCGCGGCGAATCAGCTCGCGCCACGTGGCGACGCCAGCCGCCCCCGCGCCGAGGCCCACCGAGCTCGTGCCCGGCCCCCGCGGCCCGCCTCCGCCGCCACTCGCCCGAGGCCGCGCTGCCCTCACCGCGCCGCCCGTCCGCCACCCGCCGGCGTTTGCCCCACCACCCGCCGGCGCTCGCCCCGTCGACCGCCGGCGTTCACCCCGCCGCCCGAGGCCCTCCGCTGGCCACCACCGCCGTCAGCGCCGCCACCGCACCCCGGCGACCCCGGCGAGCTCCTCCTCCAAGCTCCGATGACGACGAACTCCGGCGATCCCCTCCGTTCATCCTCGATCTATGAACTGCTACAGTGCCGGCCCGATCTGGATCTCAGATCTGAAATCTCGGGGTTGACTTTTTCGTCCCTAACCCTAATATTTTTTGCATACTTTGACATGCCATAACTTCCTCATCGTGGCTCCGATTCGTGCGTGTAGCATATCAAAATGTTCGTCTCGACGAGTACATCATTTCATCTCATTGCATCATTTTCATTTGAGCTCATATTGATGCCCAAAATGCTGTTGGAAGAGGGCTATGTGATGATAGTTTCAGATCTGTTTCAGCAAATGCACTTTTGTCATTTTTGCCATGATTAATGTGTGCATGCTATGATCCTGAGCTCTACATGTGTTTTAAAGAATGCCATGTCATATTTACAGGGGTGTATGCCATGTATTTTTGTGATCTTTGTCGTGACTAGCACAAGCATGCAAAGTATCTTACTCAATGATGCTGATTTCAGGGACTTAGAATTTCACTAAGTCCTTGCCCTGTCATAATTTTTATGCCATATGTTCATGGTGTTTCCTAGTGATCCATGCCTCTTTTGAGCATGATCGGTAAGGATCTTTTGTAGATAATGTTGTGCTCTATCCATCCATTACTTTGTTTGACACTATGGAGCACCCTAGCTTGAGTCAATCGAGCTCTACTTTTGATATAAAATGTTCCAGGCAGATTGTTAACATGTTTAGCAATTTTGCCGAGCCTGTTGTTGTTGATCCATGCATGTTATGTTGTTGTTCTTGCCATTTCTAGCTTCCATGCCATGTCTACTTGCTGGGTGTATGCTTATTTTATCATGCCATGCTTTGTAGTGAGTGCATCGAGCTCGTAAACATGCCAACTCGATAACTGTTTTGCCATGCTCCAGTTTTTCACTAAGTCTGAATCTGTTTATGTTTTTGCTATGTTCACATGCTTGCAATTGTATTTTCTGGTCCCTTTTGGCTCATGGTCACTAAGGGAGTTTTGTTATATGCTTTGAGTAGCTTCATTCCATGCCTTGCTTTGCCATGATATGTTCCTGTAGCATGTAGTTATCATGCTCTAAACATTGCTTCCTGATGATAAATTCCTGACATGCTGTTAATTTCACTAAGTCCGAAACCTGTTATCTTTTGCACTTTTGTCATGCTTGTTTGAGCTTACTATTGAGTGAATTAGCCGTAGCTCAGTGTTCATATTTTGTCAAGCATCATGATTGGATACCTTCCATGTATTTTGTTGCCATATTTGAGGGCGGTAGCTTATTTATCTTGATGCATTTAGGAGGCTACTTGTTGTTAATCGCAGACCGGTGCCATGTTTGTTTTGCTTGCCATTTCCAAACCGTGCATCCGATTCCGGTGATCTTTATATCGATTTTGACCGAAATCAACTCACCTTTCCATTGGCACTCTTGGTTTTCCAAGTTGAGGCCAGGTTCAATCATTCCTTTCCAAATCATGCTTATGCATCCCATATCGCATCCCGCATATCATACCATGTTTGCATCTTGTTATTTGTGCATTGCACGTGGTTGATTGTTCTCCCTTTGCTTGTTGTTCTTTCTTGCGTAGAGCCGGGAGACGAGTACGTGAACGAGGAGCCCGTTGAGTACACTTACGAGGATCAAGGCAACTGTGAGAACTTTGCAGGCAAGATGACCATAATCTCGAAATCACTTCTATCTTTGCTTGCTAGATGCTCGCTCTTTTGCTATGCCTATGCTGTGATACCTACCACTTGCTTATCATGCCTCCCGTATTGTTAAGCCAAGCCTCTAACCACCTTGTCCAAGCAAACCGTTGTTTGGCTATGTTACCGCTTTGCTCAGCCTCTCTTATAGCGTTGTTAGTTGCAGGCAAAGATTGGAGTTTGTTCCATGTTGGAACATGGATATTTTGTTGGGATATCACAATATCTCTTATTTAATTAATGCACCTATATACTTGGTAAAGGGTGGAAGGCTCGGCCTTATGCCTGGTGTTTTGTTCCACTCTTGCCGCCCTAGTTTCCGTCATATCGGTGTTATGTTCCCGGATTTTGCGTTCCTTACACGGTTGGGTTATAATGGGAACCCCTTGATAGTTTGCTTTGAATAAAACTCCTCTAGGAAGGCCCAACCTTGGTTTTACCATTCGCCACCTAGCCTCTTTTTCCCTTGGGTTAGGCCAGCCCAAGGGTCATCTTTATTTTGACCCCCCCCCCCGGGCCAGTGCTTGTCTAAGTGTTGGTCCAAACTAGAGCCCCTTGCAGCGCCACCTCGGGGAAACTCAGGGCTAGTTTTAGATGTACGGATTGCTTATCCGGTGTGCCCTGAGAACGAGATATGTGCAGCTCCTATCGGGATGTCGGCGCATCGGGCGGTCTTGCTGGACTTGTTTTACCATTGTCGAGGATGTCTTGTAACCGGGATGCCGAGTCTGATCGGATTGTCTTGGAAGAAGGAATATCCTTCGTTGACCGTGAGAGCTTGTGATGGGCTAAGTTGGGACACCCCTGCAGGGATTTGAACTTTCGAAAGTCGTGCTCGCGGTTATGGGCAGATGAGAATTTGTTAATGTCCAGTTGTAGAAAACCTGAAACTTAATCTTAATTAACACGCATCAACCACGTGTGTAGCCGTGATGGTCTCTTCTCGGCGGAGTCAGGGAAGTGAACATGGTGTTGGAGTTATGCTTGACGTAGGTTGCTGTAGGATCACTTCTTGATCATAGTTTCTCGACCGTGCTTTTGCCTTCTCTTCTCGCTCTCATTTGCTATGTTAGCCACCATATATGCTAGTCGCTTGCTGCAGCTCCACCTCATACCTTTACCCTACCTATGAGCTTAAATAGTCTTGATCGCGAGGGTGTGAGATTGTTGAGTCCCCGTGACTCACAAATACTTCCAAAACCAGGTTGTAGGTGCCGCTGAAACCGTGCAGGCGACGCAACCGAGCTCAAGGAGGAGCTCGATGAAGACCTTGTTCATTGTGTTGTTTCATTCTAGTTGATCGGTAGTGGAGCCCAGTTGGGACGATTGGGGATCTGTGTAGCATTTGGGGTAGTCTTCTTTTATTTTGGTTCCGTAGTCGGACCTTGATTGTATCTGGATGATGTAATGCTTTACTCATGTATTGTGTGAAGTGGCGATTGTAAGCCAACTATGTATCTCTTTCCCTTATGTATTACATGGGTTGTGTGAAGATTACCTCACTTGCGACACTGCTTTCAATGCGGTTATGCCTCTAAGTCATGCTTTGACACGTGGGAGATATAGCCGCATCGAGGGCGTTACAGCCAACACTCAGATTCTTTTGCAACTCTTGCAAGAGCGCAATCTAGGAAATCATGGCCAATGCAACAATCAAGCTCAGTTTGCTACACTCAATTAGTTCGTCGCAAACCAGCCAAAGTCCTTCAGTAACTGTGTCGAGGCCATAGACGCCGACGACTGGCACGTGGATATCTGCAAACATTTTGAGTGTAGCAATGTCAGGCCTGAGAACTTTGTCAAGTTTGCTTCGTTCCAACTCAAAGACCAAGCTGCTGAGTGGTATCAACAATACAAAGATTCCAGAGGAGGTCATGTGATTACCTGGGATGATTTTCGCCGAGACTTCAAAGCTCACCACATCCCACAAAGTGTTGCTGAGAGTAACCGCGAGGAGTTCCCCAATCTCAAGCAGGGCAGCTTGTCTGTTTACCAATACAACATCCTGTTTTAGAGGCTCGCTCGCTTTGCTAAACAAGACGTCCCTGACGAAAAGAGCATGATTTATCAATTCAGAGGTGGGCTCAGAGAAGATCTGCAATTAGCTCTCTTCCTTTTTTATCTGACCAAGTATGATGAATTCTACAACATGGCACTAAAGCAAGAAGCTGCTCAGCTCAAGTGCGATGCATCTAAGAAGAGAGTCAGGGATGCAACTCCATCCTCTTCTTCAACTCAAGTGGTAGCTAAGCAACAGAAATTCTGAATGCCTCCTCCTCCTCCATTTCGTCAACCTTACCAGCAGAAGAGCAAAGGTGGCAATGGATCTTCCCACCCACCCAACCCAGGCTTTCAGAACAAATCTCCGTCTCATGCTCCAAGGTCAAGTGCTCCTTATCACCGTCCGCTCTCAGAGGTTACTTGCAACAAGTGTCAGCAAAAAGGGCACTATGCAAATAAATGATTCAACCAAAGGCGCCTTCCGCCTCCTCCTCCTGTGGGATCTGCCAGCAATGTAGTGGTCAAGCATAATTCCAAGTTTGCAAAGGTCAACATGATGAACGCAGCTCAGGCGGAGGACTCTTCAGAAGTGATCATGGATAACCTTCCTGTTAATGATATTCCTGCAAAAGTGCTTTTTGATACTGGTGCATCGCATTCTTTCATTTCAAGACCTTTTGTGGCTATGCATGATTTGGTTACTCAAGTATTGCCGAGACCTTTGTCTATTGTTTCTCCGGCCCAACAAATGACTTCTCGAGTTTTCGTTCCGAATTCCGTTATCAAGATGGGTGACTATAAGTTTTTGTCTTCTCCTATTGTTCTTGGCGACTCGGATATTGATCTAATTCTCGGCATGGAATGGCTTTCTAAGCACAAGGCTCAGCTTGATTATGCTGCCAGGCAAATTCAATTGACACACTCTTGTGAGGATGTGATCATCTATGCCACTCGTGATGATACCATTCGACTGTTTTCTCTCAATGACAAGGGTGAGTTGGATGCCATCTCTCAGATTCCAGTCATTTGTGAATATCAAGACGTCTTTCTAGAAGAGCTTCCAGGAATGCCTCCTCACCGGCCAGTTGAATTCGTCATCGATCTTGAGCCTGGCACGGAACCTGTTTGCAAATGTCCTTACAAGCTTGGACCAAAGGAATTGAAGGAACTGAAGAAACAGCTCGATGAACAAGAGCGTCTGGGTCTGATCAGACTGAGTTCATCTCCATGGGGTTGTGGTGTTCTTTTTGTCCAGAAGAAGGATGGCACGGACCGACTTTGTGTCGACTACCGCCCATTGAACAAGAAAGCAATAAAGAACAAGTACCCACTTCCCAACATCAATGAGCTATTCGAGCAACTTAAGGGCGCTCAAGTATTCTCCAAGCTTGACTTCCGTATGGTTTATCATCAGATTCGTATTCATGAACAAGATATCCCCAAGACAACATTCAGAACAAGCTATGGTTTTTATGAATATACTGTCATGTCTTTCGGCCTTCTCAATGCTCCTCCAACGTTCTCCCGCATGATGAACTTCATCTTCAACCCTTACACAAATGATTTCGTCCTGGTGTATCTCGATGATATTTTGGTCTTTTCCAAGAAAAAGGAGGATCATGCCAAGCATTTGAGATTGGTACTCGACAAACTCAGAGAACATCAGTTCTATGCGAAGTTTTCAAAGTGTGAGTTTTCGCTCGATGAGGTTCTCTACCTTGGCCATATCATCTCCACCAAGGGCATTGCTATTAAACCTGAGAAGGTGTCTGCAATTGTGAATTGGGAACCACCTCAGAATGTGAAGCTGCTACGCAGCTTTCTTGGGCTTGCAAGATATTGTCGAAGATTCGTTGAGAATTTCTCTAAGATTGCAAAGCCTCTTTACAACCTCCTCCAGAAGCATGTCAAGTATGTTTGGACGCGTGAGTGTGACATCGCTTTCAACACCCTCAAAGAGAAGTTAGTCACAGCTCCTGTTTTGACTCCTCCTGATGAATCCAAACCATTCGAAGTTTTCTGTGATGCTTCCCTGCAAGGTCTCAGTGCTGTGTTAATGCAAGAGAAGAAAGTTGTGGCCTATACCTCTTGCCAGTTGAATCCCAACGAAAAGAACTACCCCACTCACAACCTCGAGTTGGCGGTAGTTGTCCATGCTATTTTAACTTGGAGACATCTCTTCTTGGGAAGGAAAGTGGACATCTTCACTGATCATAAGAGCCTCAAGTACATATTCACTCAGCCCAACCTCAACCTCAGGCAGACTCGTTGGGTCGAAATGATTCAAGAATACAATCTGAGTATTGAATATACGCCAGGCAAGGCCAATGTCATTGCTGACGCTTTGAGCAGGAAGGCTTACTGCAACAATTTAATTCTCAAACCCTTCCAACTGGACCTTTGTGAAGCTTTCCACAAACTAAATCTCCAAGTTGTTCCTCAAGGATTTCTTGCCAACCTACAAGTCTCTCCTACTTTGGAAGATCAAATTCGTGAGGCACAACTTCTTGATGCCATGGTGAAGAAGGTGAATAATGGGATTGCCAAGAGCCAACCCAAGTACAAGTGCTATCGCCTTGATGACAAAGATACTCTATTCTTCGAGGATCGAATTGTGGTTCCTAAAGGTGATCTAAGGAAAGTCATTATGAATGAGGCGCACAATTCCCTTCTATCCATTCATCCTAGAAGTACAAAGATGTACCATGACCTCAAGCAGTCGTACTGGTGGACTCGAATGAAGCGAGAAATTTCTCAGTTCGTGAATGAATGTGATGTCTGCAGAAGAGTGAAAGCAGAACACCAATGGATAGCTAGTCTCCTCCAACATCTTGCCATTCCAGAATGGAAGTTTGACCATATTGAGATGGACTTCGTGACTGGATTTCCCAAGTCCAAACGTGGAAATGATGCTATCTTTGTTGTCATCGACAAGCTTACTAAAGTGGCTCATTTTCTTCCTATCAAAGAATCTATCACAGCAGCTCAGTTGGCAGAGCTATACACCTCCAGGATTGTCTCTTTGCATGGCATTCCGCAATTGATATCTGCATATCATGGAAGCATCTTTACTTCTAAGTTCTATGACTCCTTCTAGAAGGCCATGGGCACCAACATTCGCTTCAGCACAACCTTCCATCCTCAAACTAGTGGCCAAGTCGAGCGAGTCAATCAAATTCTTGAAGATATGCTCAGGGCTTGTGTAATTTCTTTCGGTATGAAGTGGGAAGATTGTCTTCCGTACGCCGAGTTCTGCTACAACAACAGTTTGCAAGCGAGTTCGGGCAAGGCCCCATTCGAGATTCTCTATGGCAGGAAGTGTCATACTCCTCTTAATTGGTCAGAGACTGGTGAACGCCAACTTCTTGGCAATGACTTAATCACAGAAGCTGAAGAAATGTGTAAAGTCATCCATGAAAATCTCGAAGCCGCGCAATCGCGCCAGAAGAGTTACTATGATAGCAAGCATCGTGACTTGTCTTTCGAGATCGGAGACCATGTCTACCTCCCCGTCTCTCCAATGAAAGGCACTCGTCGCTTCGGTATCAAAGGGAATATTTCCCCTAGATATGTGGGTCCTTTCAAGATCATTGGCAAAAGAGGCGACCTCGCCTATCAACTGGAGCTTCCGTCCAACTTCGCGAATGTGCACGATGTGTTTCACGTGTCACAGCTCCGCAAGTGCTTCAAGACTCTTGACCGCACCATCAACTTCGAAGAGATTGATCTCCAAGAAGACATGTCTTATCATGAGCATCCTATTGCTATTCTTGAGGAAACTGAGCGCAAGACCAGCCACAAGTCTATCAAATTCCTGAAAGTAAAGTGGTCACACCATTCCGACCGAGAAGTCACCTGGGAACGTGAGGACCACCTTCGTTTCGAATATCCGGAGTTCTTTCAGTCCTAGATCTCGGGACGAGATCCTTTTGTAGTGGTGGAGTGTTGTAACGCCCTGGATGTAACTTGCCATATTTGTTCTCCGACTCTTGCCATTTTCGGCTCTAAGTTATGAGATTCCCTCATGCTTGGGTTTTGTCTTCGTTTTGCATTTTGTCCATGTCATGCATTTCATATCATGTCATCATGTGCATCTCTTTTGCATACGTGTTCGTCTCATGCATCCGAGCATTTTCCCCATTGTCCGTTTTGCAATCCGACACTCCTACATCCTCTAGCGCCCCCTTTTGTCTCTTTTCGTGAGCGGGTGTTAAATATTCTCGAAATGGACCGAGATTTGCCAAGTGGCCTTGGTACACCACTGGTAGACCGCCTGTCAAATTTCGTGTCATTTGGAGTCCTTTTGATACTCCAACGGTTAACCGGGGAACCGTAAAGGCCTCGTGTGTGTTGCAGCCCAACACCCCTCCAAAGCGGCCCAATAACTCATCCAAACCTATCCCATGTCCTCTGCCATCGGATCACGATTGCGTGGCCGAAAACCGCACTCCATTTGGACACTCCAAACACCCCCTACCAATATATATGTGATCTCCTCCAAAATTTCGGGTCTAACCCTAGCTTCTTCCTCCTCCCGTTGTCGGACGCGTCCACCCCGTCGCCGGACACATCCACGCTGCCGCCCACAGCCAGTCGCAGCGCGCCACGTCACCCCGCCGGCCCTCTCCCTCCTCCAACCGCGCCAGGCCCGTCGGTCCCAGATCGAGCCCGCGGGGCCCATCCGGTCGCCGCCGCCACCCGCGGGCGCTGCCCCGCGTGCGCCGCCCATCTCCACCGCGGCGCGCCTCCCCGCCGGCGCGCCAGCGCCGCCTTACCCCCGGCACCACTCCGCCCGTCCGCCGCCACCCAAGCAGTGCCCCGCCGCGTCACCGATCCCCGCCGGCCTTCACCGTCTCCAGCAAGCTCCAGCAAGCTCCGACCACCGCCTCTCCTTCCTCTCCGATGAACTCTAGCCGGTTTCTCCGTTCATCCTCGATCCGCGTGCAAACCCTAGATCTGGAATTCAGAGATTGATTTCGTCTAAGTCATTTTTCTGCTATATTTTTAGCCCCTTTTCATCATGCCATAACTCTGTGACCGTAGCTCCGTTTTGTGCGTGCTATATATCAAAATGGTCATCATGATGTGCTCTTCATTTTGTTCCATTGTGACATGCTTATTTGAGTCCATCTTCATGCCCAAATCATGGATGTAAGAGTGCTATATATTGTTAGGTGTTGATTCTTATCAGGGTATGAGGTTTTGCCATTTTTGCTACATTTATTGTATGCTGCATATGGGCATGAGCTCTGCATGTATTTTGATCTATGCCATGCCATCTTTTCAGGGGTGTTTGCCATGTATTTTTCTGATCAATGTGGTGACTAGCACAAGCATGCAAAGTAGCTCTCGTGATATTGCTGATTTCAGGGACTTGGAATTTTACTAAGTCCTTGCTCTGCTGTTATTTTGATGCCATGTATCCATGATGCTTCAGAGTGATCCATGCTTGTTTTGAGTTGCTTCAGTAAGGATGATTTGGACATATGGTTATGCTATACCCATCCATGCCCCTGTTTGCATTTATGTAGTGCCCTATCATGACTTAATCTTGCTCTAATTTTGCTATAAAATGTTCCTGGCAGATTGTTTACATGTTAATCAATTTTGCCATGGGTGTTGCAGTTGATCCAAGTATGCTATAAACTTTTTCTTGCCATGGGTAGCCTTATGATCATGTCTTCGTGCTGGTAGTATGCTTCGTTTGTCATGCAAGGATTTGTGTTGAGTGAATCGAGCTCGCAAAGAGGCCTACATAACTCTGTTTATGCCATGCTCAGTTTTCTGCTAAGTCTAAATCTGTTAATGAAACTTGCTATGTTTACATGGGTGCCATAATATCTTCTATGCCTTTTTGTCTCTTGATCAGTAAGGGACTTTTGTTCTATGCTTTTAGTAGATTCAGGCCGTGCCTTTGTTTGCTATGATCTGATCTTGTATCATGTTGTTTGCTTGCTCTAAACATTGCTTCCTGATGTTAATTCCTGACATGTTAGTATATTTCACTAAGTCTGTGATGCTGATATCTTTTGCACTTTTTCCATGCTTGTTTGAACCTGCTCTTGTGTGATTTAGCCATAGCTCAGTGTTCATCTTTTGTCAAGCATCTTTAGTAGATCACTTCCATGTGCTCTGTTGTTATGTTCGAGTGCAGTAGCTTAGTTTCTTGTTGCATTCTAGGTGGCATTGTGCTGTTAATCGCATAATTGTGCCATTCTTGTTTTGCTTGCCATTTGCAAACCGTGTATCCGATTCCGGTGATCTTTATATCGATTTCGACCGAAATCATCTCATCTTTCCAGCACCACTCTTGGTTTGCCAAGTTGGTGCCTTGATCAATATTTTCCTTCCGGTGCCATAATATCTTGTTTGCTTGCTAGTTGTGCGCTCTATTGCTATGTCGCGATACCTACCACTTTCTTTATCATGCCTCCCATATTTCCATGTCAAGCCTCTAACCCACCTTTCCTAGCAAACCGTTGTTTGGCTATGTTACCGCTTTGCTCAGCCCCTCTTATAGTGTTGCTAGTTGCAGGTGAAGATGGAGTTTGTTTCGTGTTGGAACATGGATATTGTTGGGATATCATTATTATATCTTGTTTACTTCAATGCATCTATATACTTGGTAAAGGGTGGAAGGCTCGGCCTTATGCCTGGTGCTTTGTTCCACTCTTGCCACCCTATTTTCTGTCATACCGGTGTTATGTTCCTTGATTTTGCGTTCCTTACGCGGTTGGGTGTTATGGGAACCCCTTGACAGTTCGCCTTGAATAAAACTCCTCCAGCAAGGCCCAACATTGGTTTTACCATTTGCCACCTAAGCCTTTTTCGCTTGGGTTCCGCGGACTCAAGGGTCATCTTTATTTTAAACCCCCGGGCCAGTGCTCCTTTGAGTGTTGGTCCAAACTAGAGCCCCTTGCAGCGCCACCATGGGGAAACTTGAGGGTTGGTTTTAGTTGTATAGATTGCTTATCCGGTGTGCCCTAAGAATGATATATGTGCAGCACATATCGGGATTTGTCGGCACATTCGGGCGGCTTTGCTGGTCTTGTTTTACCATTGTCGAAATGTCTTGTAACCGGGATTCCGAGTCTGATCGGTCGTCCTGGGAGAAGGAATATCCTTCGTTGACCGTAAGAGCTTGTGATGGGCTAAGTTGGGACAACCCTGTAGGGTTTTGAACTTTCAAAAGTCATGCCCGCGGTTATGGGCAGATGGAATTTGTTAATGTCCGGCTGTATAAAACTTGAAACTTAATTTAATTAAAATGAATCAACCACGTGTGTAGCCGTGATGGTCTATTTTCGACGGAGTCCGGGAAGAGAACACGGTCTCGTGTTATGCTTGAAAGTAAGTAGTTTCAGGATCACTTCTTGATCATTTTAGCTTCTCGACCATGCTTTTCTTCTCTTCTCGCTCTCTTTGCTTAAGTTAGCCACCATACATGCTAGTGCTTGCTGCAGCTCCACCTCACTACCTTTTGCTCCCTTTAAGCTTAAATAGTCTTGACTGCGAGGGTGTGAGATTGCTGAGTCTCTGTGACTCACAGATACTTCCAAACAGATGCAGGTACCGATGATGCTAGTGCAGGGGACGCTATCGAACTCAAGTGGGAGTTCGACGAGGATTCGGGCCTTTACTATGTTTCCTTTCCGGATGATCAGTAGAGGAGCCCAGTTGGCGCGGTCGGGGATCTAGCATTTGGGGTTGTATTTATTTATGTTGGTTCCATAGTCAGACCTTGATTGTATTCTAGATGATGTATGCTATATTTATGTATTGTGTTAAGTGGCGATTGTAAGCCAACTCTTTATCCCTTTCTTATTCAGTACATGGGATGTGTAAAGATTACCCCTCTTGCGACATGCCTACCATGCGGTTATGCCTCTAAGTCGTGCCCCGACACGTGGGAGATATAGACGCATCATGGGTGTTACACAGGAGTCCTTGCCGGGGTCGGAAGTCTTGCCGGAAGGGGCCTTGCTGGTTTTCTTCCATCCCTGGGCCTCACCGGCAGGAACAAGTGCCTTGGCGGTAGCCACTGCAACTGCCTCCGAGTAGAGTTGGTCGGCGCAGATGAGTGTGTCCTTCTTGTCGGAGGGGACGGTGATGATGCTCATCGGCCCGGGCATCTTCAACGTGTTGTAAGCGTCATGCGATGCCGCCATAATCTTGGCCAATGCTGGGTGGCCGAGGATCCCATTATAGGGCAAGGGGATCTTGGCAACATCAAAAATGATCTTCTCCGTTCGATAGTTCAGCTCGCCCCCAAATGTGACGGGCAACGTGACTTTGCCCTTTGGCTGAGTCCTCCCTGGGTTGACCCCTTGAAACGTGCCCGTCTCGTCGAGATCTCCATCGGGGATCTGCAGCCTTTCGATCACAGCAGGCAAGATCAAGTTCAGACCGGCCCCATCGTCAACTAGTATCTTCGTCACCTTGACGTTGTGTATTGTTGGGGAAACAAACAACGGCAAACACCCAAACGCAATTGTGCCATCATGGTGATCCTCGATGTCAAAAATGATAGGCGTGCTGGACCACTTTAGTGGCCTCTGGGCGTCGAACGATGGCTCCGCCGCAATGACTTCACGCGCCCACTACTTGTGTTGGCGGTGAGAGGTGTGCAGCGAGGTGCCACCGTCGACGCACATGGCCTCCGTAGCTTTCTGGAAATCGTGCTCGCCGGACTCGTCGTCCTCATCATGACCATCATCTTCCTCCTTCTTGTCGCGGCCCCGAGCGGGCCTCTCTTGTTGATTATCCTTGTCGCGGCGGCCACCTCGGCCGCCACGCTTCTTCACGGACCCCTCAGCACCTTCCTGGCCCTTCTCCTTGTCGCTCCTCTCATATTCAGCTTTCTGCTTCTCTACAAGCAGTTCAACCTGCCGGCAATTCTGGAGGTCATGGCCTTTGGTGTGGTGGATCTTGCAGTACTGCTTGTCGGAGCCTCCTGGCTTGTCGGCAGCTACCAAGGCCCGGCAGGCGGCGCACCCGGCAAATTCCTTGCCGGGGTCATAAACCTTGGCCTTCTTGGGGGCGTCAGGGTTGCCGGATCCCTCGAAGGCAAGCACGGTCTTGCCCTTACGCTTCCTGTTGCGGCATCGTCCCTTCTTTGTCGGGGCGATGGCGTCTTCGTCTGTGGAGTCGGTTTCCGCGTCGGCATCTTCGCCGGGGTACTTCCTTCCTTCTTCAGCCCGAGCGCACCTATCGGCGAAAACATACAGCTCGGCTACATCCTTAACCTTGTTCATTACGAGCTCCTCACACATCTTGTTGTTGCGCACATTCTGATGGAATGCACTGATGACAGCGGCGGGATGAACATCTGGGATATTGTACTGCACATGGCTGAACCTTTGTATGTACTTGCGCGGGGACAAGCCGTCCTTCTGGGGGATGACATGCAAATCACTCACCTGGCCAGGAGCTTGGTGGCCTCCGGTAAAGGCGCCAACAAACTCATGGCACAGATCCGACCAAGAAGAGATGGAATCCACTGGCATGTGCATAAACCATGACATGACGTTGGGCTTAATTGCCAATGGGAAATAATTGGCAAGCACCTTGCATCGCGATGGTGTAGATGCTGAGGAACTCCGATGGGTGAGTCTTGCCGTTGTATTTTTCTCCGACCTCAGGCTTGAACATGCGGTGGATGGGCCACTGGAACTGTCACAGCTCACGGGTAAAGGCTGGACAACTGGTGACCCACAAGTATTAGGGATCTATCATAGTCTTTTTGATAAGTAAGAGTGTCGAACCCAACGAGGAGTAGAAGGAAATGATAAGCGGTTTCTAGCAAGGTATTCTCTGCAAGTACTGAAATAAGTGGTAATAGATAGTTTTGTGATAGGATAAATTGTAAGGAGCAACAAGTAACAAAACTAAATAAAGTGCAACAAGGTGGCCCAATCCTTTTTGTAGCAAAGGACAAGCCTGGACAAACTCTTATATAGAGAAAAGCCCTCCCGAGGACACATGGGAATATCGTCAAGCTAGTTTTCATCACGCTCATATGATTCGCGTTCGGTACTTTGATAATTTGGTATGTTGGTGGACCGGTGCTTGGGTACTACCCTTACTTGGATAAGCATCCCACTTATGATTAACCTCTATTGCAAGCATCCGCAACTACAACAAAAGTATTAAGGTAAACCTAACCATAGCATGAAACATATGGATCCAAATCAGCCCCTTACGAAGCAACGCATAAACTAGGGTTTAAGCTTCTATCACTCTAGCAACTCATCATCTACTTATTACTCCCCAATGCCTTCCTCTAGGCCCAAACAATGGTGAAGTGTCATGTAGTCAATGTTCACATCACACCACTAGAGGAGAGACAACATACATCTCATCAAAATATCGAACGAATACCAAATTCACATGACTACTAATAGCAAGACTTCTCCCATGTCCTCGGGAACAAAAGTAACTACTCACAAAGCATAAACATGTTCATAATCAGAGGGGTATTAATATGCATATAGGATCTGAACATATGATCTTCCACCAATTAAACCAACTAGCATCAACTACAAGGAGTAATTAACACTACTAGCAACCTACTAGCACCAATCCCGGACTAGGAGACAAGAATTGGATACAAGAGATGAACTGGGGTTTTGAGAGGAGATGGTGCTAATGAAGATGTTGATGGATATTGCCCTCTCCCGATGAGAGGATCGTTGGTGATGACGATGGCGATGATTTCCCCCTTCGGGAGGGAAGTTTCCCCGGCAGAACAGCTCCGCCAGAGCCCTAGATTGGTTCCGCCAAGGTTCCGCCTCGTGGCGGCGAGTTTCATCTGAGAAGATGGCTTCTGATTTTTTCCCATCGAAAGACTTCATATAGCAGAAGATGGACACCGGAGGGCCACCAGGGGGCCCACGAGGTAGGGGGCGCGCCCCCCACCCTCGTGGGCAGGGTGTGGCCCCCCTGGTGAAGTTCTTGCTCTCAGTATTTTTTATATATTTGGAAAACATCTTCCGTGGAGTTTCAGGACTTTTGGAGCTGTGCAGAATAGGTCTCTAATATTTGCTCTTTTTCCAGCCCAGAATCCCAGCTGCCGGCATTCTCCCTCTTTATGTAAACCTTGTAAAATAAGAGAGAATAGGCATAAGTATTGTGACATAATGTGTAATAACAGCCCATAATGCAATAAATATCGATATAAAAGCATGATGCAAAATGGACGTATCAACTCCCCCAAGCTTAGACCTCGCTTGTCCTCAAGCGAAAAGCCGAAATCGAAAAATATGTCCACATGTTTAGAGATAGAGGTGTCGATAAAAATAAAATACGGACATGAGGATATCATGATCATTCTTAGAACAGCAACTTATATAATTCTTGTCATATGATTTCTTATGCTAGAGTAATAATTCAATCACAATTTCAAGTATGAATCGTAAACTTCATTGAAAACTAACAAACTATAATCTCAGTCATTGGAGCAATTACAATTTATCATAACATAGGAAAGAGTCAACATATAAGAGCTTTTCAGCAAGTCCACATACTCAACTATCATATAGTCTTTCACAATTGCTGACACTCACGCAATACTTATGGGTATGGAGTTTTAATCGGACACAGAGAATGATAAGGGCTTATAGTTTTTCCTCCCAAAGTTTTACCTCAAGGGCAATGTCAACAATAATAGTTCGTGAAAACTCACATCCAATTAGCCATATATACCAGGATCTTTCCAACATACTGTGCTTGCCAAAGGATAAAATGTAAAAAAAGAAGGGTGAAGATCACCATGACTCTTATGCAAATTAGGAGATAAAAGTAAAAGATAGGCCCTTCGCACAAAATCTTATGGTTGGATGCACAAAATCTTAATGCGAAAAAATGTCACTTTATATTGCCACTTGTTATATGGACCTTTATTATGCAGTTTGTCGCTTTTATTTCTTCCATATCACATGATCGTATAAAGCTTATTTTCTCCCACACTAATAAGTCATACATATTTGGAGAGCAATTTTTATTGCTTGCACCGATGACAACTTATTTGGAGGATCTTACTCAATCCATAGGTAGGTGTGGTGGACTCTCATGGCAAAGCTGGCTTAAGGTATTTGGAAGCACAAGTAGTATCTCTACTTGGTGCGATGAATTTGGCTAGAATGAGGGGGAAGGCAAGCTTAACATGTTGGAGGATCCAAGACAATATAATTTATCTCGGATGTAAGAAAACATATCCCATTACGTTGTCTTCCTTGTCCAACGTTAACTCTTTAGCATGTCATATTTTAATGAGTGCTCACAATCATAAAAGATGTCCAAGGTAGTATATTTATATGTGAAGAGCTCTCTTTCTTTATTACTTCCTATTAATTGCAACGATTACCAAAACTATGTTTGTCAACTCTCAACACCTTTTATTCATCATACTTTTTTCTATGTGAGCTCATTACTCTCCATAAGATCCATATGATCTCTTTGTTTCTTTTTATTTCTTTCTCTTTTCTTTTACTCACTTAGGATCATGGCAAAATAATCAAGCCCTTGACTCAACACTAATCTTTATTATATAGCTCACGAACTCGGTTACATAGAAGGGTAATAAAGCAAAACTCACAACTAGATCATACTAAGAACTTTTATTCTACTAGATCAAGATATTACCAAAAGGATCGAACTAACAAAAATGGTAAAGATAAAATTGATGGTGATATGATACCGGGGCACTCCCCCAAGCTTGGCAGTTGCCAAGGGGAGTGTCCATACCCGATGCCCAGTTCTTCTTTGTTGGTGAAGAAGGTGGAGTTGTTGATGATGGATAGTCACACATCGAGCGTAGGAGGTCTTCTAACTTGCGGATAATGCCTTTGAGTGCAATGATATGCTCCTTCAACAAAATATTTTCACGTGTGAGATACTTATTTTGTATACGAGCTAACTCAATCATCTTGAAAGCTTAGATCTCAGTTGGGGTAAGAAGATTGTGATCAAGTTGAAGGATGTCTGCTGTTGCCAGAACTTGGTCCTCCATTGCCTTCTTGATCCCTTCATCCTTGCTGATCTCCATGGAGTCTTCTCTCTTCAGTTGTATCTTCATTAGCCAAGCACCGTTGCCCTCATGGTTGGAGGAGGAGGGAGACGACATAGTGCCTGGCCTTGACAACCCTGACAGAAAACAGCTAGACACAAAGATAGGAGATTTTTGCGTGATACAGGAGTCGAAACCCCCGGGAGATCATATAATGAATTTTTACCGACCAAAATACGTGTCGTGTACGAAAACGGAGTCCGGAGAGCACACGAGGTAGGGGCGCGCCCATTAGGGTTGGGCGTGCCATCCACCCTCATGGAGCCCTCGTGTCCTTCCCGGACTGCTTCTTATTTTTCTATTTTTCTAAATATTCCAAAACAGAGAAATATTGCCTTAAAAACTATTTTGGAGTCGGTATACTTACCGTACCACATACCTATTCCTTTTCGGAGTCTGAAACATTCCGGAAAGTGTCCCTTATGTGTTCCTCTGGGGTTACGGTTTCAATAACATTGGTTTCAACATTTATGGGATTACCTGAGTTATAATGTTTGATTCTTTGACCGTTCACCACCTTCGGATTTCTGCCTTCGAAGTTGTTGATTTTTATGGCACCGAAACGATAGACCTCCTCGATAACGTAAGGACCTTCCCATTTAGAGAGAAGTTTTCCTGCAAAAAATCTTAAACGAGAGTTGTATAGCAATACATAATCACCTACATTAAACTCACGTTTTTGTATTCTTTTGTCATGCCATCTTTTAACTTTTTCTTTAGACAACTTGGCATTTTCATAGGATTGGGTTCTCCATGCATCAAGTGAGCTAATATCAAATAGCCTCTTCTCACCGGCAAGTTTGAAATCGTAATTGAGCTCTTTAATAGCCCAATATGCCTTGTGTTCTAGTTCGAGAGGTAAGTGACATGCTTTTCCATAAACATTTTATATGGAGACATACCCATAGGATTTTTATATGCAGTTCTATAGGCCCATAATGCATCATCAAGTTTCTTGGACCAATTCTTTCTAGATCTATTAACAGTCTTTTGCAAAATTAATTTGAGCTCTCTATTACTCAATTCTACTTGACCACTAGACTGTGGGTGATAAGGAGATGCAATTCTATGATTAACATCATACTTAGCAAGCATTTTACGGAAAGCACCATGAATAAAATGTGAACCACCATCAGTCATTAAATATCTAGGGACTCTGAATCTTGGAAAAATAACTTCTTTAAGCATTTTAATAGAAGTGTTATGATCAGCACTACTAGTTGGAATAGCTTCTACCCACTTAGTAACGTAATCAACAACAACTAAAATATGTGTATATCCATTAGAGGAAGGAAAGGGTCCCATATAGTCAAAGCCCCAAACATCAAATGGTTCAATAACGAGTGAATAGTTCATAGGCATTTCTTGACGTCTACTAATATTACCAATTCTTTGACATTCATCACAAGATAAGACGAACTTACGGGCATCCTTGAAGAGAGTAGGCCAATAAAAACCAGATTGCAATACCTTATGTGCAGTTCTATCTCCAGCATGGTGTCCTCCATAAGATTCGGAGTGACACTTGCGTAGGATCTGTTCCTGTTCATGCTCAGGTACACAACGTCTAATAACACCATCTACTCCTTCTTTATAAAGATGTGGGTCATCCCAAAAGTAATGCCTCAAATCATAGAAGAACTTTTTCTTTTGCTGGTATGTGAAACTAGGTGGTATAAACTTAGCAACAATGTAATTAGCATAATCAGCATACCATGGATCAGTATGAGAAGCATTTATGACATTTAATTGCTCATCCGGAAAGCTATCATCAATAGGAAGTGGGTCATCAAGCACATTTTCTAACCTAGATAAGTTGTCTGCAACGGGGTTCTCAGCTCCCTTTCTATCAACAATATGTAAGTCAAATTCTTGTAGCAAGAGAACCCATCTAATAAGTCTAGGTTTAGCATCTTTCTTTTCCATGAGATATTTAATAGCAGCGTGATCAGTGTGAATAGTTACTTTAGAATCAACAATATAAGGTCTGAACTTATCACAAGCAAATACAACTGCTAAGAATTCTTTTTCAGTAGTAGCATAATTTCTTTGAGCATTGTCTAGGGTTTTACTAGCATATTGAATAACATTTAATTTCTTATCAACTCTTTGCCCTAGAATAGCACCTACAGCATAATCACTAGCATCACACATAATTTCAAAGGGTAAATTCCAATAAGGTGGCTGAACAATAGGTGCAGAGATCAATGCTTTCTTAAGTATTTCAAATGCTTCTACACAATCATCATCAAAAACAAATGGTATATCTTTTTGTAATAAATTAGTCAGAGGCCGAGAAATTTTTGAGAAGTCCTTAATGAACCTCCTATAAAATCCGGCATGACCAAGGAAACTTCTTATACCTTTGATGTCCTTGGGACATGGCATCTTTTCAATAGCATCAACCTTGGCTTTATCAACTTCAATACCTCTTTCAGAAACTTTATGCCCCAAGACAATACCTTCATTAACCATAAAGTGGCACTTTTCCCAATTCAAGACAAGATTAGTTTCTTTCCATCTCTTCAAAACTCGATCAAGGTTGCTTAAGCAATCATCAAAAGAAGATCCATAGACGGAAAAGTCGTCCATGAAAACCTCACAAATCTTTTCACAAAAGTCAGAGAATATAGCCATCATGCATCTTTGAAAGGTAGCAGGTGCATTACATAAACCAAAAGGCATACGTCTATAAGCAAAAGTACCAAAAGGGCATGTAAAAGTAGTCTTTGATTGATCTTTGGCTGACACAGGTATTTGAGAGAAACCAGAATAACCATCTAGAAAGCAAAAATGTGTATGTTTGGATAATCTTTCTAGCATTTGATCGATAAAAGGTAAGGGGTAATGATCCTTTTTAGTTGCCTTATTTAATTTGCGGAAATCAATTACCATCCTATAACCTGTAATAATTCTTTGAGGAATCAATTCATCTTTATCATTAGGAACGACAGTAATACCTCCCTTCTTAGGGACACAATGGACAGGACTTACCCACTGACTATCAGCAACGGGATAGATTATACCTGCCTCAAGGAGCTTTAGTATTTCCTTTCTTACCACTTCTTTCATTTTAGGATTCAGCCGTCGTTGATGATCACGAACTGGTTTAGCATCTTCTTCCAAATTAATTTTATGTTGACATAGAGTGGGACTAATGCCCTTAAGATCATCAAGAGTATACCCAATAGCAGCACGGTGCTTCTTCAGAGTTTTCAATAATCTCTCTTCCTCATGCTCTGAAAGGTTAGCACTAATAATAACAGGATATATCTTTTTCTCATCAAGATAAGCATATTTAAGAGTATCAGGTAACGGTTTAAGATCAAACACGGGATCACCCTTGGGTGGAGGAGGATCCCCTAGGATTTCAACAGGTAAATTATTTTTCAGAATAGGTTCCTATTTAAAGAATACCTCATCTAATTCCCTTCTTTCATTCATAAACATATCATTTTCATGGTCTAGCAAATAATGTTCTAAAGGATCACTAGGAGGTACGGCAATAGAAGCAAGACCAATAATTTCATCCTTACTAGGTAATTCTTCTTCACGGTGTTGTCTACTAAATTTAGAGAAATTAAATTCATGAGTCATATCATCTAAACCGATAGTAACAACATCCCTTTTGCAATCTATGGTAGCATTAACAGTGTTCAAGAAGGGTCTACCAAATATAATGGGGCAAAAGCTATCTTGTGGGGAACCGAGAACAAGAAAATCAGCAGGATATTTAGTTTTCCCACACAAGACTTCAACATCTCTAACAATTCCCATTGGTGAAATAGTATCTCTATTGGCAAGTTTAATTGTGACATCAATATCTTCTATTTCAGCAGGTGCAATCTCATGCATAATTTCTTTGTATAAGGAATGAGGTATTGCGCTAGCACTGGCACCCATATCACATAAGCCATGATAACAATGATCTCCTATTTTAACAGAAATAACAGGCATGCCTACCACAGGTCTAGGTTTATCTTTAGCACAGGGTTTAGCAATTCTAGCAGTTTCATCATAGAAATAAATAACATGCCCATCAATATTATTAGACAAGAGATCTTTAACAATAGCAATATTAGGTTCAACTTTAACTTGCTCAGGAGGTGTATATGTTTTAATATTGCTTTTACGAACTACAGTTGAAGCTTTAGCATGATCCTTTATCCTAACAGGGAAAGGTGGTTTCTCAACATAAGAAGTAGGAACAATAGGGTCATTATAAGTGACAATCTTTTCTTCAACTTTAATAGGTGCAGCTACTTTTACTTCTATGGGAGGATGATATTTAAACTACTTCTCCTTGGGGAGATCAACATAAGTAGCAAAAGATTCACAGAAAGAAGCTACTGTCTCAGAGTCAAGTCCATATTTAGTGCTAAATTTACGAAAAATATCGGTATCCATAAAAGATTTAAACCAATCAAAACTAGGTGTTATACCTGACTCCTTACCTTTGTCGAGGTCCCAATCTTCGGAGTTCTGTTTAATTATTTCCAATAAATCCCATTTGAATTCAATAGTCTTCATCATAAAAGAACCAGCACAAGAAGTATCAAGCATGGTGCGATTGTTATCAGAAAGACGAGCATAGAAATTTTGAATAATCATTTTTCTCGAGAGCTCATGATTGGGGCACGAATATAACATTGATTTAAGCCTCCCCCAAGTTTGAGTGATGCTTTCTCCTTCACGAGGCCAAAAATTATATATGTAATTGCAGTCACGATGAACAAGATGCATAGGATAAAACTTCTGATGAAATTCCAATTTCAATCGTTTGTAATTCCAAGACCCCATATCATCACATAGCCTATACCATGTTGATACATCTCCCTTCAAAGATAAAGGGAAGACCTTTTTCTTAACAACATCTCCGGGTACACCTACAAGCTTAAATAGTCCACGAACTTCATCCACATATATTAGATGCTCATTAGGATGTTTTGTTCCATCTCCTAAAAAAGGATTAGCTAGTAGTTTTTATATCATACCCGAAGGAATTTCAAAGCAGACATTTTCATTTTCATTTTCAGTAGGTTGAGGAGCAACTCTTTGCTCTACTGGTCGGGGTGAAGATGCCCCGAACAAGCCCCTCAGAGGATTACTTTCCATAGTAACAAGTGACAGTAAATTTCAGCACACTATATAAATTTTTCCTTACCAAATTCCACCTACCAAAGGCGCTTCACTCCCCGGCAACGGCGCCAGAAAAGAATCTTGATGACCCACAAGTATAGGGGATCTATCGTAGTCCTTTCGATAAGTAAGAGTATCGAACCCAACGAGGAGCAGAAGGAAATGATAAGCGGTTTCCAGCAAGGTATTCTCTGCAAGTACTGAAATAAGTGGTAACAGATAGTTTTGTGATAGGATAATTTGTAACGAGCAACAAGTAACAAAAGTAAATAAAGTGCAGCAAGGTGGCCCAATCCTTTTTGTAGCAAAGGACAAGCCTGGACAAACTCTTATATAGAGAAAAGCGCTCCCGAGGACACATGGGAATATCGTCAAGCTAGTTTTCATCACGCTCATATGATTCGCGTTCGGTACTTTGATAATTTGGTATGTGGGTGGACCGGTGCTTGGGTACTGCCCTTACTTGGACAAGCATCCCACTTATGATTAACCTCTATTGCAAGCATCCGCAACTACAACAAAAGTATTAAGGTAAACCTAACCATAGCATGAAACATATGGATCCAAATCAGCCCCTTACGAAGCAACGCATAAACTAGGGTTTAAACTTATGTCACTCTAGCAACCCATCATCTACGTACTACTCCCCAATGCCTTCGTCTAGGCCCAAACAATGGTGAAGTGTCATGTAGTCGACGTTCACATAACACCACTAGAGGAGAGACAATATACATCTCATCAAAATATCGAACGAATACCAAATTCACATGACTACTAATAGCAAGACTTCTCCCATGTCCTCAGGAACAAAAGTAACTACTCACAAAGCATAAACATGTTCATAATCATAGCGTTATTAATATGCATATAGGATCTGAACATATGATCTTCCACCAATTAAACCAACTAGCATCAACTACAAGGAGTAATTAACACTACTAGCAACCTACTAGCACCAATCCCGGACTAGGAGACAAGAATTGGATACAAGAGATGAACTAGGGTTTTGCGCGGAGATGGTGCTGATGAAGATGTTGATGGAGATTGCCCTCTCCCGATGAGAGGAGCGTTGGTGATGACGATGGCGATGATTTCCCCCTCCGGAGGGAAGTTTCCCCGGCAGAACAGCTCCGCCAGAGCCCTAGATTGGTTCCGCCAAGGTTCCTCCTCGTGGCGGCGAAGTTTCGTCCGAGAAGATGGCTTCTGATTTTTTTCCCATCGAAAGACTTCATATAGCAGAAGATGGCCACCGGAGGGCCACCAGGGGGCCCACGAGGTAGGGGGCGCGCCCCCCACCCTCGTGGGCAGGGTGTGGCCCCCCTGGTGAAGTTCTTGATCTTAGTATTTTTTATATATTTGGAAAACATCTTCCGTGGAGTTTCAGGACTTTTGGAGCTGTGCAGAATAGGTCTCTAATATTTGCTCTTTTTCCAGCCCAGAATCCCAGCTGCCGGCATTCTCCCTCTTTATGTAAACCTTGTAAAACAAGAGAGAATAGGCATAAGTATTGTGACATAATGTGTAATAATAGCCCATAATGCAATAAATATCGATATAAAAGCATGATGCAAAATGGACGTATCAACAACCCACCTCGTAAGGCAGGTCACCGGCATCCCCCGACGCTGGGCGGTCCATAGTGGGTCCCGCGCCTGTCTGTTTGATGGCGTGCGTCCCTCCGCCGCTCGATAGTGGTCCGAGCATCTTCCTGAGCTCGCTCCTGAAGGACTTGATGTTGGTCGCAGCGGGCTCGTGGGTCAGACAACGCCATAGAAACGTTGTCGCGGGCGTCGGCCCAGCGAGCCGGCGGCTGCTGTCATGGCCGTGGGGGAGGAGAGTGCACCTTGGTCACAACGTCCCTGGTCCTCCCACCACCGGCATGCACCATCTTGACAGAATGCCGGCACGAGGGTCCCGCTGGGCGCGGCTCATCTTTGTTGGCGAAGCTGATGAGGCTTCGAATGGTGGCCCTCCACTCGTCGAGCTTATGCAGCTAGAGGAAAGTCAAGGAGTAGTTGCACACGTGCCAACGCTTCTCCACAGCTGGAGGGAAGTCGAGGCTTCGAATGGCGTGGGTGGCGGCGAAAGCTGCGTGAACCGTGACGCGCTCCAACTACTAACCACGTTAGAAGGAGCTCTATCACTGTCTCGCTGTCGCGTGCCGTTTCTGC
Source organism: Triticum aestivum (assembly GCF_018294505.1). NCBI lineage: Eukaryota > Viridiplantae > Streptophyta > Magnoliopsida > Poales > Poaceae > Triticum > Triticum aestivum. Next base: position 326,738,067 of record NC_057809.1, read on the forward strand.
CAACGTCTGGGCGCGCATGCTGGCCCAGTGCGTCTTGAGAGTGACGCAAAGGGATCTTCCCGCGGTGGTGTCCGGAGGCACCAACGTCGCGGCGTTGCTCGTCACACGCGGCTTTGGAAGGTCGTGGCACGGGCGCCGACTGGGGCATCCAAGAGGTCGCCACACCGCCCATGGGCAGCACGGCCCCGCCCCGGGCCCAGTGGCGTGCGGCTCATCGTCTCGGGTACGCACGACGCCGCTTGCCTAGCTCCGATTTCCAGAGTGTCGTGGATGCTCGTGGGCCATGCCTCCGCCATCATCCGCGGCCACTATGTTGCCCGCCCGCTCTGGGATGGCTGGTTCGGCCCCAGACGAGCCGATCGCCATGATCGCCGCCTTCTTGGGAGCCATCGCAGTGAAGGAGTCAATGAGTTGACTTCAAATCTGGATTTTCACAGCCTCAGCGCCCCTACCTGGCGCACCAAAGATGTCGGGGATCAGGAACGACAGCTATGGGATCCCTCGGGGAGTCCCTTCTACGGTTGGCGGGGTGTGGGGCTGCATAAAGAGCGGGTCTAGAAGATCAACGTGGGGGGATTTGTACCCAGACTCGGGCTGCAAACGATGCATAAAACCCTAGTCCTGCTTTTTGTGTATTTAGTGTTCTTGAGCTTTTGAACTAGCTGCAGTGCATGCCTAGTACAAAAAGTCTGAATCCTTCCTCAATACGCCTCAGGCCTCCTTTTATATGTCAAAGGGGTTGCCATAGTGGCACACAGGAGGTGGAAAGTATGTACAGTGAACAAGTCTATCGCCTGGCACCGTAGTACAAACACATTTAATGCGTTGCCGACGTCCCCTCTTGCTTTAGCGGGGACGACAAAGAAGCTCGTCCCATCCGTCGCCGCCTCGCCTTGCTTTGACGCGCGTCCAAGCTAATGAGGCATGCAGCGCCACGCTAGCTGGCTGGCTGCTGAGTTGGTGCGGTGGTAGGGTCTTCACGAAGATCGGCATGACACCACGCAGGTGCTTGGCTTGTTGTCCTAGAAGCTGCCTGCTGCCACACAGGCGCTCGCCTAGTTGGCGGGTTGGCCGCCACGTCAGAACGGGCGCGGGGTAGCGAAACTCTGGCAAGTGTGGGCTTGGCCCCGGCCCCGCAGACGCCCCCGACAAGGGCCTTGCCGGGATCCTGTGGGCGTCCCCGGCAAGGGTCTTGCCGGGGGTCTTCGGTCGTCCCTGGCAGGATCTTGCCGGGGGTCTGCGTCTTCTGGTTCTCATCTAGGCTTGCACGCCTTTGGTTTTCACAAAGATCCACATGCCATCAGGCAGGCGCTCCCGAGCCTTGGTCTTGACGTTGTCGATGGCGTCATAACTCTCAGGCTCAAGGGTGGCAGTCTTGCTGGTGTTGGGCAAGTTGCCCCGGCAAGGCTCTTGCCAGGGCCATGTAGGCCGTCCCACCAAGGGTCTTGCCGGGGGAAATCCATCTTGCCCCTCTGCTCTTCGTGCCTCAGGCTTGAGTACTGCCATTGGTAGTCTTGTACCTTCGCTTCCTCTGCCTCGCGAAGCATGGCCGCAGGTGTGGCTACGACTGGCCATGCACAAGTAAAGGGGTACAGAAAGGCCCCTACTTTTGTACACCGACACATGACCTCTTCAAACCCACTTTTATCAAAAAATTCATAAGATTGAACATACTGCCAATTAGTGGGATCATTATTACCTAGAGTTTAAACTCTTCCAAACCCACTTCCAATATTATCGCAAACATATTCATCACGAGGCTTAAATAAATTTTCAAGATCATAATTAGAATCACCCCAATCATGATCATTGCAATAAGTAGTGGACATATCAAAATTAGCATCCCCAAGCTTGGGATTTTGCATATTATTAGCACAATTGACATTAATAGAATTTATAGTAAAATCATTAAAAACATGCTTTTCATTCAAGGAGCTATCATGAATCACTTCATAAATTTTTCATCACAATTTTTAGATTCACGAATCTCAAGCAAAATTTCATAAAGATAATCAAGTGCTCTCAACTCACTAGCAATTGCTTTAACATAATCAGATCTTTTGAAAATATTAGCAACTGGATGACGATCCATATCAATAGATTTTTAGCAAGCAAAGATGCAAGCAAATAGAAGGCACATGGTAACACAAGCAAAGGTAGCAAACAAGATTGCACACAAAAACAGATCCGGCAAGAAAACAGCGAACGGAAAAGACGGGCGAATAAAACGGCAAATTTTTGTGAAGTGGGGAGAGGAAAATGAGAGGCAAATGGAAAATAATGTAAATTGCAAGGAGATGAGATTCGTGATTAGGAACCTGGTTATGAAGAAGATCCTCCCCGGCAATAGCGCCAGAAATTCCTTTTGATTGCTCTCTGACTATAGCGCCAGAAAAGCTCTTGTCTGCTAAGACTACGTTGGTATTTCCCCAAACAGGAAGGGATGATCCGGTACATAAATGGTAGGTTTTTCCTTTAGTGAAGAAACCAAGGTTATCGAACCAGTAGGAGAACCAAACAACACAAGATAAACAACACCTGCACACAAATAACAACACCTCCCAACCCAACGTGTTAAAGGGGTTGTCAATCCCTTTTGGGTAACGATGCCAGAAATTTGTAGTAGATTGAAATAATAGAACGCAAATAAAATAAAGTGCAGCAAAGTATTTTTGTATTTTTGGTTTAATAGATCTGAATAAAAATGCAAAGGAAAAGTATATCGCAAGAAAATATATGAGGAAGAAGACCCGGGGGCTATAGGTTTCACTAGTGGCTTCTCTCAAGAAAGATAGCAAACGATGGGTAAACAAATTACTGTTGGGCAATTGATAGAACCTCAAATAAGTATGATGATATCCAGGCAATGATCATTACATAGGCATCACGTCCAAGATTAATAGACCGACTCCTGCCTGCATCTACTACTATTACTCCACACATCGACCACTATCCAGCATGCATCTAGTGTATTAAGTTCATGGACAACGGAGAAATGCAATAAGAACGATGACATGATGTAGATCCTTTTATCTATTGTGTAGATAAAGATCCCATCTTTTTATCCTTAGTAGCAATGATACATGCGTCTCGGTTCCCTTTCCGTCACTGGAATCAAGCACCGTAAGATCGAACCCACTACCGGGCACCTCTTCCCATTGCAAGATAAATAGATCAAGTTGGAAAAACAAAACCCAAATATCAGAGAAGAAATACGAGGCTATAAGGGATCATGCATATAAGAGATCAAAGAAACTCAAATAACTTTCATGGATATAAAAAGATATGACTGGTCATAAACTCAAAGTTCATCAGATCCCAACAAACACATGGCAAAAAGAGTTACAACATATGGATCTCCAAGAGACCATTGTATAGAGAATCAAGAGAGAGAGATGAAGCCATCTAGCTACTAACTACAGACCCGAAGGTCTACAAAGAAGTACTCGCGCATCATCGGAGAGGCACCAATGGAGGTGGTGAACCCCATCCGAGATGGTGTCTAGATTGGATCTGGTGGTTCTGGACTCTGCGGCAGCTGGATGAATATTTCGTCGACTCCCCTAGGGTTCTGGGATTTTTGGGGTATTTATAGAGCAAAGAGGTGGCCCCGAGGGCACCCAAGGTGTGCAAAACCCACCAGGGCGTGCCAGGGCCTCCTGGCGCGCCCTAGTGGGTAGTCCCTCCTCGGGACTCCCCCTAGGTGCAACCAGGGCCCAACATGTTCCTTCTGGTCCATAAAAAATCTCAGTAAATTTTCGTGGCATTTGTATTCCGTCTGATATTGATTTTCTGCGATGTAAAAACACGGAAAAAACAGGAACTGGCACTTGGCACTATGTCAATAGGTTAGTACCAAAAATGATATAAAATGACTATAAAATGATTATAAAACATCCAAGATTTATAATATAACAGCATGGAACAATCGAAAATTATAGATACGTTTGAGACGTATCAATGTTCGACTACATCAACTGCATTACTAAATGCTTCCGCTTTTGGTCTACGAGGGTACGTGGACACACTCTCCCCTCTCATTGCTATGCATCTCCTAGATAGATCTTGCGTGATTGTAGGAATTTTTTTTCAAATAATGTGTTGTCCAACAGTGGCATCCAAGCCAGGTCTATGCATAGATGTTATATGCACGAGTAGAACAAAAAGAGTTGTGGGCGATAATAGTCATACTGCTTACCAGCAACATCTTACTTTGATACGGCGGTATTGTTGGATGAAGCGGCCCGGACCAACATTACATGACCGCGTTCATGAGACTGGTTCTACCGACGTGCTTTGCACACAGGTGGCTGGCGGGTGTTTGTTTCTCCAACTATAGTTGAATCGAGTTTGAATACGACCAGTCCTTGTTGAAGGTTAAAACAGCACACTTGACGAAAAATTGTTGTGGTTTTGATGCGTAGGTAAGAACGGTTCTTGTTAGAAGCCCGTAGCAGCCACGTAAAACTTTCAACAACAAAGTAGAGGACGTCTAACTTGTTTTTGTAGGGCATGTTGTGATGTGATATGGTCAAGACGTGATGAGATATAAATTTTTGTATGAGATGATCATGTTTTGTAAAACTTATCGGCAACTGGCAGGAGCCTTATGGTTGTCGCTTTATTGTATGAAATGAAATCGCCATGTAATTGCTTTACTTTATCACTAAGCGGTAGCGATAGTCGTAGAAGCAATAGTTGGCAAGACGACAACGATGCTACGATGGAGATCAAGGTGTCAAGCCGGTAATGATGGTGATCATGACGGTGCTTTGGAGATGGAGATCAAAGGCACAAGATGATGATGGCCATATCATATCACTTATTTTGATTGCATGTGATGTTTATCCTTTATGCATCTTATTTTGCTTAGTACGGCGGTAGCATTATAAGATGATCCCTCACTAAATTTCAAGGTATAAGTGTTCTCCCTGAGTATGCACTGTTGCTACAGTTTGTCGTGCCGAGACACCACGTGATGATCGGGTGTGATAAGCTTTAAGTTCATATACAACGGGTGCGAGACAGTTTTGCATGTGCAGAATACTCGGGTTAAACTTGACGAGCCTAGCATATGTAGATATGGCCTTGGAACACTGAGACCGAAAGGCCGAACATGAATCATATAGTAGATATGATCAACATAGTGATGTTCACCATTGAAAACTACTCCATCTCACGTGATGATCGGACATGGTTTAGTTGATATGGATCACGTGATCAATTAGATGACTAGAGGGATGTCTATCTAAGTGGGAGTGAAGGAAATATGCCCTAGAGGCAATAATAAAGTTATTATTTATTTCCTTATTTCATGATAAATGTTTATTATTCATGCTAGAATTGTATTAACCGGAAACATAATACATGTGTGAATACATAAACAAACATAGTGTCACTAGTATGCCTCTACTTGACTAGCTTGTTAATCAAAGATGGTTAAGTTTCCTGACCATAGACATGAGTTGTCGTTTAACTAATGGGATCACATCATTAGGAGAATGATGTGATTGACTTGACCCATTCTGTTAGCTTAGTAGTTGATCGGTTAGTATGTTGCTATTGCCTTCTTCGTGACTTATACATGTTCCTATGACTATGAGATTATGCAACTCCCGTTTACTAGAGAAACACTTTGTGTGCTACCAAACGTCACAACGTAACTGGGTGATTATATAAGTGCTCTACAGGTGTCTCCAAAGGTACTTGTTGAGTTGGTGTATTTCGAGATTAGGATTTGTCAATCCGATTGTCCGGAGGTATCTCTGGGCCCACTCGGTAATGCACATCACTATAAGCCTTGCAAGCATTGTAACTAATGAGTTAGTTGCAGGATGATGTATTACGTAACGTGTAAAGAGACTTGCCGGTAATGAGATTAAACTAGGTATTGAGATACCGACGATCGAATCTCGGGCAAGTAACATACCGATGACAAAGGGAACAACGTATTTGTTATGTGGTTTGACCAATAAAGATCTTCGTAGAATATGTCGGAGGTGATATGGGCATCAAGGTTCCGCTATTGGTTATTCACCAGAGAAGTGTCTCGGTCATGTCTACATAGTTCTCGAACCCGTAGGGTCCGCACACTTAACGTTCGTTGACGATATAGTATTTATGAGTTATGTATGTTGGTAACCGAATGTTGTTCGGAGTTCCGGATAAGATCACGGACATGACGAGGAACTCCAGAATAGTCCGGAGATAAAGTTTGATATATGGGATAATAGTGTTTGGTCTTAGGAAGGGTTTCTGGATGTTTCCCGAAATGTTTGGGTACGAGAACACTTTATCTGGGCCAAAGGGGAAAGCCCACAAGGTTTTTGGAAAGTGCAAAAGGAAGTTTTGCGGAGTCCAGAACCCTAGCGTCTGGCGCTGGAGTCCGAGAAGGACTCTCGCCTTTCGGGTGAAACCGACTTTGTGGAGGCTTTTAATCCAAGTTTCGACCCCAAGGATCAACATATAAATAGAGGGCTAGGGCTTGCACCCAAGACACATCAAGAAACACCAAGCCGTGTGTCGGCAACCCAGTCCCCTCTAGTTTATCCTCCGTCATAGTTTTCGTAGCGCTTAGGCGAAGCCCTGCGAAGATTGTTCTTCACCAACACCGTCACCACGCCGTCGTGCTACCGAAACTCATCTACTACTTCGCCCCTCTTGCTGGATCGAGAAGGCGAGGACGTCATCAAGCTGAACGTGTGCTGAACGTGGAGGTGCCATACGTTCGATACTTGATCGGGGCGGATCATGAAGGTGTATGACTACATCAACCACGTTGATAAACGCTTCTGCTTACGGTCTACGAGGGTACGTAGACAACACTCTCCCTTCTTGTTGCTATGCATCACCATGATCCTGCGTGTGCGTAGGAATTTTTTTGAAATTACTACGTTCCCCAACAGTGGTATCAGAGCTAGGTTTTATGCGTAGTGTTATATGCACGAGTAGAACACAAGTGAGTTGTGGGCGATACAAGTCATACTGCTTACCAGCATGTCATACTTTGGTTCGGCGGTATTGTTGGATGAAGCGGCCCGGACCGACATTACCCGTACGCTTGCGCGAGACTGGTTCTACTGACGTGATTTGCACACAGGTGGCTGGCAGGTGTCAGTTTCTCCAACTTTAGTTGAACCGAGTATGGCTACGCCCGGTCCTTGAGAAGGTTAAAATAGCACTAACTAGACAAACTATCATTGTGGTTTTGATGCGTAGGTAAGAATGGTTCTTGCTCAGCCCATAGCAGCCACGTAAAACTTGCAACAACAAAGTAGAGGATGTCTAACTTGTTTTTGCAGGGCATGTTGTGATGTGATATGGTCAAGACATGATGCTATATTTTGTTGTATGAGATGATCTTGTTTTGTAACCGAGTTATCGGCAACTGGCAGGAGCCATATGGTTGTCGCTTTATTGTATGCAATGCAATCGCCCTGTAATTGCTTTACTTTATCACTATGCGTTAGCGATAGTCGTAGAAGCAATAGTTGGCGAGACGGCAACGATGCTACGATGGAGATCAAGGTGTCGCACCAGTGATGATGGTGATCATGACGGTGCTTCGGAGATGGAGATCACAAGCACAAGATGATGATGGCCATATCATATCACTTATATTGATTGCATGTGATGTTTATCTTTTATGCATCTTATTTTGCTTAGATCGATGGTAGAACTATAAGATGATCTCTCACTAAATTTCAAGGTAAAAGTGTTCTCCCTGAGTATGCACCGTTTCCAAAGTTCGTCGTGCCGAGACACCACATGATGATCGGGTGTGATAAGCTCTACGTTCATCTACAACGGGTGTAAGACAGTTTTGCACACGCAGAATACTCGGGTTAAACTTGACAAGCCTAGCATATACAGATATGGCCTCGGAACACTGGAGACCGAAAGGTCGAGCATGAATCATAAAGTAGATATGATCAACATAATGATGTTCACCATTGAAAAATACTCCATCTCACATGATGATCGGACATGGTTTAATTGATTCGGATCACGTGATCACTTAGATGATTAGAGGGACGTCTATGTAAGTGGGAGTTCTTAAGTAATATGATTAATTGAACTTTAGTTTATCATGAACTTAGTCCTGGTAGTATTAGCATATCTATGTTGTAGATCAATAGCTCGTGTTTAGCTCCCCTGTTTTGTTTTTTGATATGTTCCTACAGAAAACTAAGTTGAAAGATGGTAGTAGCAATGATGCGGACTGGGTCCGTGATCTGAGGTTTATCCTCATTGCTTCACAGAAGAATTATGTCCTTGATGCACCGCTAAGTGACAAACCTATTCCAGGAGCAGATGCAGACATTATGAACATTTGGCTAGCTCAATATGATGACTACTTTATAGTTTAGTGCACCATTCCTAACGGCTTAGAATCGGGACTTCAAAGACGTTTTGAACGTCATGGACCATATGAGATGTTCCAGGAGTTGAAGTTAATATTTCAAGCAAATACCCGAGTTGAGAGATATGAAGTCTCCAGCAAGTTCTATAGCTAGAAGGATGGAGGAGAATAGCTCAAGCAGTGAGCATGTGCTCAGATTGTCTGGGTACTACAATCACTTGAATCAAGTGGGAGTTAATCTTCCATATAAAATAGTGATTGACAGAATTCTCTAGTCACCATCACCAAGTTAGTAGAACTTCGTGATGAACTATAGTATGCAAGGGATGACGAAAACGACTCCTGAGATTTATATGATGATGAAATCGATGAAGGTATAAATCAAGAAAAAGCATCAAGTGTTGATGATTAACAAGACCACTAGTTTCAAGAAAAGGGCAAAGGGAAAGAAAGGGAACTTCATGTAGAATGGCAAGCAAGTTGTCACTTCCGTGAAGAAGCCCAAAGCTAGACTAAAGGCTGAAACTGAGTGCTTCTACTGCAAAGGAAATGGTCACTGGAAGCGGAAATGCCCTGAATATTTGGTGGATAAGAAGGATGGAAAAGTGAACAAGGGTATATTTGATATACAGGTTATTGATGTGTACCTTACTAGTGTTTATAGTAGCCCCTGGGTATTTGATACTTGTTCGGTTGCTAAAAAATTAGTAACTCAAAACAGGAGTTACAGAATAAACAGAGACTAGTTGAGGGTGAAGTGGCGATATGTATTGGAAGTGGTTCCAAGATTGATATGATCATCATCGCACACTCCCTATACTTTCAGGATTAGTATTAAACCTAAATAAATGTTATTTGGTGTTTGCGTTGAGCATGAATATGATTTGATCATGTTTATTGCAATACGGTTATACATTTAAGTTAGAGAATAATTGTTATTCTATTTACATGAATAAAACCTTCTATGGTTCTACACCCAATGAAAATGGTTTGTTGAATCTCGATCGTAGTGATGCATATATTCATAATATTGAAGCCAAAAGATGCAAAGTTAATAATGATAGTACAACTTATTTGTGGCACTGCCGTTTAGGTCATATTGGTGTAAAGCGCATGAAGAAAATCCATACTGATGGGCTTTTGGAATCACTTGATTATGAACCAGTTGATGCTTGCGAACCATTCCTCGTGGGCAAAGATGACTAAGACTCCGTTCTCCAGAACAATGGAGCGAGCAACTGACTTATTGGATATAATACATATTGATGTATGAGGTCCGATGATTGTTGAGGCTCGCGGCGGGTATCGTTATTTTCTGACCTTCACAGATGATTTGAGCAGATATGGGTATATCTACTTGAAGAAACATAAGTCTGAAACATTTGAAAAGTTTAAAGAATTTCAGAGTGAAGTGGGAAATCATCGTAACAAGAATATAAAGTTTCTATGATCTGATCGCAGAGGCGAATATTTGAGTTACGAGTTTGGTCTTCAATTAAAACAATGTGGAATAGTTTCACAAACTCATGCCACTTGGAACACCACAGCGTAATGCTGTGTCCAAATGTCATAACCGTACTTTATTTTGATATAGTGCAATCTATGATGTCACTTACCGATTTACCACTATTGTTTTGGGCTTATACACTAGAGACAGCTGCATTCACATTAAAAAGGGCACATATAAATCCGTTGAGACGACATCGTATGAACTGTGGTTTAGCAAGAAACCTAAGCTGTTGTTTCTTGAAGTTTGGGGTTGCGATGCTTATGTGAAAAAGTTTCATCTTGATAAGCTCAAACCCAAGTTAGAGAAGTGCGTCTTCATAGGATACCCAAAAGTAATTGTTGGGTACACCTTCTATCATAGATCCGAAGGGAAGATATTTGTTGCTGAGAATGGATCCTTTCTAGAGAAGGAGTTTCTCTCGAAAGAAGTGAGTGGGAGAAAAGTAGAACTTGATGAGGTAAATGTACCTGCTCCCTTATTGGAAAGTAGTTCATCACAGAAATCTGTTTCTATGACTCCTACACAAATTAGTGAGGAAGCTAATGATGATGATCATGTAACTTCAGATCAAGTTACCACCAAACCTCGTAGGTCAACCAGAGTGAGATCCACACCAGAGTGGTACGGTAATCCTATTCTAGAGGTCATGTTAATTGACCATGACGAACCTATGAACTATGAGGAAGCGATGATTTGCCCAGATTTCGCGAAATGGCTTGAGGCCATGAAATCTGAGATGGGATTCATGTATGAGAACAAAGTGTGGACTTTGGTTGACTTGCCCGATGATCGGCAAGCCATAGAAAATAAATGGATCTTCAAGAGGAAGACGGACGCTGATAGTAGTGTTGCTATCTACAAAGCTCGAATTGTCGCAAAATGTTTTTGACAAGTTCAAGGTGTTGACTACGATGAGATTTTCTCACTCGTATCGATGCTTAAGTCCGTTCGAATCATGTTAGCAATTGCCGCATTTTATGATTATGAAATTTGGCAAATGGATGTAAAGACTGCATTCCTGAATGGATTTCTGGAAGAAGAGTTGTATATGATGCAACCTGAAGGTTTTGTCGATCCTAAAGGTGCTAACAAAGTGAGCAAGCTCCAGCGATCCATCAATGGACTAGTGCAAGCATCTCGGAGTTGGAATAAATGTTTTGATAGTGTGATCAAAGCATATGGTTTTATACAAACTTGCGGTGAAGCCTGTATTTACAAGAAAGTGAGTGGGAGCACTACAACATTTCTGATAAGAATGTGTGAATGGCATATTGTTGATCGGAAATAATGTAGAATTTTCTGGAAAGCATAAAGGAGTTTTTGAAAGGAGTTTTTCAAATAAAGACCTCGATGAAGCTACTTACATATTAAGCATCAAGATCTATAGAGATAGATCAAGACGCTTGATAAGTTTTTTCAATGAGTACATACCTTGACAGGATTTTGAAGTAGTTCAAAATGGAATAGTCAAAGAAAGAGATCTTACCTGTGTTACAAGGTGTGAAATTGAGTAAGACTCAAAGCCCGACCACGATAGAAGATAGCAAGAGAATGAAAGTCATTCCCTATGCCTCAGCCATAGTTTCTATAAAGTATGCCATGATGTGTACCAGATCTATTGTATACCCTACACTAAGTTTAGCAAGGGAGTACAATAGTGATCTAGGAGTAGATCACTGGACAGCGGTCAAACTTATCCTTAGTGGAATAAGGATATGTTTCTCGATTATGGAGGTGACAAAAGGTTCGTCGTAAAGGGTCACATCGATGCAAATTTTCACACTGATCCAGATGACTCTAAGTCTCAATCTGGATACATTCTGAAAGTGGGAGCAATTAGCTAGAGTAGCTCCGTGCAGAGCATTGTTGACATAGAAATTTGCAAAATACATACGGATCTGAATGTGGCAGACCCGAGACTAAACTTCTCTCACAAGCAAAACATGATCACACCTTAGTACTCTTTGGGTGTTAATCACATAGCGATGTGAACTAGATTATTGACTTTGGGTGTTGGTCACATGATGATGTGAACTATGGGTGTTAATCACATGGTGATGTGAACTATTGGTGTTAAATCACATGGCGATGTGAACTAGATAATTGACTCTAGTGCAAGTGGGAGATTGAAGGAAATATGCCCTAGAGGCAATAATAAAGTTATTATTTATTTCCTTATTTCATGATAAATGTTTATTATTCATGCTAGAATTGTATTAACCGGAAACATAATACACGTGTGAATACATACACAAACATAGTGTCACTGGTATGCCTCTACTTGACTAGCTCGTTAATCAAATATGGTTAAGTTTCCTAACCATAGACATGAGTTGTCATTTGATTAATGGGATCAGATCATTAGGAGAATGATGTGATTGACTTGACTCATTCCGTTAGCTTAGCACTTGATCGTTTAGTATGTTGCTATTGCTTTCTTCATGACTTACACGTGTTCCTATGACTATGAGATTATGCAACTCCCATTTATCGGAGAAACACTTTGTGTGCTACCAAATGTCACAACGTAACTAGGTGATTATAAAGGTGCTCTACAGGTGTCTCCGAAGGTACTTGTTTAGTTGGCGTATTTCGACATTAGGATTTGTCACTCCGATTGTTGGAGAGGTATCTCTAGGCCCACTCGGTAATGCACATCACTATAAGCCTTGCAATCATTGTAACTAATGAGTTAGTTGCGGGATGATGTATTACGTAACGAGTAAAGAGACTTGTCGGTAACGAGATTGAACTAGGTATTGAGATACCGACGATCGAATCTCGGGCAAGTAACATACCAGTGACAAAGGGAACAACGTATGTTGTTATGCGGTTCGACCGATAAAGATCTTCGTAGAATATGTTGGAGCCAATATGGGCATCTAGGTTCCTCTATTGGTTATTGACCAGAGAATTGTCTCGGTCATGTCTACATAGTTCTCGAACCCGTAGGGTCCGCATGCTTAACGTTCATTGATGATATAGTATTTATGAGTTATGTATGTTGGTAAAAAAATGTTGTTCGGAGTTCCGGATAAGATCACGGACATGAAGAGGAACTCCAGAATGGTCCGGATATAAAGTTTGATATATGGGATAATAGTGTTTGGTCTCCGGAAGGGTAACGGAATTCACCGGAAGGGGTTCCGGATGTTTCCCGAAATGTTTGGGTACGAGAACACTTTATTTGGGCCAAAGGGGAAAGCCCACAAGGTTTTTGGAAAGCGCAAAAGGAAGTTTTGCGGTGTCCAGGGGCCAGAGGCCAGGGTCCCTGGCGTCTGGGTCCAGACGCCGGGAACCCTGGCACCTGGCCCTGGAGTCCGAGAAGGACTCTTGCCTTTCGGGTGAAACCGACTTTGTGGAGGCTTTACCTCCAAGTTTGGACCCCAAGGCTCAACATATAAATAAAGGGGTAGGGCTAGCACCCAAGACACATCAAGAAACACCAAGCCGTGTGTCGGCAACCCCGTCCCGTCTAGTTTATCCTCCTTCATAGTTTTTGTAGCCCTTAGGCGAAGCCCTGCGAATATTATTCTTCACCAACACCGTCACCACGCCGTTGTGCTGCCAGAACTCATCTACTACTTCGCCCCTCTTGATGAATCGAGAAGGCGAGGACGTCATCGAGCTGAACGTGTGCTGAACACGGAGGTGCCGTACATTCGGTACTTGATCGGGATGGATCGTGAAGGTGTACGACTACATCAACCGCGTTGATAAACGCTTTCGCTTACGGTCTACGAGGGTACGTAGACAACAATCTCCCCTCTTGTTGCTATGCATCACCATGATCCTGCCTGTGCGTAGGAAATTTTTTGAAATTACTACATTCCCCAACAGGGAGTTCTTTAGTAAGATGATTAATGAACTTTAATTTATCATGAACTTAGTACCTGATAGTATTTCCATGTATATGTTGTTGTAGATCAATGGCCCGTGCTACCGTTCCCTTGAATTTTAATGCGTTCCTCGATAAAGCTAAGTTGAAAGATGATGGTGGCAATTACACGGATTGGGTCTGTAACTTGAGGATTATCCTCATTGCTGCACAGAAGAATTACATCCTGGAAGTACCGCTAGGTGCAGAACCCAGTGCAGGAGCAACTCCAGATGTTATGAACGTCTGGCAGAGCAAAGCTGATGGCTACTCGATAGTTCAGTGTGCCATACTTTACGGCTTAGAATCAGTACTTCAAAGATGTTTTGAACGTCATGGAGCAAATGAGATGTTCCAGGAGTTGAAGTTAATATTTCAAGCAAATGCCCGAATTGAGAGATATGATGTCTCCAATAAGTTCTATAGCTGCAAGATGGAGGAGAATAGTTCTGTCAGTGAACATATACTCAGAAAGTCTGGGTACCACAACCACTTGACTCAACTAGGAGTTAATCTTCCTGATGATAGTGTCATTGACAGAGTTCTTCAATAACTGCCACCAAGCTACAAACGCTTCATGATGAACTACATTATGCAAGGGATGGATAAGACATTACCAAGCCCTTCGTAATGCTAAAGGCTACGGAGGTACAAATCAAGAGGGAGTTTAAAGTGTTGATGGTTAACAAGACCACTAGTTTCAGGAAAAAGGGCAAATGAAGAAGGGGAACTTCAAGAATAACGGCAAGCAAGTTGCTGCACAAGTGAAGAAGCCCAAGTCTAGACCTAAGCCTGAGACTGAGTGCTTCTACTGCGAAGGGACTGGTAACTAGAAGCCGAACTACCCCAAGTATTTGGAAGATAAGAAGGATGGCAAAGTGAAAGGTATATTTGATATACATGTTATTGATGTGTACCTTACGAATGCTCGTAGTAGCGTCTGGGTATTTGATACTGGTTCCGTTGCTCATATTTGCAACTCGAAACAGGACCTACGGATCAAATGAAGATTGGCTAAGGACGAGGTGACGATGTGTGTGGGAAATGGTTCCAAAGTCGATGTGATCGCCGTCGGCACGCTACCTCTACATCTATCGTAGGGATTAGTTTTAGACCTAAATAATTGTTATTTGGTGCCAGCGTTGAGCATGAACATTATATCTGGATCTTGTTTGATGCGAGACGGTTATTCATTTAAATCAGAGAATAATGGTCGTTCTATTTATATGAGTAATATCTTTTATGGTCATGCACCCTTGATGAGTGGTCTATTTTTTGAATCTCGATAGTAGTGATACACATATTCATAATATTGAAGCCAAAAGATACAAGTTTAATAATGATAGTGCAACTTATTTGTGGCACTGCCGTTTAGGTCATATTGGTGTAAAGCGCATGAAGAAACTCCATGCTGATAGGCTTTTGGAATCACTTGATTATGAATCACTTGATGCTTGCGAACCATGCCTCATGGGCAAGATGACTAAGACTCCGTTCTTCGGGACAATGGAGCGAGCAACTGACTTATTGGAAATAATACATACTGATGTATGCGGTCCAATGAGTGTTGAGGCTCGCGGCGGGTATCATTATTTTCTGACCTTTACAAATGATTTGAGCAGATATGGGTGTATCTACTTGATGAAACATAAGTCTGAAACATTTGAAAAGTTCAAAGAATTTTAGAGTGAAGTGGAAAATCATCGTAACAAGAAAATAAAGTTTCTATGATCTGATCATGGAGGTGAATATTTGAGTTACGAGTTTGGTCTTCATTTGAAACAATGTGGAATAGTTTCACAACTCACGCCACCTGGAACACCACAGTGTAATGGTGTGTCCGAACGTTGTAACTGTACTTTATTAGATACGGTGCGATTTATGATGTCTCTTACTGATTTACCGCTATCATTTTGGGGTTATGCTTTAGAAACTGTTGCATTCGCGTTAAATAGGGCACCATCTAAATCCATTGAGATGACACCATATGAACTGTGGTTTGGCAAGAAACCTAAACTGTCGTTTCTTAAAGTTTGGGGCTGCGATGCTTATGTGAAAAAGCTTCAACCTGATAAGCTCGAACCCAAATTGGAGAAATGTGTCTTCATAGGATATCCAAAGGAAACTGTTGGGTACACCTTCTATCATAGATCCGAAAGCAAGATATTTGTTGCTAAGAATGGATCCTTTCTAAAGAAATGTGGTTGGGAGGAAAGTAGAACTTGATGAGGTAATTGTACCTTCTCCAGAATTGGAAAGTAGTTCATCACAGAAATAAGTTCTAGTGATTCCTACACCAATCAGTGAGGAAGCTAATGATGATGATCATGAAACTTCAGATCAAGTTACTACTGAACCTAGTAGGTCAACCAGAGTACGGTCTACACCAGAGTGGTACGGTAATCCTGATCTGGAGCTCATGTTACTTGACCATGACGAACCTACGAACTATGAGGAAGGGATGATGAGCCCAGATTCCATGAAATGGCTTGAGGCTATGAAATCTGAGATGGGATCCATGTATGAGAACAAAGTGTGGACTTTGGTTGACTTGCTGGATGATCGGCAAGCAATAGAGAATAAATGGATCTTCAAGAAGAAGACTGACGCTGACGGTAATGTTACTATCTATAAAGCTCAACTTGTTGCGAAAGGTTTTCGACAAGTTCAAGGAGTTGACTACGATGAGACCTTCTCACCCGTAGCAATGCTTAAGTCTGTCCAAATCATGTTAGAAATTGCCGCATTTTATGATTATGAAATTTGGCAAATGGATGTCAAAATTGCATTCCTTAATGGATATCTTAAAGAAGAGTTGTATATGATGCAACCAGAAGGTTTTGTCGATCCAAAAGGTGTTAACAAAGTGTGCAAGCTCCAACGATCCATTTATGGACTGGTGCAAGCCTCTTGGAGTTGGAATATACGCTTTGATAGTGTGATCAAAGCATATGGTTTTATACTAACTTTTGGAGAAGCATGTATTTGCAAGAAAGTGAGTGGGAGCTCTGTAGCATTTCTAATATTATATGTGGATGACATATTGTTGATTGGAAATAATACAGAATTTATGGATAGCATAAAAGGATACTTGAATAAGAACTTTTCAATGAAAACCTCGGTGAAGCTGCTTATATATTGGGCATCAAGATCTATAGAGATAGATCAAGACGCTTAATTGGACTTTCACAAAGCACATACCTTGATAAAGTTTTGAAGAAGTTAAAAATGAATCAGGCAAAGAAAGGGTTCTTGCCTATGTTACAAGGTGTGAAGTTGAGTCAGACTCAATGCTCGACCACCGCAGAAGATAGAGTGAAATGAAAGTCATTCCCTATGCCTCAGCCATAGGTTCTATCATGTATGCAATGTCGTGTACCAGACCTGATGTGTGCCTTGCTATAAGTTTAGCAGGGAGGTACCAAAGTAATCCAGGAGTGGATCACTAGACAGCGGTCAAGAACATGCTGAAATACCTGAAAAGGACTAAGGATATGTTTCTCGTTTATGGAGGTGATAAAGAGCTCATCGTAAATGGTTACGTCGATGCAAGCATTGACACTGATCTGGATGACTCTAAGTCACAGACCGGATACGTATTTATATTGAATGGTGGAGTTGTCAGTTGGTGCAGTTCCAAGTAGAGCGTCGTGGCGGGATCTACATGTGAAGCGGAGTACATAGCTGCTTCGGAAGCAGCAAATGAAGGAGTCTGGATGAAGGAGTTCATATCTGATCTAGGTGTAATACCTAGTGCATCGGGTCCAATGAAAATCTTTTGTGACAATATTGGAGCAATTGCCTTGGCGAAGGAATCTAGATTTCACAAGAGAACCAAACACATCAAGAGACGCTTCCATTCCATCCGCGATCAAGTCAAGGAGGGAGACATAGAGATTTGCAAGATACATACGGATTTGAATGTTGCAGACCCATTGAGTAAGCCTCTCTCACAAGCAAAACATGACCAACACCAAGACTCCATGGGTGTTAGAATCATTACTACGTAATCTAGATTATTGACTCTAGTGCAAGTGGGAGACTGAAGGAAATATGCCCTAGAGGCAATGATGAAGTTGTTATTTATATTTCCTTATATCATGATAAATGTTTATTATTCGTGCTGGAATTGTATTAACCGGAAACTTAGTACATGTGTGAATACATAGACAAAACTAAGTGTCCCTAGTATGCCTCTACATGACTAGCTCATTACTCAAAGATGGTTAAGTTTCCTGACCATAGACATGTGTTGTCATTTGATGAACGGGATCACATCATTAGTGAATGATGTGATGGACAAGACCCATCTGTTAGCTTATCATAATGATCGTTTAGTTTTATTGCTATTGCTTTCTTCACGACTTATACATGTTCCTCTGACTATGAGATTATGCAACTACCGAATATCGGAGGAACACCTTGTGTGCTATCAAACATCACAACGTAACTGGATGATTATAAAGATGCTCTACAGGTGTCTCTGATGGTGTTTGTTGAGTTAGCATAGATCGAGATTAGTATTTGTCACTCCGTGTATCGAAGAGGTATCTCTAGGCCCTCTCGGTAATGCTCATCACACTAAGCCTTGCAAGCAATATGACTAATGAGTTAGTAATGGGATGATGCATTATGGAACGAGTAAAGAGACTTGCTGGTGATGAGATTGAACTAGGTATGATGATACCCACGATCGAATCTCGGGCAAGTAACATACCAATAACAAAGGGAACAACATATATTGTTATGCGATTTGACCCATAAAGATCTTCGTAGAATAGGTAGCAGCCAATATAAGCATCCAGGTTCCGCTATTGGTTATTGATCAGAGATGAACTCGGTCATGTCTACATAGTTCTCGAACCCGTAGGGTCCGCATGATTAACGTTCGATGACGATTTGTATTATGAGTTATGTGATTTGATGACCGAAGTTTGTTCGGAGTCCTTGATGAGATCACGTACATGACGAGGAGTCTCAAATGGTCGAGACATAAAGATTGATATATTGGACAATGTTATTCGGACACCGGATGAGTTTCGAGAGGTACCGGGTAACTATCGGAGTGCCGGAGGGTTAGCGGAACCCCCCGGGGGAAACTAATGGGCCTTCATGGGCCTTAGTGGGAAGAGAGAAGGGCCACAAGGCGCTGGCTGCCCCACCCCCTTGGCAGTCCGAATTGGGCAAGGGAAGGGGGCGCTGCCCCCCTTTCCTTCCCTTCCCCCTCTTCCTTCCTCGTTCCCCCTTCCACCAAGTGGAATCCTACTAGGAGTTGGAGTCCTAGTAGTTCTCCTCTCCTTTTGGCATGCCCTACAGGGGCCGGCCGGCCTCCCCCTCTCCTCCTTTATATACGGGGGCAGGGGGCACCCTAGAACACACAAGATCAATTGCCTTAGCCTTGTGCGGTGCCCCCCTCCACAGTTACACACCTCGGTCATATCGTCATAGTGCTTAGGCGAAGCCCTACACTAGTAACTTCATCATCACCGTCACCAGGCCGTCGTGCTGACGGAACTCTCCCTCGTCCTCAACTGGATCAAGAGCTCGAGGGACATCGTCGAGCTGAACATGTGCTGAACATGGAGGTGTCGTACGTTCGGTGCTAGGATCGGTTGAATCGCGAAGACGTTCGACTACATAAACCGCGTTGCTAAACGCTTCTGCTTTCGGTCTACAAGGGTACGTGGACACACTCTCCCCTCTCGTTGCTATGCATCTCCTAGACAGATCTTGCATGATCATAGGAAATTTTTGAAATACTGCGTTCTCCAACAGTTCTTTGGTTCATTCAGATGAGTAAAGGTACCTTCGAGCATGATGAACATATTATTGGCAAGATCACCCAGATAAACCTCCACCTCTCCTCTCTTCCGAGTGAGATCTACCACCTTATCAGTCAAGGCCAACTTCTCCTCCTTCAGCTGTGCAGCTTCCTTCTTCGCTTCATCGATAGCAGTCTTCAGATTGGTGTTCTCTTCTTCGAGCTTGCCGACTGAAGCCAGCTTTTTCTCAGCTAGTTCAGTCTTCTCACGTGCCACCTTCTGTGCTCCCACAAGATCAATGTCCTTCTGCTCCAATACCTGCTTCATTTTGTCTAAATAAATAACATTCCTTGGTCATGTTTGGAGTTGACGGTTTTCACTACACACATCTGTTCGAGTGAAATCACTCACTCGGTTCAAAAGACAAAGGAGAAAAAATACCAAGATATACAATCAGCAAGTTATTACCTCCCATGGCCGCCACCTCACTCTACGTGGTCTTCAGATTTTTCCTGGCAAGCTCTAGGTCAAGCTTGAGTTGGATCTTTTCCTTCTCCAAGGCAACATACTGAGTAAGAAGCTCACAAGATTTCTGTAGTCAACAAAAAAGACAGTTCAGTCGATGACTAGAAAGTTCCTTTACCTTTGAGTGAAGAAGAGGAAATACAAAAGAATTCTAAGACCACCGCCGAATCAAACATTCGACAGCGGTCTCGGGGACTACACCCAGTGGGTGCACTTAGCGTGCCCCCACCGGTTCAATTCCCCACTCGGTGTGGTCTGCGCAGCCCGAGTGGAAGAAGCAAAAAAATATTTGTTCTTAGACCACCGCCGACTGCCCGTAGTCGACAGCGGTCTCGGGGACTACACCCAGTGGGTGCACTCAGCATGCCCCCACTGGACCAAGATCCCACTCGACACGACCTATCTAATTCGAGTGGAAGAGCTACACAGCTAAGAGAAACACCCAGTGGGTGTATAGATGCAAGGCATAGACCCATGATAGATGCTGATTAAAGATTCCAAAATGCCCATCCACGGACATCTTACAAATAATAAAGCAGCGGTTTTCAGGTAGCATATCCGAACAGAGCAAGGGTCAACGTACATCTTACGAATAATAAAGCAGCGGTTTTCAGGTAGCATATCCTAACAGATCAAGGGTCAACATACATCTTACGAATAATAAAGCAGCCGTTTTCAGATAGCATATCCTAACAGAGCAAGGGGCAAGCTGGAGCCAATCAGAAATCAACTTACAATCCCACTTACTCGGACATTGGTTTGGAAGGCGGAGCTAGCGTCGTAAGCCGCATTGCTGGTGTCAAACAGCACCTTCAGTCGATCCATCATCAGACCCGCCTGGATCATGGCTTCCTTGGCAGCTCCCACTTGGTCCTCCGGGACGTGATGCATGACAAATGGAGTTGACGAGGGAGTTGATGACGCAGCTGGTGGGGTCGGAGCTTGCGGTTTGCAACTGGACCAGAAGTATGGACAGTCGACATTGAGGGTTGGTCAGTCGACAAAGGAACAGCGAAAGAGACAGAAGCCTGCGACGGGTCACCAAGTTCTTGAGCTACAAACTCAGACAGCTGGCGAGATGCTCAACTAGAAGGTGCTCTCTTGCTCAGAGCTCTGCCCCTTCTTCCTGCACTCCTATGAGTTTCGTCCGTTGGCACTGCAAACACTCGACAGTGAGATTTTAGTCGACCAGGAAGTCAATTGACAGAGTATAAACGTGGTTGTGGTATCATACCCGCTCGAGAGGTGGCCGAATCCGCGGTCTCCACATCAGCCCGCTCCTCGTCAATATCCATGGAAGTTGCAAAAGTAGCAGCCCTGGAAGGCCAAAATTTCACTCGGTCAAGCAAATGTAGAAGTCCATAGTGGCAATGAAAGACAACAAAAAGAAACACTTATGTCAAAGCAACGGGCATGGTCACCTTAATCTTGGGCAGGGCCTTCTTAGGCTTGGGTGGAGCAACTTTGGCCTGCTTCGCAGCCTTCTACGTTGGCTCTGGGGTCGATGTTCGAGTGTGCTTCAGAATCTTCGCACTCGATGCAACTGCCTTGTCGTGCCCTCCCGCAGGGTCTTGTGACTGCTTGGAGCGTCGTTCAGAGCAGGGCGGTGAATCGACTTCCTCACTGTTGTCAGAGTCCTCACTATCATCCTCGTTGTCATCTGCGTATTCAAAATCAGCGCTTCCACCTTCACTCTCTACTCCTTCTTGGTGCTGATCCCCACTCGGCATTGAGTACATCTTGGTGAAAACCTTCAAGACACAAGTTACGACCATCAGTCGGATTCCAAGATTGCTACGTATTAAACAAAATATGAACTCTCGACAAACACGCCTGACCTTTCCTGGAGAGTTCTGGGCGTTGAATGGCAGGATCATGTTGGCTCCGCGAGGGTTGTCCTTGTTGCATGTGATGCTCCGAAGCCACTGAGCCACCGTTTTTTCACTGACCTCCTCCGGGTGGGTCCAAGCAGTGTCTTGTAGGCCCGAATACATCCACATGGGGTGGTCACGGGCTTGCAAGGGCTTAATGTGCCAACTGAGAAACACCTCGAGTAGATCCATGCCTGTTAATCCACCCTGGACCAAAGCAACGACCGTGTCGACCGAAATTGCTACTTCGCCCTTCTCCTCACAGAAACTACCAATGAAGGAGGGTTGTGGAGCCTCTCCATTGTGAAAGGAGGAAGGCCTGTCGGCTGACCAGGAGTCAGGATGTCCTTACAGTAAAACCAAGTCGGCTGCCACCCTCTAACCGACTCGGGAAAGGTCATAGGAGGAAAAGTACTCCTACCTCTAATCTGAATCCCAAGCCCCCCA
Organism: Triticum aestivum; assembly: GCF_018294505.1. Lineage (NCBI taxonomy): Eukaryota > Viridiplantae > Streptophyta > Magnoliopsida > Poales > Poaceae > Triticum > Triticum aestivum. Next base: position 326,760,421 of record NC_057809.1, read on the forward strand.
CACATTTGGATCGCATGCATCTTTTCATCATTCAGATTAGCTTTCTTCACCGACCAAGATCGGCAAGTGAAAATGTGTTTGAACAAACCCCGGTGCGGGTGGCATCAAAGGAAATTTTCACACATTGAAATGAATGCGGCAAGATACGAGATAGTGTTGGGAGGAAAATGGTGGATCTGAGCACCAAACAAATGTAAGAAGCCCTAGAAAAATGGATGAGGAGGCGGGGAGAAACCTCGGTCGACATGCGTCATGAGGAGAACGCGCTCGCCATTGCGCGACGCGGGCTCGGTCTCCTCCTCCGGCAACCTGCAAGACCCCTCGGCGATCAAGCCATCGGCGACCAGATTCTCCATATCCTCGTGACAGAAGAGCGAATCCAGTCCCCCTGGATCCATCCAGGCGGCAGGCTGGACCGCGACCTCGACCCCTTAGTCGCCTTCTTTCCCTTCGACGTTGCCTTCTTTTCGTGCTCTAGGGTTGTGGTCCGGTCCTTCACCTTGGCTACGGAGCTCATGGAGAATGGGTGGAGGAGGAGGGAGCAGGAAGGGGCTAGGCGGAGAAGCAGAGAGAAAGGGGAGCCAATGGTGAGCACAGTGCCTCGCATCGGCAAGGGCACCTTTTATGGTCCCACTTCCGAGTGGCTGACCCGTGGGCCCGAGCAATCCTATCACATCCTCTAATAGACCTTGGCTCGATATGTGGTAGAAAAAGCGACGCGAAGATAGAGGAGTCCCTGTCTATCCGCTCCAGATACTGTGCCCGGCCTCGTCCTGTGCGCTTCTCCAAATTTCGAATCCCGCAAGATCTGGGAACTGCAGAGCAGTCGATCGCACCAAAGATATCCCATTCCAATCTGCTCGAAGATATGCAGCGTAGTTCACTCAGAAATTCCATGGGTAAGAATCAATCAAGGCGACTGATGAAGAGTTAAAGTACCAACATGTTCTTAGACCCCTGAGGAAATGTCTCCAGGACATTGAGTCGGGTCAGAATAAACTTCAACTCTTCTTCACTCGGTCCTCAATCCATTCGGGGGCTAATGACGATGACATGTACTTAGGGTAGGATCTTAGGCCTAACCTAGACACCCTACCCAAGGACATTACCTTAGAGTCCATGGCCTATAAGGTTCAACAGAAGACACCGATTGAAATCACCCTGAAGTATGATTCACTCGACAGAAGATTCCACACGGATATCCCAATTCCACTCGACCACGATAACTTCACTCGAACATACAAAAACCCACTCGGAGTATGGAAGGCCTAAAGTCACACCAGGATGGAAACGGTCAGGCATTCACTCTGTCGTCATAAAGATCATTTATAGCAGGCGTTACTAGTAGCATTCTAGTCTTAACTCACATTGAACCCATGTGTAACTGAGGGCTGCGAGGGCCCTGGCGCACTCTATATAAGCCACCCCTCCCGTCTGGCACAAGGGTTCGCACCTGCTGTAACATCTACACATATTCAGTCGACAAGCCTCTGAGGCACCGAGTCGTAGGGCTGTTACCTCCTCCAAGAGGGGCCTGAACTCGTAAATCTGTGTGTACAACCTCGTCGTAGCTATGACACTGCCTCCTCCTACGTACCCCCTAGTCTTACTCTCAAACTCACTCCCACAACATGCACCGCATCATCCTCTACTCTTCAGGGAAATCCCAACGTAGCTCACAAGTAGCAGCAGATATATAAATTGCAAAGTAAAATAAAAGATAATAATTTGCTGCAAGGTATTTTTGTTTTTTACAATATGATAGAAGTAAACCCGGGGCCCTAGTTTTCACTAGAGGCTTCTCTCTCGAATGAATAGCATACGGTGGGTAGACAAATTATTGTTGGGCAATTGATAGAAAAGCGCATAGTTATGAAGTTGTTCATGGCAATGATCATGTATATAGGCATTACGTCTGTGACAAGTACACTGACTCCGGCCTGCATCTACTACTATTACTCCACTTCGAGAGTGCTTCTATGCTAGCCTCTCTATGTACTAAGTTCATAACAAACAAAGTAATGCATGAAGTCTGATGACATAATGTAGACATAATAAAACCAAGCAATGTGACTGAACCCCAGTCGTTTTACCCTTAAAGGAAAAAATGAAATACGTGCCTCGCTGCCCCTTCTGCCACAAAGTGAGGACACCACAAGGTTGTACCCATTACAAAGCACCTCTCCCACTGAAGATAAATCAATCTAGTTGGCCAAACTAAATGGATAGATCAAAGAGAAATGCAACGCTATAACAATCATGCATAATAAAGTTCAGAAAAGACTCAATTACTTTAAATGAATAATCTGTTTATAAACCAACAATTCATCGGATCCCAACAAACACACTGCAAAAGAAGATTACATCGGATAGAACTCCATGGAGATCATGGAGAACTTTGTATTGAAGATCGGAGATAAAGAAGAAGCTATCTAGCTACTAGCTATGGACCCGTAGGTCTGTGGTAAACTACTCACACATCATTCGAGGTGCAGTAAGGATGATGTAGAAGCCCTCCGTTTCCCCCTCTGGCAGAGTGCGAGAAAAGGCCTCCAGATGAGATCGCGGAGGAACAGAAGCTTGAGGCAGTGGAAAAAGTGTTTTGGGTGGCTCCTTGTTAGTTTGGTAATATTTGAGAATTTATGGAGTTGGAATTATATCAAACGAAGTTGTGTGGGACCCACGAGCTCACGTGGCGCCCCTTGGGGGCCCGCCATGTGAGTTTGTCGCTTTCCCATAGATCTTCTGGCCTCTTCCTGAATGTTCTAGGGTCCCATCTGGTCCAGAAAATTTACCATAAAGTTTCATCGTGTTTGGACTTTGTTTGGTACCGATTTTCTGAAAAGCTAAAAACAAGCAAAAACAACAACTGGCATTGGGCACTAAGTTAATAGGTTAGTCCCCAAAAATAATATAAAATTGCATATAAAGTATCTAAGACTGGTAATATAATAGCATGAATGAATAACAAATTATAGATACGTTGGAGATGTATCACGCATGCACAGGAGAACAATGCTCCAAGTTCTTGAAAAGCCAAGACGGCATAGACCGATACATGTACACCTCGAGCACCGGACTAGAGAAAAATGTCTCGACACACACTAAGCAACTCTCTCTGACCATCCAGCCTCCAACCATCACAGAACGACACCCGGTCGTGGCATGCTAAGTTGGGCGCACACGACACGTGTGAGCCAAACAGCTCAACAGCAAGCGAACTATGCTAATAGGTTGACCCGCCCTCACCTAAAGCACACCTGAGTAGTGGACGACACAGTGCACGGAGGTGCGACGAAAACCACTAGAGAGAGGTGGCCCCGAGCATGCCCATAGGCCACATGTCATGTACCCCTGAGGAAAATTGGTCCGGTACGAAGCTCCTGCTGAGATCAGACAACGCGAAGCATGATAGGAAGGCATCCGCGTGAGGTGCTTGCGAAACGGGCATCGTCGAGGGCACCCAGGAGCACCAATGCCACGGGAGGTGGGTACTCCAACATTATTTATTAGGATTAATGTATAACTATGAAACTATGTCATAACTTAGGTTCGAATACTTTAGAGAAATATAGTACCATGGTATTTGATGTAGAATATTTCTATGTGCAACTTAACCAAATGTTATATTAGTAGTTACGGATGAAAAGTTTATCTAGACATTTTTGTTTTACTATGTCAGGGTAGTAGTACGAATCAAACAAGTCTCCCTATTCCCACTACAATAATGTGAGTGCAATGCGCTTCCAAAATGAAGGGAAATACTACTCGCAAGAATAATAAAAAGATGAAGGAAAATACTTAATCAACAACATATCTGTTTTGAAGATCATAAACTAAAATGAGGTCATTCTACTATATGATAGTATCAAAGAATTCAGTCAGCTCACTGTGGAAGAGTATAATGCCAAGCTTATTCTAAAGCAACATTTAGAGAAGACCTTGATGGTCCAAAAGACATACTGGAAACATAGAGCCACCATCAAGAATATCAAGTTCGGAAAGGCCAACACTAAATTCTTTCAAGCTAAAGCTACAACTCGAGCACATAAACAATCACATTGCTATGATGAAAGATGAAAATGGCATTGAACATCATGATCATCATACTAAGGTCACTACTAGGAAAAGGGCTATAGATGGAAATGACACTAATGGCGTACCAGACATGTGGTGCGCCATTACTATATACTAATGGTTCACCATCTGTTGGTGCGCCATTAGTGTGGAAGACACTAATGGCGCACCAGGCACACGGTGCGCCACTAGTAACAAAATGTTTTTTTCATTTTTTCAAACATACTAATGGCGCATCCGGGCAGAGTGCGCCATAGAACTACTAATGGCGCACCAGCCATAGAGTGCGCCACTACTGTATTTTTTTACTTTTTTGCAAAACTACTAATGGTGCACCTTTGCATAGTGCGCCATTACTAGTTTAAACTAGTAATGGCGCACTGTGCCACGGTGCGCCATTAGTATAAAAATTATTATTTTTTACTTTTTTGCAAAACTACTAATGGCGCATGTCTGTGTGGTGCACCATTAGTATGTTGGGTTACTAATGGCGCATGTCTCTGTGGTGCGCCATTACTAACCTGGGACCAGCTAGATATTTTTGGACAGCCACACCTACACACTCACTTTCCCCACTTCATTCCCCCCACCTCCTTCTCTAAGCTTGTCGGCTGCCTCCTCCTCCTCACCTCATTTGCACCATAGCTTCATCAAAATTAAGTGTTGAAATTACCTTTTTTTGATAGGTAAGTAAGGGGAAAGCTATCTTCATGTTGTAGATCTACTTTTTTTCTCCCTAGCTCGCTCCAACAACATGCACATGCACTTTTTGTGGCCTAGCTAGATCTATGTATGTTTGTGGTGTTGCATATGTTTGTGGTGTTGCATATATGTTTGTGTTGGCAGGTACCGGTATTTGAAATGCGATAGTTGCCAATATTTTGCCGGAATGTTGATTCATTTCTGTTTCGGCGAGAATTTTGGCACTATGCATTCTTTTTGGTCCTATTTTTAGGGAAAGTCATGCCAAATTTTTTCTTGGTTCTAAAATATCGTTTTGCTCTACCCTGCAGGCGACCATGGTCCGCACGATGACCGAAGGATCGTGAATAGGTTTTTGAGCTCCACGAAGGCCGAGATGCTTCAAAAGAACGAGACGGAGATAAGATGTCCGTGTCGAAGATGCAAGTTGAAGAGCCTTATTGCGGACCCAGATTCCGGGCAGGTGCGGGACCACCTGCTCTTGCGTCGTTTCATGGATGGCTATCGGTGGCAAGGTGATGAAGATGACTATGAAGTCGTCCATGGGGGCCGGGCAAGAAATGAGGAAGGGCAGCAAGACAACCACTGCGGCTCGGGCGGGCGAGAAGACAAAGAATCTCCAGGACATGATCACACGGTCAAGCTATACACAGTCATCATGTAGAAGATGTCGGACATGATGATGAGGAAGATGCCGGACATGATGATGAGGAAGATGCCGGAGCAGACGAAGGGCATGATCATGAAGATCTAGATGCCGGAGGAGCAGACGACGATGGACCATCGATGGGCTGGGTGCAAGACCCTCATATTCAAGAGCTGCTTCTCAAGCAGACGGATAACGCAAGAGCTGCCGCCCGAGAGAAAGCCAAGCTGGATCAACTGGAGATAGATGTGGTTACTCCATTGTATGAAGGATGCAGACCCGAGGATACCCGCCTGAAAGTAATGCTCATGGCTTTGGAGATGAAGGTAAAACACAAAATGACCAACGCATGCTTCAACGAGAACATGTCATTCTGGCACGAACGTCTTCCTAAGGGGAACAAGTGCCCAACCAGTTTCGAGGAGGTGAAGAAAGTCGTGTGTCCTCTGGATTTACCGCACGTGAAATACCATGTGTGCATGAACAATTGCATCATTTATCGGGGCGAGCACGCGGAGTCTACCATATGTCCGGTGTGCGGCGTCACTTGATACAAGAAGAGGAAGAAAGCTCCTCGAAAAGTGGTGTGGTACTTTCCGATCACTCCTCATCTGCAGCGGTATTTCACGGACCCTAAGGTAGCAAAGCTCCTACGTTGGCACGCGGATAGGGAGGAGAAGAAAAGAGAAGATGACGCAAATGATCCGGAGATAAATAAAAAAGACAAGATGCTGAGTCACCCTAAGGATGGGAGCCAGTGGCAAGCGTTGAACTTCGAAAACCCAGAATTTGGGAAGGATCCAAGGAACATCGTGCTGGGCGCGAGCACCAATGGAGTCAATCCGTTTGGCAGCCAGAGAAGCACACATAGCACCTGGCCTGTGTTTGTGTGGATGTACAACCTTCCCCCCTGGTTGTGCATGAAGAGTAAGTACATTCACATGAGTATGCTAATTGAAGGGCCGAAACAACCAGGGAACGACATCAATCTGTATCTGGGGCTGCTGAAAGAGGAGCTAGACATGCTGTGGAAAATGCCAGCCAATACGTGGGACACCGCAGAGAAAGAATATTTCCCTATGAGAGCCGCACTGCTCACGACGGTGCACGACTATCTCGGTTACGGATATCTCACGGGGCAGGTGGTCCACGGATTTTCTGGATGCGTTAGGTGCATGGATGACACAACGTATCGCCAGCTAGATAGAGATCCTGGGTCTTCGAAAACCGTGTTCATGGGACATCGAAGGTGGCTTCGCGATGATGACCCGTGGATGAAACACAAGGATCTGTTCGATGGTGAAACCGAACTCCGAAGACGCCCGCGTACGAGGAGCGGCGAGGAAATAGACGGGCTGTTTAAAAATTGGAAAGATTGCCCACTTCCGGGAAAGAAGCAAAAGGTGCCAGAGCCGGGAAAGAAGCGAAAGGCGCCAGAGCCGCTGCTGAAGGTATGGAAAACGAGGTCTGTTTTCTGGGACTTGCCGTACTGGAAGATCCACCGTGTGCCTCACAGCCTTGATGCCATGCATATCACGAAGAACGTGTGCAAGAGTCTACTTGGTACCCTGCTCAACATGCCAGATAGGACCAAGGATGGGCCGAAAGCAAGGGCAGACTTGAAATCAATGGGCATATGGCAGGAGCTTCACGCTAATGATGATGATGATGATGATGATGATGATGAGGCGAAGCAGGACACACAAAGTCGTCGCAAAGGCAAAAAGGCCAAGAAGACCGGAAATGACTACCCTCCCACGTGCTTCACTCTAAGTCAGGAGGAGATCGAGCAGTTTTTCACCTGCCTCGTAGGAGTAAAACTTCCTTACGGTTACGCGGGGAAGATAAGCAGATACCTAGACCCAGGGAAGCAGAAGTTCAGTGGGATGAAGTCTCACGACTGTCACGTGCTGATGACGTAGATACTTCCAGTTGCAATCCGTGGGATCATGGACGCGCACGTCCGTGAAACGCTATTTGGCCTATGCAACTTTTTTGACGTCATCTCTCGGAAGTCGGTTGGCGTGAGGCAACTCAGAAGGCTACATGAAGAGATCGTGGTGATACTATGCGAGCTTGAGATGTACTTCCCGCCCGCATTCTTCGACGTTATGGTGCATCTGCTGGTCCATATTGTGGAGGATATCATCCAACTCGGGCCAACGTTCCTGCACAGCATGATGCCGTTCGAAAGGATGAATGGTGTCATCAAAGGATACATTCGCAACATGTCACATCCAGGGGGAAGTATAGCCAGGGGCTTTCTGACTGAAGAGTGCATCTCCTACTACACGAATTATCTAGGCATCGAGAACCCCGTTGGTGTGCCCGTCAACAGGCACCTCGGCAGGCTCGCTGGATGGGGTCACCGTGAGGGTCGCCGCGAAATGCATGTCGACTTCGAGGGTCGACTCGCCGACTTTGAAAGAGCAAACCTAGTCGCGCTACAACACATAGACGTGGTCGATCCTTGGGTGGTAGAGCACAAAACCTTTATTGAGAAGACGTACAATGACCGAGGCCAACAGAGGACGGACGGAGATATAATCAAAGAGCACAACTCATGTTTCACGCGTTGGTTCAAGCAGAAGCTTCTGTCGTACCATTTACATGAGGATTCTTCCGCGGAAGAACAACTCATATTCGCCTTGTCACAGGGCGCCGAGCACAACCTGATGACCTATGAGGCGTACGATATCAACGGCTACACATTCTACACCAAGGACAAGGACATGAAGAGCGATGGTTATCAGAACTCCGGGGTAACGATGGAATCCTACACCGGTAACGACAAGGACAGATACTACGGAAGGATCGAGGAGATCTGGGAGCTGAGCTACGCTGGAGAGAAGGTCCCGATGTTCCGTGTCAGATGGGCCAAGAACGTCCTAAAAGAAGACTGGTATTTCACCACCATGGTTATACCTGAAGCCAAATCCAAGACCGCGGGCACAAACGTCACCGCGAAAAATGAGCCATGGGTACTGGCTTCCCAAGTGGACCAATGCTTCTTCATTACCGACAAGTCAAAGCCCAGTCGTGTTGTCGTGAGGAGAGGCAAAAGGAAGATCATCGGAATGGATGGAGTAGCCAATGAGCAAGACTTCGACAAGTACGGCAACCCGAAGATCGAACATGACGACGACGATGAAGTAGCAGCATACACCACAAGAAGAAGCAGGACCACCCTACCTAAAGGACGTCCGTTCCACAGAAGAACTCCATTTGCGAAAAAGAAGGGCAAGAAGATTATGAACTGATAGCTAGCTAAGATCGACTGTATTTAAATCGTAGTCTTCATTTCTCGGTTGTATTTCATGGGCACTTTTAGATATCATGAATATTTTTAAATTTCATGGGCACTTTTTGAATTCATGAATATTTTTCAAATTTGATGATATTTTTTCATATTCAATATGATAAAATATTGAATATTCATGAGGATACTCGATCTCGATCCCCCTCCATCTCGATCTCGATTCCCCCTCCATCTCGATCTCGATCCCACCCGCACCCTCCCCCGCTAGCTCCACCGCCGCCGACGACCCACCGCACCCACCCCCGCTCCACCACCGCCGCCGACGACCCCCCGCACCCTCCCCCGCTCCACCACCGCCGACGAGCACCCCCCGCTCCACCACCGCCGACGAGCACCCCCCCCCCCCGCACCCTCCCCCGCTCCCCGGTGAGCTTCGGCGCCTCCTCTCCCCTCTTCATTTTTTTTAAAAAAAGTGTAGACTACAATTGTTGTTAAACAACAATTATTACTGTTTTTATAAAAAAATATTACTGTTTCATATTCATATTCATTTTCTAAAAAATTATTACATGCAACAAAAAAATTACTTATGGCGCACCTCTGGCTGGTGCGCCATTGCTATATATAAAAAAAGATTACTAATGGCGCACCTCTGCCTGGTGCGCCATTGCTATGTAAAAAAAAGATTACTAATGGCGCACCTCTGCCTGGTGCGCCATTGCTATGTAAAAAAAAGATTACTAATGGCGCACCGACCGCAGGTGCGCCATTAGTAAGATTCCCCCATAGCTAATTCCCTCCCTCTCGCCAGATCCCCTTCGTCCCTCTCCCTCGCTCCCCTAGCTAATTCCCCCTGCTGCCCCGACCCACGCCGTCGCCGCCCCCGCGCCTCCGTCTCCGTCGCTGCCCCCACGCCGCCGCTGCCCCCGCGCCTCCATCTCCGTCGCCGCCCCCATGCCTCCTCGAGCCGAGCGCCGCCTCCCTCGCCGTCCCCCCTCTGCCCGCGCCCGCGCATTCGACGTCCTCCCGCCCAAGCGCCCCTCCCCCCGCGGCCCCGCCTACGTCAACCTCGTTATAACGCCCTCAATGCGGCTGTATCTCCCATGTGTCGAAGCACGACTTAGAGGCATAACCGCATTGAAAGCAATGTCGCAAGTGAGGTAATCTTCACACAACCCATGTAGTACAATAGGGGAAAAGAAATACATAGTTGGCTTACAATCGCCACTTCACAGAATTACATGAATAAAGCATTACATCATCCAAATACAATCAAGGTACGACTACGGAACCAAAATAAAAGAAGAACCCCAAATGCGACACGGTCCCCAATCGACCCCAACTGGGCTCCACTACTGATCAACTAGAACGGAACAACACAAAGGACAAGATCTTCATCGAGCTCCTCCTGAGCCTGGTTGCATCATCTGCACGGACTCATCGGCACCTGCAAGCTGGTTTTTGGAAGTATCTGTGAGCCACAGGGACTCAGCAATCTCGCACCCTCGCGATCAAGACTATTTAAGCTTATGGGTAAGGTAAAGGTATGAGGTGGAGCTGCAGCAAGCGGCTAGCATATATGGTGGCTAACATACGCAAATGAGAGCGAGAAGAGAAGGAAAAGCACGGTCGATACAAGTATGATCAAGAAGTGATCCTAAAACAACCTACGTCAAGCATAACTCCAACACCGTGTTCACTTCCCGGACTCCGCCGAAAAGAGACCATCACGGTAACACACGCGGTTGATGTATTTTAATTAAGGTCAACTTCAGGTTTTCTACAACCGGACATTAACAAATTCCCATCTGCCCATAACCACGGGCACGGCTTTCGAAAGTTCAAATCCCTGCAGGGGTGTCCCAACTTAGCCCATGACAAGCTCTCACGGTCAACGAAGGAATAGACCTCCTCCCGAGACATTCCGATCAGACTCGGTATCCCGGTTCTACAAGACATCCTCGACAATGGTAAAACAAGTCCAGCAAGACCACCCGCTGTGCCGACAAATCCCGATAGGAGCTGCACATATCTCGTTCTCAGGGCACACCGGATAAGCTAAGCGTACAGGAGCCGACGTAACCCAAGTTGCCTAGGGATGGCCCTACACGGTGCTCTGGGTTGGACCAACACTTAGAGGAGCACTGGCCCGGGGGTTAAAATAAAGATGACCCTTGGGCTGGCCTAACCCAAGGGAAAAAGGCTAGGTGGCGAATGGTAAAACCAAGGTTGGGCCTTGCTGGAGGAGTTTTATTCAAAGCAAACTGTCAAGGGGTTCCCATTATAACCCAACCGCATAAGGAACGCAAAATCCGGGAACATAACACCGATATGACGGAAACTAGGGCGGCAAGAGTGGAACAAAACACCAGGCAAAAGGCCGAGCCTTCCACCCTTTACCAAGTATATAGATGCATTAATTAAATAAGAGATATTGTGATATCCCAACAAGTAAACATGTTCCCACAAGGAACAACATCTCCATGTTCCAACAAGGCACAAACTTCAATCTTCACCTGCAACTAACAACGCTATAAGAGGGGCTGAGCAAAGCGATAACATGGCCAATCAACGGTTTGCTAGGACAAGGTGGGTTAGAGGCTTGGTTCAACAATTTAGGAGGCATGATAAGCAAGTGGTAGGTATCGCAGCATAGGCATAGCAAAAGAGCGAGCAACTAGCAAGCAAAGATAGAAGTGATTTCAAGGGTATGGTCATCTTGCCTGAGATCCCGCAAGGAAGAAGAACGAGTCCACGAATAAGACACACGGACGTAGTCGAACGGATCCTCACAAGGCAACATTACCGGAAACAACCCGAAGAAGCAACACCGGAAATAAGCACACAACATAGTAAACAACCACCAGATAACATGGCATGATGCACAATCAAGTATGATGCATGTCCGGTTTAATGAAGCATGGCATGACAAAGTGCACAAACAATCCTACAAATTAAGTGGAGCTCAATATGCAACGAGTTGCATATTGAAGGAGCACCACATCAATTATTTAGTTCGATCTCGTTTATGTACCCAACAATATTAAATGTTGTTAAACATGGCAAGAGGGTGAAGCAAATGAAAACTACCCATCTAGTCAAGTTTAAATGAGGCCGGGAACAACAAACAACAAATCCAGAAACTCCTCATGTGCATATATTAGGTTAGGTCCTGTTCTGCCCTAAACCATATTTTAGAGTAGTTAGGCATGCAAAACAATGTCACCATGATAAACTAGACAAAATTCTACCCCATTTACATATAAAGTTTGTTAAAAACAGAGCTACGGTTATTTAGTTATGAATTAAACCATTTTAGCATGGCATAGGAGCAAATTTAATCACACATCATTTTAAACATTTTAAACATAGATGAAAGTTGTAAATTATTAAACTGGATGAAATTCTAGTCAAGTTACATATATGACATGTTTTAAATGGATGCATGGTTCATGAGTAATTATATGCATGAAGTTAGAGGGTTTTTCTGCAAATCTATAATTCTCTGGATAATTGGCAAAATTCGCAGGACCCGAAAAAAAACATATCGAGCCGAATTAGAGCTACAGGCCGAGACATGACATGGGCGCTGGGGGTTTCTCACCATGGGCCATGGCCCAGTTGGAAGCAGAGGGAGGCCGGCGGATCTAGCGAAGAGGAGCTGGGCCTTGGCATGGAGGAGGCCGACCCGCGGGTGCTCAGGTGTCGTGGATCGACGGTCAACGCGGCTGGGATGAGCGGGCGTAAGGACTTGGCACCGGCGAGCAGGGGCGTGAGTGAGGCTGGCGAGGCGGCAGTGGGAGGACTGGATCCGCAGGAAGACGAACGAGTGGGCAGTGAGCGACGAGGGTTCAAGAGCAGAATAGAGAGATGGTTAGAGGAGAAGGAGAACCAGGGGAAAAGGAAAGGGGCAAGGGGCGAGTGGACCTGCTGGTCCAACGACGGGGTCCTCGGCGCTCGGGAAATGGATCCAGGCGGTGGAACATGGGGCGCCAGTGACGCTTGGCGCGATGCAGGGCTCCGGCGGCGCGGTCAATGGGCAGGAGAGGCGGGGTCGACCGGCTGCTGCGGTGATGTTCACGGCGGCTCCTGCGGGTAACACACGTCGAGAAAGAGAGAGGGATCAGAGAACGGAAGGAGAAGTGAGCCAGGGAGGAAGGGAAAGAAAATGGCGCGCGACGGGGCTGGCCTGGCGATGGCTCTGCAGCTGCTGCTCGCCGGTGGCTCGGTGTCAAAGCCGACGGGAACGAGGTGCTCGGGGAGCCCCTCGGGCGCGAGAGGAGGCTGGAGTCTCAGGGTCAATCTCCTTTCGAATGGAGCGAGGCTACTGCGATTGATTTGGAAGGGATCGGGAGGAGGCTCACTGGTTGGGTGGAGAGATCGGGAGGGATCGATGGATTGGATCGATGGGGAAAACGAGGAAGGTGTCGGCGGCATGGGGATTGATGGATGGGACAGCTCCCCTAGGTTTTAGGGTTTGGTCTTTAAATAACAAGTGAATTTTGGGTAGGGGTATTTGGTCCCTCCGATTAAATCGGACGGTCCTAGATAAATAGGCTAGGGAGACCAAACAAAGAAAATAGAGATATTTTGTAGATGTTTGGGGATGATCCGGACACGACAGTGACGACTGTTCGGGTCGGGTCCGGGACAACTTCTCGGACGCGCGCGCGAGGAGGGCCGCGTGCTGACGGGAGAGATTACACTGGGCCTGGCGGTGAGATGTAGTGCAGAAGGCAATGGACTGAGAAGAGAGAAGAGAGAGACCCGGCGACTGTTTCCGGAGACCGAAAACGTCCGACGTTAGACCGGCTATAATGCCGCTATAGTTTAACGGTTGGGCTATCAAACAAACTCCGAATGTGATGAAACTTGGCAGGCGGCCTACCTACACTATAATAAGGCCACACGCCAACTTTCAACCCAATCCAAGAACATTTTCCGGCCACTTATAAAATAATATTTCGGACATGCCGCGGGCGCGTGCAAGGGTGTCTGGACTCAGAACGGACAACGGAAGGAACGAGGAGACCGGGACGGATGCAAGTTTTAAAACATGATGATGCAATGCACATGATGACATGACAAGATGCAACACGCAAGCAAATGACAAGGCAACAACTGCGAATAACTGGACGACACCTGGCACATCGGTCATGGGGCGTTACAACCCTCCACCACTACGAGAGGATCTCGTCCCGAGATCTAGAATGGCACCGGAGGGAAACGGAAGAGGAGAGAAGAGGTAAAACTAAATTGCTTCTTTGACAAACGAGTGAAACCAGAGAACCTTGAAAAGGTTAAGCCATTTCGAGAAAAGAATACAGCTGAGATGAACGAAGTTGATAACTCTCCGTTAGAAAAGAGGAACAAGGAAAATCAAATTCGGACAGCACTCCGGTTGAGAAGTGATAAGCAACTTGATAAGATGAAAAGAACTTGAGTAGAGAAAACAACACTCCGGATAAAAGGATAAGCATGAAAAGATCATGATTTTTACAATTTGAGATGATGACTGAAAAGAGCAATATCACCAAGCCTCCGGAAGAAATGAAAGAGTGGAATGGAAATAATAAAGGGAAACAAGATCTTGGGAGAACATGCTAACAGCAATGTTAGAATTGAGTAGTTGAATTAACACAACAAAAGAACAAAGTTGTAGTGGGCTTATGGAGAAACATCTCCAAATTTATGAGGAGAAAATTATGCCACTAGCGGAACCAATAGATTTGGATTGATATTAACAAGGAGACGATTAAACTTATTTCACCGGGAGGATAAATGAAGAACTTGGATCATATATTATCACCATTAATAGCAACAGTCCTTAGGGAAAGCTTTAGGTGAAAATATTACCCAAGATAACTCGAATGGCGAGATTGATGGATTTAAAATATCTCATTCTTGATAACTTGTGAATCACGGAGCACGACGGGAAATTATCAAGAAAGACATAACACCACCTCAAAAGATATGCGTGAAAGAATAGCACTCCGGATTGTAAAATGAAGAATGCTTGAGCTCCTTTGAAAAAAAATCTTAATGAACACTTCGAGAAGAAATTAAATCCTTGATGAACCATCATGTAGAACCTCCATGCAGAACTCCGGTACAAAAGGATAGCGAAAAGAAAGAGAAGTTGGAAACACAAGGTGAAACCTTGTAATGATTTAGATGGATCTCCGTGATGATATAATTGAGAGAACTTGGAACTCCAGGAAAAGAGAGATGAACCAAGTGAAACCGAGAATTTGATGACCCTCCGGAATAGGGAATTGAGTTTACTCGATGAAACCAGAATAAGGATTACATTGTGCTTATCCTTCATCAATTAAATTGATGACAAACAAACGGATTTGACAAACTACTTATCCTCGTAGAAAGGATTAAGAGTGATATAGCATACATTCGAGAAAATCTTCAATGAACCACCGGTAGGATAGAAACAACGAATACATTGATATGATAAAGAAGAAATAGAAATCTTGAATGAACCACCGTAAGAATTGAAAATGATTGAAGAAAAGAAAAAGAAACACCGGGAAGAATTATAGAACGAATGATGATACTTGAGGGGATTTAGATACATGAGAGCGAAGAGATCACGAGCTGATTAGAGGATATTTGAATGATGCACCGGTAAGGTTGGAGAATGATAACTGAAAGCTGAGAATGAATAAACATGAACTGATCGAATCCGGAGAAACAAACTGAAAAGAATCTTGAATTGCTCCGGATAGGTGAAAAGAATTTTGACAATCGAAAAACAATTATGAGAGGATGGCCTCTAACTAGAACCATGAATCATGAAGAGAATGGAGCAGGATTGAGAGAAAATTCTTCTTCGGTCTTCAAAATCTGAGAATTACGACGAGAAACACCACCATGAATTGTTTAGACACTCCGGAAGAATCAAAACAAAGAGGTTGAGCCAATGATGAAAAGAATTCGACAAATCTTGGAGAAAAACATAAGACTGATGATAATTCATTCTTACGTCAAACTTTAGAAAAGAATTTGAGGATAGCTCCGGGAAAATAAGAAGAGTCAGGTAAGATCCTGGGAAAAGACATGTGGGTTAGGGCTCACTCAAAAGAAACACTGTTGAATGATTTAAAAGATAGATTGCACCGGTTGAATTAAATGGCTTGAATGAGATACCAATCTTGAAATAGGTTGAACAGATCTTGAATGACAAGAAGATCTTTCTAAGATATCTTTAGCACTCCGAAATCATTGAATAGCGAGAAATGGACGATTAGGAGGTCCACCAGCATGAAAAGGCATAGAAATGAGGAAAAAGGGTAAAGAAGCATCAAAAACTTGAATTGAATCCACCGGAGAAGAAAACGAGTGAAAATGACAAACTTGAAACTCCGTTAGAATCTTTCTGAGAATCACCGGATAATAGCATTGAGGGAAAAGAATGGAGAGGCTTGCCATCACTAAAAGGATACTTAATAAGAAATCTGAGTCCTTGAAGAAAAAGGGTGGGAGGGTGGGAAAAACAAAGGCAACTTGGAGACGAAAGAAATGAACACCGTTGAGAAAACTGAGATTGAATCTTGCGGATGTTGAAAATGAGCAGATCCACTTGAAGAGAGACACACCAGTGAGAAGAATTGACATGACAATCTCAATAAATGAGAAGGATTAGTATTCACATAGGAATATGAGAACACCATTTGGGGAAGGTATGGAATCAACATTTGACTTCAAAGCAACTCGAATACCACAACTCAAAACAAAAACAAAGGATTGGCTTGCGGAATAAGCCGGAACAAACACATGATAGAGATTTCATCCGAAGTTTTCGTGGTGGGGCCTACACGGGCTCGGTCGTACAGCACCATCATGTACAAGGCAGTGCGCATGACATACGAAGCATCCCCAAGTCGGCATAGCCAAGGACTCTTTAAGACACAATGAGACCACTGTAAAACCAACCGTGGATAGGCGGACCACTAGACGTCGAACCCCAATTTCATATCATACATCTGTCGGAAAGATATCCTAAGAGCTACTTGAATTCCCACTTATAAACTCCCGGAATTTTCCGGTTATGCAATCAGGTGTTGGGGATATAGGGGAAGCATAATATCTCACCCAAAACTAACAAATCCTACATCCAGCTGTATCCATCCTTCAACACATAACCAAGAAACCTTCGGAAATCATCTACCTCAACCTTCGAAAAGCATCCGTTATACAAGTTATGGCAATACTCCCGAACTCCCGCCCCAGTACTGGGTGGCGTCGAGGTTATCTCACCAACGAACTGCATAAAAGAGATTTTCGATGTCGGCGTACTAAACTCAGGTATTCCAGAACTGCAACGATAAAATTATGACGACAACACCTCGGAGCTCAACTCCCTGGGACACTGCCACAAAACCCCTGACAGGAGGCACCAAGACAATGTTCTCGTCACAAAGCCATCGGAACGATTCCAAGATACCCGCGTGATCCTAAAAAAAATTAGTGAAATTTGAGAAGAGAAGAGTCAAAACTCTACGTTAGGATGCCTTACCAGAGCGATGAGGAGACTGAGGAGTAAAAAGAATTCCTAAACTCTCCGATATGTAATTCCTAAATGACTCAAAACATTTTTCTAGACTCAACTCGTCCGCTAATTCGATCAAGCAATGGGGGGCTCCTAAGGTCGGGGAAGGCTCTGATACCAACTTATAATGCCCTCAATGCGGCTATATCTCCCATGTGTCGAAGCATGACTTAGAGGCATAACCGCATTGAAAGAAATGTCGCAAGTGAGGTAATCTTCACACAACCCATGTAGTACAATAGGGGAAAAGAGATACATAGTTGGCTTACAATCGCCACTTCACACAATTACATGAATAAAGCATTACATCATCCAAATACAATCAAGGTCCGACTACGGAACCAAAATAAAAGAAGAACCCCAAATGCGACACGGTCCCCGATCGACCCCAACTGGGCTCCACTACTGATCAACTAGAACGGAACAACACAAAGGACAAGATCTTCATCGAGCTCCTCCTGAGCTTGGTTGCATCATCTGCACGGACTCATTGGCACCTGCAAGCTGGTTTTTGGAAGTATCTGTGAGCCATAGGGACTCAGCAATCTCGCACCCTCGCGATCAAGACTATTTAAGCTTATGGGTAAGGTAAAGGTATGAGGTGGAGTTGCAGCAAGCGGCTAGCATATATGGTGGCTAACATACGCAAATGAGAGCGAGAAGAGAAGGCAAAGCACGGTCGATACAAGTATGATCAAGAAGTGATCCTAAAACAACCTACGTCAAGCATAACTCCAACACCGTGTTCACTTCCCAGATTCCGCCGAAAAGAGACCATCACGGTAACACACGCGGTTGATGTATTTTAATTAAGGTCAACTTCAGGTTTTCTACAACCGGACATTAACAAATTCCCATCTGCCCATAACCACGGGCACGGCTTTCGAAAGTTCAAATCCCTGCAGGGGTGTCCCAACTTAGCCCATGACAAGCTCTCACGGTCAACGAAGGAATAGACCTCCTCCCGAGACATTCCGATCAGACTCGGTATCCCGGTTCTACAAGACATCCTCGACAATGGTAAAACAAGTCCAGCAAGACCACCCGCTGTGCCGACAAATCTTGATAGGAGCTGCACATATCTCGTTCTCAGGGCACACCGGATAAGCTAAGCGTACAGGAGCCGACGTAACCCAAGTTGCCAAGGGATGGCCCTGCACGGTGCTCTGGGTTGGACCAACACTCAGAGGAGCACTGGCCCGGGGGTTAAAATAAAGATGACCCTTGGGCTGGCCTAACCCAAGGGAAAAAGGCTAGGTGGCGAATGGTAAAACCAAGGTTGGGCCTTGCTGGAGGAGTTTTATTCAAAGCGAACTGTCAAGGGGTTCCCATTATAACCCAACCGCGTAAGGAACGCAAAATCCGGGAACATAACACCGATATGATGGAAACTAGGGCGGCAAGAGTGGAACAAAACACCAGGCAAAAGGCCGAGCCTTCCACCCTTTACCAAGTATATAGATGCATTAATTAAATAAGAGATATTGTGATATCCCAACAAGTAAACATGTTCCCACAAGGAACAACATCTCCATGTTCCAACAAGGAACAAACTTCAATCTTCACCTGCAACTAACAACGCTATAAGAGGGGCTGAGCAAAGCGGTAACATGGCCAATCAACGGTTTGCTAGGACAAGGTGGGTTAGAGGCTTGGTTCAACAATTTAGGAGGCATGATAAGCAAGTGGTAGGTATCGCAGCATAGGCATAGAAAAAGAGCGAGCAACTAGCAAGCAAAGATAGAAGTGATTTCAAGGGTATGGTCATCTTGCCTGAGATCCCGCAAGGAAGAAGAACGAGTCCACGAAGAAGACACACGTACGTAGTTGAACGGATCCTCACAATGCAACATTACCGGAAACAACCCGAAGAAGCAACACCGGAAAGAAGCACACAACATAGTAAACAACCACCACATAACATGGCACGATGCACAATCAAGTATGATGCATGTCCGGTTTAATGAAGCATGGCATGACAAAGTGCACAAACAATCCTACAAATTAAGTGGAGCTCAATATGCAATGAGTTGCATATTGATGGAGCACCACATCAATTATTTAGTTCGATCTCGTTTATGTACCCAACAATATTAAATGTTGTTAAACATGGCAGGAGGGTGAAGCAAATGAAAACTACCCATCTAGTCAAGTTTAAATGAGGCCGGGAACAACAAACAACAAATCCAGAAACTCCTCATGTGCATATATTAGGTTAGGTCCTGTTCTGCCCTAAACCATATTTTAGAGTTGTTAGGCATGCAAAACAATGTCACCATGATAAACTAGACAAAATTCTACCCCATTTACATATAAAGTTTGTTAAAAACGAAGCTACGGTTATTTAGTTATGAATTAAACCATTTTAGCATGGCACAGGAGCAAATTTAATCACACATCATTTTAAACATTTTAAACATAGATGAAAGTTGTAAATTATTAAACTAGATGAAATTCTAGTCAAGTTACATATATGACATGTTTTAAATGGATGCATGGTTCATGAGTAATTAAATGCATGAAGTTAGAGGGTTTTTCTGCAAATCTGTAATTCTCTGGACAATTGGCAAAATTCGCAGGACCCGAAAAAAACATATCGAGCCGAATTAGAGCTACAAGCCGAAACATGACATGGGCACTGGGGGTTTCTCACCATGGGCCATGGCCCAGTTGGAAGCACAGGGAGGCCGGCGGATCTGGCGAAGAGGAGCTGGGCCTTGGCGTGGAGGAGGCCGACCCGCGGTTGCTCAGGTGTCGTGGATCGACGGTCAACGCGGCTGGGATGAGCGGGCGTCCTTTGTTCGGCAGGGAAGCGGAGCAGCGACGACAGGGACTTGGCGCCGACGAGCAGGGGCGTGAGTGAGGCTGGCGAGGCGACAGCGGGAGGACTGGATCCGCAGGAAGACGAACGAGAGGGCAGTGGGCGACGAGGGTTCAAGAGCAGAGAGAGATGGTTAGAGGAGAAGGAGAACCAGGGGAAAAGGAAAGGGGCAAGGGGCGAGTGGACCTGCTGGTCCAACGATGGGGTCCTCGGCGCTCGGGAGATGGATCCGGGCGGCGGGACATGGGGCGCCGGCGACGCTTGGCGCGATGCAGGGCTCCAGCGGCGCGGTCAACGGGCAGGACAGGCGGGGTCGACCGGCTGCTGCGGTGATGTTCACGGCGGCTCCTGCGGGCAACACACATCGAGAAAGAGAGAGAGGGATCAGAGAACGGAAGGAGAAGTGAGCCAGGGAGGAAGGGAAAGAAAATGGCGCGCGACGGGGCTGGCCTGGCGATGGCTCTGCAGCTGCTGCTCGCTGGTGGCTCGGTGTCAAAGCCGACAGGAACGAGGTGCTCAGGGAGCCCCTCGGGCGCGAGAGGAGGCTGGAGTCTCGGGGTCGAGCTCCTCTCGAACGGAGCGAGGCTACTGCAATTGATTTGGAAGGGATCGGGAGGAGTCTCACTGGTTGGGTGGAGAGATCAGGAGGGATCAATGGATTGGATCGATGGGGAAAACGAGGAAGGTGGCGGCGGCATGGGGATTGATGGATGGGACAGCTCCCCTAGGTTTTAGGGTTTGGTCTTTAAATAACAAGTGAATTTTGGGTAGGGGTATTTTGTCCCTCCGATTAAATCAGACGGTCCTAGATAAATAGGCTAGGGAGACCAAACAAAGAAAACGGAGATATTTTGTAGATGTTTGGGGATGATCTGGACACGACGGTGACGACTGTTCGGGTCGGGTCCGGGACAACTTCTCGGACGCGCGTGTGAGGAGGGCCGCGTGCTGACGGGAGAGGTTACGCTGGGCCTAGCGGTGAGATGTAGTGCAGAAGGCAATGGACTGAGAAGAGAGAAGAGAGAGACCCGACGACTGTTTCCGGAGACCAAAAACGTCCGACGTTAGACCGGCTATAATGCCGCTATAGTTTAACGGTTGGGCTATCAAACGAACTCCGAATGTGATGAAACTTGGCAGGCGGCCTACCTACACTTTAATAAGGCCACACGCCAACTTTCAACCCAATCCGAGAACATTTTCCGGCCACTTATAAAATAATATTTCGGACATGCCGCGGGCGCGTGCAAGGGTGTCTGGACTCAGAACGGACAACGGAAGGAACGAGGAGACCGGGACGAATGCAAGTTTTAAAACATGATGATGCAATGCACATGATGACATGACAAGATGCAACACGCAAGCAAATGACAAGGCAACCACCGCGAATAACTAGACGACACCTGGCACATCGGTCACGGGGCGTTACACTCGTGCTTGCCGTCCAACACCGCGTGGCCTGCTTAGGAGGACCGCCGTTGTCTTCCTCTTCGACTACGAGGACCCGAACGAGCTCGGACGCCCTTCGACGCCCGCCGATTTCCTCCGCCTTGGCCACCATCGCCACCGCTCAACGCCGAATTCGCGCCGCCTCGACTAGCTCCGGCTACCCCGAGTCGCCCTTGACCTCCCCAGTGAGCACTCGAGCCGCTTCCCCCTCTTCCCCCTCTTGATTTCCTTCTGATGTGTTCTAGGGTTAGGGGTTGGAGAATTTTGGACAAGAAAAGGGGTTGGAGAATTAAGTAGCTAGGGTTGGGGAATTAAGTAGCTAAGGAGATTATGTTTAGAGCATCAATGATGGGTGTTGATATACCTCTGGATAATTTTGATTTTATTCATGTTCTCAAGGAATTGGAATTATCCAGGGAACAAATTAGTAAGAAACTAAACACTGTTTAGATATTCATGACTCGAATGGAAATCTCGCCCCCTAGTTCTACTTTGCCCCCTAGTAGATCTGGATACTATTTCTGTTAGGAGATGGTGTTATATTAAGATGTATATATTGTTATGTTACGCAAATTGTATCATCTTGCCACTTAAGTCAGCCTTCCCTTTAAGTAGAAAATTCAGTTAGGAGCTACTGTTAGGAGCTACTATCAAAAACTTGAGCTACTGTCAAAAACTTGAGCTACTGTCAAAAAATTCAGTTAGGTACAGTTAGGAGCTACTGTTAATTTTTTTTGAGCTACTGTCAAAACAATCAGTTAGGTACAGTTAGCATCATGTAAGAAAATGGCCATAATGTGCCCTGATAATGATGTATTTTGTCATAAAAATATATAGTGGACTGCCATGATAATGACATGCTGCTAGTAGTTACTTCCACCATGAGTTTCATTAACAGCAAGTCAGTTTTGTTTATAGTTGAAAGTAATGTGTGGTTTGAAAATCAAACAGAAATGTTTTCTTAACTCAGAAGCCTGTTACTGCACCTGTACTGCACATTACAAAGTCTCCTAGTACTTAAACCACCCAAGCTATGAGGCAAAAATTTCAGTTAACTGTTATGGACAATTGTCAATTTTCTGTAATGATGATGGGACATTATAAAGCATTGTACTCCAGTGTATATGAAGGATACAAAAAAATTAGCAACTTCTCTGATTTTATAAAGTTGTTCTTATATGGGAGAAACTTCACTTGTTTTTAGACTAGTGCAGGGTGTTGCTTTATTCTGTCATCATTTGTAACTATGTCACAAATAAATTGTTCCTTCTTCTGTATTTGAAGTAATGACTATTCATAAGCTGAGGCATGGATTAAGCTGTTTCTTTGCTGTACCATTATATCTGGATGATTGTTTGTTTGGTGACCTATTATATCTGGAATGGAAGCTCACATAAGTTGAGCTGATTTTTTTCCATATGAAAGCAGAGGACCATATGGTCTGTGGCTGGGTTTTGTCTCCGACCATTGTGTCGTGATGAATTTGCAGCTACCCCAAGAGACCCTTGAGTTTGCCGGAATGTCGATTAACTTTCGTTCCGGCAAATTTGGGTACTCCATATGTCCTATTTTCAGCAAAGGTCATGCTAAAATTTTCCGTGAATTTTAGCATGACTTTGCTAAAAATAGGACATATGGGTACTTGTGACTAATGCATTGGCCGGGGTATCTTAGTACTTAGTTAAGTAGGATCAACTGCCCCGCCATTCTTGCTGCATTAAACCATAGGTGGCAATAGAGCCAAGTGATTAGGCCCAACTTAGAATTCTCGTTAGCATCGATAAACCCTAGATGATAAACCCAACATAGGTGGCAATAGAGCCAAGTGATTAGTGCCAAGTGATTAGGCCCAACCTAGGGTGCCTCGGCATCGATAAAACCTAAATGATGAAAACTTAACTTGGCTTCTATAGGGTGCCTCGGTGTCGATGAGAACCTAAATGATGTACGCTTAGGCTTTTAGGGTGCCTTGGCATTGACAAAACCTAAATGATGAAAGCTTAGGCTTTTAGGGTGCCTCGACGTCGACAAACCCTAAATGATAAAACCTTGGCTTTTAGGGTGCCTCGGTGTCGATAAGAACCTAAATGATGAAAGCTTAGGCTTTTAGGGTGCCTCAGCGTCGACAAACCCTAAATGATAAAAGCTTAGCTTTTAGGATGCCTCGGTGTCGACAAACCCTAAATGATGTAGTTTTGAATTATGAACGTAGGATATGTCGTCATCATCATCGGATGACGAAAGTCTCCAGGCGGAGTGCGACTGGTGCCACGACGATCGAGGTATGTGCGACATGCCTCACCTGGACGATGATCGGCGCTTCAGCATTAAGCTCGAGGAGACCTTCGAAGTTGAAACGGTACACAACGACGACAAGTGTTATTTTCATAATTAAGCATGACTTCAACTATTTCAACGTGTAATTTTCATCTTTTACAATTCGAGTATAGCTTATCCCATGCCATGTAAGACGCTATGTCTTGGAGAGGATGGATTTTGAAAACCATGAAATTTCTGAAACAAAGAGAATTCACCTAAGGACTCATCACGATGTAGACTTTGAAGTAAATCTATATAATTCTGAGAGCGTAACCCATTTTGGTTACAAAAATTGGGAAGCATTTTGCAAGATGTATGGTTTTGATGAGGGTATGCTTATCACCATGGATCTTGGTAATCCTGACATCAACCAAGACAATATGGACATTTGGGTCCTTGTTGATACGCCTCCAGTTCTACCGCTATGTGAGTTTCTCAAACATAGTTATTAGCTAATTTATATTGTTTATTTCAAAATAGTTGACAGCTTATTTCCATTGACAGCTTATTTTTATTGTTCAAAGAATGTGCGGGAGATGGTAGACAAAACCCACTACACCGATGGCTCCGAATTAACAACTTACAAGGAGAAAAAATCATCTGGTCAGATTTTGTACTGACATTGAGAATTACATTATCCACAATCAAACTCCTCAACATTATGGTAAATACGTGCCACTAGTGCATGTGTTCAACTATGGTAACTACCATGGAGATACTCTGGTAAGATTTTTACTATTACGACATCCATGCATCTTTTGCATACTTCTAAAACTAGTACATCATTGCTAACTATGAAGTTATTACTATGTTTTTCAATAGATAATCCCAGAGAATTGTGTGCCTCATATGATGTATCAGAAAGGTAGTGTTAATATTTTGAACATACAGCCAGGTCGTCCTACGAATCTCAACTGTCCATACGAGATTTCTAAAAGAAGTGGAGACATGAAAATAAAAGGATGGAAAAAATGTATGGACATTCGTAAGGAGCTTCTTGGAAGCAAAAGGAAGCGAAGCGCAAGAATTGGAGACAGGATGTTCTCCATTCTCCATAATGGAGAGTCAGGGTCTATATTGTTTTATGCTATTTTAGCTTAAATAGGGTATTTAGGTCCTGCCTAATACTGATGATCATGTGCTAAGAACAATTAAGTAGGGTTGGTTCGATGACTATCAAGATGATGATCGTATGACTTGTTATGAATAACGAGTAGAAGTTGTATGATGATGATTAGTAGGACTTGTTAGGATTAGTATTACTTCCGACAAACTCGATACTCACGGTCTCAAGACTTGTAATGTTTTATCTTTGTTCGGTCTTTTGAATTCGGAGACTAATATGATGAATTGTATTCGGAGACTAATCTTCTATTGTATTCGATGAATCTGCTGTTGCTGTGTGCTATTGTCTATATTCTGTCAAATAATATATTTTGTAACCTGTGCAAAAATCAAAAAAGTAAAAAAAAACTAATATTCATACTAATGGCGCATCACTACAGAGTGCCCCATTAGTATGCCAAGTATACTAATGGTGCATCCATCCGCAGTGCGCCATTAGTGTGCCAAAGCACATGGTTAAATATGGCCCTGGGAGGCATACTAATGGCGCATGGTGTTATATACTAATGGCGCACTGGGTGGTGCGCCATTAGTATACCAGATACTAATGGCGTGCCAGTGGTGCGTCATTAGTAAAAAATACTAGTGGCATGATACTAATGGCGCACCAGTGATGCGCCATTAGTAGGCAAAACTAGTGCGCCATTAGTAGGCCTTTTCCTAGTAGTGGGTTGCTATTCAGTTTAAAGCATTTAAAGAAAGAATGGGTATTGCTCAAGCCACTGACAATCCTTTCCCACTTCAAAACTTGATTAACCCAAGAGATAGTCTGCAGGATCTAGAAGCCCCTTTCACCAAGAAAGAAATAGGTGAGGTTATCTGATACGTCCCCAATGTATCTATAATTTATGAAGTATTCATGCCATGTTTACAACAGTTTTATATGGTTTTGGTGCACTGTTATATGATTTTCATGAACTAACATATTAATCTAGTGCCAAGTGACAGTTGTTGTTTTCTGTGTGTTTTTGGTTTTCTATAAAATCCAAACCAAACAAAGTCCAAATGCCATGAAAATTTATGGTGATTTTTTCCGTAACATAAGAGACCCCCGAAACTTCGAGGAAGGACCAGAAGACCCACGAGGGAGTCAAGATCACACCCCGCACGCCCTGGGGTGTAGGGAGTGCCGTCTGAGCTCATGGGTCCCATGTAACTCTGATTGGCCTGAAACCAATGCTGAAAATTTTATAAATTGGGAAACCACCAGAAAGAAACCAAGAACTTCCACGCTGCAGCCGCCAGCCTCTGTATCAAAGAAATCCCATCTAGAGGCTTTTTCTGGCACCCTACCGGAGGGGAAATCGTCCCCGAAGGTGATCTGCATCATCCTTATGGTCTCCATGACAAGGAGGGAGTAGTTCACCCTCGGAGCTGAGGGTATGTACCAGTAGCTATGTGTTTGATCTCTCTGTCGTGACCATGATTTGGCACAATCTTGTTGTACCATGAGCTTTGTTAATATAGTTGGATCATATGGTGTTCTTCCCTCTCTATCTTTGTTGTGATGAATTGAGTCTTTCTCTTTGAGGTTTCATTATGTTAGATTGAGTACTTTGGATTCTAGAACATTTTATGTATGTCTTGCATGTGGATACCCGTAATGACAATGGGGTATTCTATTGAGTCACTTGATATATGTTTCGGTAATCAACTTGCGGATTCCCGAGGTGAAGTTGGGGTAATCTAGGCACATAGGTTGATACATGTCTTCATCCTACTTTATCTGATAGAAAATTTGGACTACTCTTTGAAGTTCTTTATGTTAGATTGAATATTATGAATCTGAAATTGTTTGATGCATGCTGAATAATTAACTCACGAATACTTGCGATGACATTAGAGTTGATTAATTCGTATCATATGGTCTTATTTTAGTACAAATTCTTGGGATGTTTGTGACACTTATAGGGATGGCTCAATAGATTGATCGAAAAGGATAAAATTGAGGTGGTTTGCTACCTACAACAATTTCAACTTATATTCTCCGCTATTGATAAGAACTTTGGAGTTATTCATCGTCGCACATTGAGGGATAGTTATATGATTCAATTATGTTAGCACTATTGAGAGGTTGCACTAGTGAAAGTATGAACCCAAGGCCTTGTTTATGAGCATTGATATATCATTTTTCTCGTTATTTTCTACTTGTTACCTTGCTGTTTTTAATTGTTCAAATTACAAAAACCTATATCTACTATCCATACTACACTTGTATCACCATCTCTTCGCCGAACTAGTGCACGTATACAATTTATCATTGTATTGGGTGTATTGGGAACAGGGAGATTCTTTGTATTTGATTGTAGGGTTATTTGAGAGAGACCATCTTCATCCTACACCTCCCATATATTAATAAGCCTTAGGTCATCCACTTGAGGAAAATTTGCCGCTATCCTACAAAACTATGTACTTGGAGGCCCAAGAAAGTCTACAAGAATAAAAATTGCACAGTAGACATCCAACTATTTTCTAGCGTCATTGTCGGGGAGGTGAGTGCTTGAAGGTATATCTTAATATCTTGCAATTGAATATTTTATTTTATTGTTTATCACTAGTATGGTTCACAAAATAAAACTGCAAAAAAATGGAAGGGAAGTTGTGCCAAGTTGCTTGTCTTTATAAAGTCTTTCTTTAAAATGATGGATTGAAAAAATGTGCCAAAGTGTTAGAAGAAGAATTCAATAAAATGTATGGCATAAAATCTTTCAATGAAAAGCATGATTGCAATGTTGCTAGTATGAACTCTTTGAATATCCATGATGCTAATGATATGCAAAGCCATAAGCTTAGGGATGCTATGTTTGATGAAGATGATCTTTTTAGGCCCCCTACATTTGATGAGCAAATTTATTATGATGATAACATGCCTCCTATTTATGATGATTACAATGATGAAAGTGGGTTTGGAAGAGTGTCAGCTCTAGGTACGGTACTAATGATCCCGCTATTTTGGAGGATGTTGAATCTTATTATAATAACCATGAAAGTGGATTTGGAGAGGTTGTGACTTTATTTAGTGATGATTCCACTATTTTGGAAGAGATTTCTATTGATTTCGACAATAAAGTTGTTGTCTATGATTATTATGGTGATGACATATATGATATAAGTAGTAATGATAAGCATGAAACTTGTCATCATGATTTTAATGTTCAATTTGATTATGTCAATCAAGTATCTCATGATAGTTATTTTGTTGAGTTTGCTCCCACTACTATTGATGAGAATAAATTTGCTTATGTTGAGAGTAATAAAAATTCTATGCATGTGGATCCTGAAAAGAATGCTTTATGTGAAAGTTATATTGTTGAATTTGTTCATGAGGCTGCTGAAAATTAATAAGAGAGAGGAAGATATGCGTATTTATATTTCAACAACAACAAGTTTCCTCTCTTTATGTTGAAAGTTTTGAAGTCATGCTTGTTTTTCCTTCCTATGCTAGTTCATTCTTGTTACAATAAATCGTTTGGTTATAGAATTCCTATGCATAGGAAGTGGGTTAGGCTTAAATATGCTTGCCATGTGATTCATGATGCTCTTTTGCATGTTTCAGTTACTATTCTTATGTGAGCATCATTGAAATCATCATGCCTAGCAAAAGGCTTTAAAGAAAAGCACTTGTTGGGAGAAAACTCAATATTTACCCCTACTGTTTTTGTGTGTTCACATGATTAAGATACTGTAGTAATTATGTTTTATAGCTTTTATTTCAATAATGTGCCAAGTAAACCCTTATGATAATGTGAATGATAGTTGACCTGATTTTGTGCAAAAACAGAAAATTTTGCACCCAGTGCAGAGATTCCTTTATTTTACTAGAACATGATTTTGGTCTGAAATTTTTACACAATATTGATATAAAAATTTCCTATGTATTCCTAATGTTTCATAATTTTTAGAATTGCAGAAGTATGGCTTTTGTTCAGGTCATTGCGGACTGTTCTGTTTTTGACAGATTTTGTTTTCAATGCATAGTTTGCTTGTTTTATAGTTTCGGTGGCTTATATTGGTCAATATAAATTGCGGAAATGATAGATTACAATAGGAATTATCTGGAAACAATTATCAATCTTATATTGACTGTACCCAAGTGAATGATTTGTTTTATTTTACTAACGCATCCCACGAAGTTCCGTCAAGTTTTGTGTGATTTAAGTTTTCAAGTTTTGGGTGATATGCTGATATGATGAGAACAAGGAGTGTCAAGGCCATAAGATTGGGGATTCCCAAGGCTCCCCAAGATAATGTTCCAAGAATTTTCAAGCATTTAAGTTTGGGGATGCCCCAAGGCATCCCACCTTTCTTCATCAACAACTATTGGTTAGTCTCGGTTGAGCCTGAGTTTTTATTTGTTCACGTGATATGTGATATTCTTGGTGTGTCTTTTTGTTTGTTTGTTGTTTAATAAAATTATTAGATCCGAAAGTTTTTGAGTTGGAGAGAGTTCTCACATAGCTACTTAATCGTTTGACTACTCATCGATCTTCACTTATATGTTTTGGAGTAGTTTGTCATTCACTCTTGTGCTTCACATATATCCTAAGAGTAAATTGTTGAATGAATTGAATATCACAAATCTCAAATTATATATGTTTCACATGCATGTCTCATGGGGAGTAATGACTTCACATATAAGAAGTATAAGTGGTAAAATTTATTGAAAGTTAACAAACACAATATTGGCCACTTGAACAATTCATGAAAGAATATTGAAGGAAGAGATATTTAACATATAGATATACTATCTTGGACATCTTTATGATTGTGAGCCCCCATTAATTATGTTCAAGCTTGATCAGGTAGTTGATGTTCGACAAGGAAGACAACACAATGGGTTATGTTTGTTTATATTCACAAATAAATCATGTTGTCATGGATCCTCTTACATGTGGTGCTTGCTCATAATCATTCGCTAGCCAAAATTTTGTACTAGGTAGATATACTACTTGTGCATCCAAAAATCCTTAAACCCAGTTTCTTGTCATGAGGCCCACCATAACTACCTATCAATTAAATAAGATCCTTCAAATAAGTTGTCATCGGTGCAGAGCAATAAAACTTTTTGCTCCTAAAGATGTATGATCTTTTATTGTAAGGGAAAATAAGCTTTGTACGAACTTGGGATGACAACACAATAAAAGCGACAGATTGCATAATAAAGGTTGCTATCATAAGGGGCAATATAAAGTGACGTTCCTTTACATTAAGAGTTTGCACATCCAAAATTCAAAAGTGCATGGCAACCTATGCTTCCCTCTATGAAGGGTCTAACTTTTACTTTCTACTCCCTCTGTAAACAAATATAAGAGTGTTTAGATTACTTCTTTAGTGATCTAAATGCTCTTATATTTGTTTACGGAGGAAGTAGTTTCTACTTTTATGCAAGAGTCAATAGTATTCATTCTCATTTCAACCTCAGCTATTCTCTACTTGGCAAGCATCATGTGGTAGGGAATGATCCAGGCACATATATCCAGTTGAATATAGGTAATCATGAGTTACTATTGTTCACATTGTTCCTGAGATAAATATGTTGGGAGGCGAAACATTAAGCCCCTAGCTTCCTCTGTGTCTGATTGAAATAGTTTGTTCTAAAAATATGCTTTGGTTGTTAGCAATCATGGAAGACTAAATGATAGTTGAGTATGTGGAATTTGCTAAATCACAATCTCTTAGATAGACCCTTCCCAAAAATAAGATGAATTGTAATTGTTTGATGAATGAGAATAGCTTGTTACTTGATCATTAGAAGTTTTATGAGAAATGAGCTACTGTTTATGATACTTAATGATGATAGAAAAGGTGAATTATCATTGATCAAACATATGCACTATGCTAGCATTCACACTTCATAAATTATTTCCTTTATCATTTACCTACTCGAGGATGAGCATGAATTAAGCTTGGGGATGCTAATACGTCTCCAATGTATCTATAATTTATGAAGTATTCAAGCCATGTTTACAACAGTTTTATATGGTCTTGGTGCACTTTTCTATGATTTTAATGAACTAACCTATTAACCTAGTGCCCAGTGCTAGTTGTTATTTTCTGCATGTTTTTGGTTTTCCTGAAAATCCATACCAAACGAAGTCCAAATGCCATCAAAATTTACAGTAATTTTTTTTTGGAACATAAGAGACCCCCAAAGCTTCAAGGACCAAAAGATCCACAAGGGAGTCACAAGCTCACCCCACACACCCTAGGGTGTAAGGAGTGTCATTTGAGCTCGTTGGTCCCATGTAACACCGACTGGCGTGAAACCAACACTGAAAATTCTTATAAATTGGGAAACCGCCAGAAAGAAACATAAAAGTTCAACACTGCCACCACAAGCCTCTGTAGCGAAGTTATCTCATCTAGAGGCCCTTTCCCGCACCCTGCCGGTGGGGCAAATCATCACTGGAGGCCATCTTCATCATCCCAGCGATCTCCATGATTATGAGGGAGTAGTTCATCCTCGAGGTTGAGGGTATGTACCAGTAGCTATGTGTTTGATCTCTTTCTCTCGTGATTTTGATTTGGCACGATCTTGATGCGCCATGAGCTTTGTTATTATAGTTGGGTCATATGGTGTTCTTCCCTCTCTATCTTTGTTGTGATGAATTGAGTCTTACTCTTTGAGGTTTCGTTATGTTGGAACAAATACTTTCGATTCGAGAATGCTTGATGTATGTCTTGCATGTGGATACTCGCGGCAGCAATGGGGTATTCTATTGACTCACTTGATATATATTTTGGTAATCAACTTGCGGATTCCCGAGGTGACGTTGGGCTAATCTAGGCACATAGGTTGATACACGTTTTCGTCCTACTTTCTTCGGTAAAAACTTTGGGGTACTCTTTGAAGTTCTTTGTGTTGGATTGAATATTATGAATATGAAATTGTTTGGTGCATGTCAAATAATTAACTCATGGATAGTTGCGGTGACATTGGAGTATATTTCTAGGTGGCATTAGACTTGATTGATGCATATCATATGATGTTATTTTAGTATGAACTCTAGGGTTGTTTGTAACACTTATAGGGATGACTCAATAGATTGACCAGAAAGGATAACTTGAGGTGGTTTGCTACGTACAACAATTTCATCTTATGTTCTCTGGTATTGATAAGAACTTTGGAGTGATTCTTTGTCTCACATTGAGGGATGGTTATATGATTCAATTATGTTAGAACTGTTAAGAGGTTGCACTAGTGAAAGTATGAACCCTAAGCCTTGTATGTAAGCATTGATATATCATTTTTGTCGTTGTTTTCTACTTGCTACCTTGCTGTTTTTAATTATTCAGATTACAAAAACCTATATCTACTATCCATACCACACTTGTATCACCATCTTTTCACCGAACTAGTGCACCTATACAATTTATAATTGTATTGGGTGTATTGGGGACAGAGGAGATTCTTTGTATTTGATTGCAGGGTTGTTTGAGAGAGTCCATCTTCATTCTACACCTCACACGAATTGATAAATCTTAGGTCATCCACTTGAGGGAAATTTGCTCTTGTCCTACAGAACTCTGCGCTTAGTAGACATCATCATCCACTGTATGCCTAGTGACAAGTCTCAAGGGCCTAATGGCTTCAATGCAGCATTTCTCCAAGCCTGCTTGGGTATTGTGGCTGCTGATTTTTTTAAATGATTGCCACTCTGGTACCATCAACATGCAAAGAATCAATTACTCATATATTACCCTGATTCCCAAAAGGACTTTACATCTTCTCTTAGATACTATAGGCCCATCTCCCTTCTCAACTATATCGTGAAAATCATCACCAAGCTGTTAGCCAACAGACTTTAGAAGACCATCATTTCCCTAGATCATGAAAATCAAAATGGCTTCCTTAACAACACGTGCATCCAAGACTGTCTGGCATGGTCCTTTGAATATATCCACCAATGCCACCAATTAAAAAAGGGAAATTGTGCTTACAAATTGGATTTTTAAAAGGCTTTTGATATGCTGAGTTGACACTATATTTGAAATATTAAAGGCAAAGTGTTTTGGCAATAAGTGGTTGGAATGGATCCAGATGATTTATAGAGAGTTTTCCTCTATTCTGCACAACGGTGTTCCAGGGAAACAGTTACAATGCAAAAGAGGGGTCGGACAAGGTGCTCCTGTTTCACCCCTCATATTTGTGCTTGCCACACATATGTTACAATCTATGCTTAATGAAACTATGCACACTGATGTGGTTGAAACTCCACTCCACCATGTCACTTCCCCTAAATTCCCTATTATCCAGTATGTTGATGACACAATTCTTGTCATCCCTGCTGATGATAAAAAAACTCCGCCACATCAAGAACTTGCTTGTCCATTATGCTGAGTCCAATGGACTAGATCTCAACTACTCCAAATCCACAATGATCTCTACCAATACTCCTGATGACAAAATGCAGGCTCTATCTGAACTTATGGTATGTCAACTTGATGCCATGCATATCACCTACCCGGGTTTACAACCGAGCTTACTAAACCAATGTTTGAAGATTTTGTTCCAATGCTTTGCGGAATTGAAAGAAGATTATTGAGCTGCTCAAGCCTTCTATCATATGATGACAAACTCATCCTAGTGAAATCCGTTTTTGCTAGCAAGATTATTTTCTTTACGAGCACCCTCGCTACCTCCAAATCTATGATTAATCAAATTAATAAGTTCATGAGGCATTGTCTCTCAAAAAATATGGAACTGGTGATCAAGACAACTCTAATTTCATGTGATAAAGTATGCCTTCCAAAAAGCATGGTGGATTGGGCATTTTGGATATCTACTCATAGTAAAGCCCTACTCATGAAGTTCCTGCATAAATTTCTCAACAAAGAAAATATCCCTTGGGTTAAAATCATTTGGGACACCTACTACTCTGAAGCAACGCCTGGTGACAGAATTGTGGGTTCATTTTGGTGGAGAGATATAATCAAACTGCTGCACAACTTCAAACAACACTTATTATGCAAATCTGGGAAACGGGACACTATCTACTTATGGTATGACAATGGGAACAACCATTGCCTGAGCCTGAAATATCCTGAGCTCTGCTCCTTTGCAATAGAAAATACATCAGACTTCAACAAGTTATGGATATTTAGGATCTTGTATAATACTTTCATAGACTTCCACACAGGCTCATACTCAATTCCTACAGCTACAAACTAGTCACAATAGTGTTGAGAAAGTAAGCAATTGTTCAATTAATTTAATCTAATAATAAATCATCAACGACATAGGCAGTGCTAATGACATACTGAATTTTGATGATGTATGCACGTACTAGGCAGATAGTAGAAACATCTATGCAAACCACTAGTACTGCACACATGAAAGTAAACAGGAGCGGTGTAAATATGTTATACCCTCCAGTAGGCCAGTCGGCCGTAGCAGTAGTGGAAGTGTCGGCCTCGTCTGCGATCCTCTTGTCCGCAGCAGCCTTCTCGACAGCCGCAAGATTGGAGTCAGTGCTCATGGTGAAGATGAAGGTGACACAGAAGTAGTCGACGTAGATGAAGTAGTTGAACCAAGGCGAGCAGTCGCGTAGGAGACGCTCCCCAAAAACCTAATCGTCTCTCTCCCGTACAGGATCTGGAGAAGCGGGGTTTCGGAGGCCTGCTCTCCCGTCAGCCGTGTACGCGGTAGACGGGATGGGATCACCGAGGGCAGCAGCAGTGAAAGGAACGACCAGGGAGCAGTGGAAGTGTGAAGCGCATGGAGCTGAGTTGCGATGCCTCATATATATAGTTAGTCGGGTAGGAGAACGGTCCAACAATAAAGCCATTTAATTACAGACGTTTCATCTCCATAAAAACGCGTTTAATTACAGATGTTTCCATCTCCACAATAAAAAAGTATTTATTATGGACGTTTAATTTGCGCAATGAATATGACGTCTCACATTCATTTTGTGTCTGTAATGGACTCTCCAATTTTGACGGGCAAAACATTGCATCGGCTCGGCTCATTCCCGCAACCCACATCGCATGCGCGCGTCGTGACGAGGCGGGCGGCGGAGGAGGAGCGCACGTGTGGAACACCTCTCCTTCCTTCACACCAACTCATACTAGTAGGAGAAGAGCTCACCTTATAAGTTGGTGTATATCTCTTTCAACTAGCCATGTGGGACTAAACTTCCCACCACTCAATTGCCAGCATGGGCCCTTAGGGATTTTCTGAAATTGTTAAGTGGGCCTGTAGCCCAACTAATATTCAGCAATCCCCCACCAGATCCCAAAGTCTCATGGTGTTGTCCTCTGTTCCCAACTCTGTTTTGATATACCAGTATTTTTCAGTGGAGACCCGTTAAGGTTGAACATCCACCTAGAACAAATAGCTACACTCCTCCACAATTGAACAATGGACTAGGCCTTGAATTGTCAATTTGGCGTGAAGAAGTTTCACCAAGTGTCTTACCAGTACTAGGCTGCCGAAGGCTGACCCCTCGGGTGGAGCATATTGGTCACTCCTGGCCTGTTCATGAACTTACTAGAGATCACCCTAATCTCATAGACTATGACCAGTAGTCAGGCTCATATAGGTCTGTTCCTCCAAAGATTGCTCTGTAGGATTGCATCTTGCTTTTACAAGCCTTGGAACACATTAAGACAAAAATCAACCTGCCATACAGTTACCGAGAGTTGTGCATATCCAATGGAGTGGGTTAGCTAAAATACTCTCCTCGGTTAACCACTAGCTTGTTTTCTCGGGTCCTACTTCACGGGATCTCCGATCAGATAGGTTGGGTTACTACCATGGCAACTCATGTGGGTCTCATACCCATCTCCCTTGATGCATTATCTATCACCACACGGGATAGCCCTTTTGTAAATGGATCTGCCAGATTCTTAGCCGTTTGGACATATTCCAACGATATCACCCCGGAGTTTCTTAATTTTCTAACAGCTTTTAATCTCATTCTTATGTGTTTGTTGGACTTCATGTTGTCCTTTGAACTCTTTACCTTAGTGATGACAGTCTGATTGTCACAGTTCATAAGGATAGCCAGAACCGATTTATCAACCATTGGCAAGCCATCAAAAGATCTCGAAGCCATCCTGCTTCGACACCAGATGTGTCTAATGCTGTTAATTCTGCTTCCATTGTCGATCTCGTTAAGATCGTTTGCTTGCAAGACTTCCAGGAAACAGCGCCACCTCCAAGAGTAAACATATACCCAGTTGTGGCCTTCATCTCATCAGCATCAGAGATCTAATTCGCGTCACTATACCCTTCAAGTACCGACGGGTATCCTATATAGTGAAGTCCATAGTTCATAGTACCCTTCAGATAGCGCATAACTCTTTCAACAGCATGCCAATGTACATCACCCGGTTTGGAAACAAACCGGCTCAGTTTGCTCACAGCAAATGTGATGTCAGGCCTCGTTGCGCTCGCTAGGTACATCAGTGAACCAATGATTTGAGAGTATCTCAATTGATCTATAGCCGTGCATTTGGACTTTCGAATCAACACGCTAGGATCATATGGTGTTTGAGATGGTGTGCAGTCCGAATATCCAAAACGACTCAACACCTTCTCAACATAGTGGGATTGCAGAAGTGTAATCCCACCCTCATTATCTCTCAGTAGCTTGATGTTCAAGATAACATCAGCCACACCAAGGTCTTTCATCTCAAAGTTCTAAGACAGAAACGACTTGACCTCCTCAATGACTTTGAGGTTGGTTCCGAATATCAGTATGTCATCAACATACAAGCACAGTATAACTCCTTTGCCCCCACCATGGCGATAGTATACACATTTGTCAGCCTCATTAACAACGAAACCAATAGATGTCAGAGTTGTATTAAACTTATCATGCCATTGCTTAGGTGCTTGCTTCAGGCCATATAAAGATTTCAGCAACCTACACACCTTTCTTTCCTGACCATCTATCACAAAGCCATCTGGCTGTTGCATGTAGATTTCCTCGTTTAGCTCTCCATTTAGAAAAGCCGTCTTAACATCCATCTGGTGGACGAGAAGACCATGCGAGGCCGCCAACGAGAGTAATACTCGAATGGTGGTCAGTCTAGCCATAGGTGAATAAGTGTCGAAAAAATCTTCCTCTTCTTTTTGGTCATAGCCCTTGGACACAAGCCTAGCCTTGTATTTTTCAATCGTAACATCGAGCCTAATCTTCTTTCTGAACACCCACTTACATCCTAATGGTTTGCAACCATAGGGACGCTTAGTGATCTCCCATGTCCCGTTAGCCATGATGGAATCCATCTCGCTACGGACCGCATCCTTCCAGTAGTCAGCTTCTGGAGAGGCATGCGCTTCTGAAATAGAAGTGGGAGTATCATCCACGAGGTACACGATGAAATCATCACCAAAGGTCTTTGCAGTCCTTTGTCTCTTGCCCCTACCAAGGGTTTCCTCGTTATACTCCTCAGGATTTTCATCATGTCTTTGTTCATAATAATCCATAGGAATGGCAGGCTCATGAGTCTCCTCAGATTCCTGTCTAGAAGTGCTTTGCATATATCTCATAGGAAAAATATCCTCAAAGAATGTAGCATCCTTAGACTCCATAATTGTACCAACCTTCTGGTCAGGTACCTCAGACTTCACTACTAGAAATCTATAGCCAATGTTGTTCTTAGCGTAGCCCAAATTAACGCAGTCCACAGTCTTGGGTCCAAGCTTACACTTTTTGGGGATCAGCACATTGACTTTCGCCAAACAGCCCCAAGTACGCAAGTATGAAAGTGTTGTCCTTCTCTTCATCCATTTCTCATAGGGAGTGATCTCATTATCCTTTGTCAGAACTTTATTCAGGACATGACATGCCGTCAATATAGCCTCCCCCCACCATGCCTTGGATAAACCCGATGTATCTAACATGGCGTTAACCAAATCAGTTAGAGTACGGTTTTTCCGCTCGGCAACCCCATTTGACTGAGGTGAATAGGGAGACGTCCTCTCATGAATAATTCCGTGTTCCGCACAGAAAGAATCAAACTCATTAGAAAAATACTCTCCACCACGATCTAACCGAACTCGTTTTATTTTCTTTTCAAGTTGATTCTCAACTTCCGCCTTATAGATTTTAAAGTAGTGTAGAGCCTCATCTTTAGTGTTTAAAAGATATACACAGCAATATCTAGTAGAATCATCTATCAGTGTCATGAAGTATCTTTTTTCACCTTTAATCAATACACCATTCATCTCACAAAGATCAGAATGTATGAGTTCTAACGGCGCCAAATGTCTCTCCTCCGCAGCCTTATGGGGCTTGCGAGGTTGCTTTGCTTGCACACATGAATGACACTTAGAACCTTTGGCTAAAGTGAAACTTGGGATTAAATTCAATTTTGCTAACCGCGTCATACTACCAAAACCAATGTGACAAAGACATGAATGCCAAACTTCTGCTTCATTAACACTCGAATGAATATTGTTCACGACTTTATTACAAAAATTAGCGAGGGAAAAACGGAACAGACCTCCGCATTCATAACCTTTTCCAACAAACAGTCCATATTTCGTAACAACTACTTTATTAGACTCGAATACCAATTTAAACCCTTCTATACATAGAAGGGAACCACTAACGAGATTCTTCTTGATGGCGGGGACATGTTGCACGTTTTTCAGTTGCACGATCCTTCCCGAAGTAAACTTCAGACCGACCGTGCCAACACCATGAACAGAAGCACTCGCGTCGTTCCCCATCAGTACGGACCCGTTCCTTGTGGCCTGATAAGAAGAAAACAATGAAATGTCAGCATACACATGAATATTTGCACCTGTGTCAATCCACCAATCGGTAGAATGACAAACTGAAAATACAATAAACAAATTACCGTACCCAGATGGCCCACTCTCATTGTTGCTCACAATCATGTTGACAGTTTTGGAGTCCTGTCCTGGCTTCTTAAACTTGTTTGGGCACTTGGCATCCCAATGTTCATCTGAACCACAAGTGAAACAGCCACACTTCTTCTTATCTTTCTTGAAGGTCTTCTTGCCCTTCTTCTTAAACTCGGTATTCTGTTGGACACCAGTCTTCCTCTTGGGCTTGTGGGGGTGGAAGTTCTTCTACACCACATTGGCGACAGAGGTCCCTTCGGTCCCTTTTCCGTGAGAGTCCTTTGCCCTCGAATTCTGCTCCACACTCAGATGGCCAATAACATCCTCAACTGAGAATTCACGCCTCTGATGTTTTAGAGTAGTGGCAAAGTTCCTTCAGGAATTGGGTAACTTAGCGATAATGCAACCCGTGACAAATTTGCCTGGCAGCACACGCTTGAGAAGCTCAAACTCCTTAGCAATGCATTGTATCTCATGAGCCTGTTCCAATACAGAACGGTTTTCGACCATTTTGTAGTCATGGAATTGCTCCATAATATACATCTCACTTCCAGCATCCGTTGCGCCGAATTTAGATTCGAGCGCCTCCCACAAGTCCTTGGCAACCCGCATATGTAAGTATGCATCAACCAGCTTATCTCTGATCACGCTCAGAACACATCCAACAAAGACGATGGTGGCCTCCCTGGACGCCTTCTCCTATTCAGGACCGATCGTTCTCGTGGGAGTAACGCCAGCGACCCAGGAAACGTTCATGGCCATGAGCCATAAAACGGTTTTAGTCTGCCAACGCTTAAAGTACGTCCCCGTAAATGGGGCTGGTTTCAGTGCAGCAGCAAAACCATGGATCGAAAATTGCCTGAACATATTAGGTTTTTGGATTGTTGAGAAAGTAAGCAATTGTTCAATTAATTTAATCCAATAATAAATCATGAACGACATAGGCAGTGCTAATGACATACTGAATTTTGATGATGTACGCACGTACTAGGCAGATAGTAGAAACATCTATGCAAACTACTAGTACTACACACGTGAAAGTAAACATGAGCGGTGTAAATGTGTTATACCCTCCAGTAGGCCAGTCGGCCGTAGCAGCAGCGGAGGCGTCGGCCTCGTCTGCGATCCTCTTGTCCGCAACAGCCTTCTCGGCAGCCGCATGGTCGGAGTCAGTGCTCATGGTGAAGACGAAGGTGACACTAAAGTAGTCGACATAGATGAAGTAGTTGAACCAAGGCGAGCAGTCGCGTAGGAGACGCTCCCCAAAAACCTAATCGCCTCTCTCCCGTACAGGATCTGGAGAAGCGGGGTTTCGAAGGCCTGCTCTCCCGTCAGCCGTGTACGCGGTAGACAGGATGGGATCACCGAGGGCAGCAGCAGTGAAAGGAACGACCAGGGAGCAGTGGAGGTGTGAAGTGCATGGAGCTGAGATGCGGTGCCTCATATATATAGCCAGTCGGGTAAGAGAATGGTCTAGCAATAAAGCCATTTAATTACAGACGTTTCATCTCCATAAAAACGCGTTTAATTACATACGTTTTCATCTCCACAATAAAAACGTATTTATTGGCTCATTCCCGCAACCCGCGACGCGCGCGCGTGTCGTGTCGTGGCGAGGCGAGGCGGGCGGCGGAGGAGGAGCGCGCGTGTGGAACACCTCTCCTTCCTTCACACCAACTCATACTAGTGGGAGAAGAGCTCACCTTATAAGTTGGTGTACATTTCTCTCAACTAGCCATATGGGGCTAAACTTCCCATCACTCAATTGACAGCATGGGCCCTTAAGGATTTTCTAAAATTATTAAGTGGGCCTGTAGCCCAACTAATATTCAGCAAATAGCAGATAGCTCTAAGACCATGATGATATTTAGAGCTTGGCAGGGAACTCTTCACATTTCACCCTTATGAAGATGTACAAGCCATCATTGGCCAATCCAAGACTCATCAAATCTTTGAACTCCTATGGAATTGTTCTGCCGTGCTTAGACATAAAATTTTTTCTATCTCCTTCATGACATAGTCAACACTAGAAATTTACTGAAGACGAGGAACATGCAACTTCAATCATATAACTATGTTTTATGCTCTAAGAATGTTGAAGAAACAATGATACATCTTTTTGGGGACCGTCCATCTGCACTTAATTACTGGAAAAATCTTCTACCCGCTAAAAACAGACGCACCTCCAGTTATGATGAGATATGTCTGATGATTCAACTAATCCCAAATGCGATTGCACTAGATGTTATACACTGATGAGTTGTGGGAGCATTTGGTCTATCAGAAATGATGGTAAGATTTTTCGCCCAGTGCCTGTTCAATTTAATGGTTGGATTTTTTACCTTAGAGAAGGACGGTCTATGTCTGAGACGGGAGCCAAGAAGCACTCAAGATCAAGTCTTGGATTGAGCAACACTTACCTTAACTGATTTGATGCTTCCCAAAACTGTCATTTGCTTATTAGCAACTTTTATGTAACTTCGCATGTATATACATTTTATATTTATATAATGAAAATACCGGAGAACGACTGTGCTATGATTCTTGGTTCAAAAAAAAAAGTTTCAGCGCTTGTATCCGCATGCGCATGCACCATACATATATGGGAAACGCTTACTATCAACCGGCGGATCGCCGCCGCCGCGTCCGCCACCTTTCCTGGATGACAAGCATCAAGTGAGGGTCTACATGTCATTCTTCATGAAATTACAACAAAACCTCAATTGCAAAAATGTTTTTGCAAAAAAAAATTCTTCAATAAGACATGTGTTGCAGAAATAATTCTGCAACAAGACCCGTGTTGCAATAGTAGAGGCGCGCTCGGCTGGTAGATGCCGTAGATCTGATGGCTGGCGATCCGGCTGATCTAGCATGCTCCTACATATATACGGTGTATGTATTCCTCGGCCGCAGAAAATAAAATTAAAGCGGGCAATCCGCACTCCATGGTACGATGCCAATATAAAATGAATCGAAAGTGATGCAAGGAAATTTGTTCCCGCTGTGAGTTATGATGGTAATTCTCTCTCTCTCTCTCTGGTTCATGTATCCATGGCCTAGTACTAGTTAAGAAAGATGGCATGTGGACATGTCCTTAGGATAATAGATACGCATGATTAACTAAGTCCGGTAACCGCCGCGAAATCTTGCTCTGATTGATGGGAAGCGCGAGTTCCGCGGACTCACTCAATCCATCGCTGGTGGAAGGAGCAGCAGCAGTTCTTCCTGCTCTACTCCTGCCCAAAGTCAGAGTCAGAGTACGTGCCGTCCGGAGCGCTCGCGGCGCACGCATCTCATCCGCCTCGGCCGTTACAATTGTTAGTTGGCAACTGGCGAGCCTTCTCCACTGGATATTGTTTTCTCTTCTAGAGGGGTCCGGGCAGGCCTCGAACGGCGGTTCCACGCACGCACTCTGACCGGCCTCGGCCTCGTTCCACTGACAAATGTAGCGAGAGAGCGGAAGCGCACATGCAACCTGTATACGTGAGAAACGACGATACTCCTTCCATTTCCTAGGGAGGAGACAACTGATAAAAGAGTCTTTTCTTCGGGTGATAAAAGAAAAGAAAAAGGTTTTCTTATGCCTTCTGCTCGCGCAAATATTCGGATCAGTCTGTTGTTTCGATATTTTTAACCATCCAACGCGTCAGGATGCACTCAAACATCCATGTCCACCCAATACCTCATTCGGAGTACCCGTTTTTTCACAATCATGTGCTCCCCCTCTACCCTCTATCTCTGCTCCCGGAGATCGCCGCCGCCGTAACCCCAAACGCCGCTCAGGCCTGCCGGACCCCCCGCCACCGGCCAAGCCTTGTAGGACCCAGTGTCGTACTCTCTCGGATTTGGTTGCCGCACAGGTACCCTCCGCCCCTACCAACACCATCCATGGTGGACACCGCAATCGACAAGTGTTCCGACAAATGGCACAGTGCAAAAAAATTTACATTCTCGTTGTTTATTTTAAAGCAAACACGATGAAGTTGGACAAGAAGTACTTCTACACCGAGTTCACGGATTCATCTTCATCGTATGAGGAGGATGAGGAAGAAACGTTGGCATCGATTCCTAAAAAACGAAGTGTGCGAAGGAGCATGTCTTAACTTCAAGGGTTTAAGTCAGGACATCAAGTATTGATCAGTGCGGACACATGTATGTTGATCTTTCCGAGGACTACTTACTTTGCCCTCGATGCGTTATTCGAACGCCATTTTCGACATTGATTCCGGATGGATCACCCATTGTTTATGCGCATCATACAAGGTGTAAGGACCTATGATGATTACTTCATGGTTGACCTTCATAAAGACCATCTCTGATCAAAGAGGTAACAAAAAATCTCACTTTGCTGCGAGATAAAAAGGTGCTAAAAATGATGTTGGGGATGTTTGAAGTGCTCAAAACCCTTTTTGCAGTTGTCTGTGGACCTGCTAAACGATGAAATACAGAGCCATTTTGGGTGGTGATGGCATGTTGTGTGATCATGCACAACATGATTGTCGAAGATAAGAGCGAGGTACTTTACAGAGTCTAGTTTTTTAATATATGAGTGATCTTATCCAGCTTCTAGAGCAGAATTAGAGAACATTTTAGGAATTTCTCCAAATGTATAATCAGATTTACAATCGAGGAACTCATGCACAACTTCACAATGATCGCATTGAGTCTTTGCCAGTGTTTCATATCAACAATTAAAACATGTGCCCAAATAAATTAAATTTCAATTTGAACGGTTTATTTCATACTTTAATGTTTGGATTGTAATATTTTTATTTGAAGTATTGTTGCATTGGAATTTATCTTTGTGTCATCGATGCATTGTGGTATTTATCTTCGATTCTTTCCAATATTTAGATTATGGGAGAAAAGGAGGAGCCGACATTTTTCAATCACCACTGAATGGCAGACGCTTGACCGGATTCCTTCAAACATTTGGTGGTGTCCGTTTGATGAAGTTTTACTATAGAGAAATAGGTTCGTGAAATACTTGAGCGTTGGTGGATTCTACAGTGATACTCCGTCCGTCCAGGTTAATTTGGGCCCCTCTTATTTGGTCGAAATTCTGATAATAAATTTAACTAATAGAATATAAATTATATGTCATACAAATTGTACCGTGAAAAACTTTTGCTAATACAAATGCAATATTTCTTTACGATGACAATAATATACTTTTTAACATACTCCCTCCATTCCACAATGTAGTGCTTCCTCTATCTACGTGCTTCAACTTTGACCGTAAATTTAACTATCAAGACCGATTGCGCCGGGAGCAAAAATTATATCAGTGAATTTGGTAGAATCAAGTACTCTACCAGGTCTAGGGCGTAGGTGGTAAGGGAAGGATGGAGGGGGACGCGGCGAGGAACGGGCGCGCCGGAGGCAGGGCGTCATCGCGAGCTAGGAGAAGGGTGGCGGCGGTTAGGGCTGTTGGCGGCTAGGGTTTCCGGCTCCTCAGGGAGCCGGGCAATAGGAGATAATATTCTTCTTATTGATTGATCTGAAAAGAGTCTTACAACTTATATTTATAACCTAGATAACTTGCACACGAATTAACCTAAGATAACTTGTGGGCTAAGATTGCCCGATGGGCCTTCCATATGACAGGCTGGACATAACACTTCTCCCCGCCTGCACAAACAACTCGTCCTCGAGCTGTAAGGTGGGGAAGCGCTTGCTTGAACTCCTCGAGGTAATCAACCAGCGTCAAACACCTTCTCGACATCTGGGGCGGCCAGGTCGGCGGCAACGGCGTCCTCCGGAATGTAGTCTGCCACCTCCAGGTAGAAGAGTCGCGGGCAGGCGTAGTCGGGCTTGTAGGGTTCGTCGCAGTTGAAGCACAACCCTTGGCGGCGACGCTCGAGTATCTCAGCTGGGGTGAGCCGGCGGAACGGGCGCCCCGCGGTCGCGGCGAGGGGTGTCGCAGAAGCCTGCACAGGCCGACCCTGCGCGGAATCCGGTCCGGGTAGCGGCCCAGCAGTCTGGGACGGTGATTCCTGCTGGATGGCCACCGCGCGGCGCTCGAACGCGCGGGCGTAATACATGGCCGACTGGAGATCCTGGGGTCCCCGAAGTTCCACGTCCACGCGGATATGGTCC
This sequence comes from Triticum aestivum, assembly GCF_018294505.1. NCBI lineage: Eukaryota > Viridiplantae > Streptophyta > Magnoliopsida > Poales > Poaceae > Triticum > Triticum aestivum. The sequence goes on from NC_057809.1 coordinate 326,805,306, forward strand.
GGCAGACCGCCCACAAATAACTCGGGGCGCTGAGTTGCGGAGACGCCCGGCGCGTGGCACGCCAGGGCCTGGAAGCGGTCGGCGTAGTGTAGGATCGAAAGTATGTCTAGAGGGGGGTGATTAGACTACTTGACCAAATAAAAACTTAACTTTTTCCCAATTTTAGTTCTTGGCAGATTTTAGCTAATTTAGGACAAGTCAAGCAATCATCACATGATTCAAGCAAGCATGCAAAGAGTATATAGGCAGCGGAAAGTAAAGCATGCAACTTGCAAGAATGTAAAGGGAAGGGTTTGGAGAATTCAAACGCAATTGGAGACACGGATGTTTTTCCCGTGGTTCGGATAGGTGGTGCTATCCTACATCCACGTTGATGGAGACTTCAACCCACGAAGGGTAACGGTTGCGCGAGTCCACACAGGGCTCCACCCAAGGGTAACGGTTGCGCGAGTCCACACAGGGCTCCACCCACGAAGGGTCCACGAAGAAGCAACCACCCACAAAGGGTCCACGAAGAAGCAACCTTGTCTATCCCACCATGGCCATCGCCCACACAGGACTTGCCTCACTAGCGGTAGATCTTCACGAAGTAGGCGATCTCCTTGCCCTTACAAACTCCTTGGTTCAACTCCACAATCTTGTCGGAGGCTCCCAAGTGACACCTAGCCAATCTAGGAGACACCACTCTCCAAGAAGTAACAAATGGTGTGTAGGTAATGAACTCCTTGCTCTTGTGCTTCAAATGATAGTCTCCCCAACACTCAACTCTCTCTCATAGGATTTGGATTTAGTGGAAAGAAGATTTGAGTGGAAAGCAACTTGGGAAGGCTAGAGATCAAGATTCATATGGTAGGAATGGAATATCTTGGTCTCAACACATGAGTAGGTGGTTCTCTCTCAGAACATATGAGTTGGAATGGTGTGTGTGTTCTGATGGCTCTCTCTTCGAATGAAGAGGAGGTGGAGGGGTATATATAGCCTCCACACAAAATCCAACCGTTACACACAGTTTTCCAATCTCGGTGGGACCGAATCAACAAACTCGGTCGGACCGAAAATGTAAACCTAGTGACCGTTAGAGATTTTCGGTGGGACTGACATGCAACTCGGTAGGACCGATATGGTTAGGGTTTGGGCATAACGTAATCTCGGTGAGACCGATTACACAAACTCGGTGAGACCGAATTTGGTAATTAGCTAACCAGAGAGTTGGTCAGGCAAACTCGGTGGGACCGATTTGCTCTTTCGGTGAGACCGAGTGGAACTCGGTGAGACCGAAAAGTTACAAAGGGGAAACACTGAGTTTACATTGCAATCTCGGTGGGACCGATTCGCTCTTTCGGTGAGACCGAAAAGTTACGAAAGGGAAACAGAGAGTTTGCAATCCCATCTCGGTGAGACCGAGATCCTTATCGGTAGAACCGAATTGCTAGGGTTTGGCAGTGGCTAATGACAAGTGAAACTCGGTGGCGCCGGATAGGAAGAATCGGTAGGACCGAGTTTGGCTTAGGGTTTAGGTCATATGTGGATATGGGAAAGTAGTTGAGGGTTTTGGAGCATATCACTAAGCACATGAAGCAAGAGGCTCATTAAGCAACACCTCATCCCTCCTTGATAGTATTGGCTTTTCCTATGGACTCAATGTGATCTTGGATCACTAAAATATAAAATGAAGAGTCTTGAGCTTTTGAGCTTGAGCCAATCCTTTGTCCTTAGCATTTTGAGGGTTCCACTTTCACATCCATGCCATGCCAATCATTGAGCTTTCCTGAAATAATCATCTTGGAATAGCATTAGCTCAATGAGCTATATGTTGTTATGAATTACCAAAACCACCTAGGGATAGTTGCACTTTCAATCTCCCCCTTTTTGGTAATTGATGACAACATATAGATCAAAGCTTCGACAAATGATAATAAGCATGAAATATATCGTCGCTTTGAGAAGTATGTGATAAGTAAGAGCTCCCCCTAAATTTGTGCATATTTAAAATTTGCTTTGGACTGCAAATGCACAAGGAGTTAGAGTCATGGGTTACTCTTCCATGTCACATACATCTTGGTGGAGCGCTTAAAATGATAAGAATGAAATACATGCACTCATCACCAAGAATAGTGAGTGATCACATAAGATAGATAAGATAATAGCATTAAGCAAGCATTAAGTGTAGCTTATGATCAAACACATGATCATCAATGTCTCACAAGCATAGTATCTCAAGCACTCAAAAGCAAACAAGTTTGAAAAACCACCAAATAAAGCAAGAGAGAAAAGCAACACTCTCTCTCTCGAAGCCTATGATCTATACATCTTCTCCCCCTTTGGCAACAAGTTACCAAAAAGTTCCTAGAAAATGCATAGCACTAGATCGACGCTCAGGCTTGATCTTCTGGTGGTGGTGGAGTCCGGATCACTCCAAGGACGAAGGCTTCGGTAGATGCTGAAGTAGACGCTGGAGTTGGAGCTGAAGTAGATGCTGGAGCTGGTGGAACTGAGGCTGTGGCTGGTGCTGAGGTGGTGGCTCTGGTGTCAGCAACTGGCACGGCAGATGACCTCGGGCCTCGTGGCACTCTGGCAAAGGCATGAGTGGTAGTCCTGCCTCTCCTCTCCTGCATGTCCTCCTGGAGCTGCTCCACTGCAGACTGAACTTCCGTTACTTTGACATCCAAGTCATAGAACTTCTGTTCCATGATTCTCTCTAGGCTCTGCTGATTTTGAGTGAGGGTGGCCAGACTTTGCTCAATCCTCAGCGTGGATGCAATCAAGTAACCAAGCTGCTCTTGTTTGGTCTTCAAGAAGTATTCAGATGCCTCCTCTTGAGTTGGCATCTTGGCAGCTTTCTCCTTCCTCGCCTTCTCCTTCTTTGCGTAAGCTTGTGCAGACGATGGCTCGTTCTCAGTCATGACAACTTGATTGTCCTCAAAATCTGGACGGATGGGCAAATGTTCCTTGTCCAATAAATATATGCCCGTGCCCATCTTGGAGTTGATGAGCTCCTGAATTTGAGGGGCATATCCGCAACTCCTCTTCTGATCTGCTGCAGTCCTCTTGATTGTTTCCACTATGAGGCTCATCACCTTGAACTTCTGAGGCACATCAAACACATGTAGCAAGTTGATAGCATGGCCTCTGATCATCTTGTGATCTCCAGACTTGGGCAGTAAGGTGTGCCTTAGTATCCAATTGATCGTAGGCAGACCTGACAGAAGATAATGCACTGAGCCAAACTTGAAAGTATCAAGTGCTTCATTTGGGATCTCCTTGTACATGTTGGACATTGAGTTGTGGTCCATCTTCTTCTTGGCATATATGTCCATGTCGTCATCATGCTCCTCTGGGGCATTAATTAACTTTGCCCATTCCTCAACAGTGGATTGGTACCTCGTACCCTCAGACATCCATGTGATCCTCCCATCTGGATAAAAATGTGCCGTGGAGTAGAACTGCATTATAAGCTCCTCATTCCACTTTGTGAGCTTCTGCCCAACAAAGTCAGCTACTCCACAAGCTATGAAGCTGTCTTGCACTCCAGGATAGTGCTCTTCGTTGTCCTTGATATATTGCCAATCAACCCATCGCATATCACAGACAATGGGCTTCTTATCTAGCAGCACTGTCTCATAAAAATCCTGCTGCTCCTTGGTGTGAAATCTGTAGTCCACGGCAGTCCTTCTCCTTGAAGCATACGGGTCTGCTTCTCTCCACTTCCTCAGCCCTGAATCTCTCCTGAGCTTCATATCCTCAGCCACAGGATGAGCATCGTTGTGGTCTGGGATCTTGGGCTTTAGCTTTCTCAGGACATTCTCTTCCTCTTCTTCTGCAACAGTCTCAGGCACTGGGGCCTTGTTCTTCTCAGCTGCAGGAATGCTCCTTGTATTCCTCTTTGGTTTTGGCTTGGAGGCAGCTTTGGGCTTAGATGCAGTAGCCCCTGACCTTATGGCATCACCCATCAGCTTGGGTGCCTTGGGTGCTGGTGCAGCTACCTCTTCTTCCTCTTCCTCTTCCATGATGGAAGCTTTTCCTAGCACTCTGGCTACGGTCTTCTTGACCCTTTCCTTCCTCTTCTTGCCTTCTGCAGCAACTGGCTCTTGGGGAGTGGGCTTCTCAGTTGAGGCTCTTGCCTTTGACATGGGCTGCCTGCCTGCTGGCCTTTTGATTTTCAGCCCTGGCTTTGTGCCTTGAGCTGGCTCAACTCTCTTGGAAGTGGCCTCTTCCTCTGCCACATAGTCCTCATCTTCGGAATCTGAAGTCCTCTTCTTCCTCTGTCTCGTGGCTGCCTTTGGCAAGTTGCTAGGGGTGCTCCTGCTGCCCTCATCTGAAGAACTTGAGGGACTAGTGCCCTCACTCATGTGCACCTGCTGCTCTGACATGTTTTGGCTATCACTTTGATCAGACATGCTGCAAACTGACTGCTGACCCTGTGAACAGATTATAGATGAGGTAGAAAGGATGAGCATCACAAAATGCAGAGATTTTTGCAAAAGAATGATCCAAAAACTTAGTTTTAGTTTCCCACTGAAATCATCTCGGATCTACCGATTTTCAAACTCGGTGATACCGAAGCAGTTTTGGAACCTAAACTAGTGAACTCGGTAGGACCGAGTCACAGTTCGGTGGCACCGAGACTGCTAGGGTTTCACAGAGTTCCAAAATCGGTCACACCGATAAGTAATTCTCGGTCAGACCGAGTCTCACTTGTGCAATGGCATAAGCCAAATCGGTGGGACCGAGTTTTTCAACTCGGTGGGTCCGAGATGGTTTCGGCGGAGACCTAAACCTAGAATTTTCGAATCAACCCTAATCTATGAGCGTTTTGACTGGATAGGAGTGTTTCAATCGTGGCAAGAATCATGAAGATCACAATGTGCTAGGAATCAGATTGGAGAATAGCACAAAGATCAAGTCCATACCCTAGTTCGGCGGGGACTTGCTACGGCGGCAACGGCGGGGCAGAATTCCCGTTGACGGCGACGGAGACCAGCGACTGGAGGCGGCTGGCAGCGAGAAGACGATCCGGAGACCACGAGGGCAGAGCAGGCTATCGCGCGGGCGAAGGGGTTCGGAGAAATTTCCAAAATTTTGCCCTTGACTATATATAGCCCGACCCTGTCGGTGTGACCGAGTGGAACAACTCGGTGGCACCGAGATTCATAACTGCAAGCAGTTACTGAAACTCGGTGTGACCGAAAGGTTCAAATCGGTTGCACCGAGATCGAAAACCTAGATCAACTTAATGATCTCGGTAGGACCGAAAGTGGAGTATCGGTCAGACCGAGAATCATAAAGAGGTTTTGGAAGTTTAAGTCTATGACGAATCGGGGACTCCGAGCGCTCCTCACACAGAGTGGTTCGAATCTGACTTGATCAAATTTTGTGATGCAGCATGAATAGAGTTTGAGACGAGAAAAGCATAGATAGCTAGAGGAGGTTCTTAGGCATTCTTGTCCATCCACTTGGCAAAAAGAAATAAAGCCGAACAATCAAAACAACAAGTGGATGTCCTCGAATGAGTAAAATATGCATCCAGCATGCTCACACAATAAGATGGCAAATGAAATATGTGACAAGGCATGCACAACCAATTCTAGCATCTATCAAGCAATTTGCGATGACTAGGTCATCTATATATGAGTATATTGACTTAGGAGTCAAGTGAGAACACTTGATCATAGGTCATACTCATCGTTTAAGCTCAAGTGGGGTTACCACTTTTACATAAAGCATTGTTGTGTTCACATCTTTAGAGTTGCTTTAGCTCAAGTCTTAGAGTAAAGCTCCCCCTAGATGTGATATCCCCCCTAAGAGGGATGAACTAACCTTGGGTTTTGTCGATGATGACTTCATGTAGATATTGAAGATGTGGATGCTCAATGTTGATGTAGATCTCTTGGAGCTATCCATTTGAGTGAATTGCACTTTCAATACCTACATGGGTTAGTCCCACAAGGAACAAACGAGGATATCCATAGACATAGAGTGATGCACACACAAGATGATGTCCATGAAAACTTTTAGGTTACCTTGTCCCTTGTCTTACCAACAAGAGGGTTTGTGACTCCTTGAACTAGTGCAAGATGTGGAAGTTGATTGCACTTGTTCTTGCCAAAATGATAAGAGTGAAGTATGTTGGCGGAGTCACCCTCGAGAACTCTCTAGTTCTTCTTCTTTTGGATCCACACCATCTTGATGGGAATCCTTGGAGTTGTAGTCGTACTTGATGAAGTGGAACTTGAAGTAGTCTTGGGAATCCACTTGACTAAGGTCTTTGGAGTTTCTTCAAATGCATCAATTTCCTCTTGAAGCTTGTCCTTGCCTTTTTGCTTGTAGTCTTGTGGTGGAAGATCATCTTGAGCTTGTGTCCCCTTGAAAGAAGTATCATACTTCTCTTGTTGAGGAATAAACTTTGTCTTGGGGTATTGATCTTCTTCCCACTCAACTCCATTGGCATTGAACTTTCGTTCAAAACCAACACCTTGATTCTTCCGGTGCATTCCTTGCTTGCGCACAATTTCTCGAATTGCTTACTCCCGGCAAGGCTTTTGTACACTCCTTTCTCTATAATTCCCTTCAATAAACTATTTTCTTGCTCAAGTGTAACTTGGCTAAGAGAATCATTAGTGGAATCAAGAGAACTACTAGAAGCAACAATATTGGATTTAACATGATCATTGTCACTGCTAGAGGAAGAATCTTTCTTGTTACTAGACTTGACTTGAGGCATGTAAGTGGATAAGAGTAAACGCTTGGCAATGTAAGAAGAACTTTTCTTGCGGAGATCATCATTGATTGCTTTTAAGAACTCATGCTCTTGCTCAAGATTGAGCTTCTCAAGGCGTAATTTCTCATGAGCTCTTAAAAGTTCTCGATGATCTTCGAAGATGGTTTCATGAGCTAACTTAAGAGTGTTTAGTTCTTTAGTTAGGGCCTCAATCTTCTCCTTATCATTGTCATTCGTTTTATCTTGATTAGCATGTTTAATTGACATTTCATCATAGTATTCATCACTAGAGTTGTCAATAAGCAAATCATCACCTAACAAGTCATCTTCATCACTATTGAAATCAACATACTCGGGGTGTGTTACCTTAGGACCTTTGGCCATGAAGCATCTACCAATTCCTTCATTTGGTGAGTCAAATATGTCATAGGAGTTGGTTGACACAAGTGCTAGACCGGCAACACCTTCATGTTGAGTATCTTCGGAGTCGGAGTGATAACTTCTTTCGGAGTGGCTGTCGGAGTCGGAGCCGGATGCCCATTCACCAACATGAGCTTGATGTCTTCGTCTTGTATAGCTCCTTGATGATTTTTCCTTCCTTTCCGAATCCTTGCTTCTCCGTGAGTATCTTCGTTCATAACAATCATCTCTACTCCTTCTCTCTCTTGGTGGTGATCCTTTGCTTCTTCTTTTTGGAGAATCTTCTCTTCTCTTGTAGGGAGCCGTACACTCATTGGAATAGTGTCCGGGTCTTCCACAATTGTAGCAGTTTCTCTCTCGACTAGAAGATCTTTTGTCATTGTAGGACCTTGACTTGAAGCTTCTGTCTTTACTTCTACTCTTGTAGAACTTGTTGAAGTTCTTCACCATTAAGCTCAATTCTTCATTGAAGTCTTGTTTCTCACTTGATGATGTAGGGGCTTCACATGAGGCTTTATAGGCACCACTTGATTTGTTGTGAAGTTCCTCTTTATCCTTAAGTGACATCTCATGAGCAACAATTCTTCCAATCACCTCCGTTGGCTTGAGATCTTTGTAATTGGGCATCATTTGGATCAATGTGCACACGGTGTCATATTTTCCATCCAAGGCTCTTAGAATCTTCTTGATGATGAATCTATTGGTCATCTCTTCACTTCCTAAGCCGGCAATCTCATTTGTGATGAGAGCAAGCCTAGAGTACATTTCAGCGACACCTTCACCATCCTTCATCTTGAACTTGTCAAGTTGGCTTTGAAGCACATCCAACTTGGATTCCTTGATGGAGTCGGTACCTTCGTGCATATCAATCAAAGTGTCCCAAATTTCCTTTGCATTCTCAAGACGGCTGATTTTGTTGAATTCTTCGGGGCACAATCCATTGAAGAGAATATCACAAGCTTGAGCATTGTATTGCAACATCTTCAACTCATCCGCGGTAGCTTCACGGTTTGGTTCTCTCCCATCAAAGAAGTCACCTTGCAAACCAACACACACAATAGCCCAAATGGCGGGGTTATGTCCAAGAATATGCATTTTCATTTTATGCTTCCAACTAGCAAAATTAGTACCATCAAAGTAAGGACCTCTACGGTGATAATTTCCCTCGCTAGATGCCATACTCTCCTAGGTTGTGAAACCAAGGCTATGACCACCAAAAGCTATGGAGATCAAAGCAAATGGAGACCAAAGCTCTGATACCACTTGTAGGATCGAAAGTATGTCTAGAGGGAGGTGATTAGACTACTTGACCAAATAAAAACTTAACCTTTTCCCAATTTTAGTTCTTGGCAAATTTTAGCTAATTTAGGACAAGTCAAGCAATCATCACATGATTCAAGCAAGCATGCAAAGAGTATATAGGCAGCAAAAAGTAAAGCATGCAACTTGCAAGAATGTAAAGGGAAGGGTTTGGAGAATTCAAACGCAATTGGAGACACAGATGTTTTTCCCGTGGTTCGGATAGGTGGTGCTATCCTACATCCACGTTGATGGAGACTTCAACCCACGAAGGGTAACAGTTGCGCGAGTCCACACAGGGCTCCACCCAAGGGTAACGGTTGCGCGAGTCCACACAGGGCTCCACCCATGAAGGGTCCACGAAGAAGCAACCACCCACAAAGGGTCCACGAAGAAGCAACCTTGTCTATCCCACCATGGCCATCGCCTACACAGGACTTGCCTCACTAGCGGTAGATCTTCACGAAGTAGGCGATCTCCTTGCCCTTACAAACTCCTTGGTTCAACTCCACAATCTTGTCGGAGGCTCCCAAGTGACACCTAGCCAATCTAGGAGGCACCACTCTCCAAGAAGTAACAAATGGTGTGTAGGTAATGAACTCCTTGCTCTTGTGCTTCAAATGATAGTCTCCCCAACACTCAACTCTCTCTCATAGGATTTGGATTTAGTGGAAAGAAGATTTGAGTGGAAAGCAACTTGGGAAGGCTAGAGATCAAGATTCATATGGTAGGAATGGAATATCTTGGTCTCAACACATGAGTAGGTGGTTCTCTCTCAGAACATATGAGTTGGAATGGTGTGTGTGTTCTGATGGCTCTCTCTTCGAATGAAGAGGAGGTGGAGGGGTATATATAGCCTCCACACAAAATCCAACCGTTACACACAGTTTTCCAATCTCGGTGGGACCGAATCAACAAACTCGGTCGGACCGAAAATGTAAACCTAGTGACCGTTAGAGATTTTCGGTGGGACTGACATGCAACTCGGTAGGACCAATATGGTTAGGGTTTGGGCATAACGTAATCTCGATGAGACCGATTACACAAACTCGGTGAGACCGAATTTGGTAATTAGCTAACCAGAGAGTTGGTCAGGCAAACTCGGTGGGACCGATTTGCTCTTTCGGTGAGACCGAGTGGAACTCGGTGAGACCGAAAAGTTACAAAGGGGAAACACTGAGTTTACATTGCAATCTCGGTGGGACCGATTCGCTCTTTCGGTGAGACCGAAAAGTTACGAAGGGGAAACAGAGAGTTTGCAATCCCATCTCGATGAGACCGAGATCCCTATCGGTAGAACCGAATTGCTAGGGTTTGGCAGCGGCTTATGACAAGTGAAACTCGGTGGCGCTGGATAGGAAGAATCGGTAGGACCAAGTTTGGCTTAGGGTTTAGGTCATATGTGGATATGGGAAAGTAGTTGATGGTTTTGGAGCATATCACTAAGCACATGAAGCAAGAGGCTCATTAAGCAACACCTCATCCCTCCTTGATAGTATTGGCTTTCCCTATGGACTCAATGTGATCTTGGATCACCAAAATATAAAATGAAGAGTCTTGAGCTTTTGAGCTTGAGCCAATCCTTTGTCCTTAGCATTTTGAGGGTTCCACTTTCATATCCATGCCATGCCAATCATTGAGCTTTCCTGAAATAATCATCTTGGAATAGCATTAGCTCAATGAGCTATATGTTGTTATGAATTACCAAAAGCACCTAGGGATAGTTGCACTTTCACGTAGTCCTGCACCGTGGATGTGAAAGGTAAGCGGCCGAGGGCCGCCAGTCGGCTCCCGCGGATAGGAGGCCCGAACCAGAGGAGGCAGAGCTCCCGGAAGCGCTCCCATGGTGGCATGCCGCCCTCGTCCTGCTCGAGGGCGTAGTACCAGGTCTGCGCCACGCCTCGGGGATGATAGGACGCGAGCCAGGCATGATCTGAAGCGAGCGTCCGCTGCCCTCGAAAGAACTGCTCGCACTAGTTGAGCTAGTTGAAGGGGTCCTCCGTGCCCTCGTAAGTGGCGAAGTCCAGTTTGGCGAATCGAGGGGGTGTTGGCTCGCCGTGCCCGGGGGCGGCCGCAGTCACCGCCGGCGCGTATGCTGGGTCGGGAAGCATTGGGGCGTAGTTCGCCGAGCTGGAGGGGTGATCAAACCGCAGAGAGGGCGTCGGGTGTTCCGGCGCCATGAAGTAGACCGGGCCTAGAGACGAGCCAGTCGCCCAAGCGGGGATCGGCGATGGTGACGGTGGAAACTGCACCTGGTGCAGGGGCCGACCCGTAGCCCTAGGCGCGGGTGGTGGTACTGTCGATGGCGGCGGCGCCTGGTGGAGCTGCTGCACCGGCGCCTGCGGCGTGGGGGCCGGCGGTGACGTCGGAAGAAGCTGTTGGGTCTGGGCCCCCAGCGGCGCGGTGGAGGCCGGCCATGCTGGCCACGGCTGTCCCGCAGTGGAGTAGTGCGGCAGCAGCAGCGGCGGCTGGGACGCCCCTCCGTGGGGCGCCTGGAAGGCCGGGGCGGGCCACTATAGCGGCGGCGGCCCGTAGGCGGTGGTGCCGGTGCTCGGTGGCGGGGGCTGGTTCCCGGCGAGGTAGAGGGTAATACCCCTGACCGCCTGGACAAGCTCCCGCAGGGTGCCCGACATCTCCTCGGGCGAAAGGAGCGGAGGCGGGTCCGCCGTGATGGTGATGGGCGCGGTGGTGATGGTGGTGCCGGATGCGATCTCCGCCATCGCGATGGCGGTGGCCGGCGGCAGCGAGAGCGGGGTGGAGGTGGATGGTAGCGGCGGTGATGGAGATTGTGACATGATCGGCCTAGTGTATCTGGATACCAAATTGGTAGAATCAAGTACTCTACCAGGTCTAGGGCGTAGGTGGTAAGGGAAGGATGGAGGGGGACGTGGCGAGGAACGGGCGCGCCGGCGGCAGGGCATCATCGCGAGCTAGGAGAAGGGTGGCGGCGGTTAGGGCTGTTGGCGGCTAGGGTTTCCGGCTCCTCAGGGAGCCGGGCAATAGGAGATAATATTCTTCTTATTGCTTGATCTGAAAAGAGTCTTACAACTTATATTTATAACCTAGATAACTTGCACACGAATTAACCTAAGATAACTTGTGGGTTAAGATTGCCCGATGGGCCTTCCATATGACAGGCCGGACATAACACTTCTCCCCGCCTGCACAAATAGCTCGTCCTCGAGCTGTAAGGTGGGGAAGCGCTTGCTTGAACTCCTCGAGGTAATCAACTAGCGTCAAACACCTTCTCGACATCTGGGGCGGCCAGGTCAGCGGCGACGGCGTCCTCCGGAATGTAGTCTGCCACCTCCAGGTAGAAGAGTCGCGGGCAGGCGTGGTCGGGCTTGTAGGGTTCGTCGCAGTTGAAGCACAACCCTTGGCGGCGACGCTCGAGTATCTCAGTTGGGGTGAGCCGGCGGAACGGGCGCCCCGCGGTTGCGGCGAGGGGTGCCGCAGAAGCCTGCACAGGCCGACCCTGCGCGGAATTCGGTCCGGGTAGCGACCCAGCAGTCTGGGACGGTGATTCCTGCTGGATGGCCACCGCGCGGCGCTCGAACGTGCGGGCGTAATACATGGCCGACTGGAGATCCTGGGGTCCCCGAAGTTCCACGTCCACGCGGATATGGTCCGGCAGCCCGCCCACAAATAACTCGGCGCGCTGAGTTGCGGAGACGCCCGGCGCGTGGCACGCCAGGGCCTGGAAGCGGTCGGCGTAGTCCTGCACCGTGGATGTGAAAGGTAAGCGGCCGAGGGCCGCCAGTCGGCTCCCGCGGATAGGAGGCCCGAACCAGAGGAGACAGAGCTCCCGGAAGCGCTCCCATGGTGGCATGCCGCCCTCGTCCTGCTCGAGGGCGTAGTACCAGGTCTGCGCCGCGCCTCGGGGATGATAGAACACGAGCCAGGTACGATCCGAAGCGAGCGTCCGCTGCCCTCGAAAGAACTGCTCGCACTGGTTGAGCCAGTTGAGGGGGTCCTCCGTGCCCTCGTAAGTGGCGAAGTCTAGTTTGGCGAATCGAGGGGGTGTTGGCCCGCCGTGCCCGGGGGCGGCCGCAGTCGCCGCCGGCGTGTATGCTGGGTTGGGAAGCGCTGGGGCGTAGTTCGCCGAGCTGGAGGGGTGATCAAACCGCAGAGAGGGCGTCGGGTGTTCTGGCGCCGTGAAGTAGACCGGGCCCGGAGACGAGCCAGTCGCCCAAGCGGGGATCGGCGATGGTGACGGTGGAAACTGCACCTGGTGCAGGGGCCGACCCGTAGCCCTAGGCGCGGGTGGTGGTACTGTCGATGGCGGCGGCGCCTGGTGGAGCTGCTGCACCGGCGCCTGCGGCGTGGGGGCCGGCGGTGACGCCGGAAGAAGCTGCTGGGTCTGGCCCCAGCGGCGCGGTGGAGGCCGGCCATGCTGGCCACGGCTGTCCCACAGTCGAGTAGTGCGGCAGCAGCAGCGGCGGCTGGGACGCCCCTCCATAAGGCGCCTGGAAGGCCGGGGCGGGCCACTGTAGCGACGGCGGCCCGTAGGCGGTGGTGCCGGTGCTCGGTGGCGGGGGCTGGTTCCCGGCGAGGTAGAGGGTAATACCCCTGACCGCCTGGACAAGCTCCCGCAGGGTGCCCGACATCTCCTCGGGCGAGAGGAGCGGAGGCGGGTCCGCCGTGATGGTGATGGGCGCGGTGGTGATGGTGGTGCCGGATGCGATCTCCGCCATCGCGGTGGCAGTGGCCGGCGGCAGCGAGAGCAGGGTGGAGGTGGATGGTAGCGGCGGTGATGGAGATTGTGACATGATCGGCCTGGTGTATCTGGATACCAAATTGGTAGAATCAAGTATTCTACCAGATCTAGGGCGTAGGTGGTAAGGAAAGGATGGAGGGGGACGTGGCGAGGAACGGGCGCGCCGGCGGCAGGGCGCCGTCGCGATCTAGGAGAAGGGTGGCGGCGGTTAGGGCTGTTGGCGGCTAGGGTTTCCGGCTCCTCAGGGAGCCGGGCAATAGGAGATAATATTCTTCTTATTGCTTGATCTGAAAAGAGTCTTACAACTTATATTTATAACCTAGATAACTTGCACATGAATTAACCTAAGATAACTTGTGGGTTAAGATTGCCCGATGAGCCTTCCATATGACAGGCCGGACATAACAGAATTCATATTCGAAAGAAGTTTTCAATTATATAATTTTTTTTCCGCCGCAGTTGGTCTCGTTGGTTAAATTTATGGTCAAAGTTGGACCTTGAAAAACGCGGCGTACTATATTTTGGAATGGAGGGAGTACTTAATATTTTCTTAGTCATATGAATGATCAAATTTTCACTCAAACTACGGGAGGCTCAATAAACCTGGAGAGAGAGAGTATACTACCACCCAATGTTTAATTATCATAATCAACAAAGAATTGGCGATTTGGGTAAGGTATTGAACAAGTCGACAAAGCCTGAATCTTCAATCGAGATCCTGGTACTATGGAGCGCTATTCGCCAGTACTATTGAATTTACAAGTGTTTGTAAATATGACTTTTTGTTAGTCTCACGCGTCTAAAAATTCCATTTCTCCCCAGCAACACTCCCGTGGATGATGGGGAGGGCTCAACTGCTGCCGCGATAGTTTCCCTCTCTCACTCCTCGCCGCCACGGCCAGGCAAAGCCCGGCCGTCGAGGGCAGGGCGCTTCACCACCTTGCGATGGGATGCCATCACAGGGCGACGAAGTTGGGCTGAGACGCCACGCCGGCCTCGAGAGCGGTGGTGCGGCGCGGCTCCCAACAATGTTGGCGTTCGGGTCTGGTTGCTGCACTGCGGGCTTCGTGGTGATGGTGGTGCGGGATGCGACCAGCACAGGCCGTGGCCTCCGACAGGGGCGGCGAAGGCATGGTGTGCCTCACCTATGGCGGTGGTGAGGGCCCGGCTAGCTTGTTCTAGCAGGTTCATGTGACAACGTGTAGCTGAGGTAGGTGGTGCGTGCTTGTGCTGGTGACGGTGGCACGTATCTGACGACTAGTGTCTGGCGGAAAACACAGGGTGGTAGGTTGGTCTCTATCTTCTCCTGGTTTTGGGCCGATGGCACGTGGGGCTCGGTAGGTGCCGAAGGAGATACCTGCGACATGTGCGACGGTTGTGGCTCCGACGTGGGCTCATGCTCGGGCGGACCAGATCTGGGTCTAATGTGGGTCGGGGCTCTCGCCCCGGGTAGGTGAGGTTGGGCACGGTCCGGATGGTGCATGTGGGCGTTGAGGCCCCTCTCCTCGCGGATGCGGTGGTCGTTGGTGTTGGCCGGGACTCCACTTCTCTATTAAGCAGAGCGGCGGCGATGACCACGGACTTGGTGTCGTGCGAGCGTGGTCGGTGACGACCGTCGGTAGTGACACTTTTGTATCATCTTCGGTCCACCGGGACTGGCAGGAGATGCAGACATAGGTGCCTCTTACCATGGAGGCGCCGACCCAGACTCTGTGGCTGATGTGGGCGGTGGATTGTGCTCCTCTTCGTATCTGGGCTTCGGGTGAAATCTTTGTTCGTTGGACTCGGTAGGCGGCGACGCTCAGCGCTGTTCTTTCCTTTTGGGGGTGTTATGGTAGAGTTTAGGTGCTATAGGATGTAACGTGACATTGTACTCAATCCTTTCTATGATTTCCTTCCGTAGCGCAGTGGCTACGTCCAATTAAACTGGTTATCTTGGATCGGTGTTGTATGACGAATATCTCTCATTTTATATTGTTGGACCAGTATTTCTTTCGTTGTTGTTTTTATATGTAATAATTGGGTGAAGGAGATTGTTTTGTAAACGTGCTCCTCCTTGGCCCAATCAAATGTAAACTTGTGGGTAAAAGGTCATTACGAACGACGATACAGAACTACTCCCTCCGTCCTATAATATAAGAATGTTTTTTATACTGGTGTAGTATCAAAAACGCTCTTATATTATGAAACAGTGGGAATATTTTTTTAATGGCACAAGCAGCACATTCCCAACGAATGACGCGCCGGCATTCGAGGCTTCCAGCCAGAAAAGAAACGAAAAGGAAAAGACACACCGGTACCACACAGGATCACCAGTTTTTGCCTGGCTAGAACAGGAATGCTGGTGCTACACTTGCAGCCTCTCGTCGTAACGCCGCCCTAGTGCAGTAGCCCTTTTACCGGCGTCCATTTTTGCTGCAGACGCTATAGGTAGAGATGTTGGTTGTTCTTTTTTCTTGAAGAAGAGAAAGCAGAAAAGAAGGGAACGGAATAGCGAAACTATAGTTGGCCAAACGGGCCGTGCTAACTGGGCCGGCCCGGTAGCACGCAGGAACGGCACGGCCCAGGCACGGCACGGCCCGAGCTAAACGGGCTAGGCCCGGCACGCGGCACGTCATGGGCCATGCCTGGGCCTGGAGGCTGGGCACGCGGGCCGGCACGGCACGGCCCGTTTAAATTTTTTTTGGAATTTTTTTATATATATGACCTAAATTACAGCCCAATAGGCCTAAAATACAGCCCAACAGGCTAAAAATCAGATGGGCCAGCGTGCTAAACGTGCCACGGGCCGGCCCGTTTAATAATCAGGCCGTGCCTGGGCCAGAGAGCCACGCCCGTGGGCCCGCACGGCACGGCACGGCTATTAAACGTGCCACGGCGGGCCGTGCCGGGCCAGGCACGATTAGCACGGGCTGGGCCGTGCCGTGCCGGGCCGGCCCGTTTGGCCAGGTCTGAGCGAAACTGCATACTACAGCTCATGCATGCCATATGGGCAGCTGGGTGTGGGCGAGGCAGATGCCGGCACACGGCAACCTCATCCCACATGACGCCCATGTTCGGGGGCCCCACCTCCCCTCCGCGTAGTCTATTCTCATGTCTCCTGGCCTTCACCAATCCCATCGACTAGTAGACGCCTACGCCGGTGGCGCCGCGTAAGACTAGCCATAATGGATAATAATATACACTAGTACATACACATATCCCTACACTATATTACTATTTTTATAATGGGTAGTAACTTAAGTGTGGTAACATGCAAAGATTCATTTATTAGGTTATAAACTCATATTACATTGAGCCATATGATATTACAGTAACTAGCTAAGTTACTACAATTATCTTTCTCTTCATTAACTCATTACCACGTAAGCAAATTTATTAAATTAAACTTGATATTACTGCTGAAATTACTCTTACTATGGCTATGGCTAGTCTAAGCAAGCGCTGCGCGGTTCGGCTCCGCTCTGGACCGCGACTGTGTGGGCGTCTCCTCGCACCAGGTGCTGCGAGCCCGCGCCGCCGGAATGTGGCGTGGGACCCACGCTGCGGTGAGCGAGCCACCAAGGGGATGGGGATGGGCCGCACAACAGCACCACCTCGGCGACAACGACGGGCCTTTGTGCTGCCTGCTGGCTTGCACTTGGCTAAAAACCGCGTGCTAGCTACCTTGGCGGTTCCTTGACTCCTTCCAACGCGTACGGTATTTTCTGCTACATGACGAACCGGCCGCATTTGATTTTTCCTCCGCGTGTTGCGGCTCAGTCTCCTCGTGTACACAACGACGACATTCAAGCTGTTCCAACAGAATTCGGGGATGAGAAACGGAAAGGCTAACAAGCTGACGGTCTCTGAAAATGTGTGTGTTCAATCTAGGGAATGCTCACTGGTATGTTTTTTTTGTTCATTGTTTTTGAGATAGCTAACCACTCATGTCAAGTAGTGCTCACTGGTATGTTTGATCTCGTGTGAGAATTTCAAAGCAGGGACATGCGGCAAATTTGTTGTTTCCCATGTACTCTTCCGAAGGAACAATGCAAACATTTGCTCACATACACCATCTAGACGATTGACTCTATGCGTAGCATGACACCCTACGAACTACGATGCAGTATGGCAATTCACTTATAAGCATGTATGTCAACTCTTCTATGTCGCATGGCAATTCCGCCTATTGCAGCATGTCAAAAATTTAAACAATTGGACAAACCTTCCTCTTTCTTTTAGCCTGACAATTCTATCTACTGCGTCAAGGCAAATCCTAAAACACGACAATTTAATCATCTGCAGCATTGCAAATTCTTAACAATTTATTCTGCTAGCATAACAATTTTTTCTTTTTTCACATAGATTTTTTTAATAACATGACAAATATATCTGTTATAGTATGAAAATTCATAGAAAAATATACGTGGCATTTTTGAAAAATATTACACAATGTGCGTTACATAAACAAATGTCCATATAATTGACAAAAAAGTTTTTTACCATTAAAAAAGTGTGCGTGACATTTAAAAAATTGTTGACGCGTTCCAACAATATGTTTATGACATTTTTAGAAAATCTTTTGTACAATGTAAATAAATGTTTGCATAGATAAAAAAATGTTTCATATCATTTAGAAAAATGTTTCAACATGTATTTAAAAAAGTTTAACACATATTCAAAAACCCTGCTAGCATAACAATTCATTCTGCTAGCATAACAATTTTTCGTTTTTCACATAGCAATTTTTTTAATAACATGACAAATATATCTGTTATAGCATGAAAATTCATAGAAAAATATATGTGACATTTTTGAAAAATATTACACAATGCACGTTACATCAAAAAAATTTCATATAATTCACAAAAAAGTTTTTTACCATAAAAAAGTGTGCGTTACTTTTAAAAATTGTTCACGCGTTCCAACAATATGTTTATGACATTTTTAGAAAATCTTTCGTACAATGTAAATAAATGTTTGCATAGATTAGAAAAATGTTTCATATCATTTAGAAAAATGTTTCAACATGTATTTCAAGAAGTTTAACACATATTCAAAAACCCTGTAGAAAGACATATATCCCAAAAAATGTTTAAAACATGTACTTGAAAATTGTTAATCATGTATTTGAAAAATGTTAAATGTATATAAAAAATTTCTTAGACACATAAAAAAATGGAAAATGTGTATGAAAAAGATAAACATCGAAACATTTGAAAAAATGTTAATAATGTATCTAGAAATGTTAAATATGTATGAAAAAAGATCTTGGTGTATACAAAAAATGTGCAATGTGTATGCAAAAATTAGACATGTGTTGAAAAAAAGGAAAAGAAACAAAAAAAGAAAAGAAAGAGAAAAAACCCAATGCAAATCAGTGAAAGAACTAATAAAAAATCACAGAAAAAATTATGTTGCTCAACTACAGTATTGGGCTGGCCGAGTAGCTCCCGCGAGGAACAAAAGTCGAGAGGAAGTACAGGGCCATCCAAGCCCATAAAAGAGGAGCATGTGGGAGAGAGAGAGAGAGAGAGAGAGAGAGAGAGAGAGAGGGAGAGAGAGAGGGAGAGAGAGGGAGAGGGAGGGAGAGGGAGAGGGGGGGAGAGAGAGAGAGAGAGATGGTGTCCTCCGTAGAAGCTTCATGTGCTAAGATAGGTTATCTGCTTTTCTATTCCAGGCATTTGCGGGAGGCCGGAAAAGGAGCCACCATTTTAGCTTCTTCCTTTTTCTTACTATCCTATGGCTCTCAGTAATCCAACCACACATTTGCTTCCCCATAGTTCTTGGAGTTCGCTTTGGAGCTGGGAACAATGCATGCAGAGTGAATAGTTTTTGGGTATTGGAGGAAGGAAGACAGGAAGAACGAAGACCAAAGCCTTTAAAAAGATTTTGGTATCGCAAAGGTTGGTTTTTGTAGGTCCAAACAACAGCTTAATTGGTGCATGAATTAATTTAGCACGATAAGGAAACTGAATTTAGAAGACAATGTCTAGCTTCATTGGTGTTCTTGTCTCTGATCCATGGCTTCAGAGCCAATTCACCCAAGTGCAGCTTCGAACGCTCCAAACAAAAGTAAGCACTTTCTTGAGGCCACCCTTGATGCATTTTGAAAAGCCGCGTTGTTTTCTTTGCATAATTAATCACAATGCTACCTCTTATGTTCCACGGGATAGTTCACTTCCGCAAAGAGATCGGATGCTGAGCATGTAACTATAAAAGATTTGCCGCCAGTGATGGAGGAGCTTAGGGGCATTCAGGAGGTTCTAACCGAGGAGGATATCACAAACTTTTTGAGCGAGTCTTACCCTGATATGAACCAGTCAATCGAATTTGAGCAGTTCCTTAGGGTACATTGGATCATCTTGGCATACCTTTTGTTGATTCCAATTTTTTTGCAAAAAAAGATTCCACATTTTCACTCATGTATGAATCTTTTTGTCTGATGAGTTGTACAATCTTGCAATATGTTAGGAGTACTTAAGCCTTAAAGCTAAGGGAACCAGCAAATCAGGAGGCCAAAAGAACTTGAAGGGATCAGTGTCCTTTTTGAAGGCATCGACCACTACTCTCTTGCATGTCATTAATGAGTCTGAAAAAATTTCTTATGTCAATCATATCAATAATTTTCTCGGGGACGACCCTTTCCTGAAGAATTTCTTGCCATTGGATCCAACATCAAATGATTTATTTAATCTCATTGGGGATGGTGTTCTGCTTTGGTGAGATGGTCTTCTAAATGCGTATTGTATTCATTTAGTACCACAACATATCTTAATTTTGTTTTTTGTTAAAAAAATTCTAAAGCATTTATTTCCTTACCTTGTACTGAATCAGCAAGTTGATCAACATTGCTGTTCCCGGCACAATAGACGAGAGAGCGATCAATACAAAGAAGGATTTGAATCCATGGGAGAGGAATGAGAACCACACTCTTTGTCTCAACTCTGCCGAGGCCATTGGTTGTACTCTAGTTAACATTGGGACACAAGATCTGATTGAAGCCAGAGTATGTTTCCATGTTTTATTGCATCAGTACAGTTTATTAATATTTCTCAAGTTCTTCTCTTTTGTTACTATTGATCTTGATCTATGACTTTCCTTCGTTTACTATTTAAGTTTGAACTAGCAAACCAAAGTACAGGATGAACGATACAAAGTAGCGAGGGAGCCCTCTTACACAACATATCCCGGGATATCCAGACAACCTAAAAGGACACGACTACATTAACGAAACATAATATAAGCATGCATGAATACAACATCAAGAGGAGAAACGAGGATAAGGGTCTTCACCCAGAATCCTTGCATGGAGAGAAGAACCACAACAACGTCCTCCATAGAAGCACAACACCCGCGGTCGTCGACGCCAAAGCGTGGATCTTTCACTCAGTAGCTCACTAGTGTCACCATGATGCACCCAGAACCACCGCGATGAGCACAAGCCACCAGATACAGACCTGGTCGACGCCACTGCCCATAATAGAGAACGCGTCAGGGCCACGCACGGCTACACCGCTCGCCGCCCAGTCGACCAAGAGACATAGCCACCCCTGCCTCCATGATGCTTGTCAAAGACCCAAAACAAGCGGACTACCATAAGGGGCTGCCGCCCCGACATGGATGCTCCTAGACACTGCCAACCATCCATCTCATGACCACACAACCATGATAGGAGTGAATGACACCTCCATACACTCCTAGCCCGACATCAATCACCGGATCTGAGTCGGTGCCTCCACGGTAGGAAGCGCCCACACCTACCTCCTAGTCGGTTCCTGGTGGACCGGGGAGAATACAACCCAGTGACTGCTGACGGCCGACACGGAGCAAGATCAAACGCTGCCATTCGCCGGCCACCGGTGTCGATCCGTTCGACGACACGACAACGCTGGAAAAGCCCAACACGGACCAACGTCACCAACACACACCAGAGAAGAGCACAACGCAAGGTAACCCAACGAAACCAAATCACTCTGTCGTACCTGCACGCTGCTGGGCGTTGCCCACCACCTCGAACCAGATCAACACCGCCCGCTTAGGCCAACTCCAACGCACGACCACAAACAGACATTGGTTTTGTCCGAATTTCTTCTGTTTGGGGTCGGAATGGGGCTGTGTCCGCCCGGATTTGGGTTTGCGTCGGCCGGGCGCCCAACACGCGGCCGCATCTCGCCCACAGACATTTTTTCCTCATTTACTTATTATTTTCACCAACATTTTTTGTGATACATTGGAATACATTCACCAAATCTTGGCTAGAATAACAAGCCCAAAGAAAACAAGAACTACGAGAAAGCATTTTAAAAGATATCCAACTTCTATAACTGCTCCGTAAGTTGGATTAGTGCCTTCTTGATGCATTGGTTATTGATATGCGGAGTCTTGATCTTGAATGCTTCTTTCTTCTTCGCGTATAAAGAAATAGACGTTGCTTCTTCGCATCTAGTCTCATCTATAGCCTCTATTCTAGCAACAAGTGCACGAACATCTATTAAATTGCGCTCTATCAATAGATCGATGTATTCTTCTTTCCAATACCAAAAGTTGCATCCATCCTACACAATAAATATTTGAGTGTAAGTAAAACTAGCCTAATCCGAGCACAACCAAAGCTAAAGTAACACACACCCCATCGTTTGAGCACTTGATGAACACCCATCCAAGATGTTCCGGCGTTGTAGACACGCGGCGCAAGACCTTCCTTGGGCAATTGTCGCACTTTATTGGTGGCAACGGAGCGCCGACGAGCCTTTGGGCCAGCACCAAGCTCGAATGGCCGCCGTTCATGTATTTGCCGGTGAACCGTCGATGGGGTAGATCTGAGCGGCTACAGGCGGAGTCAGTACCTGCATGCGGCCTAGGGTCGTTGTTGGGGCTGCGTAGATCGGTACCCGGCCAGTCCATGGCGCGCCGCGGCCTCCAGTGGCCTGCCGCGCACAAATCCAGCTAGATCCGCTCCAAATTCGGCCGCCGGTTGCGTTGAAGGCAGAGGCGAGGGGTTGGACAGCTCGTGGTGTGGAGAGCACGTGGTCATGATTGGCAGTTACACGGCCGCGGAGGAGGTGGCTAGGGACGAGAAGGGAGAGGGGAGGGGTGTGCGGCCGGAGTTTGGGGGAAGGGGAATAGAAAAAGGGACGGGTGTGTCACCGACAGGCGGACCAAGGACAGATAAGGGCACGCGTCGCGACCTTCTGTGCATGTGTGTTTCACCACAAACTCGGCCTAAACTTGGGCCAAGAATGGACCGGAAGCGGACCGAGAACGGACATTTGTCGGTTTGCTTCTGCGCGTGGCGACACTGTTTCTGCCCGTTTACCCCAAATGAATGGGGATGAACGATTTGGGGTCATTGCCTTGGAGTTGCTGCAGCAACCCGCATCACACCGCCACCAAACCACAGCAGCACACTCCACACTGCCCCATGCCCGCATCACCGGCTGGAGGACCCCAGACAACACCGCCACTGACCGCCACCAGGACCGAGCCAATCCTCACCTATCGGAGTGGAAGCCCGGAGCTTGCCTGAGCACAAACTCTTGGTCAAAACCACCTCCGTCGCACAAGGGGTCCACACGCTGCTGGCCCGGACAGGAGAAAGGAGGACACCATCACCGCCTGCACCCCGCCATCGAACGCGAGCCGCCACGGCCATGCCGTCGACCAGTGCAACCACCAAGAGCCAGAAGAAAGGATCAGGGCAGACCGCCGCCATTGTCAAGAGCTCCACCACGACCCAACCTACCACCAGACAGTCTAGTGCCAAAGCAGCCACACCAGGCCGCCGCCGCGAACCACGCCGCACGCCAACCACCCAACAATAGATCCGTCCAGATCTGGCCGGAGGTCAGCCTACACGCATCCACTGGGAGGAAGACCTCCCGCAACCGCCGCACCTCGAGCGACCCCTAGGACATCGACGCAGAGACACTTGACGACCACCCCGAAGTGCCCCATGGCAGCCAACGCCGCTACCGGAAGGCGGCATCCTGCGCCAGTCGTTCGTCGTGCGGAGAGGCCCTGCCGCTGCCGCACCAACCGGCGGCGGCGGTGGAGGATAGGTAGGAAGGATGGGGGCTACCCCAGAAGCTAGATTTCCGTCCGCGTCGAGCTCGGGTGGGTGATTTTTTGTTATTAGCCTGTCACCAAACATAAAAGAAGTTGAGTTGGTTTTCAGGGAAGGGTAAATACAATACATAATAACATTTCTGGACTAGGTTGTGCATATCTTTGAAGTGCACAATGTAGGTAGTTGTAAATTTTATCAAATTAATCTTTGGGGAGCTTTCTATTTTGAGGCTCTTAACCTTTTTGGTATCGACAATTTCTTGGACAGAAAAATGTTATCTCTACCAGAAACATAGCTGTTCTTTGCAACGGATAAAAACGTAGCCGGTCATCTTAAGGCGTTGTCATCGGCCTGGTCTAGTTCACAGAATGGTTTATATACAATGTCTCTACAAGCACAAGTTCTCAGCTCCATTTTTATTTAGAGGATTTTCAGGGAGGTGGTTATATTGTTTATATAGAAACAAGCTTTGTTTTGTTAGTGTCTCAATTAGTTTCCTTAACTGTTACAGGTTTTTTAGGAAGGTAGAAAAGAGTGTGTGTGCTTATTTTATTAAATTCTTAGAAGCTTCCTTGTGTCTCAATTAGTTTTTGTTGTCATAAATTTTCCAAAAAGTGGGAAAGAGGGGTTCCTCATTACATTGTTAGAATTTTAGGATTACAGAAAAGAAAGATATGATGGGATATGTCGTACCATCGCCAACTCACATGTTATGTACAAGTAAAGATTCTAGCAATATATTTATTATTCGAAAATCATTCTACTTTGTACCGCTGAAGTATTTTTCCTTTTTCAGCCTCATCTAGTTCTTGGTTTGCTATCCCAAATCATAAAGGTGTGTTTTCTACAACCACCATCACTGAGTTAGTTACTAAATAATTTTTAAGCAATATAGTGTTACCTAGAACATTGATGAATGCTATCTTTACAAATTGTTTCGTTGGACTTCTCTCAGATACAACTCTTAGCTGATTTGAATCTGAAGAAAACACCTGAGTTGTTGGAGTTGGTGGCTGATGATAACAGCAAGGTTCAAATCATCGAGAGAATTTGTATGTACATGCATGTGCATTAGCAAAGTTTGGATAATTATGTTACATGATGTTATACAGGAAGTAGAGGATCTTGTCAACTTAGCACCAGATAAGATGTTGCTCAAATGGATGAACTTCCATATCAAGAAAGCAGGGTACAAGAAAACTGTAACAAATTTCTCTACTGATGTTAAGGTATGTATATCATTTGTATTCAACTATTCATGGATATTACACCTATTATAAGACAAAACAGACCTGAAAAATGCACAACCTCTATGCAATTTTTTCATACCGACGGTAAATATTGTGATTTTTTTGCGAGAATAAACACTGTGACTTTTATGGCATGTTTATGTAGCCGTGTTAAATCATTCTATGATATTGACGGCTATTTCAGAAATGCTAATATAAAAAATTTCATTATGCTTTTGTATGATGTATTTGTAGGATGGTGAAGCGTATGCTTACCTTCTCAGTGCCCTTGCTCCCGAGCATAGCTCAACAACCCTGATAGAAACTACAGATCCTAAAGAAAGGGCAAAGAAAGTACTTGAAACTGCCGAAAAGCTTGATTGTACAAGATATGTAACATCTAAAGATATTGTTG
This sequence comes from Triticum aestivum, assembly GCF_018294505.1. Lineage (NCBI taxonomy): Eukaryota > Viridiplantae > Streptophyta > Magnoliopsida > Poales > Poaceae > Triticum > Triticum aestivum. The sequence goes on from NC_057809.1 coordinate 326,830,155, forward strand.
AGGGTTCAGCAAATCTGAACTTGGCATTTGTTGCAGAAATATTCCAGCACAGGTATTGATCTCTCCTTGTCCTCTCTTCTGATAAATCTGTTTTGGCCCCTTAGGGTTTCATGCAAGAAACTAAAAGAAATATCATCATTTTGTGAGGATTTGTTCCACCTGTTATATGTGTCTTAAAACACAAATAAATCAAAACAACTTTGTAACTGTGGAAATGTCGTTGTTTCAAACATTTTCTCTAGGTTAATGGATATTATGAAATGATTTAAAACTTGTGCAGAAATGGTTTATCATCGAACAATGTGGCTCCTGTCATCGAAGATACCCCTGGTGATGTTAGGACAGGGTTAGTCATTTCGATCAACAGCTTAGCCTTGAAATATATTTTTGGCATCTTACACACGTTCATTTCCAGATCCGTTCTGCTGGTGGTGCTTGACAAAACAAAAAGCTATGTTTCCTTGATTCTTTCCACTGCATATGGTATTTTTTGCTACCTGATGAACCAGTCGCATTTGTTTTTTCTCTACCTCCGGCGAAATTTTCCAAGGGGTTCAAACAGAATTCCACGAGAAAAACCGGAATAGCTAATGAGCTGACGTTTTCTAGAAGTGTTCTTTTTCTAGGGAATGCTCTCTGGTATATTTGATCTCGTGTGCGAACCTCAAAGCAGTGACATGTGGCAATTTTTGTTGTTTCCCATGTACTCTTTCGAAGGAACAATGCAAACATTCGTTCACATACACCATCCAGAGAGAAGGACTCCGTGTGTAGCATGGAACCCTACAATGTAGCATGGCAATTTACTTATAAGAATGTATAACAACTCTTCTATGTACACAACAATTCATCCTGTTACCGCATGGCAATTTATTTAACATGTGGGCAAGTCTTCCTTTTTCTTTAGCCTGGCAATTCTCTCTACTGCATTATGACAAATCCCTGGAACGCATGGAAAATTACTCTACTGCAGCAAGGAAAATTATTAACAAACCTTTTCGCTAGCATGACAATTTTTCTCTTTCACATGGCTTTCTATAATAGCATGATAAATATATCTGTTATAGCACGCAATCATGTGCGTTCTCTGGGCATGGTTTTTTGAGGGAACGAGTGGCTTTTTGAGGGAACACTCCATGACGGTGCATTTTCTCAAGCATGCCTCATGCAGGGTTTTCTCAAACATGCCTCACGCAAGGAACGTCCATTCGCTTGGATACTAACAGTGCAAAATACCAACAGTTCCCTTGGGTAGGGGTCCAAGCGTAACTAGAAGTCTCAGATCGGAGGTCGCACAAAGATTGACCCAGGTTTGGGCCTCCATAGAGTAATACCATACATCATGCTTGCTTTTGTTATTCATAGTGGAGGGGTACCTCGTGCAAGGGATTACAATGGTTTATGAGGTTGCTACCGAAAGTTTCTATATGAGATTAGATGCCCTAGATGGTTCCCCGACCTCCATTTATATAGGCAAGGAGGTCAAGGGTTTACACGAAGGTAGATGCAATATTCAGCGTTGTAGCCCTTGTCTTGGAGGGCTAGAAGGTCTTTGACGCTCCCTTAGGGCTCCCTTACCCTGGGCCTAGTGGGCCCCTAATAGATACGAGGCCGGCCCCCCTTGAGGGAGCCACTTAGTCCCCGAACGTGGCGGAGGTCGCGGGAGAAGTCTTTAAGACCGCTAACGGGCTCTTGTCTTCTTATTTATGCAGCTCCTTCTTCTGGGAGCTCGGTCGAGGAGTTGTTAGTGATTACTTAATTGGGCCCTTGGAAGCTTGTTATTTATGGGATATCATAATCTTGAACCCGCCCATGGGGGCGAGCCGTAGTTGTAGCATCACGGGCCCCCATGTTCTCTTAGCCTTTCTCATGGTATGGGGAGAATTTGGCCTACCCCTGTCTTTTGCGATGAGCCACGCCCGCAAACTGCCTTGTCAGCACCAATCTAGGAGCCAGTTGGGTCTTCGCTCATTACGGCAAACTTGCCCATGATTCACAGAGTGGCAACTGTAGCAGAAAGTGGGGGCACATGGCCCATTGGGATGCCTCGATTCCTGGCGCGCCCTGTGGTTGGACATACGAGTGGAGAAGAGAGGAAGATGTTTCCATTTCACTCCTATCTTTGTCATTGCGCCCCAGCTCAAGCATCTTTCTCCTGGCCTCCACCATTGTGACATTCATGGTCTTCGGGCTCGCAGTTTCTTCTCGTGAGCGGAAAGCCATGGGAAGGACGAGCTCGACCTCCCGTGGTCATGGCAGAGGTGTGTAGGCGACTGAGGGAGTCCTGGACTAAGGGGTCCTCAGGCGTCCGGCTTGTTAGCCATGGGCCGGACTGATGGACTGTGAAGATGCGAAGACCGAAGACTGTACCCATGTCTGGATGGGACTCTCCCTGGCGTGAAAGGCAAGCTTGGTGAACGGATATGTAGATTCCTTTCTTTGTAACCGACCTTGTGTAACCCTAGATCCTCCTCATGTCTATATAAACCGGAGGACTTAGTTCGGATAGGAGACTCATTATCATAGCCATACAAGCTAGACCTCTAGGGTTTAGCCATTACGATATCGAGGTAGATCAACTCTTGTAATACTCATATTCATCAATATCAATCAAGCAGGACGTAGGGTATTACCTCCATAGAGAGGGCCCGGACATGGGTAAACATCGTGTCCCTTGTCTCCTGTTACCATCGACCTTAGACGCACAGTTCAAGACCCCCTACCCGAGATCCGCCGGTTTTGACACTGACATTGGTGCTTTCATTGAGAGTTCCACTGTGCTGTCGCCAAAAGGTTTGATGGCCCCTTCAATCGTCCATAATGACGCTGTCCAAGGAGAAACTTTCCTCCCCGGATAGATCTTCATGTTCGGCGGCTTCGCACTGCAGGCCAATTCGTTTGGCCATCTAGAGCAGATCGAAAACTACGCCCCTAGCCATCAGGTCAGATTCGGAAGCCTGAACTATGTTGCAGACATCCGTGGAGACTTGATCTTCGCCGGATTCAAGACCGCCGTAGCCGCTCCCGGTCACCCCGTTGATCATGACCTAAATCTGTCATCAGGCCTCATTCAGGAGATTGCTCCTATAACCGCTCTGGCCCTAGATCCGGAGCAAGCTGCGCCATCCAAGGACGGGAGGATCAACCCCACCATGGAGGCCACAGATTCCACGGCGTTGGAGCCGCACATAGACTTAACCTCTCATGGTGTCTTTGTCAGCGGTACTCCGGACTCATCTCCGGCCGTAAGTTTCGAACCATGTGAGCCCGCGGACGCCGAGCTTGATCGTTTATCGATCTTCGAATTTGGCGCTCTAGACATCTTCCAGCACTCGCCTTTGGGCGATGTGCTAAACTCCTTAAAGAACCTGTCCTTGGCAGAGGACTCACAGCCGAACTATATCCGGTTCGAACTAGGGGCTGATGGTGGAGAATTTTGCTTCCCGCCCACCACCCACTTCGTCGCCACGGTCGAGGATTTCACCAACACACTTGATTATGACTCCGAGGACATCGACGGTATGGAGGATGATGCCGGAGAAGAAGGAGGCCTAGAACCCGCCGTTCACCGGACGCTGGACGACCACTTCCTCGTATGATGTATACATGGTGGATGCACCAAAGGAGAACAACAACAATGACAAGGAAGATCCAGTCGAGGATAAACCTTCCGAAATACAATCCAAGCGCCGGCGTCAGCGGCACCGCTCTAAGTCACGCCGCAGTAAAGACAGCAACACCGGCACAGGAGAAGATAATACTCCAGAAGGTGCTGAGGACAACGAAGACCCCGTTGAAACAGCTAATGAACAAGATGAACGGGAAGATGGGCAGGCTAGCCCTGGCAAGTAGGCCACGCATGAGGACTCAGAGGATGGATGTTATCGTCCGCTCTCCGAGGATGAGGCGAGCCTCGGCACCGATGATTTCATCGTGCCCGAGGAACCTCTGGAGCAGGAGCGCTTCAAGCGCCAGCTAATCGCTACTGCAAGGAGCCTGAAAAAGAAGCAGCAACAACTTCAAGCTGACCAAGATCTGCTCAATGATAATTGGATTGATGTCCTAGCAGCCGAAGAATACGGCCTCGAGCGCGCAACCAAAAGCTATCCAAAGCGCAAATTGCTACCTTAGTTTGACGAGGAGGCGCCGGAATACATACCTCCATCGTACAATGCGGCTGACCGACCACCACATGGTCGAGACAAAACGACAACTCACGCTGAACACCAGCCAGCCCCGCCTCAGCGCACAGGTAGAGGTAAATTAGCCCACGGTCATACATATGACCTCTGGCAAAACCTGAACAATAAAGCAGGACATACTAGATCAATCTATGGATCGCGAGGATGTGCCTCGACAATCGACGACGGCCACCTGTTCAAACGTGACAAACTTAGTCATGCACGGGCTAAAAACCGCAGATGGACTCCATCAGAGCTACGTCGCAATACGGCCCGATATAGAGGCGCCGCACACCCTCATTGCTTCACCAATGAGGTCCTCGGTCATGAATTCCCAGAAGGGTTCAAACCCATGAATATAGAATCATACAATGGAACCACGGACCCCGCGGTTTGGATCGAAGACTTCATTCTCCACATTCATATGGCCCGCGATGATGACCTCCACGCTATCAAATACCTCTCTTTAAAACTCAAGGGGCCAGCTCGGCACTGGCTCAACAGCCTGCCTGCAAATTCTATTGGCAGCTGGGAGGACTTGGAAGAGGCCTTCCTCGGTAACTTCCAAGGCACATACGTTCAACCTCCAGATGCTAATGACTTAAGCCATATAGTTCAACAGCCCGGAGAGTCCGCCAGGAAATTCTGGACTAGGTTCTTAACTAAAAAGAACCAAATCATCGATTGTCCGGATGCCGAAGCCCTAGCAGCCTTCAAACATAGCATCCGCGAAGAAAAGGAAGGGGGAGACCACCGCCGCTAGTGAATTGCAGCATGAGGCCGACGTGGTCGTCAGCTTGTGGTCTCGCTCCCTTGCCTCAGATGGAGAGGTCCAGAAGCTGAAGGAAGAAGGGTCATTCCCTCTGCATTTTGCCTACCAAATTCCTCTATTGATGGAGAGTTCACTGGCGCCGCATCCCGGTGAGCGCATGGTCCACCTTAATTTTTTCGTTCGAGGGCTCGACTTCCCCCTATTCGTGCAGGGGCTTCTTTTTTCTTTGCTTGTCAACTTCACCACCTTAATCCACGAGCATTCTCCATATCACGAACTTCATCACATTCTGCGAAGGCTTCCTGGGGACCGCCGCCCATTTTAACTTGTTCCGTCGGTACTTTTGTGTCAAGGCGCAAATGCGCGGGGGCATCGTCTGTGATCTTTAGAGGGGTGAGCATCTAACTGCGGGCTCTCACTCCATTCTTCCCTATGGACCTCCCGAAGTCGATGGGGACCTGAAGTGGTTTTATGTGTCCGGGCTTTAAGACAGCCTGTCGACCTTGTTTGGCGGCTCCCCGACACGCTTGAACTCTTGGGAGTCCTCAGACGATCTCCCTAATGACGCCGAGCTACTAATGGCTGCCACTACTCGCTTAAAGGTGAGAGGCTTGAAGGAGGTTCACATTGCACGGACCTGGGTGGAGCTCTATGTGCTTCCTCTGCAAGCCCGTAATGAGTTGCCGATGCCTTGGGGGACGATGGCTCATCCTTGTTTCTTGGAGAAATGGAGAACGAGTCCACCGCCAATGTCCGCAGAGGGCCTCTCAATTCAATCCGCTGTGAAGAGGTTGCGGGCCTGGCAGGATCCAAGGATGCCCCTCTAGCCAGGCACTGGAGGCGCCGATGTTACGCCAACCCCGAGACGACCCATGCTCCCTCGAAGCTCATGGCACCAGTGCTAGTACCAGTGCCAAGGAGGCAGAAGCTTGTTGATCCCGCCTGCTATGTTTCCATCGCTTCAAGGTTTTCTCGTGATGAAGCTCTTGGTGATGTTTAGTTTCACCTTCATAGGGAGAGCGTGGCCCTTGAGGGCTTGTCCTCCGTCACGGGGTAGCCGAAGGCGGATAAAATAGAGTTGCAAGGCATATCCTAGGGGATTCCCGAGGATATCACCCCACTTCGCTTGTAAGGTTTTGTAGTTATTGTCGTCTTTCTGTCTTATGTTGAACTGCTCGACCTTTGCGCCCTTTCGACTTTGGCTCATGATTGGTTTCACAATCGTAGAAGTCGCCATAGGGTCCTCGTCCGGGCCTAATCAAAGCCTGGCCATCACGGGACCTCTAGCCGATCTCCAGGCAGCCCCGTCTTCGGGTGGAGCCAGTGGTATCCCTACTATGCAGGTCACGCCCCACCATGAGACTGGTGATTGGGGCTGCTGCCACCTGCCCATTTGCTCATGTAGCTCCTCGCCATTGGTTGCTACGGTGGCGAGCGCATAGGATGTCCTTGGGAAGCTGAGTGCTGCACTGGAGGGACTTGGAGGTTTGGCCGAGACTAGTTGTCAGGCGAGGGCTTCTATTGATTTCTTATTGTGACTCCAGTAGTAGTCCCCGAGGCTGGGTCTGATGTCCGTTGCGGACTCGCGCCCAACCTTTTTGTGGTTGTTGAACCTTTGTCTTTCCTTGTCTTTTCATAGAGGTTGGAAGGCCTAGAGGGTCACCAACCTATGCAGGCAAATAGACACACAATGGTAGGAGAACACCCGCATGTCCAAGCTTGTGGCGGGGGTTGTTCATAAATCTCTCTTTAGTACTTGTTTAAACTACAAGGCACGAGAAGTTTGGCCCGCCGGCGCCCTAGCTCCCCCGCGCCCCAGCCCCCTAATCGCCGGCAGCCACTCTGGCCGCCGTCGGCCACCTCCTTGTCACGTCGGCCGCTACTCCGGCGCCGTCACCCACCTCCCCAAGGCCTCTCCCTCCCCCTCATCTCCGACTGTAGGTGGCAGGCCCCGTGAGCGTCGCTGGATAGAATCCAGCCCGTCTTCGGCGGAGTCCGACTGCAGGGCACGGTCCTACCGCCTCACCCTTTGCTCCTCGCCCGCCCTCCCCCATCCTGCTCCACGACCCTCGCCGCCCACCGTGTGCCTCAGACTCTGCTCTAAGGTGCACTGCATCATGCACAAGGCTAAGGCCGGCCCCGTAGATGGTGGTGGATGGGAGGTCGCCATGGGCTAGCGCGGCCTGCGTCGCCGCCGGCGGGACGACCACGTCAGCCGCGTTTGCAGCCCACCATCCCCTCCGCGCCCTGGGGAGTGCCCGCATTGCCTCGGTACCCATCACCCCCGATCTGAGTGCCGGAAGATGTGCGCTATCGTGGCTGCCGCTTCTTCGGCCACATCACGAGATTCTGCACGCCTGATGTCGCTTGAAGCTACGTTGGTATTTACTCAAAGAGGAAGGGATGATGCAGCACAGCGGTGGTAGGTATTTCCCTCAGATATAAAACCAAGGTTATCGAACCAGTAGGAGAACCAGACAACACAACATAAACGACACCTGCACACAAATAACAAATACTCGCAACCCGACGTGTAAAAGGGGTTGTCAATCCCTTTCGGTTAATGGCGCCAGAAACTGGCAAACGGACGTGAGAGAGTTGTAAATATTGATAGACCGAACAGGAAAAAAATAAATTGCAGCAAGGTATTTTTGGTTTAACAAATCTGAAAATAAAAGACAAATAAAATAGACCGCGAAGGCAAATAATGTGAGAAAGAGACCCGGGGGCCGTAGGTTTCACTAGTGGCTTCTCTCGAGAAAAATAGCAAACGGTGGGTAAACAAATTACTGTTGGGCAATTAATAGAACTTCAAATACTCATGAGGAATCCACGCAATGAATATAGGCATCACGTCCAAGATTAGTAGACCCACTCCTGCCTGCATCTACTACTATTACTCCACACATCGACCGCTATCCAGCATGCATCTAGTGTATTAAGTTCATGGAGAAATGGAGTAATGCAATAAGAACGATGACATGATGTAGACAAGATCTATCTATGTAGAGATAGACCCCGTCGTTTTATCCTTAGTAGCAACGATACATACGTGTTGGTTCCCCTTCTGTCACTAGGATCAAGCACCGTAAGATCGAACCCACTACAAAGCACCTTTTCCCATTGCAAGATAAATAGATCAAGTTGGCCAAACAAAACCCAAATATCAGAGAAGAAATACGGGTCTATAAGCAATCATGCATATAAGAGATCAAAGAAACTCAAATAACTTTCATGGATATAAAAAGATAGATCTGATCATAAACTCAAAGTTCATCCAATCCCAACAAACACACCACAAAAAGAGTTACATCATATGGATCTCCAAGAGACCATTGTATTGAGAATCAAACGAGAGAGAGGAATCCATCTAGCTACTAACTACGGACCCGAAGGTCTACAAAGAACTACTTACGAATCATCGGAGAGGCACCAATGGAAGTGGTGAACCCCTCCATGATGGTGTCTAGATTGGATCTGGTGGTTCCGAACTCTGCGGCGGCTGGAATTGATTTTCGTCGACTCCCCTATGGTTTCTGGAATATTGGGGTATTTATAGAGCAAAGATGCGGTCCCGGGGGCACCCGAGGTGGGCACAACCCACCAGGGCGCGCCCTGGTGGGTTGTTCTCTCCTCGGAGCACCCCCAAGGCGCAACCTTGGCCCATTAGATGTCTTCTGGTCCATAAAAATTCTCCGTAAAGTTCCGTTGCATTTGGACTCCATTTGGTATTGATTTTCCGCGATGTAAAAAACATGCAAAAAACAACAACTGGCACTTGGAACTATGTCAATAGGTTAGTACCAAAAAATGATATAAAATGACTATAAAACTTCCAAGATTGATAATATAACAACATGGAACAATAAAAAATTATAGATACGTTGGAGACGTATCAGCATCCCCAAGCTTAACTCCTACTCGTCCTCAAGTAGGTAAGTGATAAAAACAGAATTTTTGTTGTGGAATGCCGCCTATCATGTCATATCGTATTCTTTTCTTTATAGCATGGACATTTGGACTTTTATATTGTTCAAAGCAATAGTCTAGTTTTGACATGATAACTTAAATACTCAAGCATATCAACAAGCAACAATGTCTTTCAAAATATCAACGCTAAAATAAGCTATCCCTAGCCCATCATGCTCAATCATTATTCCATTCATGAAACACACTCGCATATTAGCTACACCCAATGCTCAAGCATGATCATAGTGCCTCCTAGTTGGTGCTTTTGTAAGAGAAGATGGAGACTCAAATTCATAATAAAAAATTGCATAAAGTAAAAGAAAGGCCCTTCGCAGATGGAAGTAGGGATTTGTACAGGTGCCAGATCTCAAAGCGAAAAACTTAGAGATAAAAACATTTTGGGAGGTGTGTCCTTCCCACCAACGAAAATGACTTAAAGTTCCCAACACTTTCCATGCTAGATATATCATAGGCGGTTCCCAAACAGAAAATAAAGTTTATTCCTTTTTCCACCATACTTTCACTTTCCATGGCTAACCGTATCAACGGGTGCCTTCCATACCAACACTTCACAAGGAATTTATTATTTGACAACATAAAGTAAATTCATTTTTTTCATATCAGGACTAGGCATCCTTAATACCTTTGCCTTACTCTCGTGCAATGACAAGTGAATAAACACTCATCGTGAGAATAACACATCTAGCATGGAAAATATTAGCCACCCCTCACCGCGCCGCGAGCGAAGCGAACACGCAAAAGAGAAGTTTATTTTGAAAATTAGAGATGGCACATACAAATTTGCTTAGAACGCCAAAAGAATACCGCATATAGGTAGATATAGTGGAATCATGTGGCAAAACTGGTTTAAAGGTTTTTGGATGCACAAGTAGTGATCATACTTCGTGCAAAATGAAGACTAGCAAAAGATTGAGAAGGACCAACCAAGAAACGAATAATCTCATAAGAGAGCATTAAGCATAATTAAGACTGAATAATGCACCACAAGTAGGATTTAATTTCGTTGCCTAATTATTGACTTTTGTGCTTGCATAGGGAATCACAAACCTTAACACCAATATTCTTACTAAAGCATAATTACTCATCAACATAACTCACATATCACATCATCGTACCTCAAAACTATTACTGAGAATCAAGTTTATTTTGTCTAGTGATCTTCATGAAAGTTTTTATTATATCCTTCTTGGATATCTAGCACTTTCGGACTAATTTTCATATGTTGCTTTCGATAAGCTCAAAGAAATATAAGTGAAGATCATGAGCATAAAATTTCTTTCTCTCAAATTAATTTAAGTGAAGCAAAAGAGAATTTCTTAAAAAATTTACTAACTCTCAAATAAATCTAAGTGAAGCAAAAGAGCATTTCTTAAAAAATACTAAAGCACACCATGCTCAAAAAGATATAAGTGAAGCACCAGAGCAAGTCCATAGCTCTAAGAAATTTAAGTGAAGCATATAGAGCAATTCTAACAATTCATGACATAACTTTGGCTTTCTCAAATAGTTGTGTCCAGCAAGGAATCAAGACTTAAAACACAAAATAAAACAAGTAAAGACTCATATCATACAAGAAGCTCCAAGAAAAACACATAGTATATGACGAATAAAAATATAGCTTCGAGTAAAATACCGATGGTCGTTAGAAGAAAGAGGGGATGCCACTCGGGGGCATCCCCAAGCTTAGTTGCTTGCTCTCTTTTGGATAATAGCTTGGGATACCGGGGCATCCCCAAGCTTAGGCTCTTCTTACTCCTTATTCCTTCATCCATCGTAAGATAACCCAAAACTTGAAAACTCCAATCACACAAAACTCAACAAATGCCTTCGTGAGATCCGTTAGTATAAGAACAAATCACTACTATAAGTTCTATAGTAAACCGATTCATATTTTGTTCTTGCATTATATCTACTGTATTCCAACTTTTCTATGGCAAAAACTCATCAAAGAAAACCATAGAGCCATCAAAACAAGCACACAACGCAAAGAAAACAGAATCTGTCAAAATAGAACAGTGTGTAAGAATCTGGGTGTTTTGAATACTTCCGTAACTACAAAAAATCTAAAAACTTAGGATGACCTTAGCGATTTTTATATAGATGTACTGCAAAAGGAATGGGTATTTTATCACTCCCTGATTCAAAATGGGAATTATTTTCGCGAGCGCAAAAGTTTCTGTTTTTTCAACAAGATCAAACAACTATCACCCAAGAAGATCCTAAAGGCTTTACTTGGAAAAAACACTAATTAAAACCTAAAAACACAATCATAACAGTAGCATAATTTTTGAAACACTCAATAACAGGAAGCAAAAAGTAAAAATAAATTTTATTCATTGGGTTGCCTCCCAACAAGCGCTATAGTTTTACGCCCTTAGCTAGGCATAAAGCAAGGATCTATGTTTTGTCATCCTTGGTTCGAGATCCATAAGAGGCCCTTATGATTGATTCATATAGTGGCCTAATTATTGTTCTAGGGAAGTGTTCCATACCCTTCCTCAAAGGGAATTGGAACTTAATATTGCCTTCTTTCATATCAATCACCGCACCGATAGTGCGTAAAAACGGTCTACCAAGAATAATTGGACCAGACGGATTGCAATCAATATCAAGAACAATAAAATCTATGGGCACATAATTCCTATTTTCAAGAATAAGAACATCATTAATTCTTTCCATAGGCTTTCTAATAGAAGAATCCGCCAAGTCCAAATTCAAAGAACATGATTCAATATTGGTAAGACCAAGCACATCACATAAAGATGTCTGAATTGTAGAAACACTAGAACCCAAATCACAGAAAGCAAAGAACTCATAATTTTTAATATTGAATTTGATAGTAGGTTCCCATTCATCATGCAATTTTCTAGGAATTGAAACTTCTAATTCCAACTTTCCTTCTAAAGCTTTCATCATAGCATCAACAATATGTTTAGTAAAATCTTTATTTTGTTCATAAGCATGGGGTGAATTTATCATGGATTGCAACAAAGAAATACAATCAATCAAAGAGCAACTATCATAATTAAAATCTTTGTAATCCAAAAGAGTGGGCACATCACTAGCTAAAGTTTTGACCTCTTCAAACCCACTTTTATCAATTTTCTCAACAAGATTTTCACCCTCCGAATCATCGGGACACCTTCTAACTAAAGTTGACTCTTCTCCAGTCCCTTTTTCATCAATCTTAACTTTACTAAACAACGAATCAATAGAGGAAACACTAATCATTTTAAGATCTTCATCATTTTTGTCTTCTAACGAGATCGGTTTAGCGGCCATTTGATTTACTCGGGTAGCTTGCACATTGGATATTTTTCCTAGCAAAGTTTCGGCAAAAGCATACTTAGATTGGAGATTGCAAACTTCTCTACCAATATCATCAAGTTTTTTTGTTATAGCATCAAGCACAACAAAGTGCTCCTTAAGTTATTCAGTAAAATACTTATTATGCTCAAATTGTGTAGTCATATATTACTTAGTACTTTTCTCAATTTTAAGCAAAATATTTTGGTAAGGAACATCATAATATTTTCTTTGAGGCATCATGACTACGCAAACAAGAGCACATGCAAAAACAGATCCGATAAGAAAACATCAAACGAAAAAGAGGGGCGAATAAAACGACAAATTTTTTTGAAGTGGGGGGAGAGGAAAACGAGAGGCAAATGGCAAATAATGTAAATTGCGAGGAGATGAGATTTGTGATTAGGAACTTGGTATATGTTGAAGATCTTCCCTGGTATATGTTGAAGCTACGTCGGTATTTCCCCAAAGAGGAATGGATGATGCAGCACAACGGCAGTAGGTATTTCCCTCAGATATGAAACCAAGGTTATCGAACCAGCAGGAGAACCAAGCAACACAACGTAAACATCACCTGCGCACAAATAACAAATACCCGCAACCCGACATGTAAAAGGGGTTGTCAATCCCTTTCGCGTAACGGCGCTAGAAATTGGCAAACGGACGTGAGAGAGTTGTAAATATTGATAGATTGAACGCCAAATAAAATAAATTGCAGCAAGGTATTTTTGTATTTTTGGCTTGATAGATCTGTCAATAAAAGGAAAATAAATAGATCGCGAAGGCAAATAATATGAGAAAGAGACCCGGGGGCCGTAGGTTTCACTAGTGGCTTCTCTCGAGAAAAATAGCAAACGGTGGGTAAACAAATTACTGTTGGGCAATTGATAGAACTTCAAATACTCATGACGAATCCAGGCAATGATCATTATATAGGCATCACGTCCAAGATTAGTAAACCCACTCCTGCCTGCATCTACGACTATTAATCCACACATCAATCGCTATCCAACATGCATCTAGTGTATTAAGTTCACGAAGAAATGGAGTAATGCAATAAGAACGATGACATGATGTAGACAAGATCTATCTATGTAGAGCGTTTTATCCTTAGTAGCAACGATACATACGTGTCGGTTCCCCTTATGTCACTAGGATCAAGCACTGTAAGATCGAACCCACTACAAACACTAGTAGAAAACAGGGCTTTGGTTTAGGCCTGGCCAGCCCATTAGTCCCGGTTCAGTCACGAACCGGGACCAATGGAGGCATATGTCCCGGTTCGTGAGCCCAGGGGGACGACCGGGCCTCGTGCGGCATTGGTCCCGATTCGTTTGGACCTAATGGTCCTCGCTCCTGGGCCACATCCATTGGTCTCGGTTCGTGGCTGGAATCGAGACAGAAGGGGGGCCTTTAGTCCCGGTTCTAGCCACGAACCGGGACCAATGAGTTGCCTATATATACCCCATCGCCGGCGAGCAGAGCACTCCACACTGCTCTATTTTTTCTGGTCGACGATGGGAGAGCTTTGTGGTGCTCTAGCTCACCTCCTATGCACATGAGGTGTTTGATGAAATGCCCGAGGCACACTAGTTAAGCTTTCTACCCTCAAAGCTTGACCTCCAAGCTCCATTTTCCACAAGATTTGTCTAGGTTTAGCGGTCCGTCACGTCCCGTCCCCGTCTTCACCGTCGTCGATCACCCGCGCCGATCTCATCGCCGACACCACCGTGGTGAGCCTCTTGTTCTTATCTTCTTTCTGAAAGAAAAAAAATCTTACTTGTATGGTTTGATAGATACTTGTCTAATTTTCTTACTTTTATTATTGCTTGTTATTATATAGTGTGATGGTTTTGGTATCCGCCCCCATCGGCGCTCGTCCTGTCTACGATTCGGATGTGGTATATATTATCTTTTATAACTATTTGGTTCATTTATTGTTTATGACAATTATGCTGACCAACGTGACATAGATTTTATTTATCTAGGAGGTATGTGAACCAGAAATTCCAACCGACCCTATTGTCAAGAGGTTAAATTTAGTTGAAGAAGAAAATAATTACTTGAAGGAAAAAATAAATAAATTGAGGAGGAGAAGATGATATTGGAGTTGCATGTTGCGGATGTCGTCGATGATCACAAGATCAAGATGGATGCAATGCGTTTGAATATTAGAAAATGTGACATTCATATCGTGGCTTGCTATCATTATGCCGTTGGATCAATTATTACCTTGGTTGCATTATGATCACATTTGTTGTTGCATTGAAATGTTTTACATAGTTTCAATGTATGGTTTAATTAGATGCTCTGGAGAGCTATATGTTGTTCAATGAGAACTATGTATGTATTTTGGTTTTAATGTGATGATGAACTTATATTAATTTGGTCACTTATCTATCCATAATGTTTTGTAATGGTTTTGACACACTTAATTATACATAATGCACGCAGATGAACCGACAATGGATGTACGATGAGAGACACACCTCGGAGTACATTAAGGATGTGCATAATTTTCTCGAAGTGGCTGAGGCAAACAAGCAGAATGGTTTTATGTGTTCTCCATGCCCTATATGTGGGAATACAAAGTCTTACTCTGACTGTAAAATCCTTCACATCCACCTGCTTTATAAGGGTTTCATGCCACACTATAATGTTTGGACCAAGCACGGAGAAATAGGGGTTATGATGGAAGACAACGAAGAAGAAGAGGACGATGACAACTATGTGCCCCCTGAATACGGTGATGCTGCAACGGGGGAAGCTGCTGAAGATCAAGAGGAACCATACGATGTGCCTGATGATGATCTCCGCTGGGTCATTGTTGATGCAAGGAGACAGTGCAAAAGTCAAAAGGAGAAGCTGAAGTTCTATTGCATGTTAGAGGATCAGAAAAAGGGTTATACCCCAACTGCGAAGATGACAACACAAAGCTCGGTACCGTACTGGAATTGCTGCAGTGGAAGGCAGAGAATGCTGTGCCTAACAAAGGATTTGAGAAGCTACAGAAAATATTGAAGAAGAAGCTTCCAAAGGATAACGAATTGCCCGACGGTACGTACTGTCACACCCTGATTTTCATGCCACAACACTTAAGCTAATAAATCATGATAAAATGTGGTTTGACAAAAACTTTTGAGTGTTTTGGACCTTGCCTTGTTTGGATTTTGTCTGTTGTTTGCAAGTGCTCTAAAAATCAAATAAATCCTCCACCTCATATACTTCATATCCTTGCTCCAAACTCTTGAACCAATGATCATGCCATGTGTATAGAGCAATATAGTATTTTCTTACAAAAATAATTTGGCCAAAAAGTATTTTCAAAAATTAGTTTTCCAAAAACCCCTGAATTAAGATTTGTACTGCAAGTACTTAATCAGGGCAATAAAAATCTTTCCAAAAATATGTTTGACTCCTATTAGATATAGGATACCCAGAAACCACAAAAATATAATTTTAAAAGTTATTTTCCTATTTGATTTAAAGGCTTTTTCTTAAGGCCAGAAATGGTCTTTAATAGGTTAAAATTATTTTAAAGCTTTAAAAATATTTGAGAAAAATTAGGGAGACTCAATGGACATATATTTTCCATATATATGAGTTTCAACACATGGTCATGATCAAAATATTGGACAAAACCTCCCAAAACCATTTCTGCTCATTTCGAGGATTTGAAATATTTCTACAGGAAATATTTTCACAAAAATCCAAGAAAATTCTAACATGTCACATATGACATTTTTGATGATCTTGCCAAGTACCATGTCATGGAGAATAGTATAACCCCATGAAACCCTCTCAAAACCACTTCTGTCCTTTTTCAAGTTTGAACATTTTTGCACTGTCAAACATGTCCAAATGCTCTCAACCTTGGTGCACATGCTCAAATGGTGTAATAGTGCATCTAGACAAACTGGCACAAGTTGGAGAGAATGTTATCTTGATCAAAGTACCCCAAAACCCTTTCTGTCCAGAACCAAATTTGAACAACTCTACATTGCCAAGTGTGTCCTTTTGATCTGAATTTTTGTGGACATGTTCAAATCCTCAAATGTTGACACTACACCAAGTGGTGCATCAAGGAGAATAGATTTGCATGACTAAATCTTGGTAAAGCCATTTCTGCTGATTTCTAGGGTTTACAAAAGTTGCATTGGCAACTTTCTCAAAATGGACTCAAACTTGGTGGTCAACCACAATTATGTGTGACACTTGATCCTGTTAATTCTCATGTCAAGTGGAGTTAATTTGCTTGCGCAAATTTGCATTAAACACCTTCTGTCACTTTTCAAAAATCACCATTTTGACCACTTACACTATTCTCCTTGAGCTCAACTTTTTACCACATCTCCTCCTAGTCTTCTCCTATCTCCAGTAACTCTTCCCTGGCCTCAGCTTAATGATTGAGGGGTGAAACACCCCCATTTACCCTTCTGGACAGCAGCATTCTTCTCCTTTCTCACCTCCCTCCTCATTCCAGTGGCCCTCCATGGCATCCAATGCTTCCTCCCCTTTCTTTACTCCCTCCTAGAGCTACCAGACATTAGTGGCCGTGCCCACAAGGCATATAAAATGCCATGGCATGCCATTTGGGCGCTCTGGAGCACGCTACAGTGCGCTCCCGCACTGTAGCCGCCCCCTGCCAAGCACCTCCGGCCACCTCAGGCCTCCCTAGCGCGCCCGACGAGACGCCTCGGCGTCCGGGACACGGCAGCTGGTCGGCCCCCTCCTCCCTCTCTCTCTCCTGCCCCTGCTCGCATGCGCACCGGCCGCCCGAGAGCTCCAGTGAGTGAGCTGACACGCGCGACGTCTCTGACCCCTCCCCGCTCCCCCTCTTCCTTCCCCTAGCACTGGACCAGCCTCACAAACACCCCAAACACGGCGCCAGCTCCTCCCGAGCCCTGTGGCGACGCACAGAAGCCCGCCGGCGCACGGGTCCACAGCACCTCGCCGTTCGCCTATTTAAGGGCCTCCCCGAGACTCTCCCTCACCACCACTCGCTCCTAACCCCTCCAAATCGGCCCCCTGTGCCCTCCACTCTCCTCCAGGACCACCCGAGCTTGAGATCAAGCTTGAGCTCCGCCGCTTTGGCTCGCCGGAGTTCGCGAGGTATAGGCCTCCCCCGTTCCTCCTCTGCCTTGATCTGGAACCCCTGCAGCCCTCTGATCCTTTCCCCATTCTTTCCCCTCTCTGTAGCTGCCGGAAACGGCCGGAGTCACCGCCTCCCGAAGCTCCTCCGCCGCAGCTCCTCGTCGCCGGCGAACCAGGCACCCCCGCCGGCCAAGTCCACCACCCACCGACGTGCGGCAGTCTCCTGAAGCCATCCCCGCACTCGCCGGAGCTCGTCGTGGCCTGCATCGTCGCCGGTGAGCACCGCGACCCCCCTATCCATGGGTCAGTGATGACAGGTGAGCCCTGCCTGTCATCCTCACCTCTCTCTCGCCCCCTCTCTCCCACTAGTAGCTGGGCCCCGCCCGTCAGGTTGAAACCTAGCGTGCGTGCGCGCCGGCTCGGCTGGGCCGCGTCGCTGGTTGGGCCGCTGCCCTGCGGCTGTTCTGGCCCAGCAAGCACAGAGCCCTTTTCCCTTTTCTTTTTTGAACAATTTGTAAAATCCATACATAGTTCAAATTAACTCCAAATTGGATGATTCAAATTTCTAGTAGTTCCTAAAATCATGCCCTATCACATGGTGCTTTTTGCACATTTTTCTAGCACATTTCCCTTCACACATATTAAATAAATCCTATTTTCTTATTTCTGTGATGTACTTTAGGAAATCACAGAGAGCTCAAACTTGATCCAAATGCCATGATTCAAATTCCTAGATGTTTCTAAGTTCATAACTTAGTTTATGAACATTTTTATTAATACTTTCTGCACCACATAAAATAATGAGCCATTTCTTCATATTTGTCAACTTTGCAAATTCATAGGAAATTCGTTTGAACTCCAAATCGAGTGAAACCAACTCCTAGATGCTTCTAAAATCATGTTTTGTTAAATGGGTGCCTTTGCTCATTTTTCAAAAATATGTTTTTGTACACTTCTTGCAAATCCATAAACCCCTTGAGTCAAGCATATCAAAATGTTTAGAAATATCCACCTACCCAATTCCAATGAAACCACTATGGTTAATTTTCCTATAACCAGAGATGTCCTAGAAAAGTCAAATCAATATTTTTGGAGCACTTTTATTTCTGCCTTGTTGTGTTGCTTATTATGGTTGCTTTCAACGATAGTTGACGAACTAGACGAAATGCTCGGAGTTGGACCAGAGATATTTGAAGACCTCGAAGACTTTGTTAAAACAGGCAAGCAGCCCTTTGACCAAGATGAACCATTTTACATCATGATGGCGTTTTTCGTTGCTTCACTGAGTGCATGATGAATGGCAACCTTGCTAGGCTTGCCTCTGTTGCATACTCCATTGATACTTGCATTTTTCATGACTCTACCCTTGCTTAGAGTTGTGTTGATGGGTTGTAGAAATATGCTATAGTAAATGGCTACGCAAAGTGGGTCAGGGTTATGCATGGAAAGAAACAAGTGTGGTTTGACATACTTGCAAATAGCCCAGTGGGTGCCACTAATGCCCCTGGGAGATGATGATGAACTAGGTCACTACTTGGTGGAGAAGTAGTGTACCGAGGCTCGATAAAAGTGTTGTTTACAAAGACGGATTAGATTTAAGATTTGTCGACTGTCCCAACCTTACATGCGCAACCACTCTACCCTTATATGGGAAAGGGCATTATTGATTACTTAGGTCGATACTAGCTTGGAGCCCGCATTACTAGTAACCGGGGGGGGGGGAGTTTGTGCTCTCTCTCGGGACGGGATCGTGCCAGGTAGGGCGGCCATGACTGTTTTCACAGGGAACCGGATACACTGTTGTGTCCCCTCTCGGATGTTATGATCTCGAGTGAGTCTCGTATGATGTACATCGTGAGGATACGGAACAACGAGTGGACTCCATGTTAGTGTCGTCTAGGGAAAGATAGTGATCGGGTGCTTACCCCGGGTACTTGAAGTACCGCGGGTCGTGGATGACACGGAAGTTCCCCGAATCTTGTGGGTAAAGTGTGCAACCTCTGCAGAGTGTAAAACTATTCGAATAGCCGTGTCCACGGTCAAGGACAGTTGGGTGGTGCTGCTTAGACTACGTCCATATGTTTCTGACAAACAACACGGTTTGGTAAATCTGTTGACGTGATTCGTGAGGAAGTCACGATGAGCTTGAGTATGAGTTGTTCACAACTCTACCCCGATGTTGATGTCTGTAACCTCCTGATACTTGTTGTAGATGCATTCATATCCTTGATAAATGTTGATCATACTTGCATGAGAAAAACTAGCTTTCCGCAAAAAATGCCAAATTAGTAGTAGTGCCTTGCATAATTATTCTGTTATCACCCTTGGGATGCTTGCGAGTACATTCAAAGTACTCATTGGCTTGCCACTGGTTATTTTATTGGCCAGGCATGAAAGAGCACGATATGAAGAAGAGTACTTCGGTGACGAGCATGCGAGCTAGGACGCTTCCCAGTCAAAATGCCTGTAGGGTTAAGGCAGATGGCATGGGTCCAAGTTATCGACGAAGATTTCCGCTGCGATGCTATACTCAAGACTTGACCATAATGGTCCTACTTGTGTAATACGGTATGTATGGATGTAAGACTCTTGTTATTCAACTTCTGTGTGTTCAGTGAGCATTGATCTCTAGGATCACTGTACATGTGCACTCGGTGATCACGACTTATGAGTTGGGGTCCCCACACGTACACAACAAAGAAGGTCGGATGCCCTCTAGGATTGGAGGTGCAGAAGATACATGCATGCCCTAATGACTGCATCCTTTACCGTGGTGCGTACGAGGATTTGAATGCATGCCCAGTATGCGGTGCATTGGGGTATAAAATCAGACGAGATGACCCTGGTGATGTTGACGGCGAGCCCCCTAGGAAGAGGGTTCCTGCCAAGGTGATGCGGTATGATCCTATAAAACCACGGTTGAAACGTCTGTTCAGAAACGAAGAGCATGCCTAGTTGATGTGATGGCACAGAGAGGACCGTAAGAAAGAAGGGAAGTTGAGAGCATCCTGTAACACCCACAATGCGGCTATATCGCCCACGTGTCGGGGAAGGACTTAGAGGCATAGCCGCATGGTAGGCTTGTCACAAGAGGGGTAATCTTCACACATCCCATGTACTGAATAAGAAAGGGATAAAGAGTTGGCTTACAATCGCCACTTCACACAATACATAAATAAATCATACAACATCCAAAATACAAACAAAGGTCCGACTACAGAACCAAAATAAAAAAGACAACCCCAAATGCTAGATCCTCGATCATCCCAACTGGGCTCCACTACTGATTAACAGGAAAAAGAAACAAAACAACGATCAAGATCTTCATCGAGCTCCACTTGAGCTGGGTTGCATCACCTGCACTGGTATCATCGGCACCTGCAACTGTTTGGAAGTATCTGTGAGCCATGAGGACTCAGCAATCTCACACCCGCGAGATCAAGACTATTTAAGCTTATGGGTAGGAAAGGGTAGTGAGGTAGAGCTGCAGCAAGCTCTAAGCATATATGGTGGCTAACATACGCAAATACGAGCGAGAAGAGAAGCAACGCAAACGGTCGTGAAGCTATAAGTGATCAAGAAGTGATCCTGAAAGCTACTTACGTTCAAGCATAACACAAGACCGTGTTCACCTCCCGGACACCGCCGAGAAGAGACCATCACGGCTACACACGCGGTTGATTCATTTTAATTAAGTTTAGTTTCAAGTTCTCTACAACCGGATATTAACAAATTCCCATCTACCACATAACCGCGGGCACGGCTTTAGAAAGTTCAAACCATGCAGGGGTGTCGCAACTTAGCCCATCACAAGCTCTCACGGTCAACGAAGGATATTCCTTCTCCCGGGAAGACCCGATCAATCTCAGAATCCCGGTTACAAGACATTTCGACAATGGTAAAACAAGACCAGCAAGACCACCCGAATGTGCCGACAAATCCCGATAGGAGATGCACATATATCGTTCTCAGGGCACACCGAATGGGCAAGACGTCGGGTTGGCATAAACACTGCTTGCCCAGGGG
This sequence comes from Triticum aestivum, assembly GCF_018294505.1. Taxonomy (NCBI): domain Eukaryota; kingdom Viridiplantae; phylum Streptophyta; class Magnoliopsida; order Poales; family Poaceae; genus Triticum; species Triticum aestivum. The sequence goes on from NC_057809.1 coordinate 326,851,524, forward strand.
GCGCCAGACATCGCCCAGGTTGGACCAACACTTAGAAAAGCACTAGGTCGGGGGGGGGGGGGGGTTAAAAATAAAGATGACCCTCGAGAGCGCGACTCCCAAGGGAAAAGTAGGTGGTGGTGAGGCAAATGGTAAAACCAAGGTTGGGCCTTGCTGGAGGAGTTTTATTCAAAGCGAACTGTCAAGGGGTTCCCATTACACCCAACCGCGCAAGGAACGCAAAATCAAGGAACATAACACCGGTATGATGGAAACTAGGGCAGCAAGTGGAACAAAACACCGGGCATAAGACCAAGCCTTCCACCCTTTACCAAGAATATAGATGCATTAATTAAAAATAATAGATATTGTGATATCCCAACATATCCATGTTCCAACATGGAACAAACTTTAACTTCACCTGCAACTAACAACACTATAAGAGGGGATGAGCCAAGCGGTAACATAGCCAAACAACGGTTTGCTAGGAAAGGTGGGTAAGAGGCATGACATGGCAATATGGGAGGCATGATAAAGCAAGTGGTAGGCAGCGCGACATAGCAATAGAGCGAACAACTAGCAAGCAAAGATAGAAGTGATTTCAAGGGTATGGTCATCTTGCCTGAAATCCCGCAAGGAAGAAGAACGAGTCCATGAAGAAGACGAACCAACATAGTCGAACAAATCATCACAATTCCGGAACGAAACCGAAGCTAACGAGAGAAGCAACCCAGAAAGAATCAAGCAACATAGTAAACAACCATCACATAAACATGGCATGATGCACAACCAAGCATGATGCATGTCCGGTTTAATGAGGCATGGCATGGCAAAATGCACAAACAATCCTTCAAATTAAGTGGAGCTCAATATGCAACTCCGTTGCATATTGACGAAACACCATGTAAATTATTTAGTTCTCTCTCGTTTATGTACCCAAGAATGTTAATTGTTATTAAACATGGCAAGGGGTGAAGCACAACAAAACTACCTATCTAGGCAAGTTTAAATGAGGCTGGAACAACAAGCAACAAGTCCCGAAAAATCCTCATGAGCATATATTAGATTTGGTACTGTTCTTCCCTAAATCATATTTTAGAGTTGTTAAACACGCAATAAAAGTGCACCATGTTAAACTAGGCATTTTTCTACCCCATTTACATATATAGTTTATTAAATTTGAAGCTACGGTTAAATAGTTATGAATTAAAGCATTTTAGCATGGCATTGGAGCAAATTTAAACAAACAATATTTTAAACATGGTTGAAAATGACATATTATGAAACTAGATGGAAAACTAAGCATTTTACATATATAATGTTTTTACATGTGATGCATGGTTGGTGAGTTAGGGTATGCATGAAACTTAAGGGGTTTTCTGCAAAACTGTACTCTCTGGAATAAAAGGAAAAGCACAATAGGAGAAAAACACGCATGGGACGAAACTGAAAGGTCCATTGGGGCGGCTGGGCTGCTCACCATGGGCCATTGGCCCGTCGGTGCTAGGCTGGACGAGGCAGGTGGCTGGGCCTCGACGCCCTCGTGGCCCAGGCGTGGGTCGACGGAGTCAACGGCATGGCGACCGGGACTTGGCGCACTCACGAATGGGGTGTGCGGGATGAGCAGAGCGAAGCTCCTTTGCTCGAAGCAGAGCCAGCAGGAGCCGGCGGCGCTGGGACTTGGGTGACGGGGAGGACCGAGAATGCGGACAGGGCCCGGACTCGACGGATCTGGCCAGAGATTGGATTTGGCGGAGACGAACTCCTGCAACACAAGGTGTGGCAGCGGCGGCGACTGTCAGAAGGAACTAGGGAAAAAGAGATGGAAGGACTAGAGGAAACGGTCCGATCGGGAGGGGCGCCGAACTGCAGAGCTCCATCTCGAGCGCGTGGCACGACCTGCCGAGGTCCTGGACGACACCGCATGGGAGACGACAGATGGGACGACCCGGGCAGGAGGTGTCTGCGGGGCTGCTGCTGCTGTCGCAGGCGGCGACAGGCTCCGGCGCGGCAGAGGCCCTGGGTTGCGGGAGTAGCTCAGGAGCTCGAGCTCCTTCTTCTCGGCCGCGGGAAGGCGCGGGATGCAGGGGGGTCGAGCGAGGGAGCAGCAGAGGATGGAGGAGGAGGCGATTCGGCGCTGGTCGATTGGTTCGATCTGATCTGGGAGGATCCCGACGTGGATGCAGGAGTGTGGCGACGACGGGTGAGGGAATGATGGGACATCTCGCCTAAAATTTAGGGTTGCTCTCTTCTATACATTATTGGATTAGGTTAGGGGGTATACGGTCCATCCGATTGTAATCGGGCGGTCGAGAAAAATAGGCTAGGGAGTCCAATAAAAAGACGAAGATGTTTTTTAGATGTTTGGGGATGTTTGATACGTCTCCTTCGTATCTACTTTTCCAAACACTTTTGCCCTTGTTTTGGACTCTATCTTGTATGATTTGAATGGAACTAACCCGGACTGACGCTGTTTTCAGCAGAATTACCATGTTGTTGTTTTATGTGCAGAAAACAAATATTCTCGGAATGACCTGAAACTCCACGGGAGGTCTTAGAAAAAACAATAAAAAATCCTTGCCAAATATGAAGACCAGGGGGCCCACACCCTTTCCACGAGGGTGGGGGGCGCCCCCCTAGGGCGCGGCCCCTACCTCGTGGGCCCCCTGTTGATCCTCCGACGCCAACTCCAACTCTATATATTTGCTTTCAGAGAGAAAAAATCAGAGAGAAGAAATCATCGCGTTTTACGATACGGAGCCGCCGCCAAGCCCTAAAACCTCCCGGGAGGGCTGATCTGGAGTCCGTTCGGGGCTCCGGAGAGGGGGATTCGTCGCCGTCATCATCATCAACCATCCTCCATCACCAATTTCATGATGCTCACCGCCGTGCGTGAGTAATTCCATCGTAGGCTTGCTGGACGGTGATGGTTGGATGAGATTTATCATGTAATCGAGTTAGTTTTGTTACGGTTTGATCCCTAGTATCCACTATGTTCTGAGATTGATGTTGCTATGACTTTGCTATGCTTAATGCTTGTCACTAGGGCCCGAGTGCCATGATTTCAGATCTGAACCTATTATGTTTTCACGAATATATGTGAGTTCATGATCCTATCTTGCAAGTCTATAGTCACCTACTATGTGTTATGATCCGGCAACCCCGAAGTGATAATAATCGGGATCACTCCCGGTAATGACCATAGTTTGAGGAGTTCATGTATTCACTATGTGCTAATGCTTTGGTTTGGTTCTCTATTAAAAGGAGGCCTTAATATCCCTTAGTTTCCAATAGGACCCCGCTGCCATGGGAGGGTAGGACAAAAGATGTCATGCAAGTTCTTTCCATAAGCACGTATGACTATATATGGAATACATGCCTACATTACATTGATGAATTGGAGCTAGTTCTGTGTCACCCTATGTTATGACTGTTACATGATGAACCGCATCCGGCATAATTATCCATCACTGATCCAGTGCCTACGAGTTTTCCATATACTGGTTTACGCTTATTTACTTTTCCGTTGCTACTGTTACAATCACTACAAAATAGCAAAAACATTACTTTTGCTGTCTTTACTTTTGTTGCCGCTACCACCACTATCATATTACTTTGCTACTAAACACTTTGCTGCAGATACTAAGTTTCCAGGTGTGGTTGAATTGACAACTCAGCTGCTAATACTTGAGAATAATCTTTGGCTCCCTTTGTGTCGAATCAATAAATTTGGGTTGAATACTCTACCCTCGAAAGCTGTTGTGATCCCATATACTTGTGGGTTATCAAGACAAATTTCTGGCACCGCTGCCGGGGAGCATAGCTCTATTCTTTGAGTCACTTGGGATTTATATCTGCTGAACACTATGAAGAACTTGAGAGATCCAAAAACCAAGATCTATCCCTCAACTACGAGGGGAGGTAAGGAACTGCCATCTAGCTCTGCACTTGATTCACCTTCTGTTATGAGTAAGTTTGTGACACCTACATCTGCTTCTGCTATTCGTTCTGATATGTCGCGTGTTATTGATGATGCCACTTCTGCTATGCATGATACTTATGATGAAACTGCTTCTATGCTTGATACTACTGTGGCACTTAGTGATTTTCTAGAAGAACAAATTGCTAGGGCTATAGAAAAAGAAATTATTGAATCTGAATACGATGATGATAGTGATGATGAAAATATGCCTGTTATTCCTGACGGTTATTTATTTGATCAAGATGCTTCTTTAGCTATTTTAGCTTGCAGAGATAGATATGAGCTTAAGAGGTTATTAATTAAATGGAACAAAGAATCACTTAGAGATAAAATGAAACCCGATCCTGCTTTTGCTACTTCACCTATATGTGTTCCTGATAAAGATTATGAATTCTCTACTGATCCTGATATAATTACTTTGGTTGAATCTGATCCGTTTTATGGCTATGAATCTGAAGCTGTTGTGGCACATCTTACTAAGTTATATGATACGCTGCCCTGTTCACTAATAATGAGAGATCACGTTACCTCTATTTACTCAAAATATTTCCGTTCTCATTAAAGGGTGATGCTAAGATATGGTTTAATTCTCTTGATCCTGGTTGTGTGCGTAGTCCCCAGGATATGATTTATTACTTCTCTGCTAAATATTTCCCTGCTCATAAGAAACAAGCTGCTTTGAGGGAAATATACAACTTTGTGCAAATTAAAGAAGAGAGTCTCCCACAAGCTTGGGGGAGGCTTCTCAAGTTACTTAATGCTTTGCCTGATCATCCTCTTAAAAAACCTGAAATACTTGATATCTTTTATAATGGACTAACCGATGCTTCCAGAGATTACCTGGATAGTTGTGCTGGTTTTCTTTTCAGGGAAAGAACACCGGATGAAGCTGAAATTCTATTGAATAATATGTTGACAAATGAAAATAATTGGGCACCTCCTGAGCCACCTCCTGAGCCAACTCCTGATCCAATTACTGAGCCTATTCCTAAACCAACTCCGAAGAAGAGAGGTGTTCTATTTCTTAGTTCTGAAGATATGCAAGAGGCAAAGAAATCTATTAAAGAAAAAGGTATTAAAGCTAAAGACGTTAAGAATTTGCCTCCTATTGAAGAAATACATGGTCTTAATATACCGCCTGTTGAAGAAACTTATGATCTCAATCATTTATTCACTGAAGAACCTCCTGATCCTGATATCCCGACACATGTAGTAAAGGTAAATTCTCTCTATAGATATGATAAAGCTGAAGTCCCTCCCACTAAAATTGCTAGTCAGTGCTTGGATGAGTTTGATAATTTTATGTATAAGCAAGATGACTTCAATGCTTATTTTGGTAGACAATTAAAAGAAAATGCTTATATGATTAGACGCTTGGGTGATTATATGGCTGATATTAAAGGTGAACTTAAACTTGTTAGCAAACATGCTTCTATGGTCACCACCCAAGTAGAACAAGTACTTAAAGCTCAAAAAGAAGTGCTTAATGAAATGAATAGTAAGAAAAATGATTATGCTATTAGAGTGGCTACTAGAACTGGTAGAATGACTCAGGAACCTTTGTATCCTGAAGGCCACCCTAAGAGAATCGAGTAAGATTCTCAAAGAAATAATATTGATGTTCCTAGTTCTTCTAAAAAGAAGAAGAAGAAAAATGATAGAACTGTGCAAACTTCTAGTGAACCTATTGCTGAACCACCTGATAATCCAAATGATACTTCTATGTCTGATGCTGAAACACAATCTGGTAATAACATGATCCTAGTAAAAATATTAATGATGATGTTCATGATGATGCTCAACCTATTAATGATAATGATGTAGAAATTGAACCTGCTGTTGATCTTGATAACCCACAATCAAAGAATCAACGTTATGATAAAAGAGACTTTGTTGCTAGGAAACATGGTAAAGAAAGGGAACCTTGGGTTCAGAAACCCATGCCTTTTCCTCCGAAACCATCCAAGAAAAAGGATGATGAGGATTTTGAGCGCTTTGCTGAAATGATTAGGCCTATCTTTTTGCGTATGAGATTAACTGATGTTCTCAAAACAAATCCTTATGCTAAATATATGAAAGATATCATTACTAATAAAAGAAAAAAAACCGGAAGCTGAGATTTCCACCAGGCTTGCTAATTATACTTTTAAGGGTGGAATACCAAAGAAACTTGGAGGCCTCGGAGTACCTACTATACCTTGCTCCATTAAAAGAAATTATATTAAAACTGCTTTATGTGATCTTGGAGCTGGTGTTAGTGTTATGCCTCTCTCTTTATATCGTAGACTTGACTTGAATAAGCTGACACCTACTAAAATATCTTTGCAAATGGCTGATAAATCAACTGCTATACCTGTCGGTATTTGTGAGGATGTGCCTGTTGTGGTTGCAAACGTTACTATTTTAACGGACTTTGTTATTCTTGATATTCCCGAGGATGATAGTATGTCTATTATTCACGGAAGACCTTTTCTTAATACTGCAGGGGCTGTTATTGATTGCAACAAAGGCAATGTCACTTTTCATGTTAATGGTAATGACATACGGTACACTTTCCGAGGAAACAACCTCATGTTCATAGTATCAACTCTATTGGAAAAATTCCATCGATTATATTTGGAGGTTTTGAATTTCCTCTTCCGACTGTCAAAAAGAAATATGATATTCTTATTATTGGGGATGTGCATATCCCCGTTGAGGTAACTTAGTGTTATTCGAAATTTCTCCGGTTTCATGATTATCGGAATGAGTTTGTTAACAAGACTTGATCAACCTTGTTAGTGGATTCTTTTTGATGAGCATGAGATGGATGAAACTAGAAGCACAAACTTCTGTACCCTCTTTGTATTTTCTGTTATTTATATTAAATAAAGTAAAAATAGTATTTTTCTGTCTATTTCCTGACTTATCCGTGCAATATAAAAATATCCCAAAAATAAAAGTCCTCAGAATTCCATGCCAATTTAATATGATTTTTTCGGGAATATTTGAGGATTTACTGTGCAAAAATTACCGCGGGAGGAGCTGCCACCTGGCCACGAGGGTGGTGGGTGCGCCCCCCCTATAGGGCGCGCCGCCCTGCCTCATGGGCCCATGTTGGCCCTCCTCCACTTATTCCAGCACCCATCTTCTTCCTCTGTCTCACACAAACCCGAAAAACCAACTCAAGCACGAGTTCCAGCCACTTTTGCTATGATTTTCGATCTCCTTGCTCAAAGCACCTCTTGCAAAACTGCTTGGGGAGATTGTTCCTTGGTATGTGAATCCTCCATTGGTCCAATTAGTTTTTGTTCTAGTGCTTTATTCTTTGCAAATTTGTGCTGCATAGGTGACCATGTTCTTGAGCTTGCATGTCAAATTTATATGGTTCCTAGTAGTTCTAATGCTTGATATAGGCTCTAGGCACTTGTAGGAGTAGTTGCTATCAGTATTATTGAATTGGGTTTACTTTTATTTTGAAGTTACTAAAAATTTCAGATTGTTTCAGAAAAATGATGAGGAGATTATTGAGGGGCTCATCAAGCCAAAGCTCAAAGGAAAAGGCACTTAAGCCTAAGTATAATTTGCCACGCACCGCGGAGATTCGGGAGTGTGAATGGCCTTCTAAAGATTTCTTGAGAGCAGCCGATATCTATGAAGATTTTCATGATTGGCCCACAATGCAGGCCTCACCGCTTTCCTCCACGACCAATGCGATTAGTATCTCTTACTCACAAATACCTTTGTGCAAAACTTTTATTTTCATCCTAGGAACTCACCACCTACGGTGGAATTTCATTTATATGATGAGCCTAAGGAGATGTCGCTTTATGATTTCTGTCGGATTTGTTTAGTCCCTTTTGAGGGCATGACAGAAGAACCACATCGGGATGATGTGGCTGGATTTATTGATAATATCACTGTAGGAGAAACCAGGAAGGTTTCCAATGCACGAATCACTAGCATACATTTTCCTGTTTTGCGTTACTTTGCATTATTTGCTAGTCATTGTTTAATTGGACGCGGAAATTTTGGAAACCTTAGTATCCTTGATTTAATTATTCTGCTCCAAGGTTTATATAGTGATAACACTTTTAGTTTGGGCGGTATTATTGCTAGACGGTTAAATATGAACCGTACTAAGGGCCCCATCTTTGGAGGCATCTATGCCACACGCCTAGCCGCACATTTTAACATACCTATTAGGCATGCTGAGAAGGAAGAAAAAGTGCTACCCCGTGTTTATCTAGATCATAAAAGTATGGTGGCACATGATTTATTGTTAGGAATAGGGCAGGGGAGCTTAGATATCAATTGTTCTTTAATAAACATCATCCTGAGACTATTACCCCGCCTGCTCCTTCTTTGTTTGATTTGACTGTAGGCACATACCTTGTTCTGTTGACGGCTATTCACGCCTACTGAAACCCTGCACCAGTCGAGGAGCTAGAACAGGAACCACAAGATGAGCCTCCGCGACAATCTGTTTATTCTTGGGATCCAGAGATGAATGTCAGCCAGTGGCAGTCAGAGTCTTCTTCTTCATCACAGTATGATCCCAACTATTCGTCGTCGCAGTATGACCCCAACAACTATTATTATGGATATCCGCCAGGCCAGTCGTGGCCATAGACCAACTTAGGCCAAAAGCCTAAGCTTGGGGGAGTACGTATTTCTCACCGACATTACATTTATGTTCACACACACTCATTGCTAGATGTCGGTGCTCATACTTTTTCACTGTAATATCCATGCCACTTTATTTTCTTTTTCCTGCTTTCTTCTTGTGTGTTTGCTTAACCTTAAGAAAAACCCGAAAAAATAGTAGTAGTTTATTTTTCTGCTGTAGTAGTAATAATTAAAAAGAAAACCCAAAAATATTTCCCGTTCTTCTTTCGCTTGTTGGGAGCTTTCCCGTGTAAATAGTTTTATTTATTTTCCTTTCTTGGGGGTCAGTAGGAGAAGACCATAATTAAATTGTTGAAGTGGCTCTTCTATGCATTATTGATTGATTTAACCAAGAGCCCATATTGCCTTGTCTTCTCCTGTTTATTGAATGCTCGCAGATTCCAGCTTAGTCCAATGCATGCGCACTCTTATTATTATTCACACCGTTCGGTCATGCAAGTGAAAGGCAATTATGATGATATATGATGGACTGACTGAGACGAGAAAAGCTGGTACGAACTCGACCTCTTTTGTTTTTGTAAATATGATGAGTCCGTCGTTCTTGATTCAGCTTATTATGAATAAACATGTTTGCAATGACAATTAGAGATCATAGTTGCTTGTGCCATGCTTGATTAGCTATGAGTTATAATGATTTACCTTGTATGCCAACATGCTATTGAGATGATTATGATGTGGTATGATGGGGTGGTATCCTCCTTTGAATGATTTAAGTGACTTGACTTGGCACATGTTCACGCATGTAGTTGAAACAAAATCAACATAGCCTTCACGATATTTATGTTCATGGTGGATTATAACCTACTCATGCTTTCATCCAATGTTTATTAATTTTAATGCATGTACATGGCTGTTGTCGCTCTCTAGTTGGTCGCTTCCCAGTCTTTTGCTAGCCTTCACCTGTACTAAGCGGGAATACTGCTTGTGCATCCAATCTCTTATACCCCAAAGTTATTCCAGATGAGTCCACCATACCTTCCTATATGCGGTATCTACCTGCCGTTCCAAGTAAATTTGTATGTGCCAAACTCTAAACCTTCAAATAAACATTCTATTTTGTATGCTCGAATAGCTCATGTATCAACAAAGGCTGTCCTTATCTTCCGTGTTAGGCGGGTTATTCTCAAGAGGAGTGGACTCCGCTCCTCACTCATGAGAAAATGGCTGGTCACCGGGATGCCCAGTCCCATGCTTTATGCAAACTAAATCAAAATTAATTGCAAACAAAACTCCCCCTGGGACCTGATGTATGTTGGAGGCACTCATTGTTTCGAGCAAGCCATGGATTGATGCTTGTTGGTGGAGGGGGAGTGTAAACTTTACCATTCTGTTTGGGAACCGCCTATAATGTGTTTAGCATGGAAGATATCGCCATCTCTTAGTTGTTACGTTGACAATGAAAGTATACCGCTCAAAATACAATTTATCTCTATTTCAAAACCGAGCTCTGGCACCTCTACAAATCCCTGCTTCCCTCTGCGAAGGGCGTATCCATTTACTTTTTATGCTGAGTCATCACCCTCTTATTAAAAAGCACTAGCTGGAGAGCACAACCGTCATTTGCATTCATCACTATTAATTTATGTTGGGTATGACTATGATTGGATCTCTTTTACCATGAATTACAATGTCTAGTCAGTCCTTGATCTTTAAAGGTGCTCTGCATTTATGTTTTGCGGTCTCAGAAAGGGCTAGCGAGATACCATCTTGTTATATCATATTATGATTGTTTTGAGAAAGTGTTGTCATCCAAGATTTATTATTATGACTTGCTAGTTGATTATGCTATTGATATGAGTAATGATGAGACCTGAGAATTATTGCAAATGTGGTTAGTTATGATTTATGCTGAAAACTTGAATGCTGGCTTGACATAGTCAACAACAAGAGCAAACAGAGTTTGTAAAAGTTTTTCTTTCTTTCAGTTTGTCAACTGAATTGCTTGAGGACAAGCAAGGGTTTAAGCTTGGGGGAGTTGATACGTCTCCGTTGTATCTACTTTTCCAAACACTTTTGCCCTTGTTTTGGACTTTATCTTGTATGATTTGAATGGAACTAACCCGGACTGACGCTGTTTTCAGCAGAATTACCATGATGTTGTTTTATGTGCAGAAAACAAATATTCTCGGAATGACCTGAAACTCCATGGGAGGTCTTAGAAAAAACAATAAAAAATCCTCGCCAAATATGAAGACCAGGGGCCCCACACCCTTTCCACGAGGGTGGGGGCGCGCCCCCCCTAGGGTGCGCCCCCTACCTCGTGGGCCCCTTGTTGATCCTCCGACGCCAACTCAACCTCTATATATTTGCTTTCGGAGAGAAAAAATCCGAGAGAAGAAATCATCACGTTTTACGAGACGGAACCGCCGCCAAGCCCTAAAACCTCTCGAGAGGGCTGATCTGGAGTCCATTTGGGGCTCCGGAGAGGGGGATACATCGCCGTCGTCATCATCAACCATCCTCCATCACCAATTCCATGATGCTCACCACCGTGCGTGAGTAATTCCATTGTAGGCTTTGCTGGACGGTGATGGGTTGGATGAGATTTATCATGTAATCGAGTTAGTTTTGTTAGGGTTTGATCTCTAGTATCCACTATGTTTTGAGATTGATGTTGCTATGACTTTGCTATGCTTAATGCTTGTCAGTAGGGCCCGAGTGCCATGATTTCAGATCTGAACCTATTATCTTTTCACGAATATATGTGAGTTCTTGATCCTATCTTGCAATTCTATAGTCACCTACTATGTGTTATGATCCGGCAACCCCGAAGTGACAATAATCGGGACCACTCCTGGTGATGACCATAGTTTGAGGAGTTCATGTATTCACTATGTGCTAATGCTTTGTTTCGGTTCTCTATTAAAAGGAGGCCTTAATATCCCTTAGTTTCCAATAGGACCCCGCTGCCACGGGAGGGTAGGACAAAAGATGTCATGCAAGTTCTTTTCCATAAGCACGTATGACTATATACGGAATACATGCCTACATTACATTGATGAATTGGATCTAGTTCTATGTCACCCTATGTTATGACTGTTACATGATGAACCGCATCCGGCATAATTATCCATCACTGATCCGGTGCCTACGAGTTTTCCATATACTGGTTTACGCTTATTTACTTTTTCGTTGCTACTGTTACAATCACTACAAAATACCAAAAACATTACTTTTGCTGTCTTTACTTTTGTTGCCGCTACCACCACTATCATATTACTTTGCTACTAAACACTTTGCTGCAGATACTAAGTTTCCAGGTGTGGTTGAATTGACAACTCAGCTGCTAATACTTGAGAATATTCTTTGGCTCCCCTTGTGTCGAATCAATAAATTTGGGTTGAATACTCTACCCTCAAAAGCTGTTGCGATCCCCTATACTTGTGGGTTATCAATGTTCCGAACCCATCAGTCATGACTGGTCGGGTCGGGTCCGGGACAATTTCCGGACGTGTGCGAGGGGTGACTATGGAGAGATGTAAGGAGGGGTCAGGTGGTTAGGAGGGGTTTCGGGGCCCTCCGATACCAATCGGATGGCTCCGGACATGAGGAGGGTTAGGTTGGGCCTGGCGGTGAGTGGTAGTGGGCTGTGAAGAGGAGTTGGGCTGAGAGGAGAGAAGAGAATGGCAGGCCGGCAACAGTTTCCAGAGACCGAAAACATCCGACGTTCAACCAACTATAATGCCACTATAGTTTAACGGTTGGGCTATCAAACGAGCTCCGAATGCGATGAAACTTGGCAGGTGGTCTACCTACAACATAACAAGACCGCATGCCAACTCTCATCCCATTCCGAGAACATTTCCCGGCCACCTATAAAATACTATTTCAGTCGTGCCGCGGGCGCGTGCAAGTGTGTCTAGGCTTAGAACGGACAACGGAGAGAACAAGGAGACTAGGACGGATGCAAGTTTCAAAAACATGATGATGCAATGCACATGATGACATGATGAAATGCAACACGCAAGAAAAAGACATGGCAACATCGGCGAATAACTGGAAGACACCTAGCGCAGCGGTCTCGGGGCGTCACAACACTCCATCACTACAAGAGGATCTCGTCCCGAGATCTAGGATGGCATCGGAGAGAAACAGAAGAGGAAGAGAAGAGGTAAAACTAAGTTGCTTCTTTGACAAACGAGTGAAACCAAAGAACCTTGCGAGGTTAAAAAATTTCGAGAAAAGAATACAACGAAGATGAACGAGGTTGAAAACACTCCGTTAGAAAAGAGGAACAAGGAACATTACTAGAACCTTGTAGGTTGAAAGACATAAGAAGAGGGTTGCAATGAACAAGAAGTACATGCAAGCACTCCGGATGAAACGTGATGTACACGGAACGATAAAGATCAATTACGACAACACTCCGGTTGGAAATGGAAGGTGAAGAATATGAGCTTGGCAAAATGAAAGCACTTGGATGAGACTCCGGTTAGAAGAGGAATGATAGACACAACACTCCGGTTAAAACAAGATAGAGAAGGAATACAAATGATATAATTTGGACAGCCCTCCGACTGAAAATGGAAGGAATTAACAAGAACTTGACAAGATGAGAGGATACTTGATGAAATCAACAACACACTACCTCCGGAACTATTGAAAGAAAGGCACAATGGGTAAGAAAGATTTGAGACAACACACCGGTTGAGAAGGGAGGCAAAACTTGATAAGATGAGAGAACTTGAAAAGATGGCGCGACACTCCGGTTGAATAGATAAGCACGCAAAAGAACCTGATCCTGACAATTCGAGATGATGAGTGAAGAGAGCAACCTCACAATGCCTCGGGAAGAAATAATAGAAGATATTTCATTAGGAAGAAAGAAAGTAGAAGAAAATGATAACTTCTACCACCAATGAATTTGAATGCATCCTTAGAAAGAAGGATTGAATGGAGTTGTTGAAAATTAAACAACAAAAGAATAAGGTTGTTGTGGGCTTAAGGAAAACATCCCAAAATTATGAGGTGAAATTCTGCCACTAACGAAAAACAATAGGTTGGATTGAAATCAACAAGGAGATGAGAAGCTTATTTCACCGGGAGGATAATTGAAGAACTTGGGTCATTTATAAGCACCATAGATAGCAAGAATCCCTAGGGAAAGTTTTAGGTGAAATATGACCCAATATAACTCCAATGAAGAGATTGAAGGATTGAAAAGATGTGTTGAGCGAAGAGAAAATGATGGATTTAGATATGTCACTCTTGAAAACTTGTGAATCATGAAAAACGAAGGGAAATTATTAACAATGACATAACACCACTTCAAAAGATGAGATATGAAAGAATTGCACTTCGGAATGCAATATGAAGAATGCTTGAACTCCTCAAAACAAGACATGTGTTGAACACCATGTTTATTTGAGGGTATAGCTTGGCGGATCATAACTTCAAGAGAAATCTTAAAGAACAATAGAAGAATGCAAAGAAATCCTTGATGAGCCACCATGTAGAGCCTCCATGAAGAACTCCGGTAATAAAGGATGATAGAAAAAAAATAGAAGTTGAAAACACAAGGTGAAGCCTTGCGATGATTAGATGGAGCTTCGCGACGATATAATTGAGAGAACTTGGAACTCTAGAAAGAAAGATGGAAAACTTGGAACCGAGAATGTGGCATGATGAACAACTCTAGAAAGAAGAAATTAGATCACTTGGATGAAACAATAATAAGAATTACGTTATGCCTATCCTTCATCAATTAAATTGATGACCCACAATGGATTTGGCATAATACTAATTCTCGTTGGAAAGGATTAAGGAGAGATATAGCATAAATTTGAGAAGGTCTTCAATGAACCACCGGTAGGATTTAAACAACGAATGAATTGATATGATAACCAAGGAAGAGAAATCTTGAACAAACCACCATAAGAATTAAAAAATGAACGAAGAGAAGATAAAGAAACACCGGGAAGAATTAGAGAACGAATGAAGATACTCGAGGGAATTTAGATACATGAGAACGAAGAGATCATGAACCGATTAGAGGATGTTTGAACGATGCACCGGCCAATAGAATTAGGGAATGATAGCTGAATGTTGAGAACGAATAAATCTTCTGAAATGATGGCTTCCGGAGAATCAAACTAAAAAATACTCCTGAATTGCTCTGGATGGGTGAAAATAATTTTCACAATCGAAAACAATTATAAGAGGATGGCATCAAGCTAGAACCATGAATCTTGAGAGAACGGATATGATTTAGAGGAAACACTTCTTCTGTCTTCAAATGTTGAGAATGACGAGAAGAAAACAACACCAAATTGTTGAGACACTCTGGAATAATGAAGAATAGAAAGGTTGAACCAACGATGAAAAGATTTGAAAGATCTAAGAGAATGACATTTGACTGATGGCAATTCATTCTTACGTCAAACTTGTAAAAGAATTTGAGAATAACTCTGAAAATATAGAAGAGTCAGGTAAGATCTTGGGAAAAGACCTGTGGGTTAAGGCCCACTCAAAAGATACACCATTGAACAAAGAGAGATTGTGCCGGTTGAATTAAATGGCTTGAAGCTTGAACGAATGGAGAGTGGAAACATGAATCTTCGAGATATCTTCAGCACTCCAAAACAATTGAACAACAAACGTGGAATGATTATGAGGTGCACCGGCATGGGAAAAGCATTTGAAACGAGGAAAATGATGTGATCAACAAAGCTTGAATTGAATCCACCGGAGAAGAAAAAGAACGAAGAATAATAAACTTGAAGCTCCGTTAGCATGTTCATAAGAAACACCGGGTAAGAACATTGATTGAAAACAATGAAGAGACTTCACATGAATAAAATGGATACTTGATTAACAAATTCGAGTCCTTGAAGAGAAGGGTGGGAGGGCAGGAAAACAAAGGCAACTTGGGACATATGAAACAAATAACGTTGAGAAGACTTTGAGTTGATCTTGCGGATGTTGAAATGATCGGATCCACTTGAAGAGAAACACACCGGTTGAAAGGAATTGACATGACAACCTCGATGATCAAGAAGGATTAGTATTCACATAGAAATGTGAGAACACCACTTAGGGAAGGTATGGAATCAACACTTGACATTGAAGCAACTTGAATACCACAACTCAAAACAAAACAAAGGATTGCCTTGAAAAATAAGCCGGAACAAACATATGATAGATCCCATATCGTATCATGTGTCTGTTGGGAAGATATTCTAGGAGCTACTTGAATTCCCACTTATAAACTCCCGAAACTTTCTGGTTATGCAATCAGGTGTTGGGGATACAAGGGAAGCATACTATCTCACCCAAACTAACAAATCCTACATCCAGCAGTATCCATCCTTCAACACATAACCAAGAAACCTTCGAAAATCATTTACCTCAACCTTCAAAAATCATCCGTTATATGAGTTATGGAATACTCCTGAACTCCCACCCCAGTACTGGGTGGCATCGAGGTTATATCACCAACAACTGCATAAAAGAGAATTTCGATGTTGGCGAAACACATGTATTCCAGAACTGCAACGATAAAATTGTGATGACAAAACCTCGGAGCTCAACTCCCCGGGACACTACCACAACCCCTAAATGTCAGGAGGAACCAAGAACAATGTTCTCGTCACAAGACTTATCGGAACGATTCCAAGATACCCGCGTGATCCTAAATTTTTTTTTGTGAAATTTGAGGAGAGAAAAGTCAAAACTTCTACGTCAGGAGGCCTCACCAGAGCGGCGAAGGGACTGAGGAGTAACAAGAATCCTACTCTCCGATATATATAATCCTAAGACTCAAAACATTTTGTTTTACACTCAACAACGTCATCAATTCGATCAAGCAGGGGGCGCTCCTAAGTCGGGGATGGCTCTGATACCAACTTGTAACACCAACAATGCGGCTATATCTCCCACATGTCTGGGCATGACTTAGAGGCATAGCTGCATGCTAGGCTTTTCGCAAGAGGGGTAATCTTCACACATCCCATGTACTGAATAAGAAAGGGATAAAGAGTTGGCTTACAATCGCCACTTCACACAATACATAAATAAATCATACAACATCCAAAATACAAACAAAGGTCCGACTACAGAACCAAAATAAAAAAGACAACCCCAAATGCTAGATCCTCGATCATCCCAACTGGGCTCCACTACTGATTAACAGGAAAAAGAAACAAAACAACGATCAAGATCTTCATCGAGCTCCACTTGAGCTGGGTTGCATCACCTGCACAGGTATCATCGGCACCTGCAACTGTTTGGAAGTATCTGTGAGCCATGAGGACTCAGCAATCTCACACCCGCGAGATCAAGACTATTTAAGCTTATGGGTAGGAAAGGGTAGTGAGGTAGAGCTGCAGCAAGCTCTAAGGATATATGGTGGCTAACATACGCAAATAAGAGCGAGAAGAGAAGCAACACAAACGGTCGTGAAGCTAGAAGTGATCAAGAAGTGATCCTGAAAGCTACTTACGTTCAAGCATAACACAAGACCGTGTTCACCTCCCGGACTCCGTCGAGAAGAGACCATCACGGCTACACACACGGTTGATTCATTTTAATTAAGTTAAGTGTCAAGTTCTCTACAACCGGATATTAACAAATTCCCATCTACAACATAACCACGGGAACGACTTTCAAAAGTTCAAACCCTGCAGGGGTGTCCCAACTTAGCCCATCACAAGCTCTCACGGTCAATGAATGGTATTCCTTCTCCCGGGAAGACCCGATCAGTCTCAGAATCCCGGTTACAAGACATTTCGATAATGGTAAAACATGACCAGCAAGACCGCCCGAATGTGCCGACAAATCCCGATAGGAGCTACACATATCTCGTTCTCAGGGCACACCGGATGGGCAAGACGTCGAGTTGGCATAGACCCTTGTTGACCAGGGGGCGCCGGACATTGCCCAGGTTGGACCAACACTTAGAAAAGCACTGGCCCGGGGGGGAGGGGTTAAAAATAAAGATGTCCCTCGGGAGCATGACTCCCAAGGGAAAAGTAGGTGGTGGTGAGACAAATGGTAAAACCAAGGTTGGGCCTTGCTGGAGGAGTTTTATTCAAAGCGAACTGTCAAGGGGTTCCCATAACACCCAACCGCGTAAGAATGCAAAATCAAGGAACATAACACCGGTATGACGGAAACTAGGGCGACAAGAGTGGAACTAAACACCAGGCATAAGGCCGAGCCTTCCACCCTTTACCAAGTATATAGACGCATTAATTAAAAATAATAGATATTGTGATATCCCAACATATCCATGTTCCAAGATGGAACAAACTTCAACTTCACCTGCAACTAACAACACTATAAGAGTGGCCGAGCAAAGCAGTAACATAGCCAAACAACGGTTTGCTAGGAGAGGTGGGTTAGAGGCTTGACATGGCAATATGGGAGGCATGATAAAGCAAGTGGTAGGTAGCGCGACATAGTGATAGAGCGAACAACTAGCAAGCAAAGATAGAAGTGATTTTGAGGGTATGGTCATCTTGCCTGAAATCCCGCAAGGAAGAAGAATGAGTCCATGAAGAAGACGAACGAACGTAGTCGAACGAATCCTCAAAACTCGGGAACGAAACCGAAGATAACGAGAGAAGCAACCCGAAAATAAGCAAGCAACATAGTAAACAACCATCACATAAACATGGCATGATGCACAACCAAGTATGATGCATGTCTGGTTTAATGAGGCATGGCATGGCAAAATGCACAAACAATCCTACAAATTAAGTGGAGCTCAATATGCAACTCCGTTGCATATTGACGAAACACCATGTCAATTATTTTGTTCTCTCTCGTTTATGTACCCAACAATGTTAAATGTTATTAAACATGGCAAGGGGTGAAGCACAACAAAACTATCTATCTAGGCAAGTTTAAATGAGGCCGGAACAACAAGCAACAAGTCTGAAAAAATCCTCATGAGCATATATTAGATTTGGTACTGTTCTGCCCTAAACCATATTTTAGAGTTGTTAAACACGCAAGAAGAGTGCACCATGTTAAACTAGGCATTTTCTACCCCATTTACATATAAAGTTTATTAAATTTGGAGCTACGGTTAAATAGTTATGAATTAAAGCATTTTACCATGGCATTTGAGCAAATTTAAACAAACAACATTTCAAACATGGTTGAAAATGACATATTATGAAACTAGATGAAAAACTAAGCATTTTACATATATAATGTTTTTACATGTGATGCATGGTTGGTGAGTTAGGGTATGCATGAAACTTAGGGGGTTTTCTGCAAAACTGTACTCTCTGGAATAAAAGGAAAAGCACAACAGGAACAAAACACGCATGGGCCAAAACTGAAAGGTCCATTGGGGCGGCTGGGCTGCTCACCATGGGCCATTGTCCCGTCGATGTTGGGCTGGACGAGGCAGGCTGCTGGGCCTCGGCGCCCTCGTGGCCCAGGCGTGGGTCGACGGAGTCAACGACACGGCAATCGGGACTTGGCGCACTCATGAACGGGGTGTGCGGGACGAGCGGAGCGAAGCTCCTTTGCTCGAAGTAGAGCGAGCAGGAGCCGACGGCACTGGGACTTGGGTGATGGGGAGGACCGAGAATGCGGAGAGGGCCCGAACTCGACAGATCTGGCCAGAGATTGGACTTGGCGGAGATGAACTCCTGCAGCACAAGGTGTGGCAGTGGCGGCGACTATCAGAATGAACCAGGAGCAGAGAGGGAAAAAGAGATGGAGGGAACGGAGGAAACGGTTCGATCAGGAGGGGCGCCAAACTGCGGAGCTCCATCTCTGGTGCGTGGCGAGACCTGCCGAGGTCCTGGACGGCACCGCGTGGGAGACGGTGGATGGGACGGCCCGGGCAGGAGGTGTCCGCGGGGCTGCTGCTGCTGTCGCCGGCGGCGGCAGGCTCTGGCGTTGCAGAGGCCCTGGGTCGCGGGTGTAGCTTGGGAGCTCGAGCTCCTTCTTCTCAGCAGCGGGAAGGCGCGGGATGCAGGGGGTCGAGTGAGGGAACAACAGAGGATGGAGGAGGAGGCGATGTGGCACTGGTCGGTTGGTTCGATCCGATCTGGGAGGATCCCAAGGTGGATGCAGGAGTGTGGCGGCGGAGGGTGAGGGAATGATGGGACAACTCGCCTAAAATTTAGGGTTGCTCTTTTCTATACATTATTGGATTAAGTTAGAGGGTATACGGTTCGTCCGATCGTAATCGGGCGGTCGATAAAAATAGGCTAGGGAGTCCAATAAACAAAACGAAGATGTTTTATAGATGTTTGGGGATGTTCTGGACCCATCGGTCATGACTGCTCGGGTCGGGTCTGGGACAGTTTCCGGACGCGTGCGAGGGGTGACTATGCAGAGATGTAAGGAGGGGTCAGGTGGTTAGGAGGGGTTTCAGGGACCTATGATACCAATCAGACGGCTCCAGGCATGAGGAGGGTTAGGTTGGGCCTGGCGATGAGTGGTAGTGGTCTGTGAAGAGGAGTTGGGCTGAGAGGAGAGAAGAGAATGCCAACCCGGCAACAGTTTTTGGAGACCGAAAACATCCAACGTTCAACCGGCTATAATGCCGCTATAGTTTAACGGTTGGGCTATCAAACGAGCTCCGAATGCGATGAAACTTGGCAGGCGGTCTACCTACAACTTAACAAGACCGCACGCCAACTCTCATCCCATTCTGAGAATATTTCCCAGCCACTTATAAAATACTATTTCGGTCGTGCCGCGGGCATGTGCAAGTGTGGTTGTGCTCGGAACAGACAACTGAGAGAACGAGGAGACCGAGATGGATGCAAGTTTCAAAAACATGATGATGCAATGCACATGATGAAATGCAACACGCAAGCAAAAGACATGGCAACATCGGCGAATAACTAGAAGACACCTGGCGCAACGGTGTCGGGGTGTCACACACCCGCTAACAGGTCGCAGTGGAGAAAAATCGAGAGAAAGTACCGGGCTGAGTTTGCAGGTGACCCAAGGAACGTATGGTTTGGTTTAAGCGCGGATGGCATTAATCCTTTCGGGGAGCAGAGGAGCAATCACAGCACCTGGCATGTGACTCTATGTATGTATAACCTTCCTACTTGGATGTGCATGAAGCGAAAGTTCATTATGATGCCAGTTCTCATCCAAGGCCCTAAGCAACCCGGCAACGACATTGATGTGTACCTAAGGCCATTAGTTGAAGAACTTTTACATCTGTGGAATGGAAATGGTGTACGTGTGTCGGATGAGCACAAACAGGAGGAATTTAACCTGCATGCGTAGCTATTTGTAACCATCAACGATAGGCCTGCTCTCGGTAACCTTTCAGGACAGACAAACAAGGGATACCACGCATGCACGCACTGTTTAGCTGACACCGAAAGCATATACATGGACAAATTAAGGAAGATTGTGTACCTGGGCCATCGTCGATTTCTTCAAACCAACCATCAATGTCGAAAGAAAGGCAAGCATTTCGAAGTCGAGACAGATCACCGAAAGAAGCCCGCCATGCGCACTGGTGATCACATACTTACTATGGTCAATGATTTACATGTAATATTTGGAAAGGGTCCCGGCGGACTATCTGTTCCGAATGATGTTGAGGGACGTGCAGCCATGTGGATGAAGAAATCTATATTTTGGTACCTACCCTACTGGAGAGACCTAGAGGTCCGCTCTTCAATCGATGTGATGCACGTGACGAAGAACCTTTGCGTGAACCTGCTAGGCTTCTTGGGCATGTATGGGAAGACAAATGATACACCGGAGGTACGGGAGGACCTGCAACATGTGCACGAAAAAGACGACGTGCCTCCAAAGCAGTATGAAGGTCCTTCCAGCTACGCTCTTACCAAAGAAGAGAAGGAAATCTTCTTTGAATGCCTGCTCAGTATGAAGGCCCCTTATGGCTTCTCGTCGAATATAAAGGGAATAATAAATATGCCAGAGAAAAAGTTCCAGAACCTAAAGTCTCATGACTGCCACGTGATTATGGTTTAGGGTTTAGGGTTTAGGTCTACCATCGGACAATGTTTAGGAGATCGCACAGGCAGCCGCTCCGACCCTCAATTCGGAGCTAGTTGCGCCGTCCATGGACGGGTGGATGGACCCCGCCACGGAGGCCTTACCCTCAGCGGCGATCAAGCCAAACAGCGAGCTTAACTTACATGAGAGCCGTTTTGTTAAACTGCCGGATCCTTCTCCGGCCACGGACTCCGAGCCGCCTGCGCCCGTTCCTATCGAATCCGATTGGGTGCCGATCATGGAGTTTACCTCCGTGGATATTTTTCAGCACTCGCCCTTTGGCGACATACTGAACTCATAAAGGTCTCTCTCCTTGTCAGGAGGATCCTGGCCGAACTATGTCCGGCAGGACTGGGATGCGGACGACGAAGAAATTCGCGGCCCACCCACCACCCACTTAGTAGCCACTGTTGATGACTTAACCAACATGCTCGACTTCGACTCCGAAGACATCGACGGTATGGACGACGATGCGGGAGACGAAGAGGAACCACTGCCCACATGGCACTGGACATCCACCTCATCATATGATATATACATGGTGGATACACCCAAAGAAGGCAATGGCGACGAGATAGCGGAGGATGTCCCCTCCAAGAAGCAACCCAAGCACCGACGTCAACGGCGCCGCTCTAAGTCCCACCAAAGCAAAAGTGGTGATACCGGTACAGGAGATAATAACACTCCGGATAGTGCCGAAGACAACAACAATCCCCTCCAGCAAGATTTAGAGCAGGAGGATGGAAGAGCCAGCCCTCCTGAAAGAGCGGCAAATGGAGAGGCGGAGGATGATAATTACATGCCCCCTCCGAAGACGAGGCAAGCCTCGGTGACGACGAATTCGCCGTACCAGAGGATCCCGTTGAACAAGAGCGCTTCAAACACCGGTTTATAGCCACAGCAAATAGCCTTAAGAAAAAGTAGCAGCAGCTTCAAGTTGATCAAGATCTGCTAGCTGACAGATGTACTGAAGTCCTCGTGGCCGAGGAATATAAACTCGAGCGCCCCTCCAAGAGTTACCCAAAATGCAGGTTGCTACCCCGACGGGAGGAAGAAGCGTATGACGCGGCTGATCGGCCACCTCGTGGCCGCGATAGAGAGGCAATCCGGCCAAAAACTCAGCCTGCACCCCGACGCCATTCAAATAAAAAGGCATGGGGAGACACGCTGGACCTGCGAGACATATTGGAGGACAAAGCAAAGCATGCAAGATCGATCTACGGATCACGAGGGCGCGCCACTATGCGAGACGATAAACGTCACGCTGGATACAGTAAAAGTAAATCCGGCCAGGCCGAACACAGCGGGCAAGACCCATTGGAGCTGCGTCGCGATATAGCCCAATACAAAGGCGCCGCACACCCCTTATGCTTCACAGATGAAGTAATGTATCATCAAATCCCAGAAGGTTTCAAACCTGTAAATATTGAATCATACGACGGCACAACAGATCCCGCAGTATGGATCAAGGATTTCCTCCTCCACATCCACATGGCCCGCGGTGATGACTTACACGCCATCAAATACCTCCCACTAAAGCTCAAGGGACCAGCGCGGCATTGGCTTAACAGCTTGCCAGCAGAGTCCATTAGCTGTTGGGAAGATCTGGAAGCCGCATTCCTCGACAACTTTCAGGGCACTTATGTGCGGCCACCAGATGCCGATGACTTGAGCCACATAATTCAGCAGCCAGAAGAATTGGCCAGGCAATTCTGGACTCGGTTCCTAACAAAGAATCAAATTGTCGACTGTCCGGATGCAGAGGCCCTAGAGGCTTTCAAACACAACATCCACGATGAATGGCTAGCCCGACACCTTGGTCAGGAAAAGCCGAAATCTATGGCAGCCCTCACAACACTCATGACCCGCTTTTGTGCGGGAGAAGACAGCTGGCTGGCTCGCAGTAATAACATATCAAAGAACCATGGTACTTCGGATACCAAGGACGGCAATAGCAGGTCACGTCGCAACAAACATAAGCGCCGCATTAACAGCGATAGTACCGGTGATACGATAGTCAATGCCGGATTCAAAGGCTCTAAACCCGGTCAGCGGAAAAAGCCATTCAAACAAAGTACGCCGGGTCCGTCCAGCTTGGACCGTATACTCGATCGCTCGTGTCAAATACACGGCACCCCAGAAAAGCCAGCCAATCACATCAACAGGGATTGTTGGGTGTTCAAGCAGGCCGACAAGTTAATTGCCGAAAACAAGGACAAGGGGCCACATAGCGATGACGAGGAGGAGCCCTAGCAGCCACACATCGGACGACAAAAGAGGTTTCCCCCACAAGTGCGGACGGCGAACATGATATATGCAACCCACATCCCCAAGAGGGAGCGGAAGCGTGTGCTCAGGGATGTATATGCGTTGGAGCCAGTCGCCCCAAAGTTCAACCCATGGTCCTCCTATCCGATCACTTTCGATCGCAGGGACCATCCCATTAGTATCTGCCATGGCGGATTCGCCGCACTGGTTCTGGACCCAATCATTGACGAATTTCACCTCACTCGAGTCCTTATGGATGGTGGCAGCAGCCTAAACCTGCTTTATCAGGACACAGTGCGCAAAATGGGTATAGATCCCTCAAGTATCAAACCCACAAAAACGACCTTTAAAGGCGTCATTCCAGGCGTAGAGGCCCATTGCACATGCTCAATTACACTAGAAGCGGTCTTCGGATCCCGGATAACTTCCGAAGCGAAGAGTTAATCTTCGATATAGTCCCGTTCCGCAGTGGTTATCACACACTGCTCGGGCGAACCGCATTTGAGAGATTCAATGCGGTACCGCATTATGCATACCTCAAGCTCAAGATGCCAGGACATCGCGGGGTTATTACAGTCAATGGAACCACAGAGCGCTCTCTCCGAACGGAGGAGCACACCGCGGCCCTCGTAGTAGAAGCGCAAAGCAACCTGTCAAGGCAATCCACCAGTTCGGCGTTTCAAGACCCGGACACCTTCAAGCGCGCTCGGAGCAATCGGTAACTAGACCGCCTGGCGCGATCTGAGCTCGCGTAGCAATGCGCCCCCCACCCCAGTCCCAGCCAAATGGCGAAACTCGTGCCACACGTACATAATTACGCATTAAAAATACCATGGGCATAGGTGGGGAGGGGGGGCATAACTGCGTCACGCCCCAAGGCGCGGCTTAAACCGCACTAGGGGCTTGCCGTTTCGTTATTTTTCTCCTTTTCAGGACCTTAATCTCTGGAAACCCTGTCTGGCAGCACTATTGCCGAACACATGATGCAGCAACCAAGGAGGCAGAAAGCTACGTCACACCAAGGAATTCCCAGGTGGATTACAATAACGAGCGAAATATTTGATTTAATACTGTTCCTCAGCTTGCCCTTGGAAGGGACATAGTCCTACTCTTTGCTTATCGCTTCATCTGTATCATTCTGCTTTAACGCACCTTTTTGAATAAACAACGCATAACATTACGACTATTATTGCAATTCTTGTTATATATATGTGTTCATCAATGACACCTTGCAACCGTACACTTTGGTACGGCCAATACACCAGGGGCTTACGTACCCCACAATATGGTGTGAAAAAGTACAAACACTTTCACAAGTTCGGCACCCCGAACTTATAGCATTATATGCATCAGCTCCGAATCATGTCTTTGGTCAAATGTTGGGTTTTCCCGGCTCCTATGTTTTGGTACCTTACGTTCCGCTCTATCGGCTAAGGTAGCGCTAGGAGAATTACTACGATTGTGCCCCGGTTCTGCTAGGCCCAGCACCTCAGTAGAGAAAGCTAAAACTGACTGTCATGATACGGCGAGAGACTGGTCGCTATTCGGCGAGGTTTTCGAGTCCCTAAAGACTTATGCCGCTTAGAGCGAGGGGCCGGCCCAGTCTGGCTTAAAGGCGTGTATCGCGCCCCGAATTCAGCCTTCCGAATACCAGGGGCTTCGCTGAAATTTAAAATTATAGAATTCTATGGCTAAGTGAGAGTGATAAAGCATTATTAGTCCGGTTGCCTTGTTCGTTGTGTTGAGCACCTCCCTCGA
Organism: Triticum aestivum; assembly: GCF_018294505.1. Lineage (NCBI taxonomy): Eukaryota > Viridiplantae > Streptophyta > Magnoliopsida > Poales > Poaceae > Triticum > Triticum aestivum. The sequence continues at coordinate 326,877,133 of NC_057809.1, forward strand.
AGGACCCAAACATGGGAACAAGAGTGCTCAGGTTTATCTTGAACACCCCGACACTCGTGGCATGGGGGCAGAACCCGAGGACTAGCCATCTCTCAGATTGGATAAACAGCCAAACAGAAGGTAATATTTTAAATTCAAACAAGCGTTGCATAGCGCATATGAAACAAGTTTTCATCATACAGGATCACACGAGCAAGTTTACTCAAATATTACATCCTTTGAACATTCGTCCGCTACAAGACGAGCACCCTTCAGGACACCCTCATAAAAAAATTCAGGGGTGCGATGCTCTTTGCCCTGCGGCGGCCCTTCCTTGATCAACTTCACAGCGTCTAGCTTGGCCCACTACACCTTCACACGGGCGAAAGCCCGGCGTGCACCTTCGATGCAGACGGACCGCTTGATGACCTCCAGCCGTGGGCAGGCATCCACAAGCCGCCTCACCAGGCCGAAGTAGCTGTTCGGAAGGGCGTCGCCAGGCCACAGCCGGACTATAAGGCCCTTCATGGCCTGTTTGGCCGCCTTGTGCAGCTCGACCAACTGCTTTAGCTGGTCGCTTAGAGGCCTCGGGTGTTTGGTCTCAGTATACTGAGACCAGAACAGCTTCTCCGTTGAGCTTCCCTCCTCGTCCTGGTAAAACTGTGCGGCATCCGACACACCGCGGGGCAAATCTTCGAATGCTCCTGGAGAGCTCCGAATTCAGGTAAGTAATCGGTAATTTACTTTTACATGCTTGCTCTGCATATAGAATGCCTTACCCGCCGCTATCTTCTTCATTGCGTCGATCTCCTGGAGGGCCTTTTGGGCTTTGGCCTTGGCACGTTTTGCGCTCTCGAGGGCCGCGGCAAGCTCAGACTCTCACGTCTTCGAGTCAAGCTCCAATGCCTCGTGCTTCGTCATGAGAGCCTGGAGCTCTTGCTGCACCTCGCCCACCCGAGCCCCTTGTTTTTCTCGCTCGGTGCGCTCCTTGGCCGCTTTATCTTCGGCCTCAGACAACGCTTGTTTTAGGGTCGCCACTTCGGTCGTGGCCCCTGGAAAATTCACGATGATCCTGTCATTTTGCAATCGTACTCTTTTTATACATATCCACAGACTAGGTACTACTTACCTTTGTTCTCCTCGAGCTGCCTCTTGGCAAGACCGAGCTCGTTCTGGGACCCTTTAAGGTCCTGCTTCAGTTCAGCGACCTCCGCAGTCAGTGCGGCGGACGCCAGCAGCGAAGCCTGCATACGCATATTGACATACTCATATTAGACTCCTGCGATATTGTTTGATCCTCTGTTCGGCTTTTCTTTGTGAACACCTAACAGAGCATCAGGGGCTACTGTCTATGCGGTAATATTTCCCTATATTTCAAACACTTACCTCAAAGCCTGTTAAAAGGCTGGCACAGGCTTCAGTCAATCCGCTCTTGGCGGACTGAACCTTCTGGATCACCGCACTCATGATAGTGCGGTGCTCCTCGTCGATGGAAGCGCTGCGAAGCGCTTCCAGCAGATTGTCTGGCACCTCTGGATGGACAGAGGTCACCGGTACAGGCGTCTCGCCCCTCTTAGAAGGAGGTCGCATGCCCGAGTCCGGAACCACTGGAGGTTCCGGCGCGGTGTTCGGCTGAGGGCCGAGCTCGGGGCCCTTAGGGGCCTTGTCCCCTCGGCTCCCGGAGTCCGGAAGGTCGCCTTGAGGCGCCTCCTGGACTGTCTCCCCTCGACCCGGTGCCTCTTGAGACAACACCTTAGCGTCGTCCGTAGGGCAAGGGAAGGTGGCGGTCGAAAGTGGATCGCTATCCATATCCGACGAGCCCAGGGAGCCGTCCGACGATACATCGATACTGGCTCGTGGCGGCCTGCATAATCATATTCGGCGTTAGGGGAAGTAGTGCGACAAAGGATGCTATGAGTTACTCTGGTACTCTAATACTTACGACCTCCCCAGGGGCTTGGCCTTGGGTAACCACTCGTCTTCGCCTTCGGCGGCGGCGGTGGAGCTGTCCGGAAGGAGAGTCCTCCCCTTCTTGGACCCTTCGCCCCCCAGTTGGGACAGCCTTCCTTTTCTTGTATCCCCGCCTGGAGGGGGAGCATCTTCTTCTTCCTCCTCGTCTTCGGGGGAGGAGTGTGCCGCAGAGTCATCGGACGATGAGTCCAATAACACCTGGCATCAGGAACTCTTTCGGGTTCCCTTGGCCTTCTTGGTCTTCTCTGGCACCTTGTAAGGAGCCGGAGTCTGCATCTCCGTCAGGAGAGCGTTTGCTGGGCCTTCAGGAAAAGGATCCGGACAGTCGATCTGTCCGGCCAGCCAGCCCTGACAAAGGAACGGGAGCTTAGATCCCGCATAGAGTCAAACTATGTAAAACAAGTATCTTGTAAGAGGTAAAACAACTTACCGCGCTGGCTTGGCGCTTCGCGCAGAATCCGCGATCCTCGGTAGTAGGAGGAGGAACCTCAGCGCCCTTGAATAGCACCTTCCAAGCATCCTCATGTGTTGTATCGAAGAGCCTATTCAGAGTTTGGTGCTGGGCCGGGTCGAACTCCCACAAGTTGAAGGCCCGTTGTTGACACGGGAGGATCCGGCGGATGAGCATGACCTGGACTACGTTGACGAGTTTGAGCTTCTTGCTCACCATGTTTTGAATACATGCTTGGAGTCTGGTCAGCTCTCCCGAACTACCCCAAGACAGGCCCTTCTCTTTCCAGGAGGTGAGCCGCGTAGGGATGCCAGATCGGAACTCGGGGGCCACTGCCCATGCAGGGTCACGCGGCTCGGTGATGTAGAACCACCCCGATTGCCACCCCTTTATGGTCTCCACATAGGAGCCCTCGAGCCATGTGACGTTGGACATCTAGCCCACCATGGCACCTCCGCATTCCGCCTGGCGGCTGCCCACTACCTTCGGCTTGACATTGAAGGTCTTCAACCATAAGCCGAAGTGGGGCTTGATGCGAAGGAAGGCCTCACACACGACGATAAATGCTGAGATGTTGAGGATGAAGTTCGGGGCCAGATCGTGGAAATCCAGGCCGTAGTAGAACATGAGCCCCCGGACGAATGGGTGGAGAGGGAATCCCAGTCCACGGAGGAAATGGGTAAGGAACACTACCCTCTCATGGGGCCTGGGGGTGGGGATGAGCTGCCCCTCATCTGGGAGCCAATGCGCGATGTCGTCTGGCAGGTATCCGACTCTCCTCAGCTTCTTGATGTGTCCCTCCGTGACAGAGGAGACCATCCACCTGCCTCCCGCTCCGGACATGGTTGGAGAAGGTTGAGGTGGGAAGTGCGGACTTGGGCGCTGGAGCTCGAGTGTGCGAAAATGGATGAGCAAAGGAGGAAGAAGACATGGATGAAAAGGTGAATCCTTATCCCTTTATATGGGCGGACGAAACTATGCATCCCAACTAGCCTGGTAAAACTCGCTTATCCCCCAAGTGCCGTAATCGATGGCGCGGTTGGGTTACCCACGCCTGTATTAATGAGAATCCCATGATAAGGGGACATGATCTCTGCTCTGACAAGACGTGTCAAAAAACTGCCTCACATTATGTGCGGGGCTAGTTAAAGGAAACGGTTCGAATAATCACCGGCCCGTGACATAATGTCGGGTTGCCAAAACAAGACAACAAATTGGATTTGTGGAAATATTATTCTCTCTACGGTGGTATGTGGAACTTATTTTGCAAGGTCGGGCACTATTCTTATATTCAAATTCTTCAGTGGTGTATGTGGAGAACGAACCCGCCTTGCAATGCCGAAGACAATACTGCGCGCCGGACTCATCGTCATTGAAAGCCTGGTTCACGGGCTACTGTGGGAGTCCTGGATTAGGGGGTCTCCGGACAGCCAGACTATCTCCATTGGCCGGACTGTTAAACTATGAAGATACAGGATTGAAGACTTCGTCTCATGTCCGGATGGGACTCTACTTGGCGTGGAAGGCAAGCTAGGCAATACGGATATGTGTATCTCCTCCTTTGTAACCGACCTTGTGTAGCCCTAACCTCTCCGGTGTCTATAGGCTAGCTTCTAGGGTTTAGCCTCTCCGATCTCGTGGTAGATCTACCCTTGTACTACCCATATCATCAATATTAGTCAAGCAGGACGTAGGGTTTTACCTCCATCAAGAGGGCCCGAACCTGGGTAAAAACATTGTGTCCCCAACCTCCTATTACCATCCGCCTTAGACGCACAGTTCGGGACACCCTACCCGAGATCCGCCGGTTTTGACACCGACAGTGATCGATCCAGAAATCATACCAAGGCTAAGGAGTGATGTGGCGCAATGTCTTGTCAGTTTCGAGCTGGTGTTCCCACCATCCTTCTTCAATATCATGATGCACGTCCTAGTTCATCTAGTTGACGAGATTGTCTTTCTGGGCCCCGTATTTCTACACAATATGTTCCCCTTTGAGAGGTTCATGGGAGTCCTAAATAAATATGTCCGTAACCGCGCTAGGACAGAAGGAAGCATCTCCATGGGCCATCAAACAGAGGATGTCATTGGGTTTGGTGTTGACTTCATTCCTGGACTTAAGAAGACTGGTCTCCCTAAATCACAGTATGAGGGGAGACTGACTAGAAAAGGCACGCTATGAGGGGACTCAATAATATGCAGGGACGGGCATTCTTGTTCTCAAGCACACTACACAGTTCTACAGAACTCTACCTTGGTGACCCCGTATGTCGATGAACACAAGAACAATCTGCTCTCCAAACACCCGGAGCAGTGTGACGACTGGATTACATGTGAACACATCAGGACTTTTGATAGTTGGTTGGAAACACGTCTCAGAGGTGACAACACTATTTTCGATGAGCTGTACTCATTGTCTAGGGGACCATCTTCGACTGTATTGACTTACAAAGGATACGAGATAAATGGGAATACATTTTACACGATCGCCCAAGATCAAAAGAGCACCAAACAAAACAGCGGTGTCCTCTTTGATGTATCAACCGAGAGGGGAAAGGACACATCTTATGGTTACATAGTGGACATATGGGAACTTGACTATGGACATGATTTTAAGGTCCCTTTGTTTAAGTGCAAATGGGTCAATCTGTCAGGAGGCTGGGTACAAGTAGACCCACAGTACGGAATGACAACAGTGGATCTGAACAATCTTGGGTACATAGATGAACCATTCGTCCTAGCCAATGATGTGGCACAGGTTTTCTGTGTGAAGGACATGCCTACCAAACCGAGAAAAAGAAAAGATAAGGAAGCAAACACATCATACGATGAGCCAAAGCGCCACATAGTTCTTTCAGGAAAAATAGACATCGTGGGAGTTGAGGGAAAGACAGACATGTCCGAAGATAATGAAAAGTTTCATGAAATTCCTCCCTTAAAAGTCAAGGCCGACCCAAGCACCTTGTTAAACGATGAAGATTATCCATGGTTATGGCGCAATAAGCAAATGACACAAGCGAAGAAAAAGTGAAGACTTTCTCTCCACAACTATTATGATGATGCCTTTGATCTAGAATATCACTGCAGTTACATGTGAATAAATGAAATGCCTTTTGTAACAGACGAGTTTCCGTATGAAACGCTGATACTTCGAAAGAGATTGTCCATTTTGTACACAAAGTGCATCCAGTTTTTATCGTAACCCTCTCAACTTTTTAGCACATGCTATATGGGTGAAATGATGATACCATGCCAACTTTCAACCTTTTTCAGAGTTCATTTGAAGTGCTTTTGAATTTCAGGGTCATATAGCTAAAAAATCAGTAAATGCATGAAAAATAACAAATGAAGTCAAAAAGGGTTGAAAATTGATGACGTGGCTTTGAATGGTGCAATTTTGAACACACAAAATGTCTGGAGTTCAAATAACTTCAAAATAATGAAATCGCTTTTGTAACAGATGAGTTTTCGTCCGAAACCCTGATAGTTCGAAAGAGATTTTCATTTTCTACACGAAGTGCATCCAGTTTTTCCTGTAACCCTCTCAACTTTTTAGAACATGCTATGTGAGTGAAATGATGATACCATGCCAACTTTCAACCTTTTCAGAGTTCATTTAAAGTGCTTTTCAATTTTAGGGTCATATAGCTCAAAAAATTAGTAAATGTATGAAAAATGACAAATGAAGTCAGAAAGGGTTGAAAATTGATGATGTGGCTTTGAATGGTGAATTTTGAACACACAAAAGTCTGGAGTTCAAATAAGTTCAAAATAATGAAATTCCTTTGTAACAGATGAGTTTTCGTCTAAAACTCTGATACTTCGAAAGAGAATGTCCATTTTGTACATGAAGTGCATCCAGTTTTTCCTGTAACCTGCTCAACTTTTTAGCAGATGCTATGTGGGTGAAATGATGATACCATGCCAACTTTGAACCTTTTCAGAGTTCATTTGAAGCGCTTTTCAATTTCAGGGTCATATAGCTCAAAAAATCAGTAAATGCGTGAAAAATAACAAATGAAGTAAGAAAGGGTTGAAAATTGATGATCTGGCTTTGAATGGTGCATTTCGAACACACAAATAGTCTAGAGTTCAAATAAGTTTAAAAATAATGAAATTTCTTTGTAACAGACGAGTTTTCGTCTGAAACCCTCATACTTCGAAAGAGATTCTCCATTTTGTACACAAAGTGCTTCCAGTTTTCCCCATAACCCTTTGAACTTTTTAGCACATGCTATGTGGGTGATATGATGATACCATGCCAATTTTCAACCTCTTTAGAGTTCATCTGAAGTGCTTTTCAATTTCAGGGTCATTTAGCTCAAAGAATGAACTAATATAAAAAAGAATGAACTAGAAAACTTTTATGAAACTCTAATAGCAAAAATAATAAACTAAAATTTATGCAACTAAAATTATCAAAGTTTTTTCTGTTCAACACATTAAAAGCAGAAAGAATTTTTATAAAAACTTTTTTTGGTAGAAACTTTAATAGCAAAAAGAATTATCTTAAAGATTTGTTTGTTAGAAACTAAAATAACAAAAACTTTTTTTGAATATAATGATAAAACACAATAATATTAAATAGAAGGAAAAAGAATCACTCCAAAATCTATTTTTATAGTAAAGTTAATCACAAACTAGTGATTCACACAAATTTCAAATAATTTAAATTTAAACTATTTAAATTTGAAAACTAATGGCACTAACAGAAAGTTTATATTTTTTCTGACCTAAAAGCAAAAAGAATTAAAAAATAAAGCAAAAAACAAAAGAAAATAAATAATGCAAAAAACAAAACAACTGGAAAAAAAATAAAAAATGTCACCTACTGGGCCACCATGGCCTGAATACGACTAGAAACCCAGCCATGGGCCAGGATTCAGGCCCGCAGAAGGCCTAGTAGGCCCACATGTAGCATAGTGTGAGATTAGTCCCGTAGGCCTACATTAGAGAGGAGCTCGAGAGGGAAGCCACAGTGGGGCTTATAAACCACTCCGAACCCCTCTCAACTACCGAGGTGGGACTAAACTTTTGGCCGCGGGCAGAACAAGGCCTTTGGTCCCGGTTGGTAGCATCAACCGGGACCAAAGGTCTCTGTTTCCCACCCTTTGTGTCGTGGAATTGTCACGACATATGTCCTAGTGTGAGGACTTAGTCGTGGAGCCATCGCGATGAGGTTAGCTTAAAGGGGTTAATCAGGATAAAGGACACGTGGAGTTTATACTGGTTTGACCCCTTACGATGAAGGTAAAATCCTAATCCAGTTATAGTTGGTATTGCTAGGGTTTCGATGAGCAGGGAGCGAATACGCTTGACCCGGCTCTCAATCTCTTGTTTCTTGCCCTAAGTCACCGTTGGGTCGTCCCCTTATATACACGGGTTGACGCCCTGCGGCCTACAGAGTCCTGGCCATCTTATACAACATATTCGGCTCGGTGACCTTTCTTTCCTACCTTACAAAACAAGTCTACATACATGTCGGTTTATATCCGTGGGCTTTAAGCCACCTCCGGGTTTGGGCCCTCTATCAAGCTTTTATGTGAACCACCATATCATCTTGGGCTTCATTGAGATGAATCGCCATAGGGATGACCCGGCCCCTCCTGGGCGGGTCATACCTAATAGTTATATCCCCAACATTATGCCCCAGGTTGATTTGAACTTGTTCATGTGAATCTTCAACGCTTAGGAAAATCCTTCCTCCTCTTATTGTGAAGTTTTGTAACCCGCCATGACGTCGCGTCCAAAAGTTGCGATAACCCAACATGACGTCACCTGCAATTAATGTTATATAGAATCCAAATCTTAATAAATCTTTTCCTTTACTGACTCTCCGAAAATCGAGGTGCCCGTGCCAACACATATCCATTTTACTGTTCCTAGATTCCTGCGCCGATCGTTTGTACTTCCAGGCCTATAAATAGGGTCGCGGAGTCACCTTCCATTCTTCTCCTTTTCCTTCTCGCCTTCTTCCTCCTCGTGACACATTGACTCGCACGAGCTCCGCCGCCGTCAACCTTCGTCCTCGACCTCAATTCCGACCGCTGCATCACCCTGATCAGACCAGAGAACCACGGGGCCACTCCGCTGCCCCAACAACATTAGTAAGCCATTCCTTCTTTCATCGTAGATCTGCCATTAGGTTTCATCTGTGTTCGTCGATCTTCGTCGCCACCCTTCTTTCTCTTTGCTTTAATCCATAGACTAGATCTGAAAAACACATGAATCTTTGTGCGGTAGTAGTTTTAGCACCTGTTTCTAATACTAGAATATATCCTCATCGCAACAGATCTCTTCTAGGGCACCTCTACCTTTCCACTGTCGCCTCTGTAGGTTTTGAGTTTATTTTCTTTTCTAAATAGAGGTAGATCTGAATTTGTAGCCTCAACCTATGAAATCTGTTTGTCCTAACACTTAGCAAATTATAGCCTTGGTAGATCTTGAATGTCTTTAGTTATGGCGACTTATTCTACTGGCTTATTGTTACTTCATATATCATTAGCCCTTGCTTAAGGCGCCATTCTGAACATGCACTATACTTGTTAACTTGCAATTTTATCAACCATCTTGAGCCGGCAAATTATTTCCTGTCTTTTAGGTTGTCCTTTCACCATGCCGCCCAAAACAATCTTGACCTGCAACTGGGTTCCCTCCATTGTCACTGAGAGCACCTTGAAGGATTTTGTCACCGTTGGATATTTGCCAGATAAGAATGTGATGCATTACCGTGTTCCTAACCTGGGCGAAGAGAGACCTCAGCCTAAGGACGGTGAAGTTATCGTATTTACTGATTATATGAACCGGGGCTTCTCGCCACCCGGCTCTAAATTCTTCAGAGATATCCTACACTTCTTCAAACTCCATCCGCAAGACATTGGACCCAATTCCATATCAAACATCTGTAACTTCCAAGTCTTTTGTGAGGTATACCTTCAAGAAGAGCCTAGTGTTGAGCTTTTCAGAGAGTATTTCCACTTGAACCGGTAGACCGAGTTCACAAATGGGCCCAGCTTGGAACTTGGCGGGATTTCAATTCAATGCAGATGAGATGCCATCTTCCCTCAAGTAGCTTTGCCAAGCCATCCCAAGGACTAGAACCAAACATGGTTCTATTGCAAAGATATCTCGCCGTCTGACGAAAATCTGTTGCCGGGTTATCGACCTGAGCATCTCGACTCAAATTACCAACTCCCTGATAAACTTACCGCTGCCAAATGCAAGAAACTTGTCCCTACAATCAGAAAAGTTCAAGCCTTGCTAGGAAACGGCTTAACTGGAGTCGACTTAACCCGCTGCTGGGTCGCTTGGCAGATCATACCCTTAAGCCGCTGATCCGGCTTGATGTGTACATATACCAGAGGAATAGATGATCCCTTACGCCATAGCTCTCTTCGACTGACAGAAGAAGGCATCATTGAGATGGCAACCACGCTTGTAAATAGCAAATATGAAGACTACGACAAAGTGGGTTTGAATCCTTTCTACAAGCTTAACCCGGTGCCAGAAGTAAATATTTTGATTTCTTTTCCTTCAACACTTAAACATTGCATGAACTCAAAATATTTTATCCTTCCACAGGCTAAATCTGACTTCTGGAAGGCCAAATATGACCGTGAGGCTGCCAAAAAGGCTGAAGCTACTGCAAGAGCCGCCAAAAAGAGCAGTAGGACGTCTAGGAAGAAACCAAGCGCCTCTGAATTGCTGAAGCTGGATGACGCCTCTGAGTCGGAGGTAGCCCTTGATTCTCTTGGCTTGTTTTTTAACAACCTTATTGACACTAACTATTGCCAGGATGACACGGGAGCTAGCCAAGCAGTCGAAGAAGAGGTAACTACTATTTCCTCCGACTCAGAACCTTTACCAAGGCAGAAACTTTGGCGGGTAACCCGGAAAGTAAGGTTTTCACACCGCTTGGCTTACTTAGATCCTCATTTTCTCTTAAAACGACATCAACATGAGAGCCGCCGCCAGACCCGGACTGGTGGAGATGAAGATTTATCCTCTGGTTTGCCAAACACTCCTCGGAAACGCCAACATGAGGTTCTTTTTAACCTTAACTCTTGTATTTACCAGCGAGTTATTTTCATTAATCACTTAATTTTGATTCCCTCCTTGCAAGATATTTCCCGTTCCTCCTCTGGCGACTCTTCGCAGACTCAACTGCCGGCTTTCAAGACCGCTCCTGGGTAATAATAAATATCTTTCTTTTGTACCTTTATATCTTTATCATTATACTGACTTATCCAAATTCTTTTTAGCGGTTAAGCAAAACCCAACAAGAAAGCAAAGGCCACAAAGCCGACCGAGGGTCCGAAAGCTACTGAACCAGAACAGCCAACCATTGCACCAGAACATCCTAAACAGCCGGAAGATCCTCCTCTCAACCCTCAACCTGAAATACCCGAGCCGTCTGTTGATGAAACCACTATTGACCTGTCGAGTATTGAACCGTCAAGCTCAGTTAACCCGTCGGAGATTCATGCTGATGATTTTGTAATCACAGGCACCGAATTTACTGAGCCGGGGAATCCAACGATACTAGCAAGACATTTGGCCAAACAAGAAGTCATGGAAAGAGGGAAAGTAAGGTTTAATGTCTCCCACTATGCTCAACTGAGTACTAGTGAACTATTATCTGGCTATGTCAGTCAAGTGCATTCCAGCCGTGACTTGGAGATTGAAATGGTTAAACAAATGCACCAGAAGTATGAGGTACGTTATCTAGCTTATATATATATATCCTACCAGCCCCCAAGTCTTCTGATTATGAGAAACTTGAATAATCTGTAGACTTGAAATATTTACAAGATTCTGTCCTAGACTCCCTCCAAGTCCGGTTTAAAAAACTTTAAACCGTATTCTGATGATAGCATAACTTTGCATTTGTAGTCCCCAAGGGCCGGCTTAATCAGTGTGAATGACCGGTCCTATTAATCATTATGTAAAAGAACAGAACTTAACTGCATATCCCCCATGAGTCGGCTGGGACTGCCAATAGCACACCCGGCTCATCCTTAGCAAGAAAATAAGCAATATGCATTAGCTCCGAAGTGCCAAGTGTTGTTGCTTGCAAAGCACTTGGGACTTTTACAAAGAGCCGATTCCTTTGAAAAATTGCGTTGACAGACATTAGCCCCCCAAGTGCCAAGTGTTTTTGCTTGCGAAGCACTTGGGACTTGTATTCTTGTAATCTGCCATGAAACTTAACAAACTTATGCTGTATGCAGGCTGCTACCACAGAACTGGGAACTCAATTGTCCGAGGCGAAGACCCGACTGGCGGCTCAGGATACTGAGACCAAAAAGGCTGAATCAAAATTTCAGTTTAGTGTGTCTGAAGCCGAAAAATTGAAGATCAGTTTTACTGCGCACAAAGAGGCTTGGGCTAAGGAAAAGACTGCTCTGATTCAGCATGCTGAGAAAGTAGAGGTGGCTCTGGAAGAAGTTACCACTGAACTCTCCGGTTTGAAGAACCGTGTGTCTTAGATGGTTTCTGCAATCTTTGGTAAATCACCTTGTTATTTATCCAGAGTAAGTATTTGTCATCATACTGTAAGTCGCCACTTAACCAATCTTTGCACTTTTTTCAGGTCCCAGGAGCAGCAACCTTAGCCGAGACACATTGGTGAAACTCAAAGGCGGTTTATACTTTGGTTGAGCAATTATACACTGGAGCTCAACGGACCCTTGCTACTATTTCTCCAATGAATCAAGGACCAAATCTGTTAAGTGATGTCTTGAAGAAGTTGTCCATCTTACCCACGAGATTTGAAGAAATCAAACGGTCTTGTGCTAGAGTCAGAGCTGTAATAGCCTTAAGTCGTGCCAAATCTTGGGTACTGGAACTAGACCCGGTAGACGTAGCTAGTGGGTATCCTAGTCTCAAGGAAGATGGAACCTCTGTTGACCAACATGACTTTGCCGCCTGTGTCAAAGAGATTCATCCGCATGCCACAATCATTGCTGAAGAGAGCAACCTCACCAAGTACCAGCCGGGTTATGACGCGGATAATCAGAAGATGCAGACTCCTCTGTATAAAGTGATGGACTTAATTCCACCCATTCGTAAGCACACTTTCGCCCCCGATATTGATCCACCTGATCTAATTGATGATGAAGCTGAATTTGTCGCCTTGCGTGGCTTTGACTAGTCCAAACCCAACTTCTAGACGGTGGAGGAGGAAGATGAACTGGCAAGGGATGGATCACAACCTTTGAGTCAGCCAGGCCAAGATTCATGAACTGGGGCCGGTTTATCATCTGCTGATTACAAGACGTAAAAACAATTATCCTTGTGGGCACCAAGCGCCTTGTAATAGGCTAGCTTTAAACTCTTATTATGCTATGCCATCATGCATATTTTGCTGTCCATGATACTATTTATTTGTCATGCGAAGATACGCCATATATGCTTTATGATATTATCAATTTTGAATCTGTTCCTGCATAGAACAGATGAAAAGTGTCCTGGCGGTTTACCGCTGGACGCGTTATAATGCCCCAATAGAAACTACAATAATTTATAACCAAGCCTGGACTGAATATTAACCATATATGATTAAAAATATGTCATACCTGTGTTATTTGATCACACTTGTTGGTTTACCAAGCCAGTGTAGTAAGGGCGATAACCCCAAAATTCTGAGCACTAGTAATTATCAGAGATCGTCGGCTTATGAACAAAGCCAGACCAGGTTAATAAACACCGGATATTATCTTTATTTCATTCTGGCGACTTATAGTCGTAACCCAGGCCGGATTAATAAACACTGGATATTATCTCATACTGGCAACTTATAGTCAAAAGCCAAGCTGGGTTAATAAACACCGGTGATTTACAATAAAGCTATATAAGTCTTATCAAATAAACCTCAAAAAGAAAGAATATGTTGAAAATAAATGAGAAGCGAGGCTTTTCATGGGCTGCTAGGCCCAAAACGAGGCTTTTCATGGGCTGCTAGGCCCAAAACGAGGCTTTTCATGGGCTGCCAGGCCACTGAGATAAACCATTTTACAAACCTTATAAGATGGACCTCACATTAACCAATCGTCATTTTAACTTTGACAAGTTCAGGGTTTGTATAAGATTGACTTGCCAAACATTCGACGGGTCTTTCTAGGATTACCTGGGTGGAGTGGCTTACTCAAAAATGCAGGATAACCCAGGGTTTTAGGTGAATACACCTGGCTTCCAAGCCTGGCTTTTAAGCCTATTACAAGGGTTATAGCAACTCTTGTTCTTTAGAACAAAAGAGCCCCAAGCAATATTTTGAGCTGTGCTCAAGGGGCACCTATGTTTGAGTTGTACTTTTGCAATAGACTCTCTTTGGTCCCTTTAACCTGGGTAGCAAGCCCCCAAGTTTTTTTGTGTGGCCTATAAGCCGGATTTAATAATAACTTTGCTGTATAAAGCAAAAGCCCCCATATGACCAAAAACTCATTATTTAAAGAGAAACAACGACAGAGGCCCTGCTTTAACAGGGATGCTGGCTTTATTATATTGATCATAATATATACATTTTCAAAATATGTACATTGGAAGAACCAGTGGCTTAAGTGTAGTAAGGCCGAAGATGAGCAATATTCCACGGTCGGCGGGTCTCTTCCTCCAACGTGCGTGAGTCCTTATGGTCTCGAACATCGATAAGGTAATATGACCCATTGTTCACATTCTTGCTGACCACAAAGGGTCCTTCCAAAGGTGGGGATAACTTGTGCATATTAGTCTGATCCTCGATAAGCCGGAGGTCCAGATCGCCTTCTTGGAGAGTTCTAGTTTTAACCCAGCAGTTGTGGTAACGACGCAGATCTTGCTGGTAAATCGCTGAATGAGCCGCCGTGATGTCATGCTCCTCATCCAACAGGTCAAGTGCTTCCTGACGTGCTTTTTCATTGTCAACTTCAACATAAGCCACCACACGAGGTGAGTCATGACGGATGTCACTAGGGAGAACCGCCTCTGCTCCCTAAACCATGAAGAAAGGTGTGTATCCCGTAGATCTGTTAGGGGTGGTATTGATGCTCCATAACACGGAAGGTAACTCCTCCACCGAACAACCCGGTGTTCTCTGCAGGGGAACCATAAGCCGGGACTTGATGCCTTTCAAGATCTCTTGATTGGCTCTCTCAGCTTGACCATTAGATTGGGGGTGAGCCACTAACGGCACATCAAGACGGATGTGCTCACGTTGACAAAATTCTTCCGTATCACCTTTAGAGAGATTAGTGCCATTGTCTGTTATGATGCTGTGTGGAAAGCCAAAACGGAAGATCACCTTCTTCATGAATTGAACCGCCGTTGCTGCATCACACTTACTGACTGGCTCTGCCTCTACCCACTTAGTGAACTTATCAACCACCACCAAAAGCTGGGTCTTTTTATCCTTGGATCTTTTGAAAGGTCCAACCATATCAAGCCCCCAAACTGCAAACGGCCAAGTAATTGGAATCATCCTCAATTCTTGAGCCGGTACATGAGCTCGTTGGGAAAATTTCTGACATCCATCACACCTTCTGACCAGGTCCTCCGCATCAGCATGAGCTGTTAGCCAATAAAATCCATGATGAAAAGCTTTAGCCACGAGAGATTTTGAACCGGCATGATGACCACAGTCTCCTTCATGAATCTCACGCAGGATCTCACAGCCCTCCTCTGGAGAAACACAACGTTGAAATGCTCCTGTGACGCTGCGATGATGTAACTCTCCATTAACAATAGTCATTGACTTAGACCGCCGGGTTATCTGCCTGGCTAAGGTTTCATCCTCAGGTAACTCACCCCGGGTCATATAAGCCAAATAAGGAACTGTCCAATCCGGAATTACATGAAGAGCCGCCACCAACTGAGCCTCCGGGTCAGGATAGCCAAATCCTCCTCTGTAGGTAACTTGACCGACGGGTTATGCAAAACCTCAAGAAAACATTAGGCGGCACCGGCTTACGTTGAGAACCCAACCGGCTTAAAGCATCCGCCGCTTCATTTTTCCTCCGATCAACATGCTCAACTTGATAACCCTTGAAGTGACCAGCAATAACGTCCACCTCTCGCCGATAAGCCGCCATGAGTGGATCCTTAGAATCCCAAGTACCAGAGACTTGCTGAGCCACCAATTCTAAGTCGCCGAAGCACCTATCCCGGCTTAAATTCATCTCCTTAGCCATCCGAAGACCGTGGAGCAAGGCCTCATACTCAGCTGCATTGTTAGTGCAAGGAAACATCAAACAGAGAACATAACAAAATTTATCACCTCGAGGGGAAGCAAGCACAACTCCAGCCCCTGAGCCCTCCAACTGACTGGACCCATCAAAATGAATAGTCCAATATGTGTTATCTGGCTTTTCCTCAAGCATTTGCAGCTCTGTCCAATCATTGATGAAATCCACCAGCGCCTGAGACTTGATGGCCGTGTGGGGCACATATTTTAACCCGTGAGGTCCAAGCTCAATAGCCCATTTAGCAACCTGGCCAGTTGCTTCCCTGTTTTGGATGATATCTCGCAAAGGAGCAGAGCTAACCACAGTGATGGGATGACCCAGAAAATAGTGTTTAAGCTTCCGCCTGGCCAAGAACACCCCATACACAAGCTTCTGGCAGTGCAGATATCTCTGCTTGGACTCAATAAGCACCTCACTGATATAGTAAACCGGCCTTTGAACCAGATATTCCTTGCCTGCCTCCTTCCTTTCTACCACAACGGCTACACTGACAACCCAGCTATTAGCAGCCATATATAATAACAAAGGCTCCTTATCAACAGGGGCAGCAAGCATGGGCGGCTCAATGAGCTATTTCTTTAAGTCCTCAAACACTGCATTAGCGGCATCACTCCAGACAAAATTATCTGTATTTTTCATCATCTGATACAGAGGGATGGCCTTCTCTCCTAATCGGCATATCAACTGGCTTAAAGGCGCAATACGACCCGCCAGTCGTTGCACATCATTGACACATGCCGGCTTAGCCAGAGAAGTGATGGCTTTGATCTTCTCTGGATTAGCTTCAATGCCTCTGTTAGACACCAAAAAACCAAAGAGCTTGCCTGCCGGTACACCAAAAACGCACTTGGCCGGGTTAAGCATCATTTTATAAACCCGTAGATTATCAAAGGTTTCCTTCAAATCATCTATCAATGTCTCTTTCTCTCTGGATTTCACCATAATATCATCCACATAAGCATGAAAATTATGCCCAATTTGATTATGAAGGCAATTTTGCACACATCTCTGATAAGTCACCTGGGCACTCTTGAGCCCAAAAGGCATAGACACATAGCAGAAGGCTCCAAAGGGAGTTGTGAAAGCTGTCTTCTCCTGGTCCTTAACTGCCATCTTGATATGATGATAACCAGAATAAGCATCCAAAAAACTCAAACGCTCACAACCCACCATAGCATCAATAATCTGATCAATACGAGGGAGAGCAACAGGATCAGCTGGACAAGCCTTGTTTAAACGTGTAGTCCACACACATACGCCAAGTGTCGTTCTTCTTAAGTACCAGCACCAGGTTAGCCAACCACTCAGGATGAGAAACTTCAACAATAAACCCAGCTGCCAAGAGCCGGGCTACTTCCTCTCCGATGGCCTTCCGTGTCTCCTCATTAAAATGATGAAGAAACTGTTTGACCGGCTTAAACATTGGATCGATATTAAGAGTGTGCTCAGTGAGTTCTCTCGGTACACCCGGCTTGTCTGAAGGCTTCCATGCAAAGATGTCATCGTTCTCATGGATGAACTCAATGAGCGCACTTTCCTATTTCGGATCCAGATTAACACTGATGCTGAACTGCTTGGATGAGCCGCCAGGAACAAAATCAACCATCTTGGTATCATCTACTGATTTAAACTTTAAAACCGGATCATGTTCTGTAGTTGGCTTTTTCAAAGATGTCATATATGCCGGATCAACATTGTCCTTGTAAAATTTTAACTCCTCCGTTGCACAAACCGACTCAGCATAAGCCACATCCCCTTCTTCGCATTCCAGAGCTATCTTACGGCTCCCATGCACTGTAATGGTTCCCTTGTGACCCGACATCTTATGCTGCAGATACACGTAGCAAGGCCGCGCCATGAACTTGGCATAAGCCGGCCATCAAAACAGAGCGTGATATGGGCTATGGATCTTGACCACTTCAAAGGTCAACGTCTCTGACCTAGAGTCATGATCATCTCCAAAAATAACTTCCAGAGCTACCTTACCAAGTGGATATGCCGACTTACCAGGCACCACGCCATGGAAAGCAGTGTTTGACGGCTTAAGATTTTTATCAGTCAATCCCAAGCGCGGAAAGTTTCATAATAAAGGATATTGATGTTGCTCCCTCCGTCCATGAGTACTTTGGTAAACTTATACTGTCACATCCTAGCTAGTCATGCATTAGAGTGTTGCATCATGTTTATTCTTTCACCAGAAACCTGAAATGGGGATGACAGAACCCCCAGTCCCCTCTGAATCCAATTAGGGTTTACTAAAAACTTTTTCAATGAACCTGAAATGCCCTTCTAAAATGCCCATCATTTTTTGTCTTGGTTCAGAACCTCTGCCAAAAGTGATGCACATTTTCCTAGGCCAGCTTAGGGTTTTTGATTTAAATCATAAATATTTGAATTTGGGCATTTAAAATTATATAAAATATTTAAATGCTCAAATATCTCCAAACTAAAATGTTTCCTGTTGGAAATAATCCAACTATGGACCAGGAGTAGTTTGGTGATTTTAGGAGTAGCCTAAGTATTTTATTTAATTCAACAAAGTTGCAGAAGTATTAAAAAAACAGAAAACAGAAAAAATGGAAAAAGCTTACCTGGCGCCCAGCACCCGGCCCACCTGCCGGCCCAGCCCAGCATCGCGCCAGCGAGCTGCTTGCCGGCCAGGCAGGCAGGCAGGTGCTCGACGGCGAGCACCGCATGGGTGCCACGCACCTGCTCGCCGCCTCGCCGCCTCCCTCGCCCGGCTAACGCCGTGAATCGGCCTCTCTCTCTCTCCCGAACCTCCCAGACACCCCTCACCTCTCCAGCTCCTCTCCTCGCTCTCCACGCCATGGCCGACGCCATCGCCGCCACCCCTCGCCGTAGCCACGCCCTCCGTCAACCCCACGCCGTGCCGCCGTGTCCAGGAGCTCTGCCGCCGTCCACTTCATCGAGCTAGCCGAGCCCCGTGTGCTCGTGCGGCCCGAGACCACCGCACCGACCTCGCCCGAGCTCGCCGTCGCCGGAGATCCCCTTCAACACCGTCGTCGCTCCGGTCCATCTCCGGCCACACCAAGGGCTTCGTCGCACTCACTGTGAGCTTAGCCATCTTCCCCTCCCTTCCGTTCTTGCTCCCGAGCCGTGTAGCGACCTCCCGGAGCTCAACCGCACCCACCGCCGTGGAGCTCGTCGCCGACGTGCTCCCGGTCATCCTCCGGCCACTCCACGGTGTCCGTCATGCTCACCGTGTCACTTAGCACCTAGCTAGCCACTCCCCGAGCCTCACCGACCCCTCTAGCGTCAAGTTCGTCTTCGGCCGAACCCCGGTGGCCGCCAAGGTCGTCGCCGGCGCCAACTCCGGCCACCCCGACCCCAACGGACTCCACCAGGAGCTGCGGTTCGTCCTCAGCTCCACTCCGGTGGTCTCCGTGACCCATTTGGTGGCCGAAACGGCCAAAACCACTCCCGCCGCCGCGTCGGGCTCGCCGGCGGCTAAACGCCGGCGCCGCTGGCATTGACTTTGACCACGGGTGGGCCCTGGTTGACTCCCCTGAGTCAATGACAGGTGGGGCCCAGCCCTGTTAATTAAACAGGTTTAGTTTTAATTAAACTTTAATTAATTTAATCACCCTGACATGCGGGACCCACTGTCAGGATTGACCCGGACGTGTTCCGTTGACCTGCTGACGTCACACTGACGTCAGGCTGACGCAATAATTGATTTTCTGGAATTAATCTAATATAGGAAATTCCAGAATATAATTTAAACTTCAAAAATTCATAACTTTTATTCTGTAACTCCAAATCAGACAAATTATATATGAAAAATGATCAGAAAAATCCAATCTATCCATCTGTACTATTTCCATGCATGACTAAACAAGTTAACTTGATGTTTAATGCAGAACAAGGAAAAGCACTTTAAAAGGCCATGTTTGAGTTTGAAATTTGAATCTTTGATTCAAATTGGTTCAAACCCTTCTGATCTTAGTTGCATTAGCCCAACACACTCATATTGCTATGTTTCATGCATGCATCATACTGTTGCACATTGTTTGGTGATGGTTGTGTATCGGTGTCCTTTGCGACAGGTTCTGCCTCCGAGGAGTATCGTGATTACCCTAACGAAGAACCGTATCAGTGCATCGAACCATCAGGCAAGCAACCAACCATTTGATCATATCGATACAATCCCATGTTCTCGCTCCTGCTCTCTTTTACTGCATTAAGACAACGCGTTTCAAACTGCTGTGTGCTACGGTAGTTGAACCCATTTCCTCTGCATGACCTGTCATTGCCACAGTAACTAGATGAAACCCACTAGCATGTGTAGGAGTTGATTGAGCCATATGTATGTGTTGTTCCTACCTTGCTATGCCTGCTATGCTTAGAGTCGTGTCAGGTCTGGTTCATCTGGGTGATGGCTAGAGTGAAATGATTATGTCGGTAATGAGAGTGGTGTGGTGAACACGATTTGGTAAAGGTATCGATGAGAGGCCATGTAGGAGTACATGGTGGGTTGTTTCATTGAAGCCGACCTTAAGCACTGAGATCTGTATGTGTGATTTAAGATACAGCTACTACCATGCATTGGGCCCTGAAATATGACCCCGCTCGACTTCTTATTCACCCTAGCTCTCTGTCCAGGAGTTGCACGTAGTTTCTGGTGTTTGTAGCCTACTGGAGGCCGTGGACAGCGCTGACCGTAGGGGTGGGCTGTGATGCGGTAGGTACGTGGCACGGTGTACCGAATACCCGTTAGGTATCTCGGGAACCCTGTTCACATCGTTCGGGGCCGTATGGGAAACCTCGGCCGGACTCCCTGCGGATGGAACCTGGATAGGCGATAAACCTGGACTAGAGGCTTAAGTGTTTAGGTAGGTCGTGGTCTACACCCACGTCGGCTTTCGCTTGAAGTCTGCCGAGCACATGTCGTGTGCAGACGCTAAGTGGTGGAAACATGTATGAAGAAGTACACCCCTGCAGGGTTATCATGATCTATTCGAATAGCCGCGTCCGCGGTAAAGGACTACTTGGTTGCCTATACAGTTCATAGACAAGTAAATGGAAACTACTAAAAATCTCAAGATAAGTGTGAGTGCCGAGGATGGCTCTTCCGTAGGAAGACGGAGGTGGATCCTCGGTAGTGTATTGAGTGGAGAGTAGTGGACTCGTGTACGCAAAACCATTTCAAGTTGGAGTCTCGTAGGTTAGCCTAGCCAAGAGTCAAAGCTGGCTTGCTGCAATAACCCCACCAACCCTTCTTGATAATATGCATGTATGTAGGTTCTGATGTAAGTCTTGCTGAGTACCTTTGTACTCATGTTGCTATAATTTACATTTTACAGAAGACGCTGCAACCCCTTCTGATGGGTTCTACGTAGACGTTGACATCAACGAGTAGGCTAAAGGCCCAGGTGGTGATCCTGAGCTTGTGAAGGACCACGTAGTATAGCTAGGCTTTCCAAGCCTCTTTTATTTTACTAGTTGTCTGTACTCAGACAAGTTACTTCCGCTGCTGGTTTGTATGACTGTATGACTTGAATGCTGGGTCGTGTGACCCGTACCTTTGTGTATGTTATGTATGGCTCTCTGAGCCTTAAATAAAGTACTTGTGTCATAGAGTCATGTTGTGATGCCTTGTTGTATTTGCACATATCGAGCATATTGTGTGTATGATTGAAATGCTTGGTATGTGTGGGATCTGACTATCTAGTTGTTTATCTTTAGTAGCCTCTCTTACCGGGAAATGTCTCCTAGTGTTACCGCTGAGCCATGGTAGCTTGCTACTGCTCTGGAACACTTAGGCTGGCCGGCATGTGTCCTTCTTCGTTCCGGTGTCTGTCCCTTCGGGGAAATGTCACGCATTGAGTACCGGAGTCCTGTTGGCCCGCTACAGCCCGGTTTACCGGAGTCCTGCTAGCCCAGTGCTACAGCCCGGACCCACTTGCTGATGACCGACACGTTCGAAGCTGGGTCATGGATGCCTGTCCCTGTAAGTCTGTGCCACTTTGGGTTTACGACTAGTCATGTCAGCCCGGGCTCCTTATCATATGGATGCTAGCGACACTATCATATACGTGAGCCAAAAGGCGCAAACGGTCCCGGGCAAAGGTAAGGCGACACCCGTGGGGATACCGTGCGTGAGGCCGCAAAGTGATATGAGGTGTTACCGGCTAGATCGATGTGACATCGAGTCGGGGTCCTGACAGCGTTGGCATCAGAGCCGGACTGCCTGTAGGTTCTCCAAGCCAAACTGGTCGATGTTGAGTCTAGAAATTCTTTAGTTATATGTAGGGGAATTGTTTGTGGGATGGAACGTAAGGCTCCTTTTACTTCTTTATCTTATGACATTCTGATCTGAGTCAGTCTATTCTTCCACCGGGGGTTAAGGAATTAGGATCTATTCTCTCTATCAGGATCACGTGTTACTAATCAGTAGTACCTTATAGGTTTGATGAATACAAGCCTAGTTCAATTCTACTACCACATTATGTTGCTAGGATGGACTCAGAACTTGATATGATGATGTTGAGTGTGTATGAAATCCTTTGTCAAATGTCTCAAAATCCTTCTTGAGCATTTACAGCTGTTATGCTGCCGAAATTTTGCTAGAAATTCTAATGCCTTTGCATTATGATTGTGCTTTCAGATGGCCACTCGCGACCTCAATCAAGTGGTTCGCCTGACTCGATGCCTAGATGTACCCGGTCATACCGCCATGTTGGTCAGGGTAATGACTGAGGCTGGATACCGTTGGTATCCTGAGTACACGGTCGAAGAGCAATTCCGAGACTTTAATCAAAGCCAGTATCTCTGCACTGTCAGGATATTTCCATCTTATCCTGGATCCACCGAGCCCCTTCACTGCTCCTATGGACTCGGGGTTACTATTGAGATGGCTGTGCAGGACGCCGCCTACTCTATGATGACCATCATGCGAGTCAGGTCTGGTCTATTTCGGGACTCTGATTTCCGGTATATGCCAGGATCACTTCCGGGAGCACAAGGGTATCTCCAGGCTATCTATGCTGACCCCACCCAGGAGGATTCACGGACCCGCACTACTGCTGAGATGCTCGAGGATAAGGACCGTGAAAATCGGGCCTTGAGGTTAGAGCTCTTCAATACCCGTGCTGACCATTGGGCCACATTGACTCGGTTTGCACCGGCGGTGCAAGCTGGATATTCGGATATGCGCGATCTCTATCCTGTGAGATCTGCTCTGCCAGACGTGATGGGTTGGCGTGATGTAGGAGGCATCACCCCACCTCGCGGTCCCCGCAGGCCACCGTCTGTTGGTCCAAGACCTCATCCTAGTCCCTATGGTCCACAAGCTCCGCGAGATCGTCTGTTTCCGGATGATCATGTTGAGCTTCCAGGCTATGGAGGTGATTTCTACGAGGACTACTACGGATCGGTCTGAGTTAGTGGTAGTATCACTAGTTCGCACTATCTGTGTCGTCTATCGTCCCGCGTGACTCGTGGGATATGACCTAGTTGTACTCTTTCCGGAGGTGTAGAAAAATAATGTATAGGAGCTTGGAATGCCTCCGATGAGATGTAATCCTCTTTTCACCGTAATAGTACTTTGTTTGGTCTTGTACTAAACCCTGTATGGTGTGTATGACGATGGAATAAAGAAGCAGTTTCTGTATCTACCATGTCATACGGATGATCATCTTGCATTCCGAGTTATTCCTTACATTCTGTATCCTATGTCGGAATTTTATCATCCTGACTAAATCATTGTCTTGTTCACCTAGGATGGTCAACACGCGCACTAACCCTGCTCCTCAAGAGCAGGCCGAAGGCAGTGAAGTCAGGAATGCAAATCTGCCTCATCCTCCTTCCCTAGCCGAGGTTATGATGGAAGCCGAAAGAAACAAGCGGGAGACCAACCGTTTGTTGGAGCGTATTGAACAGAACACAGCACACCATCAGAGGACTAACGTGGTGTCACTCAGTGATTTTATCAAATTACATCCACCCACGTTCCACCACTCCGTCGAGCCTCTCGACGCTGATGACTGGCTTCGCAGTATTTCTCACAAACTGCGTTCCGCGTTAGTAGCTGAGGCTGACAAGGTCACCTTTGCGGCATATCATCTTGAAGGCCCCGCCAGTCTATGGTGGGAGAATTATGGAGCTATGCGCCCAGCGGGCCATGTCACTACTTGGGCTGAATTCAGCGAGGCTTTCCGTGAACATCACATTCCGGAGGGTCTCATGGACCGTAAACGTGAGGAATTTTGCAGTTTCACTCAGGGCCGACTCTCTGTGGATGCTTACAGCAGGGAGTTTGGTAACCTCGCACGTTATGCAACTGAGGAAGTTTCTACTGATGCTAAGAAGCAAGCGAGGTTCCGTAAGGGACTTAGTCCTGAGCTTCGCCGCGACCTCCGTCTGCATGAGTGCACATCTTTTCAGAAACTTGTTAACAAGGCCATCAGTGCTGAAACTGGTCAGACTGATTATGACGCAACACGCAAGCATGGCCGTGACATGGGTTCCTCATCCGGTGCTGGTCCTCAGAAGCGCCGCGTGTGGGTGCCCAACACCGCCCTGCCACCCAGGTTCACACCGAGGCCATCTTTCCAGGCGCCTCGCCCTGTTCAACAGTCTGCACCAGCCAAGCCCTATGGGGGTCCAACCAACAATGCTCCTCCACGTACCAGTTCCGTGACTTGCTTCAAGTGTGGGGAATCTGGTCACTATATGCGTGAGTGTCCCCAGACCAACCCCAACCAGTCTGCTAAAGCTGTTGGCCGTGGCAAGCCGACAGGGAAAGTGTTCCACGCCAAGCCGGCCACCGCTACACGTGGCCATGTCAACTGTATCTCTGCCGAGGAAGCTCAAGAGGATCCCAACGTCGTTCTTGGTACGCTTCTTGTTAATTGCCACCCGGCATCTGTTCTTTTCGATACAGGAGCCTCTCATTCCTTTATATCCGAAAATTATGCTCGTTTGCATAACATCGCATTCTGTGACATGCCAACCTCTATGGTAATTCAAACTCCGGGATCCAAATGGCAAACTTCTAGAGTAAGCCATGGAAATGAAATCCAAGTCGACAGACTTGTTTTCCTCGCATCTTTGATAGCCCTTAAATCTTCAGATATTAATATCATTCTGGGTATGGACTGGATGTCAGTTCATCATGCCCAAATTGATTGCTTCTCTAGGACTGTTCAACTTACCCATCCTTCGGGGAAGATAGTCAATGTCTTGACCCGATTAGCCAAGCGACAATTATATTCTCTTAACGCCAGCCCTTTGCCAGACCTTGAGGACGTTCCGGTAGTCCGTGACTTTCCGGATGTCTTCCCAGAGGAATTGCCAGGTGTTCCACCTGACAGGGATGTTGAGTTCGTAATAGACCTCATTCCAGGAACCGTTCCGATTGCTAGAAGACCCTATAAGATGGCACCACTAGAACTAGCCGAGCTTAAGAAACAACTCGATGAGTCCTTGAAAAAGGGTTTCATCCGACCTAGCTCATCTCCGTGGGCTTGCCCCGTCCTATTCGTCAAGAAGAAGGATGGTACGGACCGGATGGTTGTAGATTATCGACCTGTCAATTTGGTCACAATCAAGAACAAATATCCGCTCCCCAGGATCAACGATCTGTATGATCAGCTCGCTGGATCCTCAGTCTTCTCCAAGATGGATTTGAGGTTGGGCTACCATCAAATCAAAATCAGAAACGGGGACATTCCTAAAACGGCCTTTGTTACTCGTTATGGCCAATACGAGTACACCGTCATGTCCTTCGGCTTAACCAACGCTCCAGCCACCTTTTCTCGGTTAATGAACTCAATCTTCATGGAGTATTTGGATAAATTTGTCGTAGTTTATCTCGATGATATACTCATCTACTCCAAGAACGAGGAAGAACATGCCGAACATTTAAGGCTAGTGTTGAAGAAACTTCGAGAGCACCGCCTTTATGCCAAGTTTTCCAAATGTGAATTTTGGTTGTCAGAAGTGACCTATCTGGGTCATGTAATATCTGGTAAAGGTATTGCTGTTAACCCCGAGCGAGTTCAAGCCGTCCTTAATTGGACTCCACCTGAATCGGTCAAGCAAGTTCGGAGTTTTCTGGGCTTAGCGAGCTATTGTCGTCGCTTTGTCGAAAACTTCTCCAAAGTTGCTAAACCTCTAACCGAACTCCTCAAGAAAGATAAAAAGTTCGAATGGACTCCACAATGTGAGCACAGCTTTCAGGAACTGAAAAGACGCCTGACTTCTGCTCCCGTTCTGGTACCGCCAGACTTCTCTAAGGACTTTGTTATCTACTGCGACGCCTCGCGACAAGGACTAGGTTGCATTCTCATGCAAGATCGACACGTAATTGCTTACGCTTCACGGCAATTGCACCCACATGAGGAGAATTATCCTACTCATGATCTAGAGCTTGCAGCCGTAGTCTATGCACTTAAAACCTGGCGACATTACCTCCTCGGTAACCGTTGCGAAATATTCACTGATCACCAAAGTCTGAAGTACATTTTCACCCAACCGGATTTGAATCTCAGGCAAAGACGTTGGGTTGAGTTGATCACAGATTTCGACTTAGGAATAACTTACACCCCAGGGAAAGCCAACGTCATGGCTGATGCACTAAGTCGTAAATCTTATTGTAACAACCTGATGTTACAACAAAGTCAACCGCTTCTCCATGAGGAATTTCGGAAGCTTAACCTTCACATTGTTCCTCAAGGATTTCTTTCTACCTTGGTAGCGAAACCTACTCTTACGGATCAAATCATCGCTGCCCAAAAGCGAGATAAAGGAATATCTAAAATCAAGGAGAACATTGCTAGCGGAGGTGCTAGTTGTTTCTCCACAAATGATCATGGTGTTGTGTACTTTGAGAACCGTCTAGTGGTTCCCAAGAACCAGCATCTACGGCAGTTGATCCTTAAGGAGGCTCATGAATCTCCTCTCACCATTCATCCCGGTAGTACTAAGATGTATCAGGACCTACGCCAGAGGTTCTGGTGGACTAGGATGAAGAGAGAAATTGCTCAGTATATTGCTAACTGCGACGTCTGTCGTCGTGTAAAAGCAGAGCATCAACGGCCTGCTGGCACCCTTCAGCCCCTAGCTATTCCTGAATGGAAATGGGATAAAATTGGTATGGATTTCATTACCGGTTTTCCCAGGACCAAGAGAGGGAATAATGCTATCTTTGTCGTTGTCGATCGTCTTTCCAAAGTAGCCCATTTCCTACCTGTTCGTGAGAGTATAACTGCTAGTCAATTGGCAGATTTATACATCTCCCGGATAGTGTCTCTCCATGGTGTTCCTTTGGAAATTAACTCGGATCGAGGAAGTCTTTTCACCTCTCGATTTTGGGAAAGTTTCCAAAACGCTATGGGAACCCGCCTTTCCTTTAGCACCGCTTTTCACCCTCAATCGAGTGGTCAAGTAGAACGCGTCAACCAGATTCTAGAAGACATGCTTCGAGCCTCTGTCATCTCATTCGGAATGGATTGGGAGAAATGCCTTCCATTTGCCGAATTTGCTTACAACAACAGCTATCAATCTAGCTTGGGTAAAGCCCCTTTTGAAGTTCTCTATGGACGACGGTGTCGAACACCCATTAACTGGTCAGAGACCGGGGAAAGACAATTCTTTGGCCCGGATATGATTCAGGAAGCAGAAGAGCAAGTTCGCATCGTTCGTGAAAAGTTGAAAACAGCCCAATCTCGTCAAAAGAGTCAATATGACCGAAAACATAAGGCTATGACTTTCGAGGTTGACGAGAAGGCTTACCTTCGGGTTACCCCTCTGAAGGGAACCCATCGTTTCGGTATCAAAGGCAAATTGGCTCCTCGTTACATTGGACCTTTTCGCATTCTCGCCAAACGAGGAGAAGTTGCCTACCAGTTGGAACTACCTCCGCACCTCTCCAGAGTCCACGATGTCTTCCACGTTTCTCAACTCAGGCGTTGCTTCTCGGATCCTATCCGTGGAGTGGACTACGAAACGCTTGATCTCCAAGATAATCTTACATATCGAGAGTACCCCATTCGTATCCTCGATCAGGCCGAGCGTACCACTCGACGTCATAATATCAAGTTTCTCAAAGTTCAATGGTCGCACCATTCTGAGGATGAAGCAACTTGGGAAAGGGAGGATCGTCTTCGACTCGAGTATCCCGCCTTCTTCCCGGAGGAACCCAAATCTCGGGACGAGATTCTTTTGAGTGGGGGTGAGTTGTCACATCCTAGCTAGTCATGCATTAGAGTGTTGCATCATGTTTATTCTTTCACCAGAAACCTGAAATGGGGATGACAGAACCCCCAGTCCCCTCTGAATCCAATTAGGGTTTACTAAAAACTTTTTCAATGAACCTGAAATGCCCTTCTAAAATGCCCATCATTTTTGTCTTGGTTCAGAACCTCTGCCAAAAGTGATGCACATTTTCCTAGGCCAGCTTAGGGTTTTTGATTTAAATCATAAATATTTGAATTTGGGCATTTAAAATTATATAAAATATTTAAATGCTCAAATATCTCCAAACTAAAATGTTTCCTGTTGGAAATAATCCAACTATGGACCAGGAGTAGTTTGGTGATTTTAGGAGTAGCCTAAGTATTTTATTTAATTCAACAAAGTTGCAGAAGTATTAAAAAAACAGAAAACAGAAAAAAATGGAAAAAGCTTACCTGGCGCCCAGCACCCGGCCCACCTGCCGGCCCAGCCCAGCACCGCGCCAGCGAGCTGCTTGCCGGCCAGGCAGGCAGGCAGGTGCTCGACGGCGAGCACCGCATGGGTGCCACGCACCTGCTCGCCGCCTCGCCGCCTCCCTCGCCCGGCTAACGCCGTGAATCGGCCTCTCTCTCTCTCCCGAACCTCCCAGACACCCCCTCACCTCTCCAGCTCCTCTCCCTCGCTCTCCCACGCCATGGCCGACGCCATCGCCGCCACCCCCTCGCCGTAGCCACGCCCTCCGTCAACCCCACGCCGTGCCGCCGTGTCCAGGAGCTCCGCCGCCGTCCACTTCATCGAGCTAGCCGAGCCCCGTGTGCTCGTGCGGCCCGAGACCACCGCACCGACCTCGCCCGAGCTCGCCGTCGCCGGAGATCCCCTTCAACGCCGTCGTCGCTCCGGTCCATCTCCGGCCACACCAAGGGCTTCGTCGCACTCACTGTGAGCTTAGCCATCTTCCCCTCCCTTCCGTTCTTGCTCCCGAGCCGTGTAGCGACCTCCCGGAGCTCAACCGCACCCACCGCCGTGGAGCTCGTCGCCGACGTGCTCCCGGTCATCCTCCGGCCACTCCACGGTGTCCGTCATGCTCACCGTGTCACTTAGCACCTAGCTAGCCACTCCCCGAGCCTCACCGACCCCTCTAGCGTCAAGTTCGTCTTCGGCCGAACCCCGGTGGCCGCCAAGGTCGTCGCCGGCGCCAACTCCGGCCACCCCGACCCCAACGGACTCCACCAGGAGCTGCGGTTCGTCCTCAGCTCCACTCCGGTGGTCTCCGTGACCCATTTGGTGGCCGAAACGGCCAAAACCACTCCCGCCGCCGCGTCGGGCTCGCCGGCGGCTAAACGCCGGCGCCGCTGGCATTGACTTTGACCACGGGTGGGCCCTGGTTGACTCCCCTGAGTCAATGACAGGTGGGGCCCAGCCCTGTTAATTAAACAGGTTTAGTTTTAATTAAACTTTAATTAATTTAATCACCCTGACATGCGGGACCCACTGTCAGGATTGACCCGGACGTGTTCCGTTGACCTGCTGACGTCACACTGACGTCAGGCTGACGCAATAATTGATTTTCTGGAATTAATCTAATATAGGAAATTCCAGAATATAATTTAAACTTCAAAAATTCATAACTTTTATTCTGTAACTCCAAATCAGACAAATTATATATGAAAAATGATCAGAAAAATCCAATCTATCCATCTGTACTATTTCCATGCATGACTAAACAAGTTAACTTGATGTTTAATGCAGAACAAGGAAAAGCACTTTAAAAGGCCATGTTTGAGTTTGAAATTTGAATCTTTGATTCAAATTGGTTCAAACCCTTCTGATCTTAGTTGCATTAGCCCAACACACTCATATTGCTATGTTTCATGCATGCATCATACTGTTGCACATTGTTTGGTGATGGTTGTGTATCGGTGTCCTTTGCGACAGGTTCTGCCTCCGAGGAGTATCGTGATTACCCTAACGAAGAACCGTATCAGTGCATCGAACCATCAGGCAAGCAACCAACCATTTGATCATATCGATACAATCCCATGTTCTCGCTCCTGCTCTCTTTTACTGCATTAAGACAACGCGTTTCAAACTGCTGTGTGCTACGGTAGTTGAACCCATTTCCTCTGCATGACCTGTCATTGCCACAGTAACTAGATGAAACCCACTAGCATGTGTAGGAGTTGATTGAGCCATATGTATGTGTTGTTCCTACCTTGCTATGCCTGCTATGCTTAGAGTCGTGTCAGGTCTGGTTCATCTGGGTGATGGCTAGAGTGAAATGATTATGTCGGTAATGAGAGTGGTGTGGTGAACACGATTTGGTAAAGGTATCGATGAGAGGCCATGTAGGAGTACATGGTGGGTTGTTTCATTGAAGCCGACCTTAAGCACTGAGATCTGTATGTGTGATTTAAGATACAGCTACTACCATGCATTGGGCCCTGAAATATGACCCCGCTCGACTTCTTATTCACCCTAGCTCTCTGTCCAGGAGTTGCACGTAGTTTCTGGTGTTTGTAGCCTACTGGAGGCCGTGGACAGCGCTGACCGTAGGGGTGGGCTGTGATGCGGTAGGTACGTGGCACGGTGTACCGAATACCCGTTAGGTATCTCGGGAACCCTGTTCACATCGTTCGGGGCCGTATGGGAAACCTCGGCCGGACTCCCTGCGGATGGAACCTGGATAGGCGATAAACCTGGACTAGAGGCTTAAGTGTTTAGGTAGGTCGTGGTCTACACCCACGTCGGCTTTCGCTTGAAGTCTGCCGAGCACATGTCGTGTGCAGACGCTAAGTGGTGGAAACATGTATGAAGAAGTACACCCCTGCAGGGTTATCATGATCTATTCGAATAGCCGCGTCCGCGGTAAAGGACTACTTGGTTGCCTATACAGTTCATAGACAAGTAAATGGAAACTACTAAAAATCTCAAGATAAGTGTGAGTGCCGAGGATGGCTCTTCCGTAGGAAGACGGAGGTGGATCCTCGGTAGTGTATTGAGTGGAGAGTAGTGGACTCGTGTACGCAAAACCATTTCAAGTTGGAGTCTCGTAGGTTAGCCTAGCCAAGAGTCAAAGCTGGCTTGCTGCAATAACCCCACCAACCCTTCTTGATAATATGCATGTATGTAGGTTCTGATGTAAGTCTTGCTGAGTACCTTTGTACTCATGTTGCTATAATTTACATTTTACAGAAGACGCTGCAACCCCTTCTGATGGGTTCTACGTAGACGTTGACATCAACGAGTAGGCTAAAGGCCCAGGTGGTGATCCTGAGCTTGTGAAGGACCACGTAGTATAGCTAGGCTTTCCAAGCCTCTTTTATTTTACTAGTTGTCTGTACTCAGACAAGTTACTTCCGCTGCTGGTTTGTATGACTGTATGACTTGAATGCTGGGTCGTGTGACCCGTACCTTTGTGTATGTTATGTATGGCTCTCTGAGCCTTAAATAAAGTACTTGTGTCATAGAGTCATGTTGTGATGCCTTGTTGTATTTGCACATATCGAGCATATTGTGTGTATGATTGAAATGCTTGGTATGTGTGGGATCTGACTATCTAGTTGTTTATCTTTAGTAGCCTCTCTTACCGGGAAATGTCTCCTAGTGTTACCGCTGAGCCATGGTAGCTTGCTACTGCTCTGGAACACTTAGGCTGGCCGGCATGTGTCCTTCTTCGTTCCGGTGTCTGTCCCTTCGGGGAAATGTCACGCATTGAGTACCGGAGTCCTGTTGGCCCGCTACAGCCCGGTTTACCGGAGTCCTGCTAGCCCAGTGCTACAGCTCGGACCCACTTGCTGATGACCGACACGTTCGAAGCTGGGTCATGGATGCCTGTCCCTGTAAGTCTGTGCCACTTTGGGTTTACGACTAGTCATGTCAGCCCGGGCTCCTTATCATATGGATGCTAGCGACACTATCATATACGTGAGCCAAAAGGCGCAAACGGTCCCGGGCAAAGGTAAGGCGACACCCGTGGGGATACCGTGCGTGAGGCCGCAAAGTGATATGAGGTGTTACCGGCTAGATTGATGTGACATCGAGTCGGGGTCCTGACATATACCCTCCGACCTGAGGTGCGACCACCAAAGCCAAATGACCCAGATTATCAACCCGGGGTGGGTGATCTTCCCGACTCCACACAATGGGCTTCTTGGACCAACACAGATAACGAGGAACTGCCGGCTCAACAGCATTGACTAACCTCCTATGAAGCTTCTGGTCCCGATTACACAAGCTAGTGGTAAAGACATCATGTTGCCAACTATTCAACTACTTCGGGTTGCTCTGATAATCAGATTGTTGCTGCTGTTGACCCCCAGATTACTCTGCTGGTTGTGACCACCCTGGTTGCTGTGATTACCTTGATTTCCCTAGAATCCAGAGTTAAAACCGCCAGCGCCATAACCCAGACCGTGAGAGCCGGATCCAAAACCACCACCTGGCCAATGACTGTCTTGAAAAAGATTGGAATTCTTGTACTCTTTCATAATGTGACAATCCTTCCAGAGGTGCCCGAATGGTCTTTCTCTCACACCATGTCTTGGGCAGGGCTGATTTAACATCTGTTCAAGATTGATACCGGACCCTTCGGCCCGTGGGGGCGGTTTACCCTTACGACGCTGACCATTATTCTATGCATTGGTGTTAGCCACAAAGTCAAAACTATTATCAGCCTTGCGCTTACTATTGCCTCCCTGGTTCGCCGGGTTATGCTGCTGCCCCTTGGCATTGCTGCTCTTCCTTCCCTTCCCCGACCTTTTGTCATCAGACTCGGGGTCCTTGGTACTATTAGAGTCAGCATACTTAACCAGAGCCGCCATGAGTGTCCCCATGTCATTGTAGTGGCGTTTGAGCCGCCCTAGTTTCTGCTTTAAGGGCGTGAAATGACAATTGTTCTCCAACATCAACACTGTTGAGTCGGCATCGATGCGATCCGATGAGTGCAAGAATGTTGAGACCCGGTGCACCCAATGGGTTGTTGACTCACCTTATTCTTGAACACAGGAGGCCAGATCTACAATTGACATGGGCTGTTTACATGTATCCTTGAAGTTCTGGATGAATCGGGCTTTTAACTCGGCCCATGACCCGATGGAATAACAGGGAGCCCCTTCAACCAAGTACGGGCTGTTCCCTCCAACATCAGGTGGAAATATTTAGCACATGCGGCCTCGCTGACATCTAGCAATTCCATGGCCATCTCATAACTCTCAATCCATGCCCCATGACTTAAATCGGCTGTATAGTTAGTTAGGCACCTTGCGAGGACCTTTGAAATCCTTGGGCAGGTGCCCATTACGCAGATCCGGTACTAAGCATGGCACGCCCAAAGTTCTAAAGGTTACACCTGGTTCTACAAAAGTGGTTGGACGAACCGGAGTAGGTTGCCGGGCCGCATATTGTGCCGCTAACTCGGCCTCTCGACGGGCTCTTCCTTGATCCACCACATTCTGAGCATCAGCGCCACCGTCCGCCGGGTTATGTCCTTGGGGCGGGTTATGGTTCCATCCAGTGCTTGACACCGCCGGCTCATCAATACGTCTGCTGTAACTCCGACTCGGGCGAGGGGTGGAATGAATCCTGTCACGACTGTAAGAATAAGCCTGCTGCTGAGTCAGTGCTATGTGAAGAAGCTCTCTAGCCCTCCGTGTCTCAACCGTTGTCGGCGACTCACCATCAACCGAGAGAGCTGCCAATCGTGACGCCGCAACTATCATGTTATCCAAAGGGTTAGAATAATGACCCGATGGTGTTGGCACGTGTTGCGGTGGGTTATTGTTCTGACGAGGCGGGTCTGTTGTTCATGGCTGAACCGACATACCCGTCCCAGGCGCTTCGACCTGGTTTACTACTGTCGGGTCACTGGTTCCTGCTCCTAGCGTGTTAAAGAGAATTCTTGCCTCATAAAACAACGGCAGACGAGTCCGATGTCTCCTCCTCATAACTTCGTTTGAAGTGTTCTGATCTAGCATGAGCCGGTAAGACTGTGACTAAATCGTTGCGCCTGAACATCCAAAGCAGCCCGCTCCATGGTTATCCTGGTGTTCTCTGCGTTTAACTCCTCCTTGGCCTGTGCTATCTCGTCACGCAACTTCATGACCACCGCATTATGCTGATCTTGATCCGCCGGGTTAACCACTGCTGTTAACAGCGCTGTCAGCTTATCCAGTAAGTCAGTTAAAACCTGAGCCAGCGGGCGCTCAGGGCCTCCTGCCCCAGCAACTGTTGCCGCTGCTGACCCGGAAATCAGCTCTGCCGCCGTTGATGAGTGCTGCACGGGCTGTGTACTGTCCATGAAGATTGCAACCCGGTTCGGCGGCTCACAGGGGTCCGGAATACTATCTCCATCAAAACAACCCCCAAGCCGGCCTTCTTGAAGTTGGTATAGTGACTCGGTCTCACCAGTGGACGACTCGCCATCAGAGTAAACGATGGTCTCACCACCAGATGCCGACCTATCCTCAGATTCCGCTTCATGGATAAATCCCACGAAGGCACGATTCATGGCAGTCCGAACCCGGGCGGGTCTCACACTCTGAGCCGTCTTGATGATGTCGTTGCAGATTTCCGGCTTAGGGCCCGGTTCGCTGATCTTGCCGATGAAGACGTGAATTTTGCCGAAGGGGACCCGGTACCCGTACTCAATTGAGCCGGCCTTGGGGACCCAGCCCGCGTTGTCGATAGAGCTTGCCGCGACGACTCTTGGTCATCTGGCCCACATCGTATCCCTTGATCCCTTCGAAGTTGCCCTCTCAGAACTTGAAACTATCGTGCGATAGCCCCAAGGTGGGCACCAACTATCGTGGAATTGTCATGGCAGATGTCCTAGTGTGAGGACTTAGTCGTGGAGCCATCGCAATGAGGTTTGCTTAAAGGGGTTAATCAGGACAAAGTACATGAGGAGGTTATACTGGTTCAGCCCCTTACGATGAAGGTAAAAGCCTAATCTAGTTATAGGTGGTATTGCTAGGTTTAGATGAGCAGGGAGCGAATACGCTTGACCCGGCTCTCGATCTCTTGTTTGTTGCCCTAAGTCGCTGCTGGGTCATCCCCTTATATACACGGGTAGACACCCTGCAGCCTACAGAGTCCCGGCTGGCTTATACAACGTATCCGGCTCGATTACCTTTCTTTTCTATCTTATAAAGCAAGTCTACATACATGGCGGTTATATCCGTGGGCTTTAATCCTCCTCCTGGTTTGGGCCCTCTATCAAGCTTATCTAAGAACCACCATATGTTCTTGGGCTTCATTGCGATGAATCGCCATAGGGATGACTCGGCCCCTCCTGGGTGGGTCATACCTAATAGTTATATCCCCAACACTTTGGGCTACTGAAAAGAGACCTTTGGTCCTGGTTGGTGGCACCGACCGGAACTAAAGGGGGGCATTGGTCCCGGTTGGTGCCACGAACTGGGAGCAATGCTTTGGGTATATAGGTCGCACTTAGGATTTTTTCACAAATTCATCGCCAGTTACCCTCCCACTCGACGACGCCAAGCTCATCGACGCCGCTGTCCGCCGCCCCAACACCGAGCTCATCAACGTCGCTGTCCGCCGCCCCGACGTCGCCTGGCGCTGTCTGACGCCGCGCACCACCTGTCCGATGCCCCGATGTTGACAAATGCCGCCCCGACGCCGTCCACCGCCCCAACGGCATTCGCCGCCACCCCGACGCCATCCGTCGCCGTTTGCCGCCCGACGCCGTCCGACGCTGCCCGTCTGCCGTCCCGACGCCGCCCGACGATGCCCCGCCGCCGTCCGCCACCCCGACGCCTCCCGTGTGAGCACCACCATGCCTTACCCCGCCGCCGCGTTGCTACCCTGCCGCCTCGTTGCCACCCCACCGCCGCCATTGCTTTTTTGTTATATATGCTTTATATATATGCTTTCTTTTTATATGTATGTATGTTTTGTATGTATGTATGTATTTTTTTAAACTTTTTTATATGTATGGAAAAGAGAGGAAGAAGGACGAAGGGAAGAAAAAGGAAGAAGGAAGAAGGAAAAGAAGGAAGAAGCGAAGACAAAGGAGAGGAAAAAGGGGAGAAAAAAGAGAAGAAGAGGAGAGAAAAAATAAGAAGAGAAAGAAGGAGAAGAAGAAGAGAAGAAGAGGAGAGGAAGAAGAGGAGAAAAAAAAAGAAGAGGAAGAAAAAAAAGAGGAGGACAAGAAGGAATAGAGGATGAGAAGAAAAAATAGATTAAATCTATTTTTTCTTCTCCTCTATTCCTTCTTCTTCTCCTTTTTTCTTCTTCTCCTCTTTTTTTCTTCTTCTTCCCCATCTTAATTTTTATCCGGAATGAGGGTACCGAGCGTTCGAGGGTCGAGGGTCATCGAGGGGTCGAGGGTCACCGAGGGTTCGAGGGCCGACGAGTCGAGAGGTTTCCTAGTGTCAAAGTATTGAAGAAATCCATGGCTTCATCATTAGCCGGAAGTAACCGGGGCATGATGGTATGAAGTTCTGCAAAGTTGTTCTGGAACGGAGTCCCGGATAGGATAATTCGCCTTTTGCTACGAATTTCAGCCAAGGTCTTCCAAATAGCGTTATTCGGAAGGCTCTTGCTGAATTTGTACTAAAAAGCAAATTATCCTATCTGGCACTCTGTTCCAGAACAACTTTGCAGAACTTCGTACCATCATGCGCCTGTTACTTTCGTCTAATGATGAAGACATGGTTTTGTTGAATCCTTTGACACTAGACAAAGGTGACATGAGGGGGTTGAGGGTCGGGAACAAGGGTAGAGGGTTGTGGATCGCCGAGCGGTCAAGGGTTGAGGATCGCCGAGGGGTCGAGAGGTTGCCTAGTGTCAAAGTATTAAAAAAATCGATGGCTTCATCATTAGCCGGAAGTAACCGGGGCATGATGGTACGAAGTTCTGCAAAGTTATTCTGGAACGGAGTCCCGGATAGGAGAATTCGTGGTATGAATTTCATCAAAGGCCTTCCAAATAGCGATATTTGGAAGGCTCTTGCTGAACTTTGTACCAAAAAGAGAATTATCCTATCTGAGACTCTGTTCTAGAACATCTTTGCTGAACTTCGTACAATCATGCGCCTGTTACTTTGGCCTAGTGATGAAGACATGGTTTTGTTGAATATTTTGACACTAGAAAAACATGAGATGAGGGGGTCGAGGGTCGGGAACTAGGGTAGAGGGTCATGGATCGCCGAGCGGTTGAGGGTCGAGGGTCGTCCAGGGGTCGAGGGTCCAGATTTATCAAGAATGCCCCCATTATGGATGTGCACAAGTTGATCCAATTTTTTTCCTGATCTCATATATAATCAGCATAACTATTTTGATAATACTTCTGCACTGCACGCTCAACGCAAGTGCACGTCATTGTTTGAACAAAGTGTGCTGCAGTACTGAGGCGAGTGAACTTCCCGTTGGAAAAAAATTGCACACAGTGTTTTTTCTGGTATTGTTTTTGCTCTAAATTTTTAACCATCGGAACGAGGCGTGTAATATATCGTTGAAAAGCTATGGATTAGGTGCAACTTCGCCATGTTGAACACTTTTCGAGATTCCTCACGGTTTAAGAGCAGTTTCGAAAATGGTGCGGCAGATGACGAGTGTCAGCGAGCATTTTTTCACTTTTTTTCTAAACTGTTCGTCAGAATGAAGCAAATAATACACCGTTGGATAGATATTGTCGAGATGCACCTTTTTAATATCTATTTCTTTCTCTAATTCATTACAGTTTAAAAGCAGTTTCAAATTTACTAAATCGTGGAATTCTGTTTTTCAAAAAATTTCAAATTTCCGGTACTGTTTTCACTTCAGTTTTTTAACCGTTTATCAAAATTACGCGTGTAATATACCGTTGAAAAGCTATGGACGAGGCCCAACTCTCATATGTTGAGATGTTTTCGAGATTCCCTATGGTTTTAAGTTAATTTTGAAAATCATGCGGCGGACGACGAGTGGCAGCGGCCGTTTTTCGTGAAATTTTTACAAACCGCTGATCGGAATGATTCAAACAATACGCCATTGGAAACATATCGATGAGGCGCAACTTTTTCATGTAGAACACTCTCTGTAATTCTTTACGGTTT
The DNA here is from genome assembly GCF_018294505.1 of Triticum aestivum. NCBI lineage: Eukaryota > Viridiplantae > Streptophyta > Magnoliopsida > Poales > Poaceae > Triticum > Triticum aestivum. The sequence continues at coordinate 326,915,006 of NC_057809.1, forward strand.
AAGAGGAATTTCAAATTTACGGAAATGCGGACACTCTGTTTTTCGTGACACCTAAATCGACGTGGGTACTTCATCCGACTGAAAACTGCACTGCATCGGATGAAAAGCCGCACTGCATCAGACTGGTAAGAGAACTGCATGGTTTCTTTTATTCAAACGTAATTTTTTCAAGGACGAGAAAAGTAGAGTGCACTTCACATCGGGTGTAAATGAACCACAACACTATTAAGAAGTGAACCGCATTACTTTTTGTTGTTATTTCCGTAATATTTTTCTGTATTTACGTGATGATCAACATTAGACGGCCGACAGTACTGCTTCAGATGAAAAACTGCACTGCATTAGATGGGCAAGTGAACTTCATCATTCCTTTCGGCATTTTTCTAACTTTTTATGAAACATGAAACACCTTGCGGGATGAGTGCAGTGCACATCAAAGATAAAGTAAACCACAACAAAAATCGGAGTGGGCTGCGTGGCTTTTTTTCATTTTCAAACTACTATTTTTATAAATATGTTCGAACTGAATTACTGAAGCTAGTGTACGACATTTTTTCCAAAACGCCTTTTGAAGTTTGCATGGTTTAGATTAGTGAGCTGCAATATATTTTTTTGTTTTTTATTCTCATTTTTTTATGAATGCGTCCTGACTGCTGAGACAAGTCAAATGTACTGCACCAACGTTTTTCTAGAGCGAACGACAAAGCACTTCCACCGAGCACGCACTGCACTTCAAGTGCACCACCACAAACCGCATGAACGCAATGCCCGAACTGCAACAAAATCATGCATACAGACATGTACACACCCGTCGCACAACAAAATGAGCACTGGAGCTCTCCCAGAAGCGAACTGCACTTCAGGACTACAAACAAAAAACAAAATTGAAACCATTGAATTGAAGACAGAGGCGCTCCGCACTGCGCAAACACAGTCAGGGATACCAATTTTTATCAACAATTTTGCATGGGCGCTCGGGGTGGAGGCTCTCCTCTGCTCGCCATGGTGTCGTTGCCGTCTTCATTTCTGCAGGGCGTTCTTACCAGCTGCACTTGTTGACAGAAGGTAGCTGGCGTCTCCCCCACTACTCGATAGTGAACTGTATAGCTAGAGCGCCGTCAGCTGCAAGCACCGCTCAGGGGGACTGCTTGCTACCATGGAGAGGAGTGGAGGGAGAGCAGCGTGGAGCCGCTTACTGCCGCAGGAATGGGCGCCGACGCTGGTGTAGACGCCTCCCTACACAGTGCAACACTTCGCGTGCGAGGAGGCATGCAGGGGGGTCGACAACGCGTGATCCAGCGCGCATGGATCTCACTGAACTTCAAAATAATACTTAGCGAGCTACAAAAAAGAATCAAAGGAGCTGCAAACAGGGGGATTCAGATCCTGTGACCAACACCCTGCAAGTGTAGCAGGGAAGGAGGGGAAGTAGGCAGGACCACGACGGGGGGTGGCACACCTCGAACTCGCTCGATCTGTGGGAGAAGAGGATGATGCACGAGGAAAGAACCCGGATCTAGTGCGAGATCCATGGATTTGGGGAGGATAGAGCTGCAGGGGGTTGGTGCGACGAACTGCATCAAAAGGTTCATGGGATCTGAAGCAGATGATGGGGCCGGTGGACTGCACACACACACTCATAGCAGTAGAAAAAACTGCCGTGGCTGGAGTGGGGCGGGGCCGGGGCCATCGCCAGGGCGGCGCTACGGGACGGAGGCACGCCGGCCAAGAGGAGGAGGTGGGCGGCGCCAGGTGGAAGGAGGACCGCGCTAGGCGGGAGGAGGATGAGGCGGGGCTGCGTCGGGCGGGAGAGGAGGCGGGGCGGCGCCAGGTGGGAGGAGGGCTGCGCCGGGCAGCAGGAGGAGGAGGCGGGGCGACAGTGTTCGGGATTTTGGGGTGTGTGGGACAGGAGGTGGAGGCAGAGGTGGTGGTGTGGTGGGGAGTCGTGGTGGTCGGGATCGATCCCGTGATTGCCGGCCAGATCCCGGTAGGTGGTGGTGGGCGGCGGCAGGTAATGGTGGTGTGGTGTCCTGTGGAGGCAGGGTCACGGCAGCGCGGCAACGCGTAAGGAAGGAGGTCGGGGGAAGGAGGCTGATACCCTGGGTGCGGGGAGCGTGGAAGAAGGTGGAGGTGGAGTGGGGTTGTGTTCATGCGGGAGGTGGGTGGTGGGTGGTTTTGTTCGATCGGGGCTGGGGGTGGGATGTTAGGAGTTATCAGAATAAGGTCCGGTAGTGTTATTAGAATAAGGTCTTAAGCATTGTTATTAGAATAGATCCACCCTATATATATATTCTTCTATATGTCATGTTGTCTGTCATAGTATTGAAGAAATCAATGGCTTCATCATTAATTGGAAGGAACAGGCATATGATGCTATGAAGCTCTTCAAACTTGTTTTGGAACGGAGTTGCTGATAGAATAATTCACCTTTTGGTACGAATTTCAGCAAGGCTCTTCAAGGCCTTCCAAATAGCGATATTCAGAATGCTCTTGCTGAACTTTGTACCAAAAATCGAATTATTCTACCGGGAACTCCGTTCCAAAACAACTTTGAAGAGCTTCGTACCATTATGCGCCTGTCATTTCCGGCTAATGATGAAGTCATGGTTTTCTTAAATTCTTTGACACTAGACAACGTGACATATAGAAGGGTAGATGAGATCAGGAAAAATATGGACCATTTTCTGCACATCCAGAATGGCACCATTTTGTTAAATCCCTTGCCGGTCTAGACGTCGGACAATGATGAGAGAGGCGGTCCGGCCCAAACCCTAGAAGCACTGCCGACGCCACCCAAATTTACCAAGTTAAAAGAGCGTTGTCGTCGAGGCCGCCCCAAACCCTAGAAGCGTTGCCGAGGCCACCCCAAGTCGTAGAGGCGTCGAGGCCACTATATTGATTCCTTGTTGTGATTAGCTAGCTAGGTCTACGTTTGCCACTAATATATCCATCTGTCAATTTTGTATATTAATTGCCATGTTGTAATATTTGCAGAAACTATGGAGCACTGAGACTTGGAAACAGAACAGTTGTTGGGGGAGATAATCCTCGCCGGAGGTGATGTCTTGTCATATCTCAACGACACCGATGGTCTGGAAGGAGAGGATGAAGCAGGATACGGTGATCAAATGATGGAGGAGGAAGGACATGATTATGATGGCTCCGGTGACCGAATGCTGGTGGAAGAAGGAGACCGTCATGACGGCTCCAGTGACCGAACGGAGTTCAGCCAGGTATATATATTAATTAAGCCTGTGCTGACTAGCTAATTGAAGCATTAATTGTTTTGGTATGTACACATATTAACTCTCTTCTTTCTTCTTTTCTAGCCCTCCGGATCGAGCAAAACTTCGTTAACGAGACGAGGCCCGAAGAAAAAGTTGCGCCAGGATGAAAGGTTCACGATCACAGCAATCACGCGCGATGGCCAACCGATTGAACCCATCGGGACCAAGGAAGCATTTTCTGCTTAGTGCGGGGTTCTTGTTAGGGAATTGATCCCAATCAGCATCCACCAATGGTATAAGCCTAAGAACAAAGACCCTCAGGTGTCTTATGTCAATGATAGGAAGAAAGATGATCTTTGGACCGCGTTGAAGGCAAATTTCACCATACCACCAGAGGAGGATCCGGAGAAGCCAGCTATAGAGCCATTGGTCAAGGCTCATGCTCTTAAGAAGATGGAAGATCTATCCAGGAGGTGGAAGAATGAGTTAAAAACAACATTTGTCGACAAAGACAAGACTCCAGAATTCACCGGCCAATTTGAGAAGATAAGAGATCACTGGGACGCATTTGTGGCCCACAAGACATCGGAGAAGAGTAAGAAGATGTTAGTGAAAAACAAGAAAAATGCTGCAAAGAAGGAGCTTCACCATTGCATGGGGTCAGGTGGCTACCTCAAAGCCCGACCGTTGTGGGACAAGGCTGAGAATGACCAGCTTGATAAAGGGGTCGAACCAGAGACATTGCACTGGCCAGACCGTTCAAGGACTTGGTTCTTCGGGGTAGGGGGAACCTTGGACCCTGAAACAGGGAAGTGCCGTTTGACGAACCATCAACTGAATATACCCGTCACGAAGCTTCAGGAGTATATCGCCGCAACGCAGCAAGGGACGTTCGTTCCCGACAAAGAGAACGATGGGCTCACAATGGCCCTTGGGAATCCTGAGCACCCTGGACGGACACGAGGCACGCCAGGCTCCATTTCATGGAAGGCTGGGTTTCCCAAGGCAGGCAGTTACAAAAGCCTGGAGAGGAGTAGGAAAGTGGAGCAGACCGAACTGCAGAAGCTGCATGCAAGGGTACAAGCGCTAGACAAAAAGGACAGCCAGCGACATGTCAGAGCTACCCCGCCATCTTAGCGGAGAAGCAGTGTGGCTTCCACCGAGCTCCTTCAGCAGCCTGACTTCACGGCTCCCACTAGCTACCCCGTGGATCCTATCACGGAGGCTCAACCTTGCCACCTTATGACGCAATGGCAGAACTTCAAAGTCAATGTAAGTGCATCTAGTGCCACCCCTAGTTTGTTTTGGAGTATTGACGACAAACCTAGTTGAGGGACTAATGTGTTTGTGAGAATTGCAGGATAACACAGGTAGAAGTCCCTCATTGATTCGGTTTTACTACCAGAGATGACCCCTAAAAATGTATGAAGACATTGAAGTCAAAGGTGGTATATGAAGATATTCACATTGAAGACTATGACAAGATAAGACACTATATGAAGCCTATGGGGCTCGAAGACTTAGATCTTTCATAGTTCTTTTTCTTTTGTGTTGAGTCATAGGAACCACCGTACTGTTAAGTGGGGTCCAAGAGAACCAGTCAGAATGACTGAAGTGATGCCTAAACCAAAAACCTATGTCTTCGAGTGAAGACTATGAGAGTGAATCTTGTCCAGAGTCGGACAAGTCATCTTTTCTTGTAGCCCAAGTAAAGTTGCCGTGTGAGTTTGAAATCTGACCGTTGGAACACGTGTCAGTTCCTTAGTGACCCAGGGTCATTTTGGACAAATCAGGTCGGGTTGCCAAGTGGCTATAAATAGCCCACCCCCTACAACCATAAATGGTTGGCTGCTCAGATTGAAAATACGGCTTTTGTCGTTTGAGAGCAACCCACCTCGAAGCCTTTGAGAGAGAATTCCTTGCGAGGATAAAGCCCTAACCACCAGAGCCAGAGAGAATTGGGCATCACTTAAGTCTTCTTGTTTGTGTGATCTGAAGACTTATTACACTTGAGGACTATGCATCCTCCAGCCGGGTAGGCGTCGCATTCTGAGCATCCAAGAGACATTGTGGATTGCCCGTGAACGAAGTCTGTGAAGGTTTGGGAGTCTACCTTGAAGACTTACCAGAGTGATTGGGCGAGGTCTATGTGACCTTAGCTCAAGGAGAATACGATGAGGACTGGGTGTCCTGAGCTGCGTGTTCAGGACTGGGTGTCCGGGACTGTGTGTCCTAAGGTTTAAATACCTAGCCGCTCCAACCAGACGTACAGTTGTCACAGCAACTGGAACTGGTCCAACGAATCATGGTCTTCAACGAGTCACTGGTTTCATCTTCACTTCCCTTTACTTACTGTTACTCCTTGTGAAGTCATTGTATGTTTGCACTATCATTTGTCTTCACTGACTTCCTACCTGATCCTTACTACCTAGCTGCTATTAGTCTTTGTGCTTTCACTTCATTGAATACTTGACTATGGTTTGCCTAGTGTAGTCTACCTTCCGCTGCATGGTAATATGTTTAATTTTATCGTTTGTCTTCAAAACTTCTATGTTCTGAAGACTTTCATAAAAATCGCCTATTCACCCCCCTCTAGTCGATATAACGCACTTTCAATTGGTATCAGAGCAAGGTGCTCCCTTGTTCTGTGTGATTCGGTTTAACCACCTGGAGTTTTAGCTATGTCGACTGCAGGGATAATTAAAGTCTCCGCTGCGTGCACCGTCTTCGATGGAACTGAATATCCCTACTGGAAGAATAAGATGCGCATGCATCTTGAAGCCATTGATGTCGACCTATGGTATGTCGTCGAGAACGGCGTTCCCAAGGATGGAGAAGGTGTCACTGCTGCTGATGTCAAGAAATTCGTTCAACTGGACTCTACTGCCAAGAATATCATCTGTGGTCATCTGACCAAAGGACAGTATGGCCGTGTGAGTGCTTTGAAGACATCCAAGCTGGTCTGGGACTGGCTCTCCAAGGTCAATGAAGGCATCTCAACCCAGAGAGATCAGAGAATCAGTGTCCTTTGCAACCTCTTCAACCGCTTCAAGCGAAATGACAATGAGAATGTCCAGCACACATTTGACCGACTCACTGATATCACAAATGAGCTTCAAGCCCTCGGCGCCACTGAGATTACCAAACACGAAGTCGTCAAGACGCTGCTGAGATCACTTGATAGTTCGTTTGACATCCTGGCCCTGATGATTCAAGAACGTCCTGATTTCAAGACACTCGATCCGTCTGACATATTTGAGAGGCTCAACACACATGAGTTTCAGCTTTCGGAGAAAAGAGATATCTACGTTCCAAACTATGGGAGAACTCGTGCCTTGAAGGCAAAAGCTGTCTCCTCATCTGAAGAAGAATCTGACAGCAGTTCTGATGATCCTGAAGACATTGGAAGGGAACTTGCTATGCTTGTCAAGAAGTTCCAAAAATTCACCAAGAAGAAAGGCTTCAGAAAGTCTTCCCGATCAAGTTCAAGGAATGATGAAGCTCCTGCTCATGACTACAAGAGGAAAACATGTCACAAGTGCAAGAAACTTGGCCACTTCATCTCTGAGTGTCCATAGTGGGACAATGAGAACAGAAAGAAGAAGAAGGGCAAGGCATATGACTCTGACAACAACAAGAAGAAGACGAAATACTCAAAGTCTTCTTCCAAGTCTTCCTCAAAGTCTTCATCACACAAGAAGAGCTCATCTGGCAAGGCACGTGCGTTTGTTGGCAAGGAAATGGATTCAGAGGAGGAGTCTGCTTCTGAGGAGGCGGAGGTGGAGTCTGAGGAGGAATCTGACTCAGGCGTCGCAAGTCTGGCTACAGCATACGTTGCCAAGTCCATCTTCAACACTGAAGACAATGACTTCATCACCGACACCAATGCAAATGACAAGGACTACTCCGCTTCTACCTACTGCTTCATGGCACGCGGTGCCAAGGTAAACACACGCACTACTCACTATCAAACATCTAGTGACGATGACTCTGATTGTGGTTCAAAACCTAGCTACAAAACACTTGCTTAAATTGCAACTGAACAACAGAAAGCTATGGAACATATTCAAAAACTGTTAGACAGAAGCGAGGATCTGTTAGGTGCTGAAATGACTCGATCGGAATCCTTAATTGAAGACATCAAAAATCTTCACGTTAAGTATCAGGAACTTGAAAGTCGTCATGAAACTCTCTTAACAACTCATGAAAAGCTTTTCTATGATTATCTTCAAAGGAAGCAAGATCTTGAGAAATTGAGAGCGGTTCATGAATGTCAGGACCCCGACTCGATGTCACATCGATCTAGCTGGTAACACCTCATATCACTTTGCGGCCTCACGCACGGTATCCCCACGGGTGTCGTCTTACCTTTTCCCGGGACCGTTTGCGCCTTTTGGCTCACGTATATGATAGTGTCGCTAGCATCCATATGATAAGGAGCCCGGGCTGACATGACTAGTCGTAAACCCGAAGTGGCACAGACTTACAGGGACAGGCATCCATGACCCAGCTTCGAACGTGTCGGTCATCAGCAAGTGGGTCCGGGCTGTAGCACTGGGCTAGCAGGACTCCGGTAAACCGGGCTGTAGCGGGCTAACAGGACTCCGGTACTCAAAGCGTGACATTTCCCCGAAGGGACAGACACAGGAACGAAGAAGGACACATGCCGACCAGCCTAAGTGTTCCAGAGCAGTAGCAAGCTACCATGGCTCAGCGGTAACACTAGGAGACATTTCCCGGTAAGAGAGGCTACTAAAGATAAACAACTAGATAGTCAGATCCCACACATACCAAGCATTTCAATCATACACACAATATGCTCGATATGTGCAAATACAACGAAGCATCACAACATGACTCTATGACACAAGTACTTTATTTAAGGCTCAGGGAGCCATACATAACATTCACAAAGGTACGGGTATCACGACCCAACATACAAGTCATACAGTCATACAAGCCAGCAGCGGAAGTACATTGTCTGGGTACAGACAACTAGTAAAATAAAAGAGGCTTGGAAAGCCTAGCTATACTACGTGGTCCATCACAAGCTCAGGGTCACCACCTGGGTCTTTAGCCTACTCGTTGATGTCAACGTCTACATAGAACCCATCAGAAGGGGTTGCAGCGTTTTCTGTAAAAATGTAGATTATAGCAACATGAGTACAAAGGTACTCAGCAAGACTTACATCAGATCCTACATACATGCATAGTATCAAGAAGGGTTGGTGGAGTTATTGCAGCAAGCCAGCTTTGACTCTTGGCTAGACTATCCTACGATACTCCAACTTGAAATGTTTTGCGCACACGAGTCCACTACTCACCACTTCAATACACTACCGAGGATCCACCTCCGTCTTCCTACGGAAGAGCCGTCCTCGGCACTCACACTTATCTTGAGGCTTTTAGTAGTTTCCATTTACTTGTCTATGAACTGTATAGGCAACCAAGTAGTCCTTTACCGCGGACGCGGCTATTCGAATAGATCATGTTAACCCTGCAGGGGTGTACTTCTTCATACACGCTCTCACCACTTACCGTCGTTTACACGACATGTACTCGGCAACCTTCAAGCGGAAGCCCAACGTGGGTGTCGGCCACGACCTACCTAATCACCTAAGCCTCCAGTCCAGGTTTATCGCCTATTCAGGTTCCATCCGCAGGGAGTCCGGCCGAGGTTTCCCATACGGCCCCGAACGATGTGAACAGGGTTCCCGAGATACCTAACGGGTATTCGGTACACCCGGCCACGTACCTACCGCATCACAGCCCACCCCTACGGTCAGCGCTGTCCACGGCCTCCAGTAGGCTACAAACACCAGAAACTACTTGCAACTCCTGGACGGAGAACTAGGGTGAATAAGAAGCCGAGAGGGTCCATTGGTTTCGGGCCCAATGCATGGTAGTAGCTGATTCTTAAATCACACATACAGATCTCAGTGCTTAAGGTCGGCTTCAATGAAACAACCCACCATGTACTCCTACATGGCCTCTCATCGATACCTTTACCAAATCGTGTTCACCACACCACTCTCCTTACCGACATAACATTTCACTCCAGCCCATCACCCAGATGAACCAGACCTGACACGACTCTAAGCATAGCAGGCATAGCAAGGTAGGAACAACACATACATCGGGCTCAATCAACTCCTACACATGCTAGTGGGTTTCATCTAGTTACTGTGGCAATGACAGGTCATGCAGAGGAAATGGGTTCAACTACCGTAGCACACAGCAGTTTGAATCGCGTTGTCTTAATGCAGTAAAAGAGAGCAGGAGCGAGAACATGGGATTGTATCGATATGATCAAATGGTTGGTTGCTTGCCTGATGGTTCGATGCACTGATATGGTTCTTCGTTAGGGTAATCACGGTACTCCTCGGGGGCAGAACCTGTCGCAAAGGACATCGATACACAAGCATCACCAAACAATGTGCAACAACATGATGCATGCATGAAACATGGCAATATGAGTGTGTTGGGCTAATGCAACTAAAACCAGAGGGGTTTGAACAAATTTGAATCAAAGATTCAAATTTCAAACTCAAACATGGCCTTTTAAAGTGCTTTTCCTTGTTCTGCTTAAACATCAATTTAACTTGTTTGATCATGCATGAAAATAGTACAGATGGATAGATTGGATTTTTCTGATCATTTTTCATATATAATTTGTCCAATTTGGAGTTACAGAATAAAAGTTATGAATTTTTGAAGTTTAAATAATATTCTGGAATTTCCTGATTTAATTTAAATCTAGAAATATAATTATTGCGCCAGCATGACGTCAGCATGACGTCAGTGGTCAACTGCGGCTGGCTGGAGTCAAACCTGACGTGTGGGGGCCACACGTCAGTGACAGGGGGGGGGGTTAACAGGTTTAATTTAATCCTAATTAGGGATTAGAGGCGCTGGGGCCCACTGTCAGTGTCAGGGGGGGTTGACTAACAGTAGTTAGCGCTAACCTAACCACCTGGCCGACAGGGCCCACGCGTCAGTGGCCCTGGGGGGTCAAACCCCAGGTCGGACAAGTCAAACCCCACCGGCGACATGACGCCGGCGAGGTCCGAGACGGCGGCGAAAGTGCTTTTTGCCATTCCGGCAACCAAATGGACGGCGGAAGGCATCTACGTGTTGCTGAGGTTGAGCCGCGACTATTGGTGGTGGTGGTTGGGCTCGGGGTGGCCGGAGTTGACGACGGCGAGCTCGGCTGCGGCGGCCGGAGTTCGGGTGCGGTCGGAAACGGCGTTGCAGGGCGTTAGGGGAGGTGTTGGTGCGTGCTACGTGCTCCTAGTGAGGTGTGGAGCACGATGGTGTGCTCGGTTGGGCGCTACGGCGACCGTGGCCACGACGGCGACATCGTCGGCGGCGTGGAGCTCTCGGCCGAGGTGGGGCTAGGGCCTAGAGGTCGGGAGAGACCAGGGGAGAAGGGGGAAACGACTCGGGGGCTCACCGCGGTTGCAGTGGGCGTCGAAGCGGGCTCGGGGACGCGCCGGAGACGACGAATTTGACGGCGACGGTGGTCGGAGCCCGAAGAGGGGAACGGCGACGTAGCGGCGATGCAGGGCTTCCGGAGATCCGTGGAGCGGTGGGGAGGAAGAGGGAGTCGAGGCGGAGCTCCTGAGCTAGTCGGGGGAGCGAGAGGTGGTCGGAGACGGCGGCTATGGCGAACGGCGGCGACGGTGGTGTTCGGCCGTGAGAGAGAGGGAGGGAGCAGCACGGGAGAGAGAGAGGGATAAGGCCAGGGGATCGGGGCGGCACCGAGAAGAAACGCCGCGGCGTCGCGCTGGCGAGGGAGGCAGGCAGACGGGCTGGTGGCGTGGCGCTCCGGCCGTGCGCGCGCGCCGGCCACACGCCTGGCCGACTGGCGCCAGGAGGACGACGGCGGTGGTGGGCTGGGCTGGCTTGCTGGGCCGGCCAGCTGGCTGGGCCGCACAGGGAGGACCCCAGGTAAGTTTTCCCCCTTTTTTTCTATTTCTGTTTTTATTTAATATATCTGCAACTTTGTTGAATTAAATAAAATACCTAGGCAACTTCAAAAATCACCAAACTATTCCTGGCCCATAGTTGGATTATTTCCAACATGAAACATTTTAGTTTGGAGATATTTGAGCATTTAAATATTTTATATTATTTTAAATGCCCAAATTCAAATAGTTATGATTTAATTCAAAAACCCTAGGATGGCCTAGGAAAATGTGCACCACTTTTGGCAGAGGTTCTGAACCAAGACAAAAATGATGGGCATTTTAGAAGGGCATTTCAGGTTCATTGAAAAATTATTTTAGTAACCCTAGTTGGTTTCAGAGGGGACTGGGGGTTCTGTCATCCCCATTTCAAGTTTCAGATGAAAGAGTAAACATGATGCAACACTCTAATGCATGACTAGCTAGGGTGTGACAATGAAGATCTTCAAACAGAAAACGAGTCACTTCGCACCAAACAGATCAGTCCCACTCAGGAAGGATTTGAACCACCATGTCTTAAATGCATTGAGCGTGATAATGCTACTTCTGTTGCTGAATGTTCTACTGCTACTGCTGTTGCAATATCTTCAATTGTTGATGTGGTAACTAACCCCTCTGCTGAGGATACCACCGCTATTGCTGATGAGAATGCTAGGTTGAAGACATTGCTTGAAACAGGGATGTACAAAAGTCTTCAAGGGCATCAGACACTATGTGATGTCCTCAAAAAGCAGATTCTGAACCGAAACCCTAGGAAAGAGGGTGTTGGGTTCGTAAGGAAAATGAATGCAGATGGATCTTACTGGAAACCTGAGCAGTACCCCAAAACTATGTGGGTTGCTGCAAAGGAACCTTCAGCAGATCCATCCAATCTATCTAGCTTCACTTGTGCTAACCCCATTATCATTGATGAATCCTTTGATGCAAACTATATATTGTTTAAGAATCAGAATGGTGAAGTGTTTGCCAGGTACATTGGTAATAACTACAGGAATGGACCGCCTATGAAGAAGATCTGGGTTCCGAAAAGGTGTCTGGAGAGTCTTCCTGTGGATGTCATGACACCTCACGTGAAGAAGACAAACCTCAGACCAAAGGCTTCATACGGTCCAAAGGCTTCATACAGACAGAGGACTCACCCGAGTCGCACTAATGCAAATGTTTTGCAGGGAAGCCATACTCAGGCATATGAATATGAGAGCGGTTCATCAAACCGCCATGTTCATAAGACCAAGAACTATTCTGCTTATTCTTATGAGTACTATTGTCCGCCTGCAAGACTGTTTGCTAGGGCTTCAAAGCCAAAATTCTCAGATGCTGCACTTAGACTTATTGCTTCTAAGCCACCCTTGAAGATGTGGGTGGCTAAGAAAGCTTAACTCTCTTTTGCAGGGAAAGGTCTCCAGCAGAAAACCAAAATCGTCTGACGCTATTGCTGGGGACCTTGAACATCTTGTAGGGCGCAAGATCAAATGCCCGAATGGTCTTACTATGTACTTCGTTCCTAAATCGCTTGCTACTCTCCCTATTAGTCCTAACCTGGATCTAAGCTTTCATAACCCACTGGTTCGTCAAATGTTTTTGCTTCACAATGCTCTTGGTGAAGCCTATCCCCCTAACTGCACTGTAGGGTACGACACCAGCGTCTTCAGAATTGATTATTGACAGTGGGTGTACAAATCACATGACTGGCAAAAGAAGTCTTCTTATGGACTCAACCTTACGTCCATCCGACAAGACCACATCACATTTGCTGACACTGGTAAAAGTAAGGTATTGGGTCTAGATAGAGTTGCAATCTCAAGGGATCGACACATGGATAAATTCATGCTTGTTGAATCCCTTGGCTTCAACTTAATGTCTATCTCAATGCTTTGCGATTTGAACATGATCGTAATATTTGAAAATATCGTTGCCTTGTACTAATGGAATCTAACAAGTCTCTAGTGTTTGAAGGGTATCGAAAAGATGATTTGTACGTGGTAGATTTCTCAGCAGGACCATAGCATGCAGTATGTCTTCTAGCAAAGGCTTCAGAATGCTGGCTCCAGCATCGGAGGCTTGGGCATGCTGGCATGAGGAACCTCCACACCCTTGCGAAGAAGAAGCATGTCATAGGCATCGAGGGCGTCAAGTTCAAGAAAGACCACTTATGCGGTGCCTGTGAAGCAGGGAAGATGACGAGGGCCAAACATCCCTCGAAGACAATCATGACCACTACTCGACCCTTCGAACTGCTTCACATGGATCTTTTCGGTCCCACTCATTACTCAACTCTTACTACTACTGCTTGCCTCTATGGCTTCGTTATTGTTGATGATTATTCTAGATATACTTGGGTGCACATAATCCTTTACAAGACTGAAGTGCAGGATGTCTTCAGACGCTTCGCCAATCGAGCTATGAACAATTATGGCGCTAAGATAAAGCACATCAGAAGTGACAATGGCACTGAATTCAAGAACATTGGCCTTGATACATATCTTGATACCTTGGGCATCACACATGAATTCTCAGCCCCGTACACGCCACAGCAGAATGGCGTCGTCAAAGGCAAGAACAGAACACTAATTGAGATGGCCAGAACGATCCTAGATGAATACAAGACCCCAAGAAAATTCTGGCCCGAAGCCATTGATACTGCATGCCATATAATCAATCGTGTTTATCTTCACAAGCTACTGAACAAGACATCTTATGAGCTCCTTACTGGCAAGAAGCCAAATGTCAGTTACTTTAGAGTATTTGGCGCAAGGTGCTGGATCAAGGACCCACATCACACCTCAAAGTTTGCACCAAAAGCACATGAGGGTTTTATGCTTGGATATGGAAAGGATTCACACTCCTACAGAGTCTTCAATCTCTTTCATTACAAAGTGGTTGAAACAGTGGATGTGCGGTTCGATGAGACCAACAGTTCACAAAGAGAGCAACTGCCAAATGTTCTAGATGAAGTTCCATCCAGTGAATCAATCAAGCTAATGGGAACTGGAGAAATTATACCTTCTGAAGCTCATCCTGAAGAAGAACTTATCATCTCAGCACCTGATCAACATGAAGACAATGCTCAGCCTGAAGACATTCCTTCTAACAACGACAATGAACAGCAAGAGCAAAGTCTTCGCCCTGTACATCCTCGCGTTGCCAATGAAGTGCATATTGAAATAATATTTGATAGCATCAATGCACCTGGTCCACTCACTCGTTCAAGGGCAACTCAGCTAGCAAATTTCTGTGGGCACTTTGCATTCGTCTCAATAACAGAACCCAAGAAAGTTGAAGAAGCCTTCATGGAACCTGAATGGATTCAAGCTATGCAAGAAGAGCTTCAACAGTTTGAGCTGAATAATGTATGGGAACTGGTTAAGCGTCCTGATCCACGGAAGCACAATATAATAGGCACCAAATGGATATACCGCAACAAGCAAGATGAGCATGGTCAAGTTGTCAGAAACAAAGCTCGTCTCGTTGCTCAAGGATATACTCAAGTGGAAGGCATTGACTTCGATGAAACATTTGCTCATGTGGCTAGACTTGAAGCCATACGCATACTGCTGGCCTATGCAAATCATCATAACATACTTCTATATCAAATGGATGTGAAGAGTTCCTTTCTCAATGGTAAGATTGAAGAAGAAGTGTATGTTGCACAACTGCCTGGTTTTGAAGATCCAAAACATCCTGACATGGTATACAAGCTCAACAAGGCACTGTATGGCCTCAAACAAGCCCCTCGGGCCTGGTATGACACACTCAAATACTTCCTGAAGAGCAAAGGCTTCATACCTGGTTCCCTAGACCCCCACTCTTTTCACGAAGACATATGATGGTGAACTGTTTGTGTGCCAAATATATGTGGATGACATTATCTTCGGCTGCACCAATCAGAAGTACAGTGAAGAGTTTGGATATATGATGCAAGAGCAATATCAGATGTCCACGATGGGGGAGCTGAATTTCTTCCTTGGTCTTCAAATACGACAACAACGCAATGGCATCTTCATATCTCAAGAGAAGTATCTCAAAGATTGCCTGAAGAAGTTCGGTATGCAAGACTGCAAAGGCTTCACAACACCAATGCCAGCCAAACATCATCTGGGTCCTGACGACAATGGTAAAGAGTTCGATCAAAAGGTATACCGCTCCATGATTGGTTCTTTACTTTATCTATGTGCATCTAGGCCAGATATTATGCTTAGTGTTTGCATGTGTGCTCGATTTCAAGCGGCACCAAAGGAGTCGCATCACTTAGCTGTGAAGCGAATTCTTCGATATTTGGCTCACACCCCAACTCTAGGATTATGGTATCCAAAGGGCTCAGAGTTTGATCTGGTTGGATTCTCGGATGCTGATTATGCTGGTGACAAAGTTGATCGCAAGTCTACATCAGGCACATGTCACTTTCTGGGACGATCACTTGTATGTTGGTCTTCAAAGAAGCAAAACTGTGTATCTCTCTCCACTGCTGAATCTGAATACATTGCTGCTGGATCTTGCTGCACTCAGCTTCTGTGGATGAAGCAAACACTCAAGGACTATGGCATTCATCTGAAGCAAGTGCCACTTTACCGCGACAACGAATGCGCCATCAAGATTTCCAACAACCCAGTTCAGCACTCGAAGACAAAGCACATTGAAATTCGTCATCACTTTCTCAGAGATCATGTTGTGAAGGAAGACATTGATATCATACACGTCAACACTGAAGAGCAATTGGCAGATATCTTCACCAAGCCCTTGGATGAGAAGAGGTTTTGCAAGTTACGGTGTGAGCTAAATATCCTGGAATCCTCAAATGTCCTGTGATCAGGCACACATCCTAACCCTTATGCATATTGATGACTTAGATGTGCAACACACGAAGTAAAGTATATCTTCAATCAATGAAGACATACATTCTAAGTGTGAATACATTAATGTGGAATTTGACTTCGGAGCGCCACGATAATTGTGCGCCGTGTCTGGGTCTAATACTTCCTATACGGTGGGTAACGCCACCATCAAACGTTCTATTTTGAAGTGTTTCACTCATGGCGTTACCTTGCAATGTCTTCACATTTGGTTTGGCTTCGATCTCAACATATTTTCATGATTATCTTCACTATGTTGATTATATATATATATATATATATATATATATATATATATATACTAGTGTTCTGTCCTCTACATCATTCACTTATAGCTATGTCTTCGTGTTGAATCTTTTGAACTAAGTGAATGTGATCGGACCCTAACCTCTCTATGCTTTCTATCTCAAACTCTATCTCTCCAAGTCATATGCATTCTATTGAAACTGTCGAATGTCTTCTCTGCGTCCTTGTCAGCAGAAGATACAAAGACAACCATTAAGTCCGTTTTCAATGCTCAGTCCTCCACATGAAATCCGGAGAAGTAGGAACGACCACCCGACAATCCAGGCATGCGTGGGACGTGGAACAAACCCCAAAATTCCGCATAATGGCCACGTGTTCCTCAGATGCGAATCGCTAGGGGCACCTGTGTAATAGCACAGTGCCGCCCCTGTACCTATAAATACACACTCACATCGGTCATTATCTCTTCTTCCACCCTCACACGAACCCTAGTGCCACCGCTAGCCCTCGACGACACCGGCAACGAAGCACTTCGCTGCCGCAACCTCTCCGACGCCGTCTTCACGCCGACCGCGGACATCGTCCTCTCTGCCGTCGCTGTAGGTGTCCTCCGTCGCCATGTTAGGGCACGGAAGATCGAACTGCTCGGCCTCATCTTACACTCCGTCTAGCAGTTCTTAGTGTGGTAAATAAAACTTCCTCTTTTTACAGCACCATTGATCCTATGGATTTGTCACTTTCTACCATAAGTAGTTTCTGTTCACACAAGCTAGATCTCTCTCATACTGCATCTCATAACATGCCTAGTATATTCACTTGTGCTTCACAAAGTAGTTAGATTCCTCACTTGTACTGATCTGTGGATTCGTACAAATCTGGAACCAACTTCTTATCTATGAGTGAATGTCTTCGCATGATGAGGTCAATGTCTTCTAAACTGATTTATCTTCAAAATCTTCTGAGAATGCATATGACCTCTTCCCCTTCCCTCGCACCTTAATGCTGTCACAAGTACATGTCCGTGGGAGAACCCTTTGGTTCTCATAGTCTGCATTCATTTGCAGAATTCTTACAGCATCACATAAATTCTCCTGAAGCCAGTTCCTGTTGGTCCAGCAAGCGAAACCCTTTGAAGCCTTTGAACGTCTTGAAGCCTTTCAAGTTAAAGTTTATGGCTCCAGAGAAAGCGGCAAGGAAGGGTGGCAGAAAGCGTCATGGTGAGACCTCCAAAGATCTGCCAGATGAACTCTCAGAAATGTACAAGACAGATCCTGAAGAGGATTACAGTCAGCGCAAGACCCGAATCCAATGGATTCGAACATATTGGGCAGAACAATGGTTCAAATACAGATTTGTGACCCAGGAGTATGCTGAGAAAAACGCCATCAAGAGACCATGGGGAGACATCCTATTCAAGAATCTTCTACCCAGGTCCAGAGATGAAGCCATTGCTCAAGGCTTCTATCCATGCATGGTCCGTGGACCACAGCCTGCTGATGCACACTCGTCATCATTGCTATGGTGTCGTGATGACAATCTGTTCAAGTGCAACTTCCAGTTTGCTCAGAACTCAGTGAAGCAGAACAAGAAGACTTTTGGGTTAGACTTCAACCCTGGTCCCTCAGCACCAAGGGCAGATGGCACACGAGATGCTGAACCCAATGTCATCGGTCCTTTCGCCAACCTTGAAGGCCTCATCACCTACATCTTAGTTCAAGGGACTGCAGTGAATGAGCCTGCAGCTGACACTGAATAAGAAGAAGCTCCTGCAGCTCTGAAGACAAAGAAGCTGAAGAAGACTAAAGCTTCAAAACCTGCCCCTTCACCAAAAGTCTCAAGGGCGAAGCCACTGGCAACTGCACCTCCTGAAGACAGTGTGCAGTCTGAAGACTTATCACGCGTCTCCAAGCCCCAAAAGGCCAAGATACCTCTGCCTCACACTGGCCAAGAGCTAACAGCTACTGCCATTCTGCGCAATGACGACATTGATCTGTCAAGTGATGAAGATCTTGCAGATGACGCTCTTGAGCAACTCATCAAGAGCAAAGAAGAAGCAGAAATCTTCAATGATCTGCCTCTCTTTGATGTCACCATCATCCACAACTTCATTGACGAGTGGTTTGACACGCCAAACATCAGCTTTGAAGATCTGCAGCTACCCATTGGCCTCAGTGTCGCCTTCCATGGCGCCATTACTTCAGAACTTGCTATTGCCCAGCGCATTGTTGAACTGAAGCAGAAGATTGACTATGAAAAGGCTCAGTTCAAGAAGCATATGGCCAAGCTCAGCGTGCAAGAAGTGAAGAACTTCAAGACAATGATGCACGAGCTCAAGGAAGCCTTTGTGAAGAAGCGTGCAGAAGCTCAGGGTTCGCGTGAGCGCATGAAGACTCTGGCTGACAGATGTGTGCAAGCCTATAATGAGGCTGAGAAGCGCAAGGCACTTGGGCGTCCTGGCATCGACCCCAGGATGGCCGCAAAGAAGAAGAAGAAGCCTGCTACGGCTGAACTTAATGCACCAAGGCAAGAAGCAGTTCCGATTGTCTTCCCAACTAGACTGACTGGCTCGAAGCCAAAAAGCCGGTCAACAGCTTCAGAGCTCAAGAAGACAAGGACTGCCGAGGCTGAAGCCAGGAAGAGGAAACACTCTGAAGCCTCTCCTACCGGCCCCTCGAAGAAGAAGAGGAAGACCAAGAAAGCTCGGGCTGCTTCCACAGAGCCCTTGATAGTTGAACCCATTTCTATGGTCTATCCTGAAGCTGAACGACAACTGACAATTCATGAGCCTGCTTCCACAGAGGCTCATGAAGCTGAAGACATTCCAGCAGCTGATCCCATTGCTGCTGAAGACATTGGTCATCATGACAATGTAGTAGATGGTGCAGTCCTTCCTCAGTTTGAAAACAGCGAACTCATCAGCATTGGTCGTCCACTGACGCCAATTGCACAGGATGCTTCATGGGCGGATCGCCCACAAGAGGAAGAAGACTATGAGGCCCAGCCCACTCCAACTCCACAGGCGTTGCCTGCGTTCCGCAGGCTTCGCAAAGGTCCAAGGCCTCAAGTCTCTGCTGAAGACA
The DNA here is from genome assembly GCF_018294505.1 of Triticum aestivum. NCBI lineage: Eukaryota > Viridiplantae > Streptophyta > Magnoliopsida > Poales > Poaceae > Triticum > Triticum aestivum. Next base: position 326,934,376 of record NC_057809.1, read on the forward strand.
TTCCGGCTGCATCAGCCGCAGAAGAAGGAGTCCCACAAGATCCCACTCCCCTGTCCCACCAAGAAGCAGTTCTCCAGGAGAATGTGCTTGTGACCGACCCTCCAGCTAGTCAAGTGGAGGATGAAAATCGTGAGGCTGCCATAATCACCAATGAAGCTAATGTGCAGCCCTCCCCAACAAAGGCATCAGAAGACAGCGAAGCCACTGATCTCGCCACTTCTGTTCCTGAGTCTGCTGCCGGTCCTCAGTTCGACTATCATGTTGAGAAAAGGCCTCAGGTCCAGAAGCCAATCCCAAGACTGCCAAGGTTTCCAGGTCCTGCATCAGCACCTGGCTCCTTCAACATCAATGGCTTCAGGGCAGACAACACGTTCTTCAATAGATCCAGGAACCCCTACTCAACGGAAAGGATATCATCTGATCGGTTCTGGAGCTATCCTCAGCGAAGCTATTACTCTTGCATTCTTTACAACCAAGGTCGCATCTTCCCACACAAGCGCCTTGACGTTGAAGCTATAGCTGGTTTGCCCTGTCTGGAAGAAGCTTTAGATTGCTTCAAGGAAGTTGGACTGCTGTCGTTCATTACTGACGAAGAGCATTGGAATGAAGAGCTGCTGCTTCAATTCTATGCCACACTTCTCATCAGAGGGTACAGCAGAGATCCGAAGACTTGGGTCCTGAAGTGGATGACTGGCAACGTTCATCACGAAGCCAATGCATTTGACATCATTGAGCTCACTGGCTTGCCCACTCCTGGCGATCTCTTCGAGCAAGGCTGTCAGCTGCATACTGAAGCTATTGAGAGCATCTTTCAGCGGCCAGAACCTGATATGAGTCAGATGCTCAGCATGATGAAGCCATTGCCCCAAGATGCTGCTTATCCCACAGAGTTCTTCATTGAAGACCTTGAGTATCTGCCAAGAACCATCTATCACATCATCAGGCGAACTCTCTGTCCTATCAAAGGGCACTCTCCAAATGCCAAGCTTCAGGGTGCAATGAAGACTTTGGTCTTCTATATACTTCATGGAAAATGCTTCAATGCACAGGACTTCTTCATACGCCAACTTGCTGCATCAGGCATTGATCTATTTGGTTTGAAGTTCTACGCCCCTTGGGTCATGCGGCTGATCAAGCTACACTCCACCATCTCGTATCAGCCCTCAGCCCGCAACCATCGGATCTTCTTGCCTGACGTGGACATGTCTACTGAAGCCATATATTCTGAGCCTGCCAAGAAACCTCTAAGTCTTCAGAATGCAGAACATCAGAGTTTTACTCAGAACATTGAAGGCGTTGAAGCAGTTTCTCGGGTGTATCCTTTGGCTGGCACTACACGTGCACCACACCCTGCTTCCACTGAAGCCACTGACAGTGCCACTGCTCCAAGACCCAAGAAGCGCACTCGTGTTCTCAACGACCGAGAGCTTCTTGTGGCTCTACATCAGAAACATGATAGGCATCATGACTGGCTGAAGCATCAGATGAAAAGCCTCTTGGTGGAAGTTAATCGCGTTCGCAATCTTGCCACCAAGATTGCTTTGGTTGCCCATGAAACCTGTCGCCGCACATGAAAAGGGCTCACGATGATGTGTTCTGAAGCTGATCTTCAAGAGGATGGCTTCACTGAGAGATTCAAGTTTGACTCCACACCTCCTCGAAGGGCTGTGCTGCTAGGAACTCCATCCCTTGAAGACTCTGAGTTCTCTTCCTCTGCTGCCACAGTGACTGCCAGAATTATTGAGGAAGAAGACGATGCTACTTCACCGCCACCTCCTTCAGCACCTCCAAGCTCTTCTGCACTGCCAAACAACACCAACAACCCTGCTACTTCACCTACTCCTCATGGGAACGAGTAGAGGCTCTATGTCTTCAAACCATTTTGGTCATTACTGACAAAAGGGGGAGAAGCATATGAGATTGATAGTCTTCAAGCGGGTCCATATGGGCGGGTGCTTTATATTTTGCTTCGTGCTTACAACTCTCATTTTTGCTACATTTGGTTCTTATGAGTTGTAACACTTAAACTAGATGGTCGTCTGCTACTTATTTGCCACCTTGTTTTGCAAAGATAAATTCCGCATGTGCGACGATAAATTCCGCACTTAGCTCATTCTGCAGACATCCATTTTCCATTATGCATGTCATTATCTTCATATACTTTCACATGCATAGTGGATTGTCATCATAAGTTGAAGTGGATCTCCACAAGTACAACCTGCCATGTGCATTTGCATTCCAAAAGAAAATTAACTTATATGCACATCTTCAGGGGGAGCCCTTGCAACTTATGAAGACAATTCCTTATCCTTTACAATTTCACAGATTATATTCCCCGTTGAAAAGTTCAACTAGTTTGTCATCAATCACCAAAAAGGGGGAGATTGTAAGTGCATCTAGTGCCACCCCTAGTTGGTTTTGGAGTATTGACGACAAACCTAGTTGAGGGACTAATGTGTTTGTGAGAATTAAAGGATAACACAGGTAGAAGTCCCTCATTGATTCGGTTTTACTACCAGAGATGACCCCTAAAAATGTATGAAGACATTGAAGTCAAAGGTGGTATATGAAGATATTCACATTGAAGACTATGACAAGATAAGACACTATATGAAGCCTATGGAGCTCGAAGACTTAGATCTTTCATAGTTCTTTTTCTTTTGTGTTGAGTCATAGGAACCACCGTACTGTTAAGTGGGGTCCAAGAGAACCAGTCAGAATGACTGAAGTGATGCCTAAACCAAAAACCTATGTCTTCGAGTGAAGACTATGAGAGCGAATCTTGTCCAGAGTCGGACAAGTCAGCTTTGCTTGTAGCCCAAGTAAAGTTGCCGTGTGAGATTGAAATCTGACCGTTGGAACACATGCCAGTTCCTTAGTGACCGAGGGTCATTTCGGACAAATCAGGTCGGGTTGCCAAGTGGCTATAAATGCCCACCCCCTACAACCATAAATAGTTGGCTGCTCAGATTGAAAGTACGGCTTTTGTCGTTTGAGAGCAACCCACCTCGAAGCCTTTGAGAGAGAATTCCTTGCGAGGATAAAGCCCTAACCACCAGAGCCAGAGAGAATTGGGCATCACTTAAGTCTTCTTGTTTGTGTGATCTGAAGACCTATTACACTTGAGGACTGTGCATCCTCCAGGCGGTTAGGCGTCGCGTTCTGAGCATCCAAGAGACATTGTGGATTGCCCGTGAACGAAGTCTGTGAAGGTTTGGGAGTCTACCTTGAAGACTTACCAGAGTGATTGGGCGAGGTCTATGTGACCTTAGCTCAAGGAGAATACGGTGAGGACTGGGTGTCCTGAGCTGCATGTTCAGGACTGGGTGTCCGGGACTGTGTGTCCTAAGGTTTAAATACCTAGCCGCTCCAACCAGACGTACAGTTGTCACAGCAACTGGAACTGGTCCAACAAATCATTGTCTTCAACGAGTCACCGATTTCATCTTCACTTCCCTTTACTTACTGTTACTCCTTGTGAAGTCATTGTATGTTTGCACTATCATTTGTCTTCACTGAGTGACTGCGTGTTCTATTTGGCTTCACAATACCTTCCTACCTGATCCTTACTACCTAGCTGCTATTAGTCTTTGTGCTTTCACTTCATTGAATACTTGACTATGGTTTTCCTAGTGTAGTCTACCTTCCGCTGCATGGTAATATATGATATTGGGTTCATTAACACAAATATCATAGATGAATGGACGGTTAAACATGATGCCAAAGAAGCTGAGTCCAACTTTCTAAAATCGTTGCTTCATAATCAAAAAAATATAAAATACTCTTTCCTTACAACTTCAAGTGAGTGTTACTGTCTTGTGCATATTCGGTTTCCAGTATTATTCGAGGTTATAGTAATGTAATTGATGAGCTATGCATGCGTGTGCAGCTTCCACTTTATTCTCCTAGAGATTAAGCTTGAGCAGGGACTAGTAACTATCTTAGACTCGAGACAAAATAATGCCGAGGACTATGCGGACATGACTAAAATGCTCGAGAAGTAAGTTCAATCGGTCATTATCGCACCATATCCGCAACTTTGTTCATTTCTTGATATCAAGTAATTGTTTTCTTTGTCCCATAGGGTTTGGAAAGTATTCACCGCACAAGATCCGGGACTGCCGGGGGAGCTGCGATTTACACACCCAAAAGTAAGTACTACTAGCTAGCTAGTTCCGCGCATCTCCCGTTGATTCTAGCTACTTTCATCAGTACTATTTATAATGCTTCATTATCATTTTTATTGACCTCTATTTCCCGTAAAGTGCTTGTGGCAGGAACCCAGGAATAATTACTGTGGATACTACATTTGCGAGTTGATCTACAACGTGACTTGCAAAAATAAGCGGGGCTACTTGTCAGGACCGGTTTTTCGGGATATTAATTTCCCAAAAGCGGCCCTTGTGCTCACCAGCCCCAGGATTACTGTTAGCTGATGAGACACCAACTTGTTATAGAAACTCCAAGCAAACTACAAAATATGTAGTACAAGACCATTCTGGCCTATGGGTACAACAATTGGTTTCTAGTGGTTGATGCCGGAAGAGGTTTGTGGATCATCAGCGTCTATGGGACTCCATTTCCCACAGGAACAGCTGACCAGGATAACTCCTATCTTCGCGATGCTTCTATCACCATTACGTAGGTTCCGGGGCTGTCATCGCAACGTTCCTTTCCACGCAAGAAATCTGGCCAAGACAATAGCCAGGGACAAGCCAGTGAGTACTTTGAATGTACTCGCAAACATTAAGAACACAGGTATAATATAGCCACTGATAATCATGCTTTGAAATATTCCATGATTACTTCGTCAGCCATAAATGAAGCTCATGATGCATGGAAGCAGGTTAATCATGTCATATATGAATATGCAATCAGCGAGTAGAAATAGAATGCACCGATCGGGTGTCTGAAGCGACGCCTCGAAAGGATAACAATATAAAGTATGCCTCAGTCGGGCGTCTAAGCGACACCACATAAAGGGCTTATAAGTAGATAAAATATCAAGCATGCCACAGTCGGGCGTCTGTGCGACACCGCATAAAGGGCTTATAAGTAAATAAAATAACAAGCATGCCACAGTCGGGCATCTGTGCGACACCACATAAAGGGCTTATGTATAAAAATAATCATGGTGAATATCCAGGAGGTAGAACCGTCCCAGGGATACTCAATAATTCAAATAACATAAATGGTTAGTCCATAATAATAATAATCATAATCATCATACATCACAAGTTATGATCCATGTTCTGGTTTAGTAGTTTCTCCTCCGAAGACCGACACTAAGACCGACACTTGACCCATCCCAGACTGTAGTCCTTAACCATGGACACGGCTATTCGAATAGTTATAATATCTCTGCAGAGGGTGTACTCTTTACCCACTAGCAACGGATTCCTTTAGTCCATCGGGACTAATTCCGTCCACAATCTTTTGATTGAAAGCTCACCTGACCGCACACACCAGCCTAACTCACCAGTGTCTAGAATCACCCTTGACACCTGTTAAGGAAAACTCTAAGGGGAGGCTACAACCTCGACTAGCATGGGATCACAAAATTTATACCGCGCGCAAATTGGGGGAGCTACCCCCTTCGGCTACAACCGAAAACACCCATGCCCCCATACCGGATGACTGGCTTTAATCCAGGGCCATGGAACCCTCATCGCGGCCGACTCAGGAGGCTTACCTGCATGATTAGCTCAAGGATAATATTTCACACCCATCAGACACAACCACCACTCATCATACCTCCCCCTGCCCCGCCGGTCATAACCGTCTCGACGAGGGACAAGCTCATGTCTACCCAAGACAGAGACTTTCCCGGATCTTTCCCGGTAGGCATGAGAGGCATATGAGGGTGATTGCTATCACAAGTATGTCCATTGCCAACAGCAAAAAAATTCATCTTTGCACTCAAAGCGTATGATCATATCGTCACAAGCACATAATGGATACTCCGTGTCACGGTGGTGTTGTAACTGTATCAAACAACACCCGATAATATTATGCCTGAGTTCAGAAATGCTTGCCTTCAAGGTGTGGAGAGGTGAGGTGCACTCCAATATTTTTTTGAAAGCTCTCTTCTCTCTCTCCAAAATCCTATTTCGAAAATAGGCAAATAACACATACTTTAAAAACAGTACAAAAAGTTGTCCTAATTATTTTTGAAATAAATCTTAAAATAAACTAGGTGAAATTTGAGAGAGGTAGGAAAAAGAATCAATTCATTTGGACTTACATTTAAAAAGTTATAGCCAGTCAAAGTTTTGGTCAAATTGTGTTTTTAAAATAAAACAGAAAAGAAAACGTTTCAGATAAGAATACGCTTTCGAAGCACGGGATACGCACTTGGGGGTTTTACGCCTTCATTTATCCAGCGTGGACGGGCGCGTGGATCACTGACAGTGGGTCCACGGGGCCCACTGGTCAGGTTTGACCAGTTGCCCCGCCTTCGTCCTCCTCTGGCTGAACAGAGGTGAGGGCTCCGGAGATCAACGCCGGTGAACGGTGGCTCCTCGAGGGCATCCGAGGCCAGGGATGGATCCGCCACTCCCAGGCGGTCCTCCCGATGGTCGACTGGCCGGTGGGGACGGGGGGAATCGTCGTTGGCGAGCTCCGCGGCGGAGGGAGCTTCGGGCATGATTGGGGGATTTGTCTCCGGTGGCTTTCGATCAAAATTGAGCTTGGGGGTGGACTCACGTGATGAAGAGAGGGCCTCTGGTGAAGAGAGTGGAGAGGGGGAGGCCCTGGTGGCACCGGAGTGAACGAGACAGTGGCGGCGGCCGTGGTTGCCGGAGAAGAAGAAGACGACCCCTCTGGTCTTTCTACTGCTACAGCCGGATCGGTGAGGGAGTGTAGGAGGTTGCTTGGGGGTTTGGTGAGCTCGGGGGTCCTTATATAGCGATCAGGGGTGGTTCCAACGATGGCCGAGGATAAGAACGCCGGCGACCGCCGTACTGTGCTGCAGGGCGACGTGGCGGCGACGAGGGCTTGCGGATAAGGCTGCGGATGAGCTTGAGCTGTTCAAGGGGGCAGCTGGCGCGCGCTGGTGGCTCGGGCGGCGCCGTCCACGGTAGAGGCTGCTGTGGCCGCCCGCTAGCCGCCGTTGCCGACCTGACGGTGGCGCTGTTGGGCGCCAGGGGGGCTTGGCTGGTTCCTGCAAGCGGATGAGGTCGGGGGGTGCGGCTCTGCAGGTGAGCAAGGGTCGGGGCGCAATGCGGCGACCCGAGCGCACACACGTGCAAAACGCGCGCTCTGGGTGCGCCCAGAGCACGCACGGGACGTGCTCGACAATATGCCAAGGCATGCTAGGGGCCTCCAACCACAAGGGAGTTAGCAGGGTGAGGCAATAGGCTAGGTCAAGTCCATGGGATAAGCTGATTTGGTCAGGGGATCAAGTTCACAATGTAAACTTGAAATCATGCCAAATCTGGTTGTGCACATAGGGTGTTTGACAAAATGCCAAAGGCATCTAGGCAATTCTTGGGGTGGCCAAATTCTCCAGATCAGGGTCTCTTTAGTTGAAAGAGAGGGTGGTGAGGTTAGTTTGACAAAATCAGAAACTTGTTAGTGCAAGTTTTGCAAAACATCAGTTTTGGACAGAAAGAAAAAGGCATGGTTTCATGATCCAGAAATCTTCCAATGGGTCCCTTCTTCTGGACTTAAGGGTTTTGCAAGGTGGGCTATAAGCAGGAGAAAACTCAAGGGTACTAGAGCAAATTAAATTAGGGTTGCTGTAGAAAAAGCCAAACTGGACCAGAAAGCAAAAGAGGTTGATTCACTCAAATTTTTCAAAGAACACCACTGGGGTTTTGCATAAAGTTGAATCACATACCACTACTAATATCCCACAATTTTGGTGGAAGCTAGAAAGATATATTTAAATGGGTTGTAGTGCAAAATTGCCCACTGGACCAGTTTTGAAAACTTGGAGTAGAGCTCAAAATATTAAGTGAATGAATTATATTTTTCCATAAAAGTGATTCAAAAACATCACATGACTTCTCCAATTTTTGGTTGGAATTTTAGATAAATATATGAAGAGGTTGCAGTGCAAATTGGGTCCTGAAACTTAAAAAAAAAACATTTCAAGGAATAAATCTCAGGGAGAATTAGTTATGCAATTAAATCCAGTTTTAAGAGAAATGTTTTTCTTGAGGGAGAAAACAAGTCTAGTAATATATTTGGAAACTTTCACTTGGGATAAAACTCCATAAAAATCCAAGAAAGGATGGTACTGAAATCAAAGAAAACCCAGAAAAATGAAAAGTTTAATTTTCCTGGCAAAATTTTAATTAGTAAAACAAGGTTAAAATTTTGGGGTGTCACAACACTACCCCCCTTAAGAAAAAATATCGTCCTCAAGATTTGTTAAAAGCTGTTTTAAGAAAATATATGCAATAAAATGTGGCTACAGTGAGAGGGCAATAAGTGGTGTCAAACCACAGTGTGGAACACTGGCGCTGCGTGGAAAAATCTACGGTTAGGGGGAAAACGAGAGATTTTTACGTTGGATAGAGTAAATTTAGAATAAATTCTAAATTTAAAATACGCTGGTCGTACCCGAGAGCACAGTGCTCTCCCTGGCTGACAGGTGGACTCGGGGTCTACTGTCAGTCTCTTCTTCTTCCTTCGGTTCTCTCTTCTTCCTCTCTCCCGCGCGCTTTCCCGCGCTTTCTCCACCGGCGACGTTTAGCGCGTAAGGCATCTAGGCCGTACCTGTGGTAGTGCGTGGCGTGCTAGCTGCCGGTGCAACATGCACTCACCTCGCGGGCCAGCGTGCTGTCGGCACTGCTCGTGGATTTGCCCCTGAACACTGGCGATCGGGTGACGAGCGGCGCTGGTGGACATCACCCACCGTACACCGAGTTCGAGCTATAAAATGGCCGAGGTGCTTCTCTCTTCTTCCTCACATCTGGCCTCGCTTCTCCTTCTCCTTGTTCCTCCTCCATTTCCGTTTACAGAAGCTCGGTTGAGGCTCTAATGGCGGAGGCGATGCCGGACTGGTACGTGATCCTGGTGTGCAGAGGGCTGGCGGCATTGCTGGGACTCTCCGTGCTCCTGTGGGCGATGATCCTTGATGATCGTCGTGATGCTGCCTCTCGAGTGTTGGCTCTCCGCGGTGGCGGTGGTCACGAGGAGTAGGTGGGGTGTCGGGTGCTAACTGTCGTCGGTGTGCGAGAGGTAACTTGTACCCGGATGAATATCCACTAATCTCTCCTTCAGAGACTGTGGTGGGTTAGGGGGATGATTAGCCAGATGCAACACGTTTACATGGTGTTGCAAGTAGTGTATGTGTTCGAGTGGTTGTGGTTGTGAGTCGGCTGCCGTGGTGCTGCGTGAATAAAAAATCCATGTCGTGAGGAGATATATGCTGTATCAGCTCAGAGAAAAGAAATCTCACTCCAGGATTTTTCGCGAGAGGAAAATTTTGTTAATCAAGATTTACAACAGCAAAACTACTCATTACAATTGAAACCAAAAATCTATCTCATCGCACAAGATTTAGAATAACACGCATGAGTTACAACACTTAACTAAATGCGCGAATAAAAGAACATAGCGGTGACGTCTAGAATGAAAACGGCAACTGGACGGGGTCCCGAGAAAATTTCTCTGGTATTGGGGCGCACTCTTCTTCTATCGGGGGAAGTGGATTGATCAGTCGATGAATGCGTCTCTCCTGGCCGGGCCTCAGAGGTCTGCCGATGGCGATCTGAGGATTCAAATCAGCAAGGCTCTGGAGATAACCCATCACCCGCTAGGTCAAACGCTCTTGAGCGATGACATACTGGACAAGGTTGACCAGTACTGGGTCTCTCTCAATTCGTCCACCGGGAAAAGATGTCACTTCCCCAGGTGCTGCACGGCTCGGAAAGTAATAATACCCTCGTTCGCTGGCATAGGGTACCGCGAATCGAAGGCGAACAATCGCTTCGTGTGCAGCCGCTTCTATGGCCATCTGCGGAGTTGGCATAGATTTCCCCAGGAAGGAGACTTCCGTTGGGTCTTGATTTGAGTCTACGAGAGGGATGTGCACTACTGCCCAATATTTCGAGGCGGATGAGGTGATACTCGACCTGAGCAACTCATACTGGGGTGGCTGGGTAGAACCCATGTCACTGCAGGTAAAGTCCCACAATATTTTAACAAAACTACCCGGGGTTGCATCCGGGGTTCTCAGATAAATGCTAGGGCTCGGCATGGCAAGAAATGGTTGTGAGGGTTGCGCACAAGATCAGGGGTACTCGGCAAGGTCACAAGGTGGTTATTTATATAGCCTCCAGGCTGGGTTATTCACCGCGGTGCGCGGCACTAGCTTGCTGGTTCTACTCTCATGGGGGTCGGGGTCAGAGCCACAGATACACAAATGTCACAAAAGTGATGTGTTACTGTGGTGCCGTCAGGGTAGGTTTTGGTAGCTACGCCCAGAATTAAAAATGCAACCATACATCAACACACTTATGCACAGCTACTTTTAAAATAGGGGCGCACATGCAGACAACACTGTGGTAATACAAGATCACACAACTACAGGTTGTGGACATACTGAGACTCGGTACTACTCGAGTGACTTAGTCTACCTTGTTTATATCTAAGCGGGCGTGTCTTGCGGACGTCGAGGCTTCTCCATTGGCTCCACCGTCGGGGTTAGCTGCAGGGGGTTGCGGAAATGCAGGGTCAGGGTAGCGATGATGACCATCGCGGGGATTGTTAGCCACAATCCCGTTGGAGTGTGTTCCCAAAAGGCGACAAAGCACTTCTAGTGTCATCAAAGCACCTTGGTTGACAGCTGGGGCTGACCTCAAGGTCTCGATCGGTTGTCCAAACAGCATGACTAGGTTGTCGATGTCGGGCTCAGCCTCTCTTCTTGCTGGGGCTCGGCGGATCAGTTCTCCATGAGCTGCGATCAGATCAAGGGTGATTTGATCGAACAGTCCCTCTAGTGTACTTACATAGCGCACCAGATGCAATAACGCTGGATCCGTCTCGTGGTCTCCGTTGGCGACTTGTGGTGGTCTACCATACCCGTCACGGCTGGGGTAGTAGTAGAAGGAGCGATAGTTAACTCGGGGCGACAAGTGCCGGAGTTGAACTATGGCTTCTCGAGCAGCTAGTTGGATGGCTTGTGGCTCAAAGGAAGTTGTCCTTCCAGTGAACCTGTAGGGGCGTTCTGGCTATAGACCCCTACCATAGACGTGCACAGTGGCCCAAAATTGACGGCTCTCACCGCTCATGGACCCTTGGTACACAACATATTCTGGGGGCTCTTCTAATGCAAAGGCACGGCGGGTAAGGTTTGCTAGCACGGTCACAAAACCTCCAAGGTTGGTTGCTGTGGTCTCATTGTGAACAATGGGTCCTGGCATTTTAGCTTGGTTTGGGGTTAGATGCTGTGTTGTGCTGGGTTGAGGCTAGCGTGCCCTTTTATAGAAAAAGGGGACGGAGTCTTCCTTCGCACACTTGCGAAAAAGACTATTCAGGGGCCGGTCACTGGAGGGTGATCGACAGGCTAGGCTGATAGGTTGGGCACCGACTGCCACAAGGTGTCGGGTCACTGTGTGGCTATCTTGCATGGGAAGCTTGGCCGGGGTTTGGTTAATGTCTGGTGGGTTGGTTTACCTAGGTTTTTCGACCTGGCTAAGATAGGATTAGCCAATGGTCAGCCTGGCTCTGATACCAAGTTTGTCAGGACCGGTTTTTCGGGATATTAATTTCCCAAAAGCGGCCCTTGTGCTCACCAGCCCTAGGATTACTGTTAGCTGATGAGACACCAACTTGTTACAGAAACTCCAAGCAAACTACAAAATATGTGTACAAGACCATTCTGGCCTATGGGTACAACAATTGGTTTCTAGTGGTTGATGGCGGAAGCGGTTTGTGGATCATCAGCGTCTATGGGACTCCATTTCCCACAGGAACAGCTGACCAGGATAACTCCTATCTTCGCGATGCTGCTATCACCATTACGTAGGTTCCGGGGCTGTCATCGCAACGTTCCTTTCCACGCAAGAAATCTGGCCAAGACAATAGCCAGGGACAAGCCAGTGAGTACTTTGAATGTACTCGCAAACATTAAGAACACAGGTATAATATAGCCACTGATAATCATGCTTTGAAATATTCCATGATTACTTCGTCAGTCATAAATGAAGCTCATGATGCATGCAAGCAGGTTAATCATGTCATATATGAATATGCAATCAGCGAGTAGAAATAGAATGCACCGATCGGGTGTCTGAAGCGACGCCTCGAAAGGATAACAATATAAAGTATGCCTCAGTCGGGCGTCTAAGCGACACCACATAAAGGGCTTATAAGTAGATAAAATATCAAGCATGCCACAGTAGGGCGTCTGTGCGACACCGCATAAAGGGCTTATAAGTAAATAAAATAACAAGCATGCCACAGTCGGGCATCTGTGCGACACCACATAAAGGGCTTATGTATAAAAATAATCATGGTGAATATCCAGGAGGTAGAACCGTCCCAGGGATACTCAATAATTCAAATAACATAAATGGTTAGTCCATAATAATAATAATCATAATCATCATACATCACAAGTTATGATCCATGTTCTGGTTTAGTAGTTTCTCCTCCGAAGACCGACACTAAGACCGACACTTGACCCATCCCAGACTGTAGTCCTTAACCATGGACACGGCTATTCGAATAGGTATAATATCTCTGCAGAGGGTGTACTCTTTACCCACTAGCAACGGATTCCTTTAGTCCATCCGGACTAATTCCGTCCACGTTCTTTTGATTGAAAACACACCTGACCGCACACACCAGCCTAACTAACCAGTGTTTGGAATCACCCTTGACACCTGTTAAGCAAAACTCTAAGTGGGGAGGCTACAACCTCGACTAGCATGGGATCACAAAATTTATACCGCGCGCAAACTGGTGAGCTACCCCCTTCGGCTACAACCAAAAACACCCATGCCCCCGGACCGGATGACTAGCTTTAATCCAGGGCCATGGAACCCTCATCGCGGTCTCTCTGTATGGTGTGTGCTAGACAGGGGTTGACAACTTACTGAACCGTACCCTACCTACGGCAAGGACAAGTGCCAGCACGAAACAAGTATGGGGTGTTACTGGAACAAGACTTGATCTACGGCCGACTCAGGAGGCTTAAGTATTTCCTGCATGATTATCTCAAGGATAATATTTCACACCCATCAGACACAACCACCACTCATCATACCTCCCCCTGCCCCGCCGGTCATAACCGTCTCGATAAGGGACAAGCTCGTGTCTACCCAAGACAGAGACTTTCCTGGATCTTTCCCGGTAGGCATGAGAGGCATATGAGGGTGATTGCTATCACAAGTATGTCCATTACCAACAGCAAAAAAATTCATCTTTGCACTCAAAGCGTATGATCATATCGTCACAAGCACATAATGGATACTCCGTGTCACGGTGGTGTTGTAACTGTATTAAACAACACACGATAATATTATGCCTGAGTTCAGAAATGCTTGCCTTCAAGGTGTGGAGAGGTGAGGTGCACTCCAATATTTTTTTGAAAGCTCTCTTCTCTCTCTCCAAAATCCTATTTCGAAAATAGGCAAATAACACATACTTTAAAAACAGTACAAAAAGTTGTCCTAATTATTTTTGAAATAAATCTTAAAATAAACTAGGTGAAATTTGAGAGAGGTAGGAAAAAGAATCAATTCATTTGGACTTATATTTAAAAAGTTATAGCCAGTCAAAGTTTTGGTCAAATTCTATTTTTTTAAATAAAACAGAAAAGAAAACGTTTCAGATAAGAATACGCTTTCGAAGCAGGGGATACGCACTTGGGGGTTTTACGCCTTCACTTATCCAGCGTGGACGGGCGCGTGGGTCACTGATAGTGGGTCCACGGGGCCCACTGGTCAAGTTTGACCAGTCGCCCCGCCTTCGTCCTCCTCTGGCCGAACAGAGGTGAGGGCTCCAGCGATCAACGCCGGCGAACGACGGCTCCTCGAGGGCATCCGAGGCCAGGGATGGATCCTCCACTCCCAGGCGGTCCTCCTGGTGGTCGACTGGCCGGTGGGGACAGGGGGGATCATCGGCGGCGAGCTCCGCGGCGGAGGGAGCTTCGGGCATGATTGGGGGATTTGTCTCCGGTGGCTCCCGATCAAAATTGAGCTTGGGGGTGGACTCACGTGATGAAGAGAGGGCCTCTGGTGAAGAGAGTGGAGAGGGGGAGGCCCTGGTGGCGCCGGAGTGAACGAGGCAGTGGTGGCGGCCATGGTTGCTGGAGAAGAAGAAGACGACCCCTCTGGTCTTTCTACTGCTACGGCCGGATCGGTGAGGGAGTGTGGGAGGTTGCTTGAGGGTTTGGTGAGCTCGGGGGGTCCTTATATAGCGACCGGGGGCGGTTCCGACGATGGCCGAGGATAAGAACGCCGGCGACCGCCGTACTATGCTGCAGGGCGATGTGGCGGCGATGAGGGCTTGCGGACAAGGCTGTGGATGAGCTTGAGCTGTTCAAGGGGGCAGCTGGCGAGCGCTGGTGGCTCGGGCGGCGCCGTCCACGGCAGAGGCTGCTGTGGCCGCCCGCTAGCCGCCGTTGCCGACCTGACGGTGGCGCTGTTGGGCGCCAGGGGGGCTTGGCTGGTTCCTGCGAGTGGATGAGGTCGGGGGGTGCGGCTCTGCAGGTGAGCAAGGTCTGGGGCGCGACGCGGCGACCCGAGCGCACACACGTGCAAAACGCGCACTCTGGGCGCGCCCAGAGCACGCACGGGACGTGCTCGACAATATGCCAAGGCATGCTAGGGGCCTCCAAACCACAAGGGAGTTAGCAGGGTGGGGCAATAGGCTAGGTCAAGTCCATGGGACAAGCTGGTTTGGTCAGGGGATCAAGTTCACAATGTAAACTTGAAATCATGCCAAATCTGGTTGTGCACACAGGGTGTTTGACAAAATGCCAAAGGCATCTAGGCAATTCTTGGGGTGGCCAAATTCTCCAGATCAGGGTCTCTTTAGTTGAAAGAGAGGGTGGTGAGGTTAGTTTGACAAAATCAGAAACTTGTTAGTGCAAGTTTTGCAAAACATCAGTTTTGGACAGAAAGAAAAAGGCATGGTTTCATGATCCAGAAATCTTCCAATGGGTCCCTTCTTCTGGACTTAAGGGTTTTTCAAGGTGGGCTATAAGCAGGAGAAAACTCAAGGGTACTAGAGCAAATTAAATTAGGGTTGCTGTAGAAAAAGCCAAACTGGACCAGAAAGCAAAAGAGGTTGATTCACTCAAATTTTTCAAAGAACACCACTGGGTTTTTGCATAAAGTTGAATTACATACCACTACTAATATCCCACAATTTGGGTGGAAGCTAGAAAGAAATATTTAAATGGGTTGTAGTGCAAAATTGCCCACTGGACCAGATTTGAAAACTTGGAGTAGAGCTCAAAATATTAAGTGAATGAATTATATTTTTCCATAAAAGTGATTCAAAAACATCACATGACATCTCCAATTTTTGGTTGGAATTTTAGATAAATATATCAAGAGGTTGCAGTGCAAATTGGGTCGTGAAACTTAAAAAAACATTTCAAGGAATAAATCTCAGGGAGAATTAGTTATGCAATTAAATCCACTTTTAAGAGAAATGTTTTTCTCGAGGGAGAAAACAAGTCCAGTAATATATTTGGAAACTTTCACTTGGGATAAAACTCCATAAAAATCCAAGAAAGGATGGTACTGAAATCAAAGAAAACCCAGAAAAATGAAAAGTTTAATTTTCCTGGCAAAATTTTAATTAGTAAAACAAGATTAAAATTTTGGGGTGTCACACTACTCTAAAAGATAATTTGATGTGTGTAAGCAATAATATTCACAATTTCATTTTATTATACCATCATTTGTGTTGAGTTTCATTTTTCATCCATATATATGTATTGACCCCCTTCTTCAAATTAGACGTGGCAGATGCGGAATGAACTCCTACCATAAGATCACATATAAGCAATTCAAGAGGAATTGGCGTGATTCTTTCTTGACCACGTCATCAGTAAAGCCGGAGAATACCATGTTGAACTTGAGTTCAGAAGTTAGGGGATTGTAAGAGATGTTAATATTGTATATATGTAGCCAGTAGCGTCGAATAGATATACGAAAACTTGTTGTTCGACCAATCTCTCGGAGAAGGATAGGTCGATCACTTCTCTTTGTATATGTTCATGACGATCTTCTCCACTTAATGGTTTCCTTCATTTGCTTACTAGCTAGCTTGTCGAGTCCTCTCTATACGTATAGTACGTAGCGTCGACCAAGCGCGGAGATAAGAGAGGACACTTCGCTCTATTAGCTAGCCAACACAATTAATATATGAAACCCCTACATTAACCCTATAAAACCCC
The DNA here is from genome assembly GCF_018294505.1 of Triticum aestivum. Taxonomy (NCBI): domain Eukaryota; kingdom Viridiplantae; phylum Streptophyta; class Magnoliopsida; order Poales; family Poaceae; genus Triticum; species Triticum aestivum. The sequence goes on from NC_057809.1 coordinate 326,950,745, forward strand.
CAAAACCCCCATGCCCCCCTTAAAAAAATCAAAAACCCCAGCCCCTGAATTGCTGATGCGTGGATGCCTTTTGGTCCCGGTTGGTGCTACCAACCGGGACAAAAGGCCCCCCTGCCTGGGCAAGTCGCGGCGGCCACATGGAGCCCCGTCTGTCCCGGTTCTTATAAGAATCGGGACTAAAGGTATTGGGCTTTAGTACTGACCCTTTAGTCCCGGTTCCCGAACCGGGACAAATGGGCCTTATGAACCGGGACAAATGGGCCTTTTTCTACTAGTTAAAGCACCTCTTCCCATTGCAAGATAAATAGATCAAGTTGGCCAAACAAAACCCAAATATCAGAGAAGAAATACGAGGCTATAAGCAGTCATGCATATAAGAGATCCAAGAAACTCAAATAACTTTCATGGATATAAAAAAGATAGATCTAATCATAAACTCAAAGTTCATCTGATCCCAACAAACACACCGCAAAAAGAGTTAAATCACATGGATCTCCAAGAGACCGTTGTATTGAGAATCAAACGATAGAGAGGAAGCCATCTAGCTACTAACAACGGACCTGAAGGTCTACAAAGAACTACTCATGCATCATCGGAGAGGCACCAATGGAAGTGGTGAACCCCTCCATGATGGTGTCTAGATTGGATCTCGTGGCTCTAGAATCTACGGCGGTTAGAATTGATTTTCACCGACTCCCTTATGGTTTTTGGAATATTGGGGTATTTATAGAGCAAAGAGGCGGTCCAGGGGGCACCCGAAGTGGGCACAACCCACCAGCGCGCGCCTGGGCCTCCTGCCGCGTCCTCGTGGGTTGTGCTCTCCTCAGAGCACCCCCAGGCGTAGCCTTGGCCCATTAGGTGTCTTCTGGACTCCGTTTGGTATTGTTTTTCTAGGATGTAAAAAACATGCAAAAAATAGCAACTGGCGCTTGGCACTATGTCAATAGGTTAGTACCAAAAATGATATAAAATGACTATAAAATGATTATAAAACATCCAAGATTGATAATATAACATCATGGAACAGTAAAAAACTATAGATACGTTGGAGACGTATTAACGCCCCCACATGTCTTCCCCGGGGGGCACGCCTGTAGCAAAGCGTATGCGCCCGTCGTCCCCACGCCCCATTGGTTCTTCGGTCTTGAGTGTTGCGGGTTCATCCCCACCCCCATCCTCTGGGCCTGGGATGGGTTCGCCCTCGGCCTCAATTGCCACCACCACCACCTCCTCCTCCTCCTCCGCGGTCACCCCCTCGCCACCTCCTTCGGCTACTCCCTCGCCCCGCCGCTCCGTACGCACCAACGCGATGGCCATGCCCTTGTATCTATCGGGCCACCCCTCTCCGCGGCCAGCTAGCGTCGTCTGCTCCTTCCCCTACCCGCTCGCATGGAGACGGTCGAGCGTGCCCTGGACCTCTCCCTGATCGCCTTCATTGCCGAGAACCGTCCGACGTCTCCGCTGCCGACGTGTCTCGCGAGCTGCGTGAGCGCTTCCAGCTTGGGCTGACGGCCTTCTCCATTCACCAATGCCGCGACGACGAGTTTCTCCTCCGTTCTTGGCATGCGGCCACCCGCGGCCTCATGGCTGCAAGACCGGTCTGCGCCGCCATATTCCGGTTGATTCTACACCCCTGGAGTCGCCTTGCTGGGGCCGAGCCGATGTCCCTTCGCATATTGCTACCTCTTGAGCACTGCGTTGGTTTTCCCTGAAGAGGAAGGGATGATGCAGCAAAGTAGCGTAAGTATTTCCCTCAGTTTTTGAGAACCAAGGTATCAATCCAGTAGGAGGCTACGCGCGAGTCCCTCGTACCTGCACAAAACAAATAAATCCTCGCAACCAACGTGATAAGGGGTTGTCAATCCCTACACGGCCACTTATGAGAGTGAGATCTGATAGATATGATAAGATAATATTTTTTGGTATTTTTATGATAAAGATGCAAAGTAAAATAGAAGCAAAGTAAAAATTAGAGGCAATAACTAAGTAATGTAAGATTAATATGATGAAGATCGACCCGGGGGCCATAAGTTTCACTAGTGGCTTCTCTCAAGAGCATAGGTATTCTATGGTGGGTGAACAAATTACTGTTGAGCAATTCACAGAATTGAGCATAGTTATGAGAATATCTAGGTATGATCATGTATATAGACGTCACGTCCGAGACAAGTAGACCGACTCCGGCCTACATCTACTACTATTACTCCACTCATCGACCGCTATCCAGCATGCATCTACATTATTAAGTTAATGAAAACAGAGTAATGCCTTAAGAAAGATGACATGATGTAGAGGGATAAACTCATGCAATATGATGAAAACCCCATCTTGTTATCCTCGATGGCAACAATACAATACGTGCCTTGCTGCCCCTACTGTCACTGGGAAAGGACACTGCAAGATAGAACCCAGAGCTAAGCTCTTCTCTCATTGCAAGAAAGATCAATCTAGTAGGCCAAATCAAACTGATAATTCGAAGAGACTTGCAAAGATAACAAATCATACATAAAAGAATTCAAAGAAGATTCAAATATTATTCATAGATATACTTGATCATAAACACACAATTCATCGGTCTCAACAAACACACTGCAAAAAGAAGATTATATCGAATAGATCTCCACAAGAGAGGGGAGAACATTGTATTGAGATCCAAAAAGAGAGAAGAAGTCATCTAGCTAATAACTATGGACCTGTAGGTCTGAGGTAAACAACTCACACTTCATCGGAGGGGCTATGGTGATGATGTAGAAGCCCTCCGTGATCTATGCCCCCTCCGGCGGAGCTCCGAAACAGGCCCCAAGATGGGATCTCGTGGATACAGAAAGTTGCAGTGGTGGAATTAGGGTTTTGGCTCCGTATCTTATCGTTTGGGGGTACGTAGGTTTATATAGGAGGAAGGAGTACATCGATGGAGGAACAGGGGGCCCACGAGGGGGGAGGGTGCGCCTGGGGGGGGGGGGGGGTAGGCGCGCCCCCTACCTCATGGCCTCCTCTTTTGTGTCTTGACGTGTGGTACAAGTCTCCTGGGTCTTGTTTGTTGAGAAAATCACATTCCCGAAGGTTTCATTCCGTTTGGACTCCGTTTGATATTCCTTTTCTTCGAAACCCTACAACATGCAAAAAACAGCAATTCTGGGTTGGGCCTCTAGTTAGTAGGTTAGTCCCAAAAATAATATAAAAGTGGATAATAAAGCCCAATAATGTCCAAAACAGTAGATAATATAGCATGGAGCAATCAAAAATTATAGATACGTTGGAGACGTATCAAGCATCCCCAAGCTTAATTCCTGCTTGTCCTCGAGTAGGTAAATGATAAAAACAGAATTTTTGATGCGGAGTGCTACTTGGCATAATTTTAATGTAATTCTTCTTAATTGTGGTACAAATATTCAGATCCGAAAGATTCAAGATAAAAGTTTAATATTGGCATAAAAATAATAATACTTCAAGCATACTAACAAAGCAATCATGTCTTCTCAAAATAACATGGCCAAAGAAAGTTATCCCTATAAAATCATGTAGTCTGGCTATGCTCTATCTTCACCACACAAAATATTTAAATCATGCACAACCCCAATGACAAGCCAAGCAATTGTTTCATACTTTTGATATTCTCAAACTTTTTCAATCTTCACGCAATACATGAGCGTGAGCCATGGATATAGCACTGTAAGTGGAATAGAATGGTGGTTGTGGAGAAGACAAAAAGGGAGAAGATAGTCTCACATCAACTAGGCGTATCAATGGGCTATGGAGATGCCCATCAATAGATATCAATATGAGTGAGTAGGGATTGCCATGCAATGGATGCACTAGAGCTATAAGTATATGAAAGCTCAACAAAAGAAACTAAGTGGGTGTGCATCCAACTTGCTTGCTCATGAAGACCTAGGGCATTTTGAGGAAGCACATCATTGGAATATACAAGCCAAGTTCTATAATGAAAAATTCCCACTAGTATATGAAAGTGATAACATAGGAGACTCTCTATCATGAATATCATGGTGCTACTTTGAAGCGCAAGTGTGGTAGAAGGATAGTAACATTGTCCCTTCTCTCTTTTTCTCTCATTTTTTTATTTTTCCTCCGGAGTCTCGTCCCGACCTATGGGGGAATCATAGTCTACATCATCCTTTCCTCGCTGGGACAATGCTCTAATAATGATGATCATCACACTTTTATTTTTCTTACAACTCAACAATTACAACTCGATACTTAGAACAAAATATGACTCTATATGAATGCCTCTAGTGGTGTACTGAGATATGCAATGAATCAAGAGTGACACGTATGAAAGAATTGTGAATGGTGGCTTTGCCAAAAATACGATGTCAACTACATGATCACGCTAAGCAATATGACAATGATGGAGTGTGTCATAATAAACGGAACGGTGGAAAGTTGCATGGCAATATATCTCGGAATGGCTATGGAAATGCCATAATAGGTAGGTATGGTGGCTGTTTTGAGAAAGGTATATGGTGGGTGTATGATACCGGCGAAAGGTGCGCGGTATTAGAGAGGCTAGCAAAGGTGGAAGGGTGAGAAAAGTGCGTATAATCCATGGACTCAACATTAGTCATAAAGAACTCATATACTTATTGCAAAAATCTACAAGTTATCAAAGCAAAGTATTACGCGCATGCTCCTAGGGGGATAGATTGGTAGGAAAAGACCATCGCTCATCCCTCACCGCCACTCATAAGGAAGACAATCCAAAAATAAATCATGCTCCTACTTCATCACATAACGGTTCACCATACGTGCATGCTACGGGAATCACAAACTTTAACACAAGTATTTCTCAAATTCACAACTACTCAACTAGCATAACTCTAATATCACCATCTTCATATCTCAAAACAATTATCAAGCATCAAACTTCTCATAGCATTCAACACACTCATAAGGAAGTTCTTTTATTATTCTTGAATTCCAAGCATATTAGGATTATTTACGCAAATTACCATGATATTTAAGACTCTCAAAATAATCTAAGTGAATCATGAGAGATCAATGGTTTCTATAAAACAAATCCACCACCGTGCTCCAAAAGATATAGGTGAAGTACTAGAGCAAAATTATATAACTCAAATGATATAAGTGAAGCACATAGAGTATTCTAACAAATTCCAAATCATGTATGGCTCTATAAAAAGGTGTGTACAGCAAGTATGATTGTGGTAAACTAAAAAGCAAAGACTCAAATCATACAAGACGCTCCAACCAAAACAAATATCATGTGGTGAATAAAAATATAGCTCCAAGTAAAGTTACCGATAGAAGTAGACGAAAAGAGGGGATGCCTTCCGGGGCATCCCCAAGCTTTGGCTTTTATGTGTCCCTAGATTATCTTGGGGGTACCATGGGCATCCCCAAGCTTAGTCTCTTGCAACTCCTTGTTCCATAATCCATCAAATCTTTACCCAAAACTTGAAAACTTCACAACGCAAAACTTAAAGTAGAAAATCTCGTGAGCTCCGTTAGCGAAAGAAAACAAAAGACCACTTCAAGGTACCGTAATGAACTCATTCTTTATTTTATTGGTGTTAAACCTACTGTATTCCAACTTCTCTATGGTTTATAAACTATTTTACTAGCCATAGATTCATCAAAATAAGCAAAGAACACACGAAAAACAGAATCTGTCAAAAACAGAACAATCTGTAGTAATATGTATCTAGCGCAAGATCTGGAACCCCAAAAATTCTAAATAAATTTCTAGACGTGAGGAATTTATCTATTAATCATCTGCAAAAAGAATTAACTAAATATCACTTTCCAAATAAAAATGGCAGCAGTTCTTGTGAGCAGTAAAGTTTCAGGATTAACAAGACTTTCCCCAAGTCTTCCCAACGGTTCTACTTGGCACAAACACTAATTAAACACAAAAAACACAACCAAAACAGAGGCTAGATAAATTATTTATTAGTAAATAGGAGCAAAAAGCAAGGAATAAAAATAAAATTGGGTTGCCTCCCAACAAGCGCTATCGTTTAATGCCCCTAGCTAGGCATAAAAAGCAAGGATATATCTAGGTATTGCCATCTTTGGTAGGAAATCCATAAGTGGATTTCATAATAGATTCATAAGGTAATTTTATTTTCTTTCTAGGAAATAGTTTCATGCCTTTCCTTAATGGAGATTGGAATCTAATATTTCCTTCCTTCATATCAATAATTGCACCAATTGTTCTAAGGAAAGGTCTACCAAGAATAATAAGACATGAAGGATTGCAATCTATGTCAAGAACAATAAAATCTACGGGCACATAATTCCTATTTGCAACAATAAGAACATCATTAATTCTTCCCATAGGTTTCTTAATAGTGGAATCCGCAAGGTGCATGTTTAGAGAGCAATCATCAAAATCACGGAAACCTAACAAATCACACAAAGTCTTTGGAATCGTGGAAACACTAGCACCCAAATCACATAAAGCATAGCATTCATGATCTTTAATTTTAATTTTAATAGTTCGTTCCCACTCATCATAAAGTTTTATAGGGATATAAACTTCTAATTCAAGTTTTTCTTCATAAGATTGCATCAAGGCATCAATGATATGTTTAGTGAACGCTTTATTTTGATTATAAGCATGAGGAGAATTTAGCACGGATTGCAACACGGAAATACAATCAATCAAAGAGAAATTTTCATAATTAAATTCCTTGAAATCCAAAATAGTGGGTTTAGCAACATCTAGGGTTTTAATTTCTTCGATCCCACTTTGATCAAAAATAGAGCAGATTGTCCTGTGCCTCTGGATGGACAGAGGTCACCGGCACAGGCGTCTTGCCCCTCTTAGAAGGAGGCCGCCTGCCCAAGCCTGGAACCGCTGGAGGTTCCGGTGCGGTGTTTGGCTGAGGGCCGAACTCGGAGCTATCAGGGGCCCCGTCCCCTCGGCTCTCGGAGTCTGGAAGGTTCCCTTGAGGCGCCTCCAGGACTGTCTCCCCTTGACCCCGTGCCTCTTGAGACAGCACCTCGGCGTCGTCAGCAAAAAGAGGGAAGGTGGCGGTCGGGACTGGATCGCTATCCATGTCCGACGAGCCCAGGGAGCCGTCCGATGATACATCGATAGTGGCTCGTGGCGGCCTGCATAATTGTGTTCGATGTTAGGGAAAGCAGTGTGACAAAGGAATCGTATGAGTTACTCTGGTATCTGAATACTTACGATCTCCCGGGGGCTTGGCCCTGGGCAACCACTCTACTTCGCCTTCGTCGGCGGTGGTGGAACTGTCCGGAAGGAGAGTCCTTCTCTTCTTGGACCCTTCGCCCCCTAGTTGGGGCGGCCTTCCTTTTCTTGTCTCCCCCAGCCAGTGGGGGAGCATTTTCTTCTTCTTCTTCCTCATCTTCAGGGGAAGAGTGCACCGCAGAGTCATCGGACGGTGAGTTCGATGACGCCTGGCATGGGGTACTCTTTCGGGTTCCCTTGGCCTTCTTGGTCTTCTCCGGCACCGTATAAGGGGCCGGAGTCTACATCTTTGCCAGAAGAGCGTCTGTGGGGCCTTCGGGCAAAGGAGCTGGAAAGTCGATCTGTCGGGCCGTCTTCTGCCAGTCATGTCAAAGGTATGGGAGTTTAGATCCCGCATGGAGTCAGTCTATAAAAAATAAGTATCCTGTGAAAGGTAAAGCAGCTTACCGCACTGGCTTGGCGCTTCGCACTGAATCCGCGATCCTCAGTGATAGGAGGGGGGACCTCGGCACTTTTGAACAACACCCTCTAGGCATCTTCGTGAGTCGTGTCGAAGAGCCTGTTTAGAGTTCGGTGCTGCGCCGGGTCGAACTCCCGCAAGTTGAACTCCCGTTGTTGGCATGGGAGGATCCGGCAGTGGTGCATGACCTGGACCATGGTGACAAGTTTGAGCTTCTTGTTCACCATGTTTTGAATACATGTTTGGAGTCCGGTTAGCTCTCCCAAACTACCCCAGGATAGGCCCTTCTCTTTCCAGGAAGTGAGCCGCGTAGGGATGCCAGATCGGAACTCGGGGGCTGCTGCCCATGCAGGGTCACGCGGCTCGGTGATGTAGAACCACCCCGATTGCCACCCCTTTATGGTTTCCACAAAGGAGCCCTCAAGCCATGTTACGTTGGGCATCTTGCCCACCATGGCACCTCCACACTCCGCCTGGCACCTGCCCACAACCTTCGGCTTGACGTTGAAGGTCTTCAACCATAAGCCAAAGTGGGGCTTGATGCGGAGGAAGGCCTTGCACACGACGATAAATGCTGAGATGTTGAGGATGAAGTTTGGGGCCAGATCGTGGAAATCCAGGCCGTAATAGAACATGAGCCCCCGGACGAATGGATGGAGAGGGAATCCCAGTCCATGGAGGAAATGGGTGAGGAACACTACCCTCTCATGGGGCCTCCAGCCGCCTCCCGCTTCGTACATGTTGGAGAAGGTTGAGGTGGGAAGTGCAGACTTGGGCGCTAGAGCTCGAGTGTGCGAAAGCGGATGAGCGAAGGAGGAAGAAGGCGTGGATAGAAAGGTGAATCCCTATCCTATTATATGGGCGGACAAAGCTAAGCGTCCCCCGCTTGCCTTGTAAAACTCACTTATCCCCCAAGCGCTGTAATTGATGGCGCGGTTGGGTTACCCATGCCCGTATTGATGAGAATCTCGTAATAAGGGGACACGATCTCTGCTTTGACAAGACGTGTCGAAAAACTGCCTCGTGTTGTGTGCGGGGCTGGTTAAAGGAAACGGTTTGAATAATCACCGGGCCATGACATAACGTCATGTTGCCAAAACAAGCCTGCAAATTAGATCTGCGAAAATATTATTCTCTCTACGGTGGTATGTGGAACTTATTTTGCAGGGTCGGACACTATCCTCGTATTCAAATTCTTCTGTGATGTGTTCGGAGAAGGAACCCGCCTTGCAATGTCGAAGACAATACTTCATGTCGGACTCATCGTCATTGAAGCCTGGTTCAGGGGCTACTGAGGGAGTCCTAGATTAGGGGTTCTCCGGATAGCTGGACTATCTCTATTGGCCGGACTGTTAGACTATGAAGATACAAGATTGAAGACTTCGTCTCGTGTCCGGATGTGACTCTACTTGGCGTGGAAGGCAAGCTAGGCAATACGGATATGGATATCTCCTCCTTTGTAACCGACCTTGTGTAACCCTAACCCTCTCCGGTGTCTATATAAACCAAAGGGTTTTAGTCCGTAGGACAACAACCATAACATACAATCATACCATAGGCTAGCTTCTAGGGTTTAGCCTCTCCGATCTCGTGGTAGATCTACTCTTGTACTACCCATATCATCAATATTAATCAAGCAGGACGTAGGGTTTTACCTCCATCAAGAGGGCCCATATCTGGGTAAAACATTGTGTCCCCTGTATCATGTTAACATCCGGCCTAGACGCACAGTTCGGGACCCCCTACCCGAGATCCGCCGGTTTTGACACCGACAATCCCCAAGCTTAATTCCTGCTCGTCCGCGAGCAGGTAAATGATAAAAACAGAATTTTTGATGTGGAATGCTACCTAACATATTTCTCTAAGTAATTCTCTTTATTGTGGCAAGAATATTCAGATCCATAATATTCAAGACAAAAGTTTAATATTGACATAAAAATAATAATACTTCAAGCATACTAACCAAGAAATTATGTCTCTTCAAAATAACATGGCCGAAGAAAGCTATCCCTACAAAATCATATAGTCTGGCTATGCTCTATCTTCACCAGACAACATATTTACATCATGCACAACCCCGATGACGAGCCAAGCAATTGTTTCATACTTTTGATGTTCTCAAACTTTTTCAATCTTCACACAATACATGAGCGTGAGCCATGGACATAGAACTATAGGTGGAATAGAATGGTGGTTGTGGAGAAGACAAAAAGGGAGAAGATAGTCTCACATCAACTAGGCGTATCAACGGGCTATGGAGATGCCCATTAATAGATATCAATGTGAGTGAGTAGGGATTGCCATGCAACAAATGCACTAGAGCTATAAGTGTATGAAATCTCAACAAAAGAAACTAGTGGGTGTGCATCCAACTCGCTTGCTCACGAAGACCTAGGGCATTTTGAGGAAGCCCATCATTGGAATATACAAGCCATGTTCTATAATGAAAGATTCCCACTAGTATATGAAAGTGACAACATAGGAGACTCTCTATCATGAAATCATGGTGCTACTTTGAAGCACAAGTGTGGTAAAAGGATAGTAGCATTTCCCCTTCTCTCTTTTTCTCTCATTTTTTTATTTTTTTATTTGGGCCTTTTCTCTTTCTTTTTATGGCCTCTTTTTTTTATTTGGGCTTCTTTGGCCTCTTTTTTTTTTATTTTTTTATTGTTCGTCCGGAGTCTCATCCCGACTTATGGGGGAATCATAGTCTCCATCATTCTTTCCTCACTGGGACAATGCTCTAATAATGATGATCATCACACTTTTATTTACTTACAACTCAAGAATTACAACTCGATACTTAGAACAAGATATGACTCTATATGAATGCCTCCGGTGGTGTACTGGGATGTACAATGATGCATGAGTGACATGTATGAAAGAATTATGAACGGTGGCACGCATAGCAATATGACAATAATGAAGCGTGTCATAATAAACAGAATGGTGGAAAGTTGCATGGCAATATATCTCGGAATGGCTATGGAAATGCCATAATAGGTAGGTATGGTGGGTGTTTTGAGAAGATATATGGTGGGTTTATGGTACCGGCGAAAGTTACGCGGTACTAGAGAGGCTAGCAATGGTGGAAGGGTGAGAGTGCGTATAATCCATGGACTCAACATTAGTCATAAAGAACTCACATACTTATTGCAAAAATCTATTAGTTATCAAAACAAAGTACTACGCGCATGCTCCTAGGGGGGTAGATTGGTAGGAAAAGACCATCGCTCGTCCCCGACCGCCACTCATAAGGAAGACAATAAAAAAATAAATCATGCTCCTACTTCATCACATAACGGTTCACCATACGTGCATGCTACGGGAATCACAAACTTTAACACAAGTATTTCTCAAATTCAAAGCTACTCAACTAGCATGACTCTAAAATCACCATCTTCATATCTCAAAACAATCATCAAGTATCAAACTTCTCTTAGTATTCAATGCACTCTATATGAAAGTTTTTATTATATCCCTCTTGGATGCCCATCATATTAGGACTAGTTTCATAACCAAAGTGAACTACCATGCTGTTCTAAAGACTCTCAAAATGATATAAGTGAAGCATGAGAGTTCATTAATTTCTTCAAAATAAAACCACCAGCGTGCTCTAAAAAATATAAGTGAAGCACTAGAGCAAATGACAAACTACTCCGAAAGATATAAGTGAAGATCAATGAGTAGTCGAATAATTATGCAACTATGTGAAGACTCTCTAACATTTAATAATTTCAGATCTTGGTATTTTATTCAAGCAGCAAGCAAAGCAAAAAAAAAATGACATTATAAGAATGGTAGACATCATGTGAAGAAGCAAAAACTTAGGATCAACCGAACTAACCGATAGTTGTTAAAGAAGAAAGGTGGGATGCCAACCGGGGCATCCCCAAGCCTAGACGCTTGAGACTTCTTGAAATATTATCTTGGGGTTTCTTGGGCATCCCCAAGCTTGAGATTTTGTGTCTCCCTAATTCCTCTCATATCACGGTCTCCCTAAATCTCAAAAGCTTCACCCACACAAAACTCAACAAGGACTTGTGAGATAAGTTAGTATAAATCAGTGCAAAAACCTTATCATCCTCTACTGTAGCAAATCACAAAAATTATTATTCAACATTGCATACTAAATGCCTCTGCATATTTAATATTCCTATCCTCAAATAGAATCATTAAAGAAACAAACATATGCAAACAATGCAAGCATAACAGCAATCTGCCTAAACAGGACAGTCTGTAAAGAATGCAGCTAGATCCATACTTCCTTAACTCCAAAAATTATGAAAGAAAATTCCCACTGTAGTAAATTTATTAGAGCTTAATATGAAAAAGGGTTCAACATTTTATCAGATACTGACTTTTCTAGGGAATTATTGCAACAGCGGTAAACTTTCTGTTTTCAAACAGCAACACATGGACTTCTAAAATAGGCATAGTAAAGGCTATCAATGCCACTTTTATTGAAATAAAATATGCAAAACACTGTTCTAAATAACAGAAAGCAAATTCTAACAAAATAAATTGACGCTCCAAGCAAAACACATATCATGTGGCGAATAAAAATATAGCTCCAAGTAAAGTTACCGATGAACGAAGACGAAAGAGGGGATGCCTTCCGGGGCATCCCCAAGCATAGGCTCTTGGTTGTCCTTGAATATTTCCTTGGGGTGCTTTGGGAATGCCCAAGCTTAGGATCTTGTCACTACTTATTCCATATTCCATCGAATCTTCACCCAAAATTTGAAAACTTCACAACACAAAAATTAACAGAAAACTAGTAAGCTCCGTTAGCGAAAGAAAACAAAACACCACTTCAAGGTACTGTAATGAACTCATTCTTTATTTATATTGTTGTTAAACCTACTGTATTCCAACTTCACTATGGTTTATAAACTCTTTGACTAGCCATAGATGTTGGAAATATGCCCTAGAGGCAATAATAAAATGATTATTATATTTCCTTGTCCATGATAATTGTCTATTATTCATGCTATAATTGTATTATCCGGAAATCATAATACATGTGTGAATACATAGACCACAATGTGTCCCTAGTGAGCCTCTAGTTGACTACCTCGTTGATCAACAGATAGTTATGGTTTCCTGGCTATGGACATGGGGATGTCATTGATAATGGGATCACATCATTAGGAGAATGATGTGATGGACAAGACCCAAACCTAAGCATAGCACAAAGATCGTGTAGTTCGTTCGCTGTAGCTTTTCTGAATGTCAAGTATCATTTCCTTAGACCATGAGATCGTGCAACTCCCGGATACTGTAGTAGTGCCTTGGGTGTGCCAAACGTCACAACGTAATTGGGTGACTATAAAGGTACATTACAGGTATCTCCGAAAGTGTCTGTTGGGTTGGCACGAATCAAGACTGGGATTTGTCACTCCTTATGACGGAGAGGTATCTCTGGGCCCACTCGGTAATGCATCATCATAATGAGCTCAATGTGAGCAAGTGGTTGATCACGGGATCATGCATTACGGTACGAGTAAAGTGACTTGCCGGTAACGAGACTGAACAAGGTATTGGGATACCGACGATCAAGTCTCAGACAAGTAACGTACCGATTGACAAAGGGAATTGTATACGGATTGATTGAATCCTCGACATCGTGGTTCATTCGATGAGATCATCATGGAGCATGTGGGATCCAACATGGGTATCCAGATCCCGCTGTTGGTTATTGACTGGAGAGTCGTCTCGGTCATGTCTGCATGTCTCCCGAACCCGTAGGGTCTACACACTTAAGGTTCGGTGACGCTAGGGTCTTTAGGAAGACTTGTATGTGATTACCGAATGTTCTTCGGAGTCCCGGATGAGATCCCGGACATCACGAGGAGTTCCGGAATGGTCCGGAGGTAAAGATTTATATATGGGAAGTTGTCATATGGTCGCCGGAAAGTTTCGGGGGCATATCGGTATTGTACCGAGGCCACCGGAGGGGTTCCGGGGGTCCACCAGGAGGGTCCACCTCTTCCGGAGGGCCTTATGGGCTGTATGGAGAAGGGAACCAGCCCAAGTGGGCTGGGGCGCCACACCCCCCTAGGGCCCATGCGCCTAGGGTTGGGGGAAACCCTAAAGGGGGGCGCCCCCTTGCTTGGGGGCAAGCCCCCCTCCTCTTGGTCGCCGCCCCCTCTAGATCTCATCTAGAGGGGGACGCCCCCTTCCCCTTTCCCCTATAAATAGAGGGGTGAGGGGAGGGCTGCACACCACATCCAAGGCGCAGCCCCTCCCCTCCCCAACACCTCTCCTCCTCCATAAGAGCTTGACGAAGCCCTGTCGGAGTACTGCAGCTTCATCACCACCACGCCTCGTGCTGCTGTTGGAGCCCTCTTCCTCAACCTCTCCCTCCTCCTTGCTGGATCAAGGCGCGGTAGATGTCCTCGCTCCATACGTGTGTTGAACGCGTAGGTGCCGTCCGTTCGGCACTAGGATCTTCGGTGATTTGGATCACGTTGAGTACGACTCCATCAACCCCGTTCTCTTGAACACTTCCGCTCGTGATCTACAAGGGTATGTAGATGCACTCCTCTCTCCCTCGTTGCTAGATGACTCCATAGATTGATCTTGGTGATGCATAGAAAATTTTAAAATTCTGCTACGTTCCCCAACAGTGGTATCAGAGCTAGGTCTATGCGTAGTTACTATGCACGAGTAGAACACAAAGTAGTTGTGGGCGTCGATATTGTCAATTTGCTTGCCGTTACTAGTCTTATCTTGACTCGGCGGCATCGTGGGATGAAGAGGCCCGGACCAACCTTACACGTACACTTACGTGAGACCGGTTCCACCGACTGACATGCACTAGTTGCATAAGGTGGCTGGCGGGTGTTTGTCTCTCCCACTTTAGTCGGATCGGATTCGATGAACAGGGTCCTTATGAAGGGTAAATAGAAATTGGCAATTCACGTTGTGGTTTTGGCGTACGTAAGAAACGTTCTTGCTAGAAACCTATAGCAGCCACGTAAAAACTTGCAACAACAATTAGAGGACGTCTAACTTGTTTTTGCAGCAAGTGTTTTGTGATGTGATATGGCCAAAGGTTGTGATGAATGATGAATGATATATGTGATGTATGAGATTGATCATGTTCTTGTAATAGGAATCACGACTTGCATGTCGATGAGTATGACAACCGGCAGGAGCCATAGGAGTTGTCTTTATTTATTTATGACCTGCATGTCAACATAAACGTCATGTATTTACTTTAGTTTATTGCTAAAGCGTTAGCCATAGTAGTAGAAGTAATAGATGACGAGACAACTTCAAGAAGACACGATGATGGAGATCATGATGATGGAGATCATGGTGTCATGCCGGTGACAATGATGATCATGGATCCCCGAAAAAATGGAGATCAAAGGAGCAAATGATATTGGCCATATCATGTCACTATTTGATTGCATGTGATGTTTATCATGTTTTACATCTTATTTGCTTAGAACGACGGTAGCTTAAATAAGATGATCCCTCGTAAAAATTTCAAGAAAGTGTTCCCCCTAACTGTGCACCGTTGCGAAGGTTCGTTGTTTCGAAGCACCATGTGATGATTGGGTGTGATAGATTCTAACGTTCGAATACAATGGGTGTAAGACAGATTTACACACGCAATACACTTAGGTTGACTTGATGAGCCTAGCATGTACAGACATGGCCTCGGAACATAGAAGACCAAAAGGTCGAGCATGAGTCGTATAGAAGATACGATCAACATGAAGATGTTCACCGATGTTGACTAGTCCGTCTCACGTGATGATCAGACACGGCCTAGTTAACTCGGATCATGTTATACTTAGATGACTGGAGGGATGTCTATCTGAGTGGGAGTTCATTGAATAATTTATTAGATGAACTCAATTATCATGAACTTAGTCTAAAATCTTTACAGTATGTCTTGTTGATCAAATGGCCCATGTTGTCCTCAACTTAAACGCGTTCCTAGAGAAAACCAAGCTGAAAGATGATGGCAGCAACTATATGGACTGGGTCCGGAACCTGAGGATCATCCTCATAGCTGCCAAGAAAGATTATGTCCTAGAAGCACCGCTAGGTGACGCACCCATCCCAGAGAACCAAGACGTTATGAACGCTTGGCAGCAGCGTGCTGATGATTACTCCCTCGTTCAGTGCAGCATGCTTTACAGCTTAGAACCGGGGCTCCAAAAGCGTTTTGAGAGACACGGAGCATATGAGATGTTCGAAGAGCTGAAAATGGTTTTTCAAGCTCATGCCCGGGTCGAGAGATATGAAGTCTCCGACAAGTTCTTCAGCTGTAAAATGGAGGAAAATAGTTCTGTTAGTGAGCACAAACTCACAATGTCTGGGTTACATAACCGCTTGACTCAGCTGGGAGTTAATCTCCCAGATGACGCGGTCATTGACAGAATCCTTCAGTCGCTTCCACCGAGCTACAAGAGCTTTGTGATGAACTTCAATATGTAGGGGATGGAAAAGACCATTCCTGAGGTATATTCAATGCTGAAATCAGCGGAGGTAGAAATAAAAAAGGAACATCAAGTGTTGATGGTGAATAAAACTACTAAGTTCAAGAAAGGCAAGGGTAAAAAGAACTTCAAGAAAGACGACAAGGTAGTTGCTGCGCCCGGGAAGCAAGCTGCCGGGAAGAAGCCAAAGAATGGACCCAAGCCCGAGACTGAGTGTTTTTATTGCAAGGGAAGTGGTCACTAGAAGCGGAACTGCCCCAAATACTTAGCGGACAAGAAAGCCGGCAACACGAAAGGTATATGTGATATACATGTAATTGATGTGTACCTTACCAGTACTCGTAGTAGCTCCTGGGTATTTGATACCGGTGCGGTTTCTCACATTTGTAACTCAAAGCAGGAGCTGCGGAATAAACGGAGACTGGCAAAGGACGAGGTGACGTTGCGCGTCGGGAATGGTTCCAAGGTCGATGTGATCGCCGTCGGCACGCTACCTCTACATTTACCTACGGGATTAGTTTTAAACCTCAATAATTGTTATTTAGTACCAGCTTTGAGCATGAACATTGTATCAGGATCTTGTTTAATACGAGATGGCTACTCATTTAAATCCGAGAATAATGGTTGTTCTATTTATATGAGAGATATGTTTTATGGTCATGCTCCGATGGTGAATGGTTTATTCTTAATGAATCTCGAGCGTAATGCTACACATATTCATAGTGTGAATACCAAAAGATGTAAGGTTGATAATGATAGTCTCACATACTTGTGGCACTGCCGCCTTGGTCACATAGGTGTCAAACGCATGAAGAAGCTCCATGTAGATGGACTTTTAGAGTCTCTTGATTACGAATCATTTGACACGTGCGAACCATGCCTCATGGGTAAGATGACCAAGACTCCATTCTCAGGAACAATGGAGCGAGCAACCAACTTATTGGAAATCATACATACTGATGTGTGCGGTCCAATGAGTGTTGAGGCTCGCGGTGGCTATCGTTATGTTCTCACCCTCACTGATGACTTGAGTAGATATGGGTATGTCTACTTAATGAAACACAAGTCTGAGACCTTTGAAAAGTTCAAGGAATTTCAGAGTGAGGTTGAGAATCAACGTGACAGGAAAATCAAGTTCTTGCAATCAGATCGTGGGGGAGAATACTTGAGTCACGAATTTGTCACACACTTAAGAAAATGTGGAATAGTTTCACAACTCACGCCGCCTGGAACACCTCAGCGTAATGGTGTGTCCGAATGTCGTAATGGCACTCTATTAGATATGGTGCGATCTATGATGTCTCTTACCGATTTACCGCTATCATTTTGGGGCTATGCTTTAGAGACTGCCGCATTCACTTTAAATAGGGCTCCATCGAAATCCGTTGAGACGACACCGTATGAATTATGGTTTGGGAAGAAACCTAAGCTGTCGTTTCTAAAAGTTTGGGGATGCGATGCTTATGTCAAGAAACTTCAACCTGAAAAGCTCCAACCCAAGTCGGAAAAATGTGTCTTCATAGGATACCCTAAAGAAACTATTGGGTATACCTTCTACCTCAGATCCAAAGGCAAGATCTTTGTTGCCAAGAATGGATCCTTTCTAGAGAAAGAGTTTCTCTCGAAAGAAGTAAGTGGGAGGAAAGTAGAACTTGATGAAGTATTACCTCTTGAACCGGAAAGTGGCGCAACTCAGGAAAATGTTCCTGAGGTGCCTGCACCGACTAGAGAGGAAGTTAATGATGATGATCATGAAACTTCAGATCAAGTTGCTACTGAACTTCGTAGGTCCACAAGGACACGTTCCGCACCAGAGTGGTACGGCAACCCTGTCTTGGAAATCATGTTGTTAGACAATGGTGAACCTTCAAACTATGAAGAAGCGATGGCGGGCCCGGATTCCGACAAATGGCTGGAAGCCATGAAATCCGAGATAGGATCCATGTATGAAAATGAAGTATGGACTTTGACTGACTTGCCCGATGATCGGCGAGCCATAGAGAATAAATGGATCTTTAAGAAGAAGACAGACGCGGATGGTAATGTGACCATCTATAAAGCTCGGCTTGTCGCTCGACAAGTTCAAGGGGTTGACTACGATGAGACTTTCTCACCTGTAGCGAAGCTGAAGTCCGTCCGAATCATGTTAGCAATTGCCGCATTCTATGATTATGAGATATGGCAAATGGACGTCAAAACGGCATTCCTTAATGGTTTCCTTAAGGAAGAATTGTATATGATGCAGCCGGAAGGTTTTGTTGATCCTAAGAATGCTGACAAGGTGTGAAAGCTCCAACGCTCGATTTATGGGCTGGTGCAAGCATCTCGGAGTTGGAACATTCATTTTGAT
Organism: Triticum aestivum; assembly: GCF_018294505.1. Lineage (NCBI taxonomy): Eukaryota > Viridiplantae > Streptophyta > Magnoliopsida > Poales > Poaceae > Triticum > Triticum aestivum. Next base: position 326,969,215 of record NC_057809.1, read on the forward strand.
GAGATGATCAAAGCGTTTGGGTTTATGCAGACTTATGGAGAAGCCTGCATTTACAAGAAAGTGAGTGGGAGCTCTGTAGCATTTCTCATATTGTATGTGGATGACATACTGTTGATGGGAAATGATATAGAATTCTTGGAAAGAATAAAGGCCTACTTGAACAAGTGTTTTTCAATGAAGGACCTTGGAGAAGCTGCTTATCTATTAGGCATCAAGATCTATAGAGATAGATCGAGACGCCTCATTGGTCTTTCACAGAGTACGTACCTTGACAAGATATTGAAGACGTTCAAAATGGATCAGTCAAAGAAGGGGTTCTTGCCTGTATTGCAAGGTACGAGATTGAGCATGGCTCAATGCCCGACCACGACAGAAGATAGAGAAAAGATGAGTGTCGTCCCCTATGCCTCGGCCATAGGGTCTATCATGTATGCTATGCTATGTACCAGACCTGATGTAAACCTTGCCGTAAGTTTGGTAGGAAGGTACCAAAGTAATCCCGGCATGGAACACTGGACAACAGTCAAGAATATCCAAAAGTACTTGAAAAGGACTAAGGAAATGTTTCTCGTTTATGGAGGTGATGAAGAGCTCGTCATAAGGGTTACGTCGATGCTAGCTTCGACACAGATCTGGATGACTCTAAGTCACAAACCGGATACGTGTATATTTTGAATGGTGGGGCAGTAAGCTGGTGCAGTTGCAAGCAAAGCGTTGTGGCGGGATCTACATGTGAAGCGGAGTACATGGCAGCCTCGGAGGCAGCACAAGAAGCAATCTGGGTGAAGGAGTTCATCACCGACCTAGGAGTCATACCCAATGCGTCGGAGCCGATGACTCTCTTCTGTGACAACACTGGAGCTATTGCCCTTGCCAAGGAGCCCAGGTTTCACAGGAAGACCAGGCATATCAAGCGTCGCTTTAACTCCATTCGTGGAAGTGTTCAAAATGGAGACATAGAAATTTGTAAAGTACATACAGACCTGAATGTAGCAGATCCGTTGACTAAACCTCTCCCTAGAGCAAAACATGATCAACACCAGAATTCCATGGGTGTTCGATTCATCACAATGTAACTAGATGATTAACTCTAGTGCAAGTGGGAGACTATTGGAAATATGCCCTAGAGGCAATAATAAAATGATTATTATATTTCCTTGTTCATGATAATTGTCTATTATTCATGCTATAATTGTATTATCCGGAAATTGTAATACAAGTGTGAATACATAGACCACAATGTGTCCCTAGTGAGCCTCTAGTTGACTAGCTCGTTGATCAACAGATAGTCATGGTTTCCTGGCTATGGACATGGGGATGTCATTGATAACGGTATCACATCATTAGGAGAATGATGTGATGGACAAGACCCAAACCTAAGCATAGCACAAAGATCGTGTAGTTCGTTTGCTGTAGCTTTTCTGAATGTCAAGTATCATTTCCTTAGACCATGAGATTGTGCAACTCCCGGATACCGTAGGAGTGCCTTGGGTGTGCCAAACGTCACAACGTAACTGGGTGACTATAAAGGTACATTACAGGTATCTCCGAAAGTGTCTGTTGGGTTGGCACGAATCGAGACTGGGATTTGTCACTCCGTATGGCGGAGAGGTATTTCTGGGCCCACTCGGTAATGCATAATCATAATGAGCTCAATGTGATCAAGTGGTTGATCACGGGATCATGCATTATGGTACGAGTAAAGTGACTTGCCGGCAACGAGACTGTACAAGGTATTGGGATACCGATGATCGAGTCTCGGACAAGTAATGTACCGATTGACAAAGGGAATTGTATACGGATTGATTGAATCCTCGACATAGTGGTTCATCCGATGAGATCATCGTGGAGCATGTGGGAGCCAACATGGGTATCCAGATCCCATTGTTGGTTATTGACTGGAGAGTCGTCTCGGTCATGTCTGCATGTCTCCCGAACCCGTAGGGTCTACACACTTAAGGTTCGGTGACGCTAGGGTTGTTAGGAAGACTTGTATGTGATTACCGAATATTGTTCGGAGTCCCGGATGAGATCCCGGACATCACGAGGAGTTTCGGAATGGTCCGGAGGTAAATATTTATATATGGGAAGTTGTCATATGGTCGCCGAAAAGTTTCGGGGGCATATCGGTATTGTACCGGGGCCACCGGAGGGGTTCCGGGGGTCCACCAGGAGGGTCCACCTCTTCCGGAGGGCCTTATGGGCTGTATGGAGAAGGGAACCAGCCCAAGTGGGCTGGGGCGCCACACCCCCCTAGGGCCCATGCGCCTAGGGTTGGGGGAAACCCTAAAGGGGGGCGCCCCCTTGCATGGGGGGCAAGCCCCCCTGCCCTTGGCCGCCGCCCCCCCTCTAGATCTCATCTAGAGGGGGCCGGCCCCCTTCCCCTTTCCCCTATAAATAGAGGGGTGAGGGGAGGGCTTCACACCACATCCAAGGCGCAGCCCCTCCCCTCCCCAACACCTCTCCTCCTCCATAAGAGCTTGGCGAAGCCCTGCCGGAGTACTGCAGCTTCATCACCACCACGCCGTCGTGCTGCTGTTGGAGCCCTCTTCCTCAACCTCTCCCTCCTCCTTGCTGTATCAAGGCACGGGAGACGTCCTCAACTCCGTACGTGTGTTGAACGCGGAGGTGCCGTCCGTTCGGCACTAGGATCTTCGGTGATTTGGATCATGTCGAGTACGACTCCATCAACCCCGTTCTCTTGAACGCTTCCGCTCGTGATCTACAAGGGTATGTAGATGCACTCCTCTCTCCCGCGTTGCTAGATGACTCCATAGATTGATCTTGGTTATGCGTAGAAAATTTTAAAATTCTGCTACGTTCCCCAACAATAGATTCATCAAAATAAGCAAACAACATACGAAAAACAGAATCTGTCAAAAACAGAATAATCTGTAGTAATCTCTAACTAACGCAAACTTCTGGAACCCCACAAATTCAAAAATAAATTGGTGGACCTTATTGATTTGTCTATTAATACTCTGAAAAAAGAATTAACTAAATAGCACTCTTCAATAAAAATGGCAGCAATTCTCGTGAGCACTAAAGTTTCTGTTTTTTACAGCATGATCGCAAAGACTTTCCCCAAGTCTTCCCAAAGGTTCTACTTGGCACAAACACTAATTAAAAGCATAAAACCACATCTAAAACAGAGTCTAGATGAATTATTTATTACTAAACAGGAACAAAAACAAGGAACAAAAATAAAATTGGGTTGCCTTCTAACAAGCGCTATCATTTAACGCCCCTAGCTAGGCATGATGATTCCAATGATGCTCACGTAAAAGATAAGAATTGAAACATAAAGAGAGCATCATGAAGAATATTTCTAGCACATTTAAGCCTAACCCACTTCCTATGCATAGGGATTTTGTGATCAAACAACTTATGGGAACAATAATCAACTAGCATAGGAAGGCAAAACAAGCATAACTTCAAAACTTTAAGCACATAGAGAGGAAACTTGATATTGTTGCAATTCCTACAAGCATATGTTCCTCCCTCATAATAATATTCAGTAGCATGATGAATGAATTCAACAATATAACCAGCACCTAAAGCCTTCTTTTCATGATCTACAAGCATAGAAAATTTACTACTCTCCACATAAGCAAAATTCTTCTCATGAATAATAGTGGGAGCAAACTCAACAAAATAATTACCATGTGAAGCATAATCCAATTGAAAACTAAAATCATTATGACAAGTGTCATGGATATCATTATTCTTTATAGCATACAAGTCATCACAATAATCATCATAAATAGCAACTTTGTTCTCATAATAAATTGGAACCTGTTCCAAAATAGTGGATTCATCTCAAAATAAAGTCATGACCTCTCCAAATCCACTTTCATCAATATAATCATCATAAATAGGAGGCATGATTTCATCATAATAAATTTGCTCATCAAAACTTGGGGGACAAAAAATATCATCTTCATCAAACATGGCTTCCCCAAGCTTGTGGCTTTGCATATCATTAGCATCATAGATATTCAAGGAATTCATACTAACAACATTGCAATCATGTTCATCATTCAAAGATTTAGTGTCAAACATTCTAATGCATTCTTCCTCTAGCACTTGAGCACAATTATCGGAATCCTTATTTTCATGATAGATATTAAAAAGATGAAGCATATGAGGTACCCTTAATTCCAATTTTTTTTGTAATTTTCTTTTGTAAACTAAACTAGTGATAAAACAAGAAACTAAAAGACTCAATTGCAAGATCTAAAGATATACCTTCAAGCGCTAACCTCCCCGACAACGGCGCCAGAAAAGAGCTTGATGTCTACTACACAACATTCTTCTTGTAGACGTTGTTGGGCCTCCAAGTGGAGAGGTTTGTAGGACAGTAGCAAATTTCCCTCAAGTGGATGACCTAAGGTTTATCAATCCGTAGGAGGCGTATGATGAAGATGGTCTCTCTCAAGCAACCCTACAACCAAATAACAAAGAGTCTCTTGTGTCCCCAACACACCCAATACAATGGTAAATTGTATAGGTGCACTATTTCAGCAAAGAGATGGTGATACAAGTGGTATATGGATGGTAGATAAAGGTTTTTGTAATATGAAAATATAAAAACAGCAAGGTAACTAATGATAAAAGTGAGCGCAAACGGTGTTGCAATGCTAGTAAACAAGGCCTATGGTTCATACTTTCGCTAGTGTAAGTTCCCTCAACAATAATAACATAATTGGATGACATAACTATCCCTCAACATGCAACAAAGAGTCACTCCAAAGTCACTAATAGCGGAGAACGAACGAAGATATTATGGTAGTGTACGAAACCACCACAAAGTTATTCTTTCCAATCAATCCGTTGAGCTATTCCTATAAGTGCCACAAACAGCCCTAGAGTTCGTACTAGAATAACACCTTAAGACACAAATCAACCAAAACCCTAATGTCACCTAGATACTCCAATGTCACCTCAAGTATCCGTGGGCGTGATTATACGATATGCATCACACAATCTCAGATTCATCTATTCAACCAACACATATGACCTCAAAGAGTGCCCAAAGTTTCTACCGGAGAATCACGACGAAAACGTGTGCCAACCCCTATGCATAGGTTCATGGGCGGAAACCGCAAGTTGATCACCAAAACATACATCAAGTGAATCACATGATATCCCATTGTCACCACAGATACGCACGGCAAGACATATATCAAGTGTTCTCAAATCTTTAAAGACTCAATCCGATAAGATAACTTCAAAAGGGGAAACTCAATCCATTACAAGAGAGTAGAGGGGGAGAAAACATCATAGGATCCAACTATAATAGCAAAGCTCACAATACATCAAGATTGTATCACCTCAAGAACACGAGAGAGAGAGAGAGAGATCAAACACATAGCTACTGCTACATACCCTCAGCCCCGAGGGAGAACTACTCCCTCCTCGTCATGGAGAGCACCGGGATGATGAAGATGGCCACCAGAGAGGGATTGCCCCCTCCGACAGGGTGCCGGAACGGGTCTAGATTGGCTTTCGGTGGCTACAGAGGCTTCTGGCGGCGGAACTCCCGATCTATTGTGCTCCTGGATGATTTTAGGGTATATGGAGATATATAGGCGGAAGAAGTACGTCAGGGGAGCCACGAGGTGCCCACGAGGGTGGAGGGCGTGCCCAGGGGGGGCGCGCCCCCTACCTCGTGGTCTCCTTGAAGCTTCCCTTACATGGAATCCAAGTCTCCCGGGTTGCTTTCCTTACAAAAATAAGTTCCTTGAAGTTTCAGGTCAATTGGACTCCGTTTGATTTTCCTTTTCTGCGATACTCTAAAACAAGGTAAAAACAGAAACTGGCACTGGGCTCTTGGTTAATAGGTTAGTCCCAAAAATAATATAAAAGTGCATAATAAAGCCCATAAACATCCAAAGTTGATAATATAATAGCATGGAACAATCAAAAATTATAGATACGTTGGAGACGTATCAACTGGCTGGCCTCGATCCTGGGGTCTTCTTCAAGCAGCGGGCCTTTTTCGGTTTGGGCCCCTCGCGAGGGTCGGCTGGTGCCTGGGACCGCGCCAGCCCCCCGCCCCCAACCGGGAGGTGGCGCGCCACTTGATGCTCCACCCGCAGCCCCCGAGGTGGAGGACGAGGTGAGTCGAGCGTTCGAGCTCGAGTGCGGGCGCAGCGTAGTCTGCCACGAGCTCTTCCAGGAGGCGATGGGCGCGATGAATCGCCTTGGTGAAGAGCTTGGTGGTGTCGACTCACGTCTTGAGGCTGAAGGTCTTCGGTTGGTGGAGGAGCGGCGCAAGCTGCGAGTGGCCATCAACCTCAGTCGCCATCAGCGCGACCTCGAGAATGCGAAGGCCGAGGCATTTCTCAAGATTGCCAATGAGGCCCGCTGGCGAGCTTTGGAAGAAGCTCGCGAGGCTGATTGCCGCCACGAGGCTGCGGAGGAGCGTGCATGGGAGCTTCAGGCCTGGAGCGTGTCCCTTGAGCAGCAGGTGGAGGCGCGCGACGCCGCTCTTGCATCGCTGAGGGGGACGCCTACGGAGGAAGAGGAGGTCTGGCAGCGCGAGGAGGCGCTGGCCCTAGAAGCCGTGGAGCGCAGCCTCGAGCTCGAGTGACTAGAGACGAGGGAGCGTCAAGTCGCTCAAGCAGAAGATGTCGTCGGGGCCCATGAGGCCGGAGTCGAGGAGGAGATCAGTCGCCGGGTGGCCAAGGTTCACGAGGATCTGGAGGGCAGGTACGACTTGAAGCTGAAGCTCGCCAGGCTGGAGGGTGCAGGCAGGGCCGCTGCCCTCAGACCCAGGTTGGACGAGGCCGAGAGGCGTGCGGAGGCCACTGATGACCCACAAGTATAGGGGATCTCTCATAGTCCTTTCGATAAGTAAGAGTGTCGAACCCAACGAGGAGCAGAAGGAAATGATAAGCGGTTTCCAGCAAGGTATTCTCTGCAAGTACTAAAATAAGTGGTAACAGATAGTTTTGTGACAGGATAAATAGTAACGAGCAACAAGTAACAAAAGTAAATAAAGTGCAGCAAGGTGGCCCAATCCTTTTTGTAGCAAAGGACAAGCCTGCAAAAACTCTTATATGGAGAAAAGCGCTCCCGAGGACACATGGGAATATCGTCAAGCTAGTTTTCATCACGCTCATATGATTCGCGTTCGGTACTTTGATAATTTGGTATGTGGGTGGACCGGTGCTTGGGTACTGCCCTTACTTGGACAAGCATCCCACTTATGATTAACCTCTATTGCAAGCATCCGCAACTACAACAAAAGTATTAAGGTAAACCTAACCATAGCATGAAACATATGGATCCAAACCAGCCCCTTACAAACAATGCATAAACTAGGGTTTAAGATTCTGTCACTCTAGTAACCCATCATCTACTTATTACTCCCCAATGCCTTCCTCTAGGCCCAAACAATGGTGAAGTGTCATGTAGTCGACGTTCACATAACACCACTAGAGGAGAGACAACATACATCTCATCAAAATATCGAACGAATACCAAATTCACATGACTACTGATAGCAAGACTTCTCCCATGATCTCAGGAACAAAAGTAACTACTCACAAAGCATAAACATGTTCATAATGAGAGGGGTATTAATATGCATATAGGATCTGAACATATGATCTTCCACCAATTAAACCAAATAGCATCAACTACAAGGAGTAATTCACACTACTAGCAACCTACTAGCACCAATCACATACTTGGAGACAAGAATTGGATACAAGAGATGAACTAGGGTTTTGAGAGGAGATGGTGCTGATGAAGATGTTGATGGAGATTGCCCTCTCCCGATGAGAGGAGCATTGGTGATGACGATGGCGATGATTTCCCCCTCTGGGAGGGAAGTTTCCCCGGCAGAACAGCTCCGCCAGAGCCATAGAGTGGTTCCGCCAAGGTTCCGCCTCGTGGCGGCGGAGTTTTGTTCGAGAAGATGGCTTCTGATTTTTTCCCATTGAAAGACTTCATATAGCAGAAGATGGCCACCAGAGGGCCACCAGGGGCCCACGAGGTAGGGGGCGTGCCAGGTGGGTAGGGCGCGACCCCCACCCTCGTGGGCAGGGTGTGGCCCCCTAGTGAAGTTCTTGCTCTCAGTATTTTTTATATATTTGGAAAACGTCTTCCATGGAGTTTCAGGACTTTTGGAGCTGTGGAGAATAGGTCTCTAATATTTTCTCCTTTTCCATCCCAGAATCCCAGCTGCGGGCATTCTCCCTCTTTATGTAAACCTTGTAAAATAAGAGAGAATAGGCATAAGTATTGTGACATAATGTGTAATAACAACCCATAATGCAATAAATATTGATATAAAAGCATGATGCAAAATGGACGTATCAACTCCCCCAAGCTTAGACCTCGCTTGTCCTCAAGCGAAAAGACGAAATCGAAAAATATGTCCACACGTTTAGAGATAGAGGTGTCGATAAAAATAAAATACGGACATGAGGGCATCATGATCATTCTTAGAACAACAACTTATATAATTCTTGTCATATTATTTCTTATGCTAGCGTAATAATTCAATCACAATTTCAAGTATGAATCGTAAACTTCATTGAAAACTAACAAACCATAATCTCAGTCATTGCAGCAATTGCAATTTATCATAACATAGGAAAGAGTCAACATATAAGAGCTTTTCAGCAAGTCCACATACTCAACTATCATATAGTCTTTCACAATTGCTGACACTCATGCAATACTTATGGGTATGGAGTTTTAATCGGACACAGAGAAAGATAAGGGATTATAGTTTTGCCTCCCAAAGTTTTACCTCAAGGGTAATGTCAACAATAATAGTTCATGAAAACTCACATCCAATTAGCCATATAAACCAGGATCTTTCCAACATACTATGCTTGCCAAAGGATAAAATGTAAGAAAGGAAGGGTGAAGATCACCATGACTCTTATGCAAAGTAGGAGATAAAAGTAAAAGATAGGCCCTTCGCAGAGGGAAGCAGAGGTTGTCATGCGCTTTTATGGTTGGATGCACAAAATGTTAATGCGAAAGATCGTCACTTTATATTGCCACTTGTGATATGGACCTTTATTATGCAGTTTGTCGCTTTTATTTCTTCCATATCACACGATCGTATAAAGCTAATTTTCTCCCACACTAATAAGTCATACATATTTAGAGAGCAATTTTTATTGCTTGCACCAATGACATCTTACTTGGAGGATCTTACTCAATCCATAGGTAGGTATGGCGGACTCTCATGGCAAGACTGGTTTAAGGGTATTTGGAAGCACAAGTAGTATCTCTACTTGGTGTGATGAATTTGGCTAGCACGAGGGGGAAATACAAGCTGAACATGTTGGAGGATCCAAGACAATATAATTTATCTCAGATGTAAGAAAACATACCCCATTACGTTGTCTTCCTTGTCCAACGTCAACTCTTTAGCATGTCATATTTTAATGAGTGCTCACAATCATAAAAGATGTCCAAGATAGTATATCTATATGTGAAGACCTCTCTTTCTTTATTACTTCCTATTAATTGCAACGATGACCAAAACTATGTTTGTCAACTCTCAACAACTTTGATTCATCATACTTTTTCTATGTGAGCTCATTACTCTCCATAAGATCCATATGATCTCTTTGTTTCTTTCTATTTCTTTCTTTTTTCTTTTATTCACTTAGGATCATGGCAAATAATCAGGCCCTTGACTCAACACTAATCATTATTATATAGCTCACGGACTCGATTACATAGAAGGGTAATAAAGCAAAACTCACAACTAGATCATACTAAGAACTTTTATTCTACTAGATCAAGATATTACCAAAAGGATCGAACTAAGAAAAACGGTAAAGATAAAAGTGATGGTGATACGATACTGGGGCACTCCCCCAAGCTTGGCAGTTGCCAAGGGGAGTGCCCATACTCGCTGCTTAGTTCTTCTTTGTTGGTGAAGAAGGTGATGGTTTTGTTGATGGCGTAGGCTTCTTCCTTAATTTGCGCTTGAGGACAGAATTTTGGTCCCTTAGGTCCTCGATCTCCTGCTCCAGGCTCAGTATCTTTTTGCATAGTTCCTGCTTGTTTTCCTGCAAGAGGCAAAAAGGGATAAACTCGATCTTAGGTTTCTTTACCATATCCGGGAGGATTGACTTTTTGAACTCCACATGCATGTCCCCAGGTTGAGGTAGTGGGACTTCATCTTCATCTGAGCTCGTCTCCTCCTTTCCCTTGGGTTCATAGTCCTCTTTTTCTTCCTTAGTCCGACTGCAATGCTCCACATCCCCATAGACCTTAGGATCTGCATGGTAATCGGCCACATAGCTTTCTCCTTCCGAATCCTAGGACGACATGTTGCTCTATCTGCAGCAGGACAGCTCAAAACAAATACAAGAGATATTTGCGTGATACGGGAGGCAAAACCCCCGGGAGATTATATAATGAATTTTTACCGACCAAAATACGTGTCGTGTACGAAAACGGAGTCCGGAGAGCACACGAGGTGCCCACGAGGTAGGGGGGCGCACCCAGGGGGGTAGGGCGTGCCCTCCACCCTCATGGGGCCCTCGTGTCCTTCCCGGACTGCTTTTTATTTTTCTATTTTTCTAAAATTTCCAAAATGGAGAAATATTGCCTTAAAAATTGTTTTGGAGTCGGTATATGTAACACCCTCGATGCGACTATATCTCCCATGTGTCGAGGCACGACTTAGAGGCATAATCGCATTGAAGGCATATGTCGCAAGTTAGGCAATCTTCACAACATCCCATGTAATATAGATGATAAAAGGGGAGATAACATAGTTGGCTTACACTCGCCACGTCAATCAAGAACATGAATAACATTACATCATCCAAACACTCATGGCCCGACTACGGCGCCAAAATAAAAGATAACCCAACATGCGACACGGTCCCGATCACCCCCAACTAGGCACCACTACTGATCATCAGGAAAGGAAACATAGTAACGTTGAGAGTCTTTGTCGAACTCCCACTTGAGCTCAAGCGCGTCACCTGGAGCGGAATCATCAGGCCCTGCAAGCTGGTTTTGGAAGTATCTGTGAGTCACGGGGACTCAGCAATCTCACACCCTCGCGATCAAGACTATTTAAGCTTATGGGTAAGGTAAAGGTATGAGGTGGAGCTGTAGCAAGCGACTAGCATATATGGTGGCTAACATACGCAAATGAGAGCGAGAAGAGAAGGCAAAGCACGGTCGATAAAAGTATGATCAAGAAGTGATCCTATAGCAACCTACGTCAAGCATAACTCCAACAACCGTGTTCACTTCCCGGACTCCGCCAGAAAGAGGCCATCACGGTTACACACGCTGTTGACTCATTTTAATTAAGTTAAGGTTCAAGTTATCTACAACCGGACATTAACAAATTCCCATCTGCCCATAACCGCGGGCACGGCTTTCGAAAGTTCAAATCCCTACAGGGGTGTCCCAACTTAGCCCATGACAAGCTCTCACGGTCAACGAAGGAATAGACCTCCTCCCAAGACGTTCCGATCAGACTCGGTATCTCGGTTCTTCAAGACACTTCGATAGGTTAAAACAAGACCAGCAACACCACCCAAATGTGCCGACAATTCCCGATAGGAGCTGCACATATCTCTTTCTCAGGGCACAATCGGATAAGCAATCCATACAACTAAAACCAGCCCTCGAGTTTCCCCGAGGTGGCGCTGCAAGGGGCTCTAGGTTGGACCAACACTCAGTGGAGCACTGGCCCGGGGGGGTTTAAATAAGATGACCCTTGGGCTCCGGAAACCCAAGGGAAAAATAGGCTAGGTGGCAAATGGTAAAACCAAGGTTGGGCATTGCTGGAAAAGCTTTAATCAAGGCGAACTATCAAGGGGTTCCCATTATAACCCAACCGCGTAAGGAACGCAAAATCCGGGAACATAACACCGATATGACGGAAACTAGGGCGGCAAGAGTGGAACAAAACACTAGGCGAGAGGCCGAGCCTTCCACCCTTTACCAAGTATATAGATGCATTAAGATAACATGGCAATATAATGATATCCCAACAAGTAAATAAATGTTCCAACAAGGAAAGGCCTCCAATCTTCACCTGCAACTAGCAACGCTATAAGAGGGGCTGAGCGAAGCGGTAACATAGCCAATCAACGGTTTGCTAGGACATGGTGGGTTAGAGGTTTGACATGGCAATTTGGGAGGCTTGAAAGAAAGTGGTAGGCATCGTAGCATTGGCATAGCAAAAGAGCGAGCAAACTAGCATAGCAAAGATAGTAGTGATTTCGAGGGTATGATCATCTTGCCTGCACAGTTGTCAGAGTTGACTGGATCCTCGAAAGCAAACTCAACGGGCTCCTTGTTAGCAAACTCGTGTCCCGGCTCTACCAAAACAAGACAAACAAGCAAACGGAACACAATCAACCACGTGCAAGGATCAAACAACATGATGCAAAGATGATATGCTATGCGGGATGCAATGCAGGATGCATATGCAAGATGTGACAGGGAATGCAAGAATCTGGCCTCAACTTTGAAATCCAAGTGTGCCACTGGAAAGATCAGATGAAATCTCTTGAAAACAATATAAAGAACGCCGGAATCGGAGTTACGGTTTGGAAATGGTAAGCGATTCAAATATGATACCGGTCTGCGATTTACAGCAAGTAACCATCTAAATGCAATGAGATGAGCAAGCTACAGCACCCAAACATGACAACAAAATACATGGCAGGGATGCATGCAAGATGCTTAACAAAAGTATAGCACTGAGCTACGGCCAATTCATCCATTAACAGGTTCAAACAAGCATGGCAAAAATGCATATGGCAAACAGATCTCAGACTTAGTGAAATTAACACTTGTCTGGAATTTCAGATCAGGTAGCACTCTTCGTAGCAACAAAACTACATGCTACAGGACCTGAACATGGCAAAGTAAACCATGGCATGGAGCTAATCAAAGAGCTTAACAAAAGTCCCTTAGTGACCTTGAGCCAAAAGGGATCAGAAAATACAATTGCAAGCATGTGAACATAGCAAAAACATAATCAGTTTTCAGACTTAGTGAAAACTGGAGCATGCTGAAAACAGATATCAAGTAGGCATGCTTACGAGCTCGATGCACTCAATACAGAGCAAGACATGATAATCTAAGCATACATCTATCAAGAACACACAAAATGCAAGCTAGACATGGCAAGAATAATAGCATAGCATGCACGGATCAACTACAACATCATCGGCAAAATTGCAAACAAGTTGACAATCTGCCCAGATTCACAAAGTAGCAAAAGTAGAGCTCGAATGACTCAAGCTAGGTTTCTCCATAATTGCAAACAAAGACATGGATGGATAGAGCACTACAATATTAACAAAACATCCTTACTGATCATCCTCAAAAGAGGCACGGATCACTAGGAAACAACATGAACATATGGCATCATGAGATAAACAGATCAAGGACTTAGTGGAAATGCTAAGTCCCTGAAATCAGAATTACCAAGTGCACCACTTTGCAAGCTTGTGCTAGTCACCACACACATCACAAAAATACATGGGTTGCACATCTGAAAATATGACAAAACCCTTAACAAAACATATGTAGAGCTCATGGGCATATCATGCACACATTAATCATGGAAAAAATGACAAAAAGCTAAATGGAGCAGCAGATCTGACAATTATCTCAAGTAGCCCTTTTCTAACAGCATTTCGGACATCAAGATGAACCCAAATGAAAATGATGCAATGGAATGAAATGATGTACTCTCTGAGATGACCATTTTGATATGCTATATGCCAAAAACAGAGTTACAGATGCGGAGATACGACGCTATGAACATGAGCACATGGATCTGCGATTCCGAGGACTTAGAAGAAAAACCACCTAGGGTTTACTGTTCATCCGCGACAGATCCAGATCGGCGCACGGATCGAGGTTGGCCGGGCACTGTAGACGCCGGAGTCGCAGGTGGCCGGAGCTGCTCCGAGGACATGCCGCGGAGGAGGGGACGAGGCCGGCCGGAGGAGGTCGCCGGACGGTGGCGGGGCGGCGAGCACCGGGCGGCGGGGCGGCGCGAGCTCGGCGAGCGGCCGGAGACGAAGCCGACCGGCGAGGTGGCGGCAATGGCGCGCGACGGCGTGGCGCTCTGAGCGCGGGCGGCGCTCGGGGAGAAGAGGCCTGGCGCAGGCGCGGGATCTGGCCCGGATCGGCCCCGCGCGGGCCGGATTTGGGCCGGCGGGCGGCGCGGTGAAGTGGGGAGCGGGGCGGACAGGTGGCGGCGGTTGATTGGTGGCGGGGATTTTGTCCGGCGCGGATCCGGACACGTCCAGCGGCGCGCGAGGAAGAGAACTAGGGTTTCGGGAGGAAGGAGAAGAAGATTTCGGAGGGGTCTGTATATAGGCATATAAGGAGCTAGGAGAGTCCAAATGAGGTGCGGTTTTCGGCCACGCGATCGTGATCGAACGTTCTAGAAGATGGAGAAGGTTTTGGTGGGTTTTGGGCCAAAATGGAGGGGTCTTGGGCTGCAACACACACGAGGCCTTTTCGGTCCCTCGGTTAACCGTTGTAGTATCAAACGAAGTCCAAATGATACGAAACTTGACAGGCGGTCTACCGGTAGTAAACCAAGGCCGCTTGGCAAGTCTCGGTCCAATCCGGAATTGTTTAATCCCCAGACACGAAAGAAAGGTCAAAATGACCACCATAGGAGAACGAAGCGCCGGAATGCAAAACGGATAGCGGGGAAAATGCTCGAATGCATGAGACAAACACTTATGCAAATGCAATGCATATGATGACATGATATGAGATGCATGACAACGATAACAACACACCAAGACAAAAACCCGAACCCGAGAAAATAAAATAACTTAAAGCCGGAAATGGCAAGAGTTGGAGTACAAATTGGGAAAGTTACATCCGGGGTGTTACAACACTCCACCACTACGAAAGGATCTCGCCCCGAGATCTAGGACTGAAAGAACGCCGAGTACTCAGAACAGAGGTGATCCTCGCGTTCCCAGGTAGCTTCACTGTCGGAATGGTGTGACCACTTGACTTTGAGAAATTTGATTGACTTGTTGCGAGTCTTGCGTTCAGTCTCTTCAAGAATAGCAACTGGGTGCTCACGATAGGAGAGATCTTCTTGGAGATCAATGTCCTCGAAGTTGACGGTGCGGTCAGGAGTCTTGAAGCACTTTTGGAGCTGAGAGACATGGAACACGTCATGAACATTTGCGAAGTTTGAAGGAAGCTCGAGTTGATAGGCGAGATCGCCTCTCTTGCTGACAATCTTGAAAGGTCCCACGTATCTAGGGGCAAGCTTCCCTTTGATACCGAAGCGACGAGTACCTTTCATAGGAGAGACATGGAGGTAAACATGATCTCCGATCTCGAAAGCCAAATCACGATGCTTACTATCATAGTAACTCTTCTGGTGGGATTGGGCTGCTTTCAGGTTATCACGAATGACTTTGCACATTTCCTCTGCCTCTGTGATTAAGTCATTACCCAAAAGCTGACGTTCACCGGTTTCAGACCAGTTGAGAGGGGTACGACACTTCCTGCCATACATAATTTCAAATGGGGTCTTGCCCGAACTTGCTTGAAAACTGTTGTTGTAGGAGAATTCAGCATAAGGAAGACAATCCTCCCACTTCATGCCGAAGGAGATCACACAAGCCCTGAGCATATCTTCAAGAATCTGGTTGACACGCTCGACTTGACCGCTAGTTTGAGGATGGAAAGCTGTGCTGAAGCGGATGTTGGTGCCCATGGCCTTCTGAAAAGAATCCCAAAACTTCAAGGTAAAAATGCTGCCACGGTCTGAAGAGATCACTTGTGGAATACCGTGCAGAGAGACAATCCGAGAGGTATAGAGTTCCTCCAATTGAGCTGCAGTGATCGACTCTTTGATAGGCAGAAAATGAGCCACTTTGGTGAGTTTGTCGATGACAACGAATATAGCATCATTGCCACGTTTGGACTTTGGGAACCCAGTCACGAAGTCCATTTCAATGTGGTCAAACTTCCATTCTGGAATGGCAAGAGGTTGGAGGAGACCAGCTGGCCTTTGGTTTTCTGCCTTCACTCTTCTGCAGACATCACATTCATTCACGAACTGAGCAATCTCGCGCTTCATTCGAGTCCACCAATAAGCTTGCTTAAGGTCCTGATACATCTTCGTGCTCCCAGGGTGGATGGAGAGGAGAGAATTGTGAGCCTCGTTCATGATCACTTTACGGAGGTCACCTTTGGGTACAACAATACGATCCTCGAAGAAGAGAGTGTCCTTGTCGTCAAGGCGGTAGCACTTGTACTTGGGTTGACTCTTGGCAATCCCAATCTTCACCTTTTTCACCATAGCATCAAGAAGCTGGGCTTGGCGAATCTGGTCTTCCAAGGTAGGAGAGACTTGAAGGTTGGCGAGGAAACCTTGAGGAACAACTTGCAGATTAATTTTGCGGAAAGCTTCACAAAGCTCGGGTTGATAAGGCTTGGGAATAAGACTGTTGCAGTAAGCCTTTCTGCTCAATGCGTCAGCAATCACATTGGCCTTGCCTGGAGTATACTCGATACTTGGATTATACTCTTGAATCATTTCGACCCATCGAGTTTGCCCGAGGTTGAGATTAGGCTGAGTGAAGATGTACTTGAGACTCTTGTGATTAGTGAAAATGTCCACTTTTCTTCCCAATAAGAGATGTCTCCAAGTCAAAAGAGCATGCACAACTGCCGCCAACTCGAGATCATGAGTGGGGTAGTTCTTCTCATTAGGCTTCAACTGGCGAGAGGTACAAGCAACAACTTTCTTCTCTTGCATCAAAACTGCGCCAAGACCTTGGAGAGAGGCATCACAAAAGGCCTCGTACGGCTTGGATTCATCAGGCAGAGTGAGAACTGGAGTAGTGATCAATTTCTCTTTCAAAGTGTTGAAAGCAATGTCACACTCCGGAGACCAAATGTACTTGACGTGCTTCTGGAGAAGATTAGAGAGTGGCTTCGCGATCTTAGAAAAGTTTTCAACGAATCTTCGGCAATAGCTTGCGAGACCGAGGAAGCTACGGAGTTGCTTCACGTTCTGAGGAGGTTCCCAATTCACAATTGCAGACACCTTCTCAGGATTCACGGCAATGCCCTTGGCAGAGATGATATGACCAAGATAAAGAACCTCATCGAGCCAAAATTCACACTTGGAGAACTTGGCGTAGAACTGATGTTCTCTGAGCTTATCAAGAACCAAACGCAAGTGCTTGGCATGATCTTCCTTGTTCTTCGAGAAAACCAGAATGTCGTCGAGATAGACCAAAACGAAGTCATTGGTGTAGGCGTTGAAGATGAAGTTCATCATGCGAGAGAACGTCGGAGGAGCGTTGACGAGGCAAAAAGACATGACAGGAAATGCATGCAAGATGCTTAACAAAAGTCTAGCACTGAGCTACGGCCAATTCATCCATTAACAGGTTCAAACAAGCATGGCAAAAATGCATATGGCAAACAGATCTCAGACTTAGTGAAATTAACACTTGTCTGGAATTTCAGATCAGGTAGCACTCTTCGGAGCAACAAAACTACATGCTACAGGACCTGAACATGGCAAAGTAAAGCATGGCATGGAGCTACTCAAAGAGCTTAACAAAAGTCCCTTAGTGACCTTGAGCCAAAAGGGATCAGAAAATACAATTGCAAGCATGTGAACATAGCAAAAACATAATCAGTTTTCAGACTTAGTGAAAACTGGAGCATGCTGAAAACAGATATCAAGTAGGCATGCTTACGAGCTCGATGCACTCAATACAGAGCAAGACATGATAAGCTAAGCATACATCTATCAAGAACACACAAAATGCAAGCTAGACATGGCAAGAATAATAGCATAGCATGCACGGATCAACTACAACATCATCAGCAAAATTGCAAACAAGTTGACAATCTGCCCAGATTCACAAAGTAGCAAAAGTAGAGCTCGATTGACTCAAGCTAGGTTGCTCCATAATTGCAAACAAAGACATGGATGGATAGAGCACTACAATATTAACAAAACATCCTTACTGATCATCCTCAAAAGAGGCACAGATCACTAGGAAACAACATGAACATATGGCATCATGAGATAAACAGATCAAGGACTTAGTGGAAATGCTAAGTCCCTGAAATCAGAATTACCAAGTGCACCACTTTGCAAGCTTGTGCTAGTCACCACACACATCACAAAAATACATGGGTTGCACCTTTGGAAAGATGAAAAAACCCTTAACAA
Source organism: Triticum aestivum (assembly GCF_018294505.1). Classification (NCBI taxonomy): domain Eukaryota; kingdom Viridiplantae; phylum Streptophyta; class Magnoliopsida; order Poales; family Poaceae; genus Triticum; species Triticum aestivum. Next base: position 326,987,426 of record NC_057809.1, read on the forward strand.
AACATATGTAGAGCCCATGGGCATATCATGCACACATTAATCATGGCAAAAATGACAAAAAGCTAAATGGAGCAGCAGATCTAAAAATTATCTCAAGTAGCCCTCTTCTAACAGCATTTCGGGCATCAAGATGAACTCAAATGAAAATGATGCAATGGAATGAAATGATATACTCTCTAAGATGAACATTTTGATATGTTATATGCCAAAAACAGAGTTAGGGATGCAAATATACGACGCTATGAACATGAGCACATGGATCTGCGATTTCGAGGACTTAGAAGAAAAACTACCTAGGGTTTACTGTTCATCCGCGACGGATCCAAATCGGCGCATGGATCGAGGTTGGCCGGGGCACTGTAGACGCCGGAGTCGCAGGTGGCCGGAGCTACTCCGGGGACTTGCCGCGGAGGAGGGGACAAGGCCGGCCGGAGGAGGTCGCCGGACGGTGACGGGGCGGCGAGCACCGGGCGGCGGGGCGGCACGAGCTCGGCGAGCGGCCGGAGACGAAGCCGGCCGGCGAGGTGGCGGCAATGGCGTGCGGCGGCGCGGCGCTCTTGGCGCGGGCGGCGCTCGGGGAGAAGAGGCCAGGCGCGGGCGCGGGATATGGCCCGGATCGGCCCCGCGCGGGCCGGATCTGGGCCGGCGGGCGGCGCGGTGAAGTGGGCAGCGGGGTGGACAGGTGGCGGCAGTTTATTGGCGGCGGGGATTTTGTCCGGCGTGGATCCAGACCCGTCCGGCGGCGCGCGAGGAAGAGAACTAAGGTTTCGGGAGGAAGGAGAAGAAGATTTCGGAGGGGTCTATATATAGGCATAGAAGGATTTAGGAGAGTCCAAATGAGGTGCGGTTTTCGGCCACGCGATCGTGATCGAATGCTCTAGAAGATGGAGAAGGTTTTGGTGGGTTTTGGGACAAAATGGAGGGGTCTTGGGCTGCAACACACATGAGGCCTTTTCGGTCCCTCGGTTAACCGTTGGAGTATCAAACGAAGTCCAAATGATACGAAACTTGACAGGCGGTCTACCGGTAGTAAACCAAGGCCGCTTGGCAAGTCTCGGTCCAATCCGGAAATGTTTAATCTCCAAACACGAAAGAAAGGTAGAAATGACCACCGGAGGAGAACGAAGCGCCGGAATGCAAAACGGACAACGGGGAAAATGCTCGAATGCATGAGACGAACAATTATGCAAATGCAATGCACATGATGACATGATATGAGATGCATGACAACGATAACAACACACGGAGACAAAAACCCAAACCCGAGAAAATAAAATAACTTAAAGCCGGAAACGGCAAGAGTTGTAGTACAAATTGGGAAAGTTACATCCGAGGTGTTACAGTATACTTACCGTACCACATACCTATTCCTTTTCGGAGTCTGAAACGTTCTGGAAAGTGTCCCTTATGTATTCCTTCGGGGTTATGGTTTCAATAACATTGGTTTCAACATTTATGGTATTACCTGAGATATAAATGTTTGATTCTTTGACCGTTCACCACCTTCGGATTTGTGCCTTCGAAGTTGTTGGTTTTTATGGCACCGGAACGGTAGACCTCCTCGATAACGTAAGGACCTTCCCATTTAGAGAGAAGTTTTCCTACAAAAAATCTTAAATGAGAGTTGTATAGCAATACATAATCACCTACACTAAACTCACGCTTTTGTATTCTTTTGTCATGCCATCTTTGAACTTTTTCTTTAAACAACTTGGCATTTTCATAGGCTTGGGTTCTGCATTCATCAAGTGAGCTAATATCAAATAACCTCTTCTCACCGGAAAGTTTGAAATCATAATTGAGCTCTTTAATAGCCCAATATGCCTTGTGTTCTAGTTCGAGAGGTAAGTGACATGCTTTTCCATAAACCATTTTATACGGAGACATACCCATAGGATTTTTATATGCAGTTCTATAGGCCCATAATGCATCATCAAGTTTCTTGGACCAATTCTTTCTAGATCTATTAACAGTCTTTTGCAAAAATTAATTTGAGCTTTGTATTGCTCAATTCTACTTGACCACTAGACTGTGGGTGATAAGGAGATGCAATTCTATGATTAACATCATACTTAGCAAACATTTTACGGAAAGCACCATGAATAAAATGTGAACCACCATCAGTCATTAAATATCTAGGGACTCTGAATCTTGGAAAAATAACTTCTTTAAGCATTTTAATAGAAGTGTTATGATCAACACTACTAGTTGGAGTAGCTTCTACCCACTTAGTAACGTAATCAACATCAACTAAAATATGTGTATATCCATTAGAGGAAGGAAAGGGTCCCATATAGTCAAAGCCCCAAACATCAAATGGTTCAATAACGAGTGAATAGTTCATAGGCATTTCATGATGTCTACTAATATTACCAATTCTTTGACATTCATCGCGAGATAAGACGAACTTACGGGCATCCTTGAAGAGAGTAGGCCAATAAAAACCAGATTGCAATACCTTATGTGCAGTTCTATCTCCAGCATGGTGTCCTCCATAAGCTTCGGAGTGACACTTGCGTAGGATCTGTTCCTGTTCATGCTCAGGTACCCAACGTCTAATAACTCCATCTAATCCTTCTTTATAAAGATGTGGGACATCCCAAAAGTAATGCCTCAAATCATAGAAGAATTTTTTCTTTTGCTGGTATGTGAAACTAGGTGGTATAAACTTAGCAACAATGTAATTAGCATAATCAGCATACCATGGAGCAGTATGAGAAGCATTTATGACATTTAATTGCTCATCTGGAAAGCTATCATCAATATGAAGTGGGTCATCAAGCACATTTTCTAACCTAGACAAGTTGTCTGCAACAGGGTTCTCAGCTCCCTTTTCTACAATGATATGTAAGTCAAATTCTTGTAGTAAGAGAACCCATCTAATAAGTATAGGTTTAGCATCTTTCTTTTCCATGAGATATTTAATAGCAGCGTGATCAGTGTGAATAGTTACTTTAGAATCAACAATATAAGGCCTGAACTTATCACAAGCAAATACAACTGCTAAGAATTCTTTTTCAGTAGTAGCATAATTTCTTTGAGCATTGTCTAGGGTTTTACTAGCATATTGAATAAAATTTAATTTCTTATCAACTCTTTGCCCTAGAACAGCACCTACAGGATAATCACTAGCATCACACATAAATTCAAAGGGTAAATTCCAATCAGGTGGCTGAACGATAGGTGCAGAGATCAATGCTTTCTTAAGTATTTCAAATGCTTCTACACAATCATCATCAAAAACAAATGGTATATATTTTTGTAATAAATTAGTCAAAGGCCGAGAAATTTTTGAGAAGTCCCTAATGAACCTCCTATAAAATCCGGCATGACCAAGGAAACTTCTTATACCTTTGATGTCCTTGGGACATGGCATCTTTTCAATAGCATAAACCTTGGCTTTATCCACTTCAATACCTCTTTCAGAAACTTTATGCCCCAAGACAATACCTTCATTAACCATAAAAGTGGCACTTTTCCCAATTCAAGACAAGATTAGTTTCTTCACATCTCTGTAAAACTCAATCAAGGTTGCTTAAGCAATCATCAAAAGAAGATCCATAGACGGAAAAGTCGTCCATGAAAACCTCACAAATCTTTTCACAAAAGTCAGAGAATATAGCCATCATGCATCTTTGAAAGGTAGCAGGTGTATTACATAAACCAAAAGGCATACGTCTATAAGCAAAAGTACCAAAAAGGCATGTAAAAGTAGTCTTTGATTGATCTTTGGCTGACACAGGTATTTGAGAGAAACCAGAATAACCATCTAGAAAGAAAAAATGTGTATGTTTGGATAATCTTTCTAGCATTTGATCGATAAAAGGTAAGGGGTAATGATCCTTTTTAGTTGCCTTATTTAATTTGCGGAAATCAATTACCATCCTATAACCTGTAATAATTCTTTGAGGAATCAATTCATATTTATCATTAGGAACGACAGTAATACCTCCCTTCTTAGGGACACAATGGACAGGACTTACCCACTGACTATCAGCAATGGGATAGATTATACCAGCCTCAAGGAGCTTTAGTTTTTCCTTTCTTACCACTTCTTTCATTTTAGGATTCAGCCGTCCTTGATGATCACGAACTGGTTTAGCATCTTCTTCCAAATTAATTTTATGTTGACATAGACTGGGACTAATGCCCTTAAGATCATCAAGAGTATACCCAATAGCAGCACAGTGCTTCTTCAGAGTTTTCAATAATCTCTCTTCCTCATGCTCTGAAAGGTTAGCACTAATAATAACAGCATATATCTTTTTCTCATCAAGATAAGCATATTTAAGAGTATCAGGTAACAGTTTAAGCTCAAACACAGGATCACCCTTGGGTGGAGGAGGATCCCGTAGGATTTTAACAGGTAAATTATTTTTTAGAATAGGTTCCTGTTTAAAGAATACCTCCATTCCCTTCTTTCATTCATAAACATATCATTTTCATGGTCTAGCAAATATTGTTCTAAAGGATCACTAGGAGGTACAGCAATAGAGGCAAGACCAATAATATCATCCTTACTAGGTAATTCTTCTTCACGGTGTTTTCTACTAAATTTAGAGAAATTAAATTCATGAGTCATATCATCTAAACCGATAGTAACAACATCCCTTTTGCAATCTATGGTAGCATTAACAGTGTTTAAGAAGGGCCTACCAAATATAATGGGGCAAAAGCTATCTTGTGGGGAGCCAAGAACAAGAAAATCAGCAGTATATTTAGTTTTCCCACACAAGACTTCAACATCTCTAACAATTCCCATTGGTGAAATAGTATCTCTATTGGCAAGTTTAATTGTGACATCAATATCTTCTATCTCAGCAGGTGCAATATCATGCATAACTTCTTTGTATAAGGAATAAGGTATTGCACTAACACTAGCACCCATATCACATAAGCCATGATAACAACGATCTCCTATTTTAACAGAAATAACAGGCATGCCTACCACAGGTCTAGGTTTATCTTTAGCACAGGGTTTAGCAATTCTAGCAGTTTCATCACAGAAATAAATAACATGCCCATGAATATTATCAGACAAGATATCTTTAACAATAGCAATATTAGGTTCAACTTTAACTTTCTCAGGAGGTGTATATGTTTTAATATTGCTTTTACGAACTACAGTTGAAGCTTTAGCATGATCCTTTATCCTAACAGGGAAAGGTGGTTTCTCAACATAAGAAGTAGGAACAATAGGATCATTATAAGTGACAATCTTTTCTTCAACTTTAATAGGTGCATCTACTTTTACTTCTATGGGAGGATGATATTTAAACCATTTCTCCTTGGGGAGATCAACATAAGTAGCAAAAGATTCACAGAAAGAAGCTACTATCTCAGAGTCAAGTCCATATTTAGTGCTAAATTTATGAAAAATATCGGTATCCATAAAAGATTTAACACAATCAAAACTAGGTGTTGTACCTGACTCCTTACCTTTGTCGAGGTCCCAATCTTCAGAGTTGCGTTTAATTCTTTCCAATAAATCCCATTTGAATTCAATAGTAGTCATCATAAAAGAGCCAACACGAGAAGTATCAAGCATGGTGCGATTGTTATCAAAAAGCCGAGCATAGAAATTTTGAATAATCATTTCTCTCGAGAGCTCATGATTGGGGCATGAATATAACATTGATTTAAGCCTCCCCCAAGCTTGAGCGATGCTTTCTCCTTCGCGAGGCCAAAAATTATAAATGTAATTGCGATCACGATGAACAAGATGCATAAGATAAAACTTCTGATGAAATTCCAATTTCAATCGTTTTGTAATTCCAAGACCCCATATCATCACATAGCCTATACCATGTCGATGCGTCTCCCTTCAAAGATAAAGGGAAGACCTTCTTCTTAACAACATCTCCGGGTACACCTGCAAGCTTAAATAGTCCACAAACTTCATCCACATATATTAGATGCTCATTAGGGTGTTTTGTTCCATCTCCTAAAAAGGGATTAGCTAGCAGTTTTTCTATCATACCAGAAGGAATTTCAAAGCAGTCATTTTAATTTTCAGTAGGTTCAGTAGGTTGAGGAGCAACTCTTTGCTCTAGTGTTCGGGGTGAAGATACCCCGAACAAGCCCCTCAGAGGATTACTTTCCATAGTAACAAGTAATAGTAAATTTCAGCACACTATATAATTTTTTCCTTACCAAATTCCACCTACCAAAGGCGCTTCACTCCCCAGCAACGACGCCAGAAAAGAGTGATGACCCACAAGTATAGGGGATCTATCGTAGTCCTTTTGATAAGTAAGAGTGTCGAACCCAACGATGAGCAGAACGAAATGATAAGCGGTTTCCAGCAAGGTATTCTCTGCAAGTACTGAAATAAGTGGTAACAGATAGTTTTGTAATAGGATAAATTGTAACGAGCAACAAGTAACAAAAGTAAATAAAGTGCAACAAGGTAGCCCAATCCTTTTTGTAGCAAAGGATAAGCCTGAAAAAACTCTTATATAGAGAAAAGCGCTCCCAATGACACATGGGAATATCGTCAAGCTAGTTTTCATCACGCTCATATGATTCGCGTTCGGTACATTGATAATTTGGTATGTGGGTGGACCAGTGCTTGGGTACTGCCCTTACTTGGACAAGCATCCCACTTATGATTAACCTCTATTGCAAGTATCCACAACTACAACAAAAGTATTAAGGTAAACCTAACCATAGCATGAAACATATGGATCCAAATCAGCCCCTTACGAAGCAACGCATAAACTAGGGTTTAAGCTTCTGTCATTCTAGCAACCCATCATCTACTTATTACTCCCCAATGCCTTCCTCTAGGCCCAAACAATGGTGAAGTGTCATGTAGTCGACGTTCACATAACACCACTAGAGGAGAGACAACATACATCTCATCAAAATATCGAACGAATACCAAATTCACATGACTACTAATAGCAAGACTTCTCCTATGTCCTCAGGAACAAAAGTAACTACTCACAAATCATAAACATGTTCATAATCAGAGGGGTATTAATATGCATATAGGATCTGAACATATGATCTTCCACCAATTAAACCAACTAGCATCAACTACAAGGAGTAATTAACACTAATAGCAACCTACTAGCACCAATCCCGGACTTGGAGACAAGAATTGGATACAAGAGATGAACTAGGGTTTTGAGAGGAGATGGTGCTGATGAAGATGTTGATGGAGATTGCCCTCTCCCGATGAGAGGAGCGTTGGTGATGACGATGATTTCCCCCTCCGGGAGGGAAGTTTCCCAGGCAGAACAGCTCCGCCAGAGCCCTAGATTGGTTCCGCCATGGTTCTGCCTCGTGGCGGCAGAGTTTTGTTCGAGAAGATGGCTTCTAATTTTTTTCCCATCAAAAGACTTCATATAGCAGAAGATGGCCACCGGAGGGCCACCAGGGGGCCCACGAGGTAGGGGGCACGCCCCGCACCCTCGTGGGCAGGGTGTGGCCCCCTGGTGAAGTTCTTGCTCTCAGTATTTTTTATTTATTTGGAAAACGTATTCCATGGAGTTTTAGGACTTTTGGAGCTGTGCGGAATAGGTCTCTAATATTTGCTCCTTTTCCAGCCCAGAATTCCAGCTGCCGGCATTCTCCCTCTTTATGTAAACCTTGTAAAACAAGAGAGAATAGGCATAAGTATTGTGACATAATGTGTAATAACAGCCCATAATGCAATAAATATTGATATAAAAGCATGATGCAAAATGGACGTATCAGCCACAACCGCCGCCCTTGTTACAGTGCAGGCGGACTTCGCCTCCGCCCGCGCCGAGCTGCTTTCCCTCCGGAGACGAGTTGACGATGCCGAGGCCGTCGCTCGGCAAAATAGGGAGGAAGTGCTCCAGCATCGAACGCTGGAGCGCGAGCATGCCCCTATGCTTCAAGACCTTCGGAACAGGGCCAACACCGCCCTGGGTTACAGCTGCGACGAGAATGCCCCGACCCCTCACTCGAACGACTACGCCAGCCACCTGATGTTCTTCACTAAGGTGGTGACGCGCCTGGAGGCTCGATCTACCAGAGCTCGGCAGCTTGTGGAAGAGAGGGTTCGTGGCCTGCTTCAGCATGCCTTCTCCCGTGTCTTCAACCATCTTCTGAATGCCGACCCCAACTTCAACTTCGACGCTGCCCTTGCCCCCGTACCCACGGCCGTCTGAGGCGACCTGGCGCGTTGGGTAGAGGACCATGTAGACGCGTTGGTCAGGGCCTTCACCTCGTAGGATCACGCGGTGGTTGTCGTCGCGGATGAAGGTGACGTGGTCGATGACGGTGATGGGGGCATCGCCGACGGCGGCGGCGATTCCGACGAAGATGATGACGACGCGAGTGACGTGTCCGCAGGTGATGTAGTGAGTGATATCTCTGGCTGATCCCATGTTCGCCTGTTGTTTCATCCTGCACGCAAAACTTGGGCGACGCCCTTGGAATACTTGTAAGAGCATTTTGAGATGGGGAGCCCCTCGTGTAGCAAATTGCATTTTTTACTTTCCTATGCGATGTGGGTATGTGTCCTTGTGAGCTCATGAAGCTGGGGGTGAGCTCCCTGATGTGGTTTACCTTAGTCAGCTCCAGCATAGGGCTAGGTCGTGAGGCGATGAGTTCTTGAGAATCCTGCGGAGCTTATCGCTCCGTTTGAGGGGGCCCCATAAGAGGTGAGCACCTAGCGCGGTGCTAGTGCGTGCTTGATGAGCGTGTGCTTTGCGCGGTCCGGCTCGTGAGGAGCTTTGCGAGGAAAAGGCAATGGACAAGAGTCCCAAACCAAACGAGATCCAGAAGGCAAGAAATGGCTCGAACGAGGAGAGGCACCCCCCACGCGCATCGATAAAATTCAGCTTCAACTTAAGTCCAGATCCAGAAAGCAAAGCCACAGAAAGACAGATCCAAAGCAAAAGGCCGCGTCCGGCACCTAGTCTAGTCTTCGGGTATTCAAGTATTCTCACCAGCGGGGAGCTAAGTGCTGCCACTAGGCATGGGAGGGAGCCCTAGGGCCTGAGGCCGGCGCTCCTGAGACTCCGGGGCATGTATAACCCCAACTCATTATTACGTGAGAGTGTCACGGGCAGGGAGCTTCACTGGCACCGGGCCTTCTTCACAGGTACTGGCCTAGCTTCATATCACCAGTCGAGGGCCCCGCCTTGCGCCACCCTCGACCTCCTTTGAGCCGACCGGTCTAGGATGACACAAAGGAGGGAAAGGGGACGCTGACGGTTCCCTCGGCGACCACGGGTCCTCTGCCGGGGGAAGGGTTGTGTAGGCCACCCTGGCAGAGGGCCTACCTCCGGGTGTCCCCTGGTTTAGCGTGCCTTGGGGAGGGGCCTTGCTCCTGGCTCCCTCCCGGCGGCCCCCAACGTGTCTCCCTTGTTGGACTGGGTGCCGCCACGCCAGGGTCGTCGATCGACGCTGCCACCTGATTCATCTGCAGCCCATGGTTAGCGTAAGCCTGCTTTTGAGAGATTAGCGGTACCCTGTAGTTGTCATTGTCAGTGCGATCGTTGTGGTTCTCCGTTGGTTCTTGGACAGCCTCAACTCCTAGCGCCCCCTCTCCCCAATATTCTCCAATGAACGAGCCATGGTCGTCCTCTGGTGCGTACCCTTGGTCCATCATGCGGGGCACATAGGCTTCCAGGGCCGTCACCCCGAACACCTCGCCGTGGTGCCCCATGCTCCATGTTGCTCGACCCATGGTGGTGCCCTGGGGATGACTGTATGGCATCCTGCTGGGACCGTGGGGGGGGGGGGGACGCTTGCGCCCGTGCCCGCCGCAGGCGGCATAGGGGAGTCGTAGCCCCCTATGCCACCGGCCGTGTTGATGTTGATGAAGCCCCCGAGCATAGTTGATGGTGCGCGGATGTGGTGAGGTTTCTCGCGCGGCCTGGCAATGGCCTGGGGAGGAAGTTGATAGCAGAAGGGCGGTGCTCCCGACGCCGCTGCATCCAGCAGCTCGGCAACACGCTCCAGCAGTGTGTCTCGACCGCTTTCCACCAGCCTGCACTGCAGCAGCTCCCTTGCCACGGTGAGCTCTGCCCGCATGTTTGCTTGCTCCCGTCGTGAGTACGGTGCCATTGCTGCGGCATGACTCGCCACTCTTGCGGCGGCCCGTACCTGCCGTGGGGTGAGGGTGGATGACGCCAGGCCGTGCTGCCCGCGCCTGGTGGAGTTTGGCGGCGCCCGTGCCGCCTGGAGTGCGGGGTCGAGACCTTCATGGGCAGGCGGCGCTGCCCGGGCTGGCCAGGCTGCCCAACGGTCGGAGCCGGCCCTTGAGTCGCTGGACATCGTGGCTGAGGAGCGTCGACGAGCAGGCCGGTGGAGGAGGAGCTCCGGCGCACCCCTACCTGGCGCGCCAAATGTCGGATGTGGGGTTCCGGCAAACCCTTAAGGTTCTAACACTGGGGTGCGTGCGAAGTCTTTCCTTCCTACCAATCTACGCCCTAGCTCACTAAGATCTCACGGACGAACTCAACAAACTCGCAACACAAAAAGACGCAAGATTTATACTAGTTCGGGCCACCGTTGTGGTGTAATACCCTACTCCAGTGTGGTGGTGGTGGATTGCCTCTAGGGTTGATGGTGAACAGTACAATGGAAGAACAACCTCCTGAGGTTGAGGTGTTCTTGAGCTCGGTGAGCTTGTGTGTGTGTGGGTGGTCCGAATGATCTGTCCCCGAATGATCCGTGCCTTCGTGATCCGTCCTCTCCCCTTCTCCCTTTGCTAAGGTGGTGGCTAGCCCTATTTACATTGGCCCTGGTTCTCTTCCCAAATATCGAGCAGGAAGGGAGCCAACAATGGCAGGCTAATTCGAAGGGGGACAACTAGTACAAGCTATCGTGACAAAAGTGGTCTTCGCCTGCCAAAGGCTCTGGTGGAGATGCCATCTTGGGCTCCACGATGACCTCCGTCTTGCCGTCCTGCTGGTCTTGGTCTCGTTGCACCAATATAGAAACCTTTTCCTGATGCCTCGGTACTCTTCGCCTGTGCTGGACTCCTTAGCGCCAAAGAGGAAACAAGGACGCTGCGCGCGCTGGCGCCCGCCTGGTGTCGTGTGTCATGGCTCATGTCACAAGGGTCTCGTGAGGTTTGCCCCGCCTTGATATCTCAGCTCCTCGTGAGCCTGCCTAGCTAGGCTACTCCCGAGGAGGTTTTGCGTCATCCGCCTCGCGAGGCTTGGACCCTCACGAGGGTCTTGGATGCTTTGTTGGTGAAGATGGGTCGTACGGCCTGTAGGCTTAGCCACGCCGCGGGCCGCAGGCAGGCAAGTCTGGGGACCCTGGTTCCCAGGATGCCGACACCTTCCATACCAACACTTTCCAAGTAATTTATTATTTGACAACATAAAGTAAATTCATTTTTCATTTCGGGACTGGGAATCCCTAATACCTTTGCCTTACTCTCATGCAATGGCAAGTGAATAAACTCTCATCATGAGGATAACATATCTAACATGGAAAATATTATCCACCCCTCACCGCCTTGTTAGCGGTACAAGCACACAAAAGTGAAATTTATTTTGAATATTAGAGATGGCACATACAAATTTGCTTAGAATGGCAAAATAGTACCACATATAGGTAGGCATAGTGGACTTATATGGCAAAACTGGTTTAAAGGTTTTTGGATGCACAAGTAGTGATCATACTTAGTGCAAAATGAGGGCTAGCAAAAGATTGAGAAGCGACCAAACAAGAAACGAATAATCTCATAAGCGAGCATTAAGCATAATTAACACCGAATAATGCACCACAAGTAGGGTATGATTTCATTGGACAATTATTGACTTTCATGCTTGCATAGGAATCACAAAGCTTAACACCAATATTCTTACTAAAGCATAATTACTCATCAAGATGACTTACATATCACATCATCATATCTCAAAACTATTACTAAGAATCAAGTTTCCTTTGTCGAATGATCTTCATGAAAGTTTTTATTATATCCTTCTTGGATATCGATCACTTTGGAACTAATTTTCATATGTTGCTTTTGATTAGATCAAACAAATATAAGTGAAGATCATGAGCATGATATTTCTTTCTCTAAAATTAATTTATGTGAAGCAAGAGAGAATTTCTTGAAAATTTTACTAACTCTCAAATAAATCTAAGTGAAGCAAGAGAGCATTTCTTAAAAAAATACTAAAGCACACCATGATCAAAAAGATATAAGTGAAGCACTAGAGCAAATCCATAGCTCATAAAAAATTTAAGTGAAGCATAGAGAGCAATTCTAACAAGTCATGGCATAATTTTGGCTCTCTCAAATAGGTGTGTCCAACAAGGAATCAAGACTTAAAACAAAAAATAAAACAAGCAAAGACTCATATCATACAAGACGCTCCAAGCAAAACACATATTATGTGACGAATAAAAAATATAGATTCGAGTAAAATACCGATGGTCGTTAGAAGAAAGAGGGGATTCCACTCAAGGAACCCCCAAGCTTAGTTGCTTGCTCTCTTTTGGATAATAGCTTGGGATGCCGTGGAATCCCCAAGTTTAGGTGCTTATTACTCCTTATTCCTTCATCCATCATAAGATAACCCAAAACTTGAAAACTTCAATCACACAAAACTCCAACAAAACCTTTGTGAGATCCGTTAGTACAAGAAAGCAAATCACTACTATAAGTATTGTAGCTAACCAATTCATATTTTGTTCTTGTATTACATCTACCGTGTCCCAACTTTTCTATGGCAAAAACTCATCAAAGAAAACCATAGAGCCATCAAAACAAGCACACAACGCAAAGAAAACATAATCTTTCAAAACAGAACAGTTTGTAGGAATCTAGGTGTTTCGAATACTTATGTAACTCCAAAAACTCTGAAAAATTAGGAAGTCCTGAGGAATTTGTATATTAATATTCTGTATAAAGAATTGGTATTTTATCATGCTCTGGTTAAAAATTACAATTGTTTTCGTGAGCGCAAAATTTTGTGCTTTTCAGCAAGATCAAACAACTATCACCCAAGAAGATCCTAAAGGCTTTACTTGGCACAAACACTAATTAAAACACAAAAAACACAATCATAACAGTAAGATAATTGTGCAAACACTGAAGAACAGAAAGCAAAAAGAATTTTTTTTATTCATTGGGTTGCCTCCCAACAAGCGCTATAGTTTTACGCCCTTAGCTAGGCATAAAGCAAGGATCTAAGTTTTGTCATCTTTGTTTCAAGATCCATAAGATGCCGTCATGATTGATTCATATGGTGGCATAATTCTTGTTCTAGGTAAGTGTTCCATACCCTTCCTCAAAGGAAATTGGAACTTAATATTGCCTTCTTTCATATCAATCACGTCATCAATAGTGCATAAAAACGGTCTACCAAGAATAATTGGACAAGCCGGATTGCAGTCAACATCAAGAAGAATAAAATCTATGGGCACATAATTCCTGTTTACAAGAATAAGAACATCATTAATTCTTCCCATAGGTTTTTAATAGTAGAATCCGCCGAGTGCAAATTTAAAGAACATGATTCAATACCGGTAAGACCAAGCACATCACATAAAGATTTCGGAATTCTAGAAACACTAGCACCCAAGTCACATAAATCAGAGCACTCATAATTTTTAATCTTGACTTTGATAGTAGGTTCCCATTCATCATGTAATTTTCTAGGAATTGGAACTTCTAATTCCAACTTTTCTTCTAAAGCTTTCATCATAGCATCAACAATATGTTTAGTAAAAGCTTTATTTTGTTCATAAGCATTGGGTGAATTTATCATCAATTGCAACAAAGAAATACAATCAATCAAAGAGCAACTATCATAGTTAAAGTCTTCGTAATCCAAAAGAGTGGGCACATCACTAGTTAAAGTTTTCACCACTTCAAACCCACTTTTATCAATTTTCTTAACAAGATTTTCACCCTCTGAATTATTGGGATGCCTTCTAATTAAAGTTGACTCTTCTCCAATCCCTTTTCCATCAATCTTAATTTTAGTAAACAAGGAATCAATAGAAGAAACACCAATCATTTAAGATCATCATTTTTATCCTATAGTGAGATTGGTTTAGCGGCCATTCAATTTACTAGAGTAGCATGTGCATAGGATATATTTCCCAGCAAACTTTCAGCAAAAGCATACTTAGATTGGAGATTGTAAACTTATCTACTAATATCATCAAGTTGTTTTGTGATAGCATCAAGCACAGCAGAGTGCTCCTTAAGTTCTTCGATAAAATACTTATTATGCTCAACTTGTGTAGTCATATATTATTTAGTACTTTTCTCAATTTCAAGAAAAATATTGGGGTAAGAAAAATATTGAGGCATCATGACTACGCAAACAAGAACACACTCAAAAACAGATCTGGCAAGAAAATGGCAAACAAAAAGAGGGACAAATAAAATGGCAAATTTTTGTGAAGTGGGGGAGAGGAAAACAGGAGGCAAATGGAAAATAATGTAAATTGCGAAGAGATGAGATTTGTGATTAGGAACCTGGTATATGTTGAATATCCTCCCTGGCAATGGCGCCAGAAATTCCTTTTGATGCGGCTTGAAGCTATGTCGGTATTTCCCCAAAGAGGAAGGGATGATGCAGCACAACCACGGTAGGTATTTCTCTCAGTGATGAGACCAAGGTTATCTAACCAGTAGGAGAACCAAGCAACAACACGTAAGCGGCGCCTGCACACAAATAACAACTACTTGCAACCCGACATATTAAAGGGGTTGTCAATCCCTTTCGGGTAAAGGTGCCAGAAATTGCCAAAACGGACGTGAATAAATTGTAGTAGATTGATAGATCGAATGCCAAATAAAATAAATAAAAATAAATTGCAGCAAGATATTTTTGTATTTTTGGTTTAATAGATCTGAAAATAAAAGGCAAATAAAATAGATCGCGAAGGGAAATACCCCCCCATTCCTAAATATAGGGTGTATAGTTTTTGGCACTGAAATTAAAGAACACACGTGAAGGGAAAATTTCACAAGTTTTGGACGAGATTACACCTGACTAATTGACATGAGAAAATAGAGGAGCTTGCCTTGTATAATAAAATGTAATCAAATCCCTAAGAAAATTATCCAAACGAGCGGAGCAACGTAATACACCTTATATTTTGGATTTTTTTCTCCAAAATCTATACACCTTATATCAAGGAACGGAGCGAGTATATTAAAGAAGAGACCCGGGGGCCGTAGGTTTCACTAGTGGCTTCTCTCGAGAAAAATAGCAAACAGTGGGTAAACAAATTAGTGTTGGGCAATTGATATAACTTCAAATAATCATGACGATATCCATGCAATGATCATTATATAGGAATCACGTATAAGATTAGGAGACCAACCCATGCCAGCATCTACTACTATTACTCCACACATCGACCGCTATCCAACATGCATCTAGTGTATTAAGTTCATGGGGAAATTGAGTAATGCAATAAAAAATGATGACATGATGTAGACAATATCTATCTATGTAGAGATAGACCCCATCTTTTAATCTTTAGTAGCAACGACACAGATGTGTTGGTTCCCCTTCTGTCACTAGGATCAAGCACCATAAGATCGAACCCACTACAAAGCGCCTCTTCCCATTGCAAGATAAATAGATCAAGCTGGCCAAACAAAACCCAAATATCGGAGAAGAAATATGTGGCTATAAGCAAGCATGCATATAAGAGATCAAAGGAGATTCAAATAACTTTCATGGATAAAAAGATAGATCTGATAATAAACTCGAAGTTCATCTGATCCCAACAAACACACCACAAAAAGAGTTACATCATATGGATCTCCAAGAGACCATTAAATTGAGAATCAAACGAGAGAGAGGAAGCCATCTAGTCACTAACTATGGACCCAAAGGTCTATAAAGAAGTACTCACGCATCATCGGAGAGGCACCAATGGAAGTGGTGAACCCCTCTGTGATGGTGTCTAGATGGGATCTGGTGGTTCTAGACTCTGCGGTGGCTGGAATTGATTTTCGTCAACTCCCCTAGGGTTTCTGGAATATTGGGGGTATTTATAGAGCAAAGAGGTGGTTCAAGGGGCACCCAAGGTGGGCACAACCCACCAGGGCGTGCCTGGGCCTCCTAGCGCACCCTGGTTGGTTGTGCTTCCCTCAGAGCACCCCCCAGGTGCTTCTTCGGCCCATTGGTTGTCTTCTGGTCCATAAAAATATCCAAAATGTTTCGCTGCGTTTGGACTCCGTTTGGTATTGATTTCCTGCGATGTAAAAAACATGAAGAAAAGCGCAACTGGCACTTGGCACTATGTCAATAGGTTAGTACCAAAAAATGATATAAAATGACTATAAAACATCGAAGATTGATAATATAACAGCATGGAACAATAAAAAAATATAGATACGTTGGATACATATCATGGGCATGTTAAGATCACAACTAGATTACAGATCTAGACCAAAAGAATATCCTTCATCTCTTTTAAACCGTGTAAGCTGAAATGATACGTTAAGACAACTTTTTATAAAAGTGAACAGAGTAACTGACATTGGCTGCAAACCAAGCAGTTAAATGAACACGTCACAATAACAAGCAGTTCAAAGGTAGGTGGAGTAAGGACTTACAATAGCGCCTTGAACTGGTGTGTCATGTCCTTCGTCTTGCTGGTGTGGAAATACTTGAAGATTTCCACTGCATTTGGTTCATGTTCTATTTTGTCCGCACGGGCTTTCCTTTGTATTTGGAACAAGTCAATATAGATACGATAATATGGCATAGAAAAAAGAAGGAAGTAGCAGTTATTTACAAGAGCCTCGCAGTGTGCAATATAGCTACGAGATCCTGTTGTGTGTTGGAATTTCACTTTAGAATGGTTGGTCTTGTTCCTCAAACAGTTAGCCTAGAACAAGATATACTTGTAAGGCACATATGTAAATAAAAGTTCAATATGTGATCTTATCAAATACATATACCGTACCTGATACTTTGGATCTGACCAGTGTTTAACAAGGGTCGTCGAGTCTTTGTCTGTAATATATTCCACTGGAGATGTTTGGGCGATTTCATTGTTAGCCTTGCCTTCAAAGTGAGTTTTTCTAAGGTGATACTGATACTGTCGCAGAGCAAACTGAAAAACATGAGTGCATGCTTGTTTAGTTGCATCATCTTTCTGATCCAACTTGAACCTCATCTGTTGAAAAAAGAATGTGAGTCTTATTAGGAGGAAGCTAGAAAGTATGGGACAGAGCAAGACAATATTACAAATTGCGATGAATAACATTACTTGCGGATAAATGGTCAAGGAAGGTGTTAAACTCGGTATCGTCTTTCTCATTCCTATAATGGATCCACGTTGGGAGGATACGTGCATGACACCTAACGGCAACGGCTGCCTCTGATACTAACTTGGCTGACTCTGTAGCATCACATGGACTTCTTAAACCTGCCTCAAAATGGATATCCATTCTTCCTCCTTCAGATTTTGTTAATCTGTCAAGCATTATCCCTGATGTTTGTTTCCGCTTGTGCCATGGTTCTAGTTCAACAACGAATACGGAAAGTGTTAGTGCACATTAAACTGTGAGAGTACATATAAAGGAGAATGCAACTGCAACTTGACTCGGTCAGGTACCGTCTTGGTGTTGATGCTCATGAGGTTCATCTGATCTTGCCAAGTCCTATTGTGTCAGCAGTGCTTCGGAAGTAGTGTTAGGTGTGAAGGCAGCTTGGGAACTAGCCAATTGTGGAGCAAAAAAACAAGTAACTCTTTGAGATGCCAGTACAGTTCAAGCGGATTCTGCAGCTGGTGGAATAGGTGATACTATGTTTGTAGATTTAGCCGGTGGACTTGGACCTTCTACTGCACTATAAATACCAGCAGAATCTCAAGGGCAGATCCTTTTCCATTGCACCCGACGAGTAACACCATTCCCTAGCATATTCTTTTCCTTGCTCTTTTTTGACTTTGCCATGTCAAGCTGTACCCACAACACAAAGGAATAAAATCGCTCTTCAAAACTCATTGATGCATGATACAGACAAGCAATACTTTGATGTAAGACAATCGTATGAGGATGAAATATGTAAGAAAAACAGGACGTTGTGACATATTCACAGCTACAATGTGTAAGCTAAGCAGAAGGATTTTCAAGTCTATAGAAGTAATGCAAGCTAGACACCATATGAAAGATGCAACCAATATCACTCTGCCAACTTAAAAGTGTCTTCTCATAAGTGGCATTGCGGAAATAAGAAGCAGTGCAACCTAGAAATCAATGCAATATGCAACCACTACCAAACTGCCATGTTAAAAGCGTCCAATCATGAGTGACTGATGCGGGATACACAACATCAATACTTTGATGTGAGAACATGGTATGCTAGATAGATGCAGTGTATTCTAGACATAGAAAAGCATGTCATATGCACATGTATAACATATATACTCAGCAGACGGAATTTAATCAAAATTGAAAAATACAGGCTAGACAACATATGCAACATGAAACCAATTATCACACTGTCAACTTAGAGCAAGCACCTGCGATGGTGGGGTACGGGAGATGAACTCATCATGTAGACTTGGGACTTCAACTGCATTAGCAGTAGCAGTGGCAAATCTAGAGAGTCTCTGTTTGCGTCGGTCCTGAGGACCACCAACATCCCCTAACTTACTCTTTTCCTTACTCTTTTCTTATATTGCCTTATGAAGTGAAAACCACAAGAAGATGGATAAAATTAGCTCTGTATAACTGGTTGATGCATGATACAGACAAACACTACTTTGATCTAAGGCAAGCGTAGGATAGGAGGATGGAATATATATAAAAAGACAACATTGCATATTCACATGTACGATAGGAGGACATAATATGTATGAAAAATAGTAAGCAAAAGGCATTTCAACAAAATTAGAAGAAATGAAAGGTAGGTACCATATGAACACGCAACCAACATCACTCTATCAGGTAAAAAGTGTCTCGTCTTAAGTGCCATTTCAAGAAATTAGAAGTACAAGCTAGAAGACAACGCAAGATGCAACCTACATCACACTCCCAAGTTAAATGTGTCTTTATGGGTAAGTGATTATTGCATGTATAAGTTGTAAGCTACACATATGCAATTCAACAAAAATCAGAAGCAATACAAACTAGACACATACGGAACACACAACCACATATAATAGTTCCAAGTTAGAGCAAGCACCTGTGATGGAAGAGTAGGGGAGATGTGCTCATCATCTACACAACTACATTTATTGTCCAACCTTGTGTTGTGTTGCGAATCTTGTTGGGAGGATGGCGGAGTAGAATTTGTAGAGACCCTCTGTTTGAGTTGCTCCGAAGGACCACCATCATCCACTGTCGTATTAATTTCCTTCAGCTGTATTGATTTTTCATTGTGAAGTCAAACCGATAAGAAAAAGGAATAAAATTCGCTCTTTAGAACTCAGTCATGCATGATACCGATGAACACTACTCGGGTGAAAGGAAAACACATGATACGAGGATGGAATATGTACAAAAAATAGGACGGCATGCCATATTCACACCTATGATGTTGTAACTAAGCAGAAGGTATTTCAGCAAATTAGAAGCACTACAAGCTAGACACCATATGAAAGATGCAACGTGTCACAACCTGATTTTTGGCCCTTTCCTTTTCTTTTGTTTTCCTAAGATTTTTGCCTGAGTTTTATTTTTCTGTGGCTTTGTGGTCTGGAAACTGAAGAAGATGCCCTCTTATTTATTTCCAGAGTGGCTTGTCATCCTCAAACCCTTCCCTAGACCTTGCGATTTTCATCCTAGCCCAAACCCAATATTCTTTTGGCTAGGGAATATTCCTTTTTAAATTAAAGGAATAACCCTGTCTGCCCTAGGTTGTGAAGCAACCTATATTTCTGTCACTCCTAAAATTCCCAAATAATTCTCATAAATTGTTTGGGTCATATATTCCTCAAATATGGAAAAATGTTTCACTTGCCATGTCTTCCATCATGTCCAAATAATTCACTCCCTATTTTGTCCTAAATAGCACATTGTGAAGCAAGTGCTATTTATCTTTGCCCAATTGACCCTAAACTTCTTGGACACCTTTTCATGTCCAAATAATTGCCTCATGCCAAAATTCAACTTAATTTACCAAGTAAATATTCCTGAGAAATTTTTCAAAGTTCTTGTCTGAGGGAATTGGTTGTGAAGGAAGTACTAGATAGGTTAATCCATTGGAGTTGACTTTTTGCATGGTCTTTCATTTTATGAAATCAAAGCCCTCCTCAATATTGGAGCTCATGCAATGCATCCATGTGAGCTGAGCATCAATTCTGTGGTTATGTCCAAATTTTCACTTAATGAAGCAAGTATATTTTATCTTGCTCCATTATGTCTAAAACTTTTCCTAGGCCTTCTCCTATCTATATAACCTAGATACACAAGTTTTGGGATCATTTCATCTAGCCATTTTCGCTCAGGATTTTCCCAAGTTTCTGGACAAAGAGGATAACTAAGAAGGAAGTACCATTTTGGCTTGGCCAAATGGCATGAAATTTTTATGGCACTCTCATATGCCCAAATCATCTATCCTTGCCAAATTTCAGCTTAATTGGTTACTCCTAGTGAGTGCCACTTCATCATTTTGATTCTGGACCAATTTAAGCAGTTGTGAAGAAACTATATTAAATCTTGGTCCATTTCCTTCCAAACTTCACAGGATTCTTGTCCTTCATATCTTAAACCTCCCAAACAACTCATTTGGCTCTAATCTCACCTCAGTTGATCACTGTTTCATGATCAAGTTTGCAACAACAAACTTCAGACGATCACTCACACCTCTCATTGGCACTTTTCCGTGATCCATCACCTCCCTCGGCCTCTATTATGCAGGGACTAGTGACTTGACAACTCCTCGCAACCACCCTTGTCCTCTTCGTGTCAGTGCCAGCGGTGACCACCGTCTTGGCGTGCAATGGCCATGTCCAGAGCATCGTTTTTCCTCAGCACTGATCGTGCTAGTCATCTTCGCGCGCATGAGCCTGTCCAGCATGTTCCCCGCATCGTCACCGTCCCCTTAGACTCCTCTCCCCCTCCGGCAAGGCTTTAATGTCGCTTGTCGCCCCGCGTCCACGGGCGCGCTGTAACTGACCGTCGTCTTCTCCTCTGTTGGCTTCTTCCTTCCCTTGTCCCCGAGCTTTGCCTCGTCTCGGTGACCTCTGTGCCTCATCCGCGTCCTCCCTCATCGCCTTGCCACCCCTTCCCGTGACCCTTGGCCGCGCGTGCCCGTCGCCGCAGCACGGACACGTAGCCGCGCGCGTGCCACCTCACCCCCTCGCCGCTCAGCTATATATAGCCACCCCAAGCCCCTCCTCTCCTCATCACCAGCCTCCCCACCCTCCTCTGGTCCTTCCTAGCTACTTCCCCGAGCACCGGAGCCCCTCCTCGACCACCATCGCCACCATGGCCGCCGCCTCTGCTCTGCTCTGATTCCGGTGACCCCAAGCCCCATTCTCTCTTCCACCATCTCTAGTAGGTCACCCAGCCACTAGAGTCTCTCCCATAGCTCCTCGTTCATCTCCGGAGTTGCCATGGCCTCGTCCCCAAATACCGGCCGAAGCTCCGTCTGCTGCAGCCGCGGCCCTCCTCGACGCCGACCTCCCCTGGATGTCTGGATGGTCCAGGGTGGTGCAGCTCGGCCCGCTGATCACGCCGGTAGGCAGCATAGCGCGGGAGGTGGACGGAGTCGCCAACGGTCATCGTCGGGCCGGCCGGCCTCATCTCTACCTCAGCGCGTCGTCGGGGGAAGAAGAAGGAGGCGCGGGAGGAGAGAGAACATGGTGGGACCCACCTGTAAGCGACCCAGCTGGCCGGCCCCGCCCACGCTGACATGGATAAGTGGAGACGTACTCCTGGTGAGTACGCTTTCCCTTATCGAAAGCATATTTCACTTCCTCTTCGGGTGTAAGTACGTTTTCCTCTCTGGAAAGCGTATTTTCTCAAAACCGCTTCTGCCTTATCCACTCAAGGACTTGTTTGTGATGATATTTTTGCAGAAAAGTCCCTGATCTTCATCACTTCACAACTTTTTACCTGTAACTCCGATTGAGCTGAATCCAACACCCACATCTTCGTCTCTCGAGCCCGAACGTCTGGTACCATTTTCACTATGGTTTGACATACTAGAAATGACCATTTTTCCCTTGCCCCAAATCAGCCCCCTCTGACAGAACCCTTTCCGGCGATTCTTTCCGTGATCGTTCCGCACTTCTCCCCGGAGCCTTCTTCACCCCCAGGCAAGCCACAACCACCATTTTCATGATAGCCATGCAGTAGCATTGGTTTTCGACTTGAATCTCTAAGAACTGTCTGTTAGTTTTGCTATTGCTGTCAATATTCCGGTTATGCTTATGGATCAGTGGTTACCGTCATGTTTCTTGCACTCTGTTATTATGTTCTTCATGCAAGTATTACTTTAATATTGGCCATGCTTGGTAGTAGTACATGTTGGTGATGGTCTTCGGTGCATGAATATTGTCTGTTCCGAGTACTGTTGTTATGAATGTTCTTTTGCACCCAGTTGGTTAAATGTTTGCATGGTAGTTTTATCATTATTTTATTGCATGGTATTTATTGTTGATGCCAGTGGTCATGTTATGCTATGGGTAGTTTTCGAGTTGTGATATTCATGCTCGTCATTATGCCATGCTCAGTTGGATATGACCCATTGTTTATATGGTTGGTAGTTATGTTGCACCCCATGCTTATGTTGATATCATGCTCATGCATTGTAATTGCATCATGTTATTTTATCATGGCTCAACATATTGCGTTCAAGTTTAACCCGGTTAAATTGAACTTGAACAACTGTTGGCTGACTTATGGTGCCACCATATCGAGCTGACCAGTGCAACCACGCTTACCTTTGTGGGAAGGTCCTAGCTAGGTCTATTATCATGCCTCTCGTCGATGCCTCCCACGAGGGAAGGTTATGCGCGGGCGCTACCCTGATCAGGTAGGACAACATAAGCCTTGTGTGCCTGTTGTTCAGTATGGATCCTTGTCCCCGTTTGGGTCCATTTTGCCACAACGGTGGCCGTTGGTGCCTTTGGTAGGCACGGGGCCACCCATGACTTAGGCCAAGGGGGAGTTGGTCGGAGTGTCTGGGAGGGTGTCATGGCAGTAGATCGGTTTTGTCGGGATGCTGCTGGTCCACCCGAATGGGAGTGCGAGGCCATGGGTTCCATGGTGTGGGTACAATGTGTTGACCTCTGCAAAGTGTGTGTTTAAATCTGTCGATAGCCACGCCCGCGGATAAGGGCCCAGTTCGTAGTCGGTCACATCGTGAGTCAACATTACTAATAATAACTTGTTTAATAACAACCTTGGTTTGATGATGAGAAAGAGATTGGTTGTGATCGTGAGAGGATCACTATGGTATCGTGGATGCCGAGTTGATAGATATTTGTGGTGTTATGCGAGAGTCAAGGGTTAAGGTCAAGCTCCTTGTGGTCATGAATTATTACTACGTTATTGTTAATACCAAGCTTGATTGGATCCTGAGATGATCATGTGATGTTCGTGATGGTAAGTTTGTGGAGGTGATGGTTACGAGGTAACCCGAGCAGAGTAAGTTGGTGCATGATAGAGTCATCCTGTGGCATGCTAGTATCATCATGTTTATATGTTCATGACATGCTCATATTATTCTAGCTGTACCATGTCCATCTTGTTCATGCTATGATTGATCTGTTAATATCATGTTAATCCTTGTAAACTTGTAATTGCCATGCTATTGTCTGTCTTGATTGGTTTGGTTGCTTTGAGCTTGCAAGTACATTCAATGTACTGACCTGGCATGTCATGCCAGTTTGCAGGTCATGCCGAATTTGATTGCTTGTTTTCCGTGGATCCCTTATTTGCGAGCTAGGATAAGCGTTCCAGCTAGAGTCCCTACGGAGTGGAGTTCATCACCGTCGTCACTGTTCCGTTCCTAGACTTATTCTGCTGCTTCATGTTGTTCTGCTCCTTGCATGGAGCAACCATCGCACGCGTAGTTTCGCCGTGCCAATGTAACCCCCTTGTACCCCTATAGGTTGTAATAAAGAGCTGATTTGTTCTATGCTAAGCATTGTTGTATTCGAGAAGACTTCTCCTTGATCTCTGGGCTGGAATACGGGGCGTTCTGGTTTCTCTGAGCCGGGGTGCCACACAACCAATATCACTCTGCCAAGTTCAAATTGTCTAACGTTTCAACACATTAGAAAGAGTACATGCTAGAAATCATATGCAAGACGCAACCAATATCCCAGTGGCGACTTAGAAGGGCCTTATCACACTACAAAAGAATACACTTCCGTGAGGATACATGTTTGTCAAAATAGGTCACGTTTTCTGTCATGCATGCACATCCATGACGATTTTATGACAGAATCAAGATAGTCATACATGTGCTGTTGTAGAAGTGTTCCATGACATTACCAAAATTATCATCACGGGAGTGTCCACTTCCATGACGATAAATCGCGCATCACAGAAGTGCTTTCGTCAAGGGTGACCGACATGTGGCATCCACCGTAATGGGTCGCTGTTAAGCTATCGGGTTCCGGTTTGGATCCGATAACCCGTTAACAGCCCAGACCAATGGGGATTTTCCATGTGTGAAATTCTCAAGGGCCACAGGAACCACGTGTCGGCTCAGCATTGGGACATATGTCATCCACTCATTGGACCAAAGGCGCCTATGATTCATTGACATGTGGCACGGCCCAACAGAGGCCCATCCTAGTGAAAAGGCCGACCCATTTGACTTTGCCAAAAGGTAGCGGGCCGGCCCATAGAAAGCCTGTTAACGGCATGTTCACATATAGCCCATTTACAGCCCACTAACTCACGGTCCCTCACGACCTACCGAAATTTGGCCCAGTAGCGTCAACTGGGCCGTCCAATATGATTCCAGCCCGTTGTAACTTCCGGCCCATGTATGGCCCATGACGTCTTTCAGCCCATAGGAGGCCCTTTGTAACTCTAGGCCCATTAAAGGCCCGAGATGAAACTGACCCATAATGAATAGTATATTGCTTTATACCCATTAACGACCCATTATTCCGTTAGCCGTTTCCAGCCCGTGTTAACTTTCGGCCTTCTAAGGGCCCATTTATTCTTGTGCTCATTTCTATAATTCGCTTAGTTACGGTCCATTACTGGCCTATTTCGTTTATGGGCCAAATTCAGCCCGTGGTTACAGTCAGCTCATTTGTGGCCCGTTAACCCGTTGGGCTGTTTTCATAGCCTTATTAGATATGACCTATTAACGGTCCATTATGGTCCACGAATAGTACGACCCATGTTTGGTGAAATGATTATACGACCCGTAGAAGGCCCATGGATTGTATGGCCCATGGATCCTATGGCCCGTAGAGACCCATGGATCCTACGGCCCGTAGAAGGCCCATGGATCCTACAGCCCGTAGGAGGCCCATGGTTACAACAGTCCATCTGTTGCCATGGTTATTGTGGCCTAGTTACCAAAAATAGGTTATTGTGGCCACTAGAATAACGCAGAAAAAGAAGTGCAGTGACTACAAGCAAACAACTAAACAATACAATAAGGAAATAAATAAGCAAGCAACTAATGCTAGGCTATTACGGCAATTGCACATATTACATCCATTGGGCATCAAAGTTCGCCACCAGTGCAAATATAGGGAACAAAGTAGCATATTACATACACTGGCAATCTAAATTGGCCACCAGTGCAAATAAACACGGCAGCAAAACAAGTCCATAACTGACACAACTTCAGAAGAGCTCAAGAAATGTTATCCTGGGTATCCACCATGCTGGCAATAATCTTAGCAAGCTCATTAGCTTTGTCCTTTTTGGCGCTAAAATCCTCCAACGCTTGTTGTTGCACCAGAAAGTATGCATCTAAATGCTCTAGGGACTTCCGCAGTCCTTCCGCTTCTTGTCACAACACAGCTGATCGAATGTCTTTCAACTTGGAGTCGAGACTCAAGAAACCGAACTGATTTAGATAGTGAGTTTGAATAGCTTGTGCCAGTGGTAGTGGCCAGTAACTCGAACACTAAACCAAGACAGGACTTTGGGGTTGTCTCACTGTCTTCAAGATAGTTTTCCTTAGTTATTTTATTAGCTTTGTTAGAGACCAACAAGGATGTCTCACTATCCTGAACCTTATCTGCATTACTTCCTTTACAATTGCTTAATAAGGCACTCTTTCCCAATATTCTATCAACATTCTAAAAGAAGAAACAAGTAGACACATAATAGGTTTAGCATGTACTAGTATATGAAACTCATTTCGGTGAACCAGTTCATTAGTAAGGTGGACAAGATTAAACTACCAAGTCTTCTATTGCCAAGTAGTACATTATAAAAGCATCAAAAAATGTATATCTATGTCATATGGTCACTGCATTGTCTTGCCAAATCAAAATAGAGACATGGTTCAAATCATATCAGTTCAAGACAAGGCAGCACTGAAAGAATACAAAGCGTGGGAAACTACACGTCACAACAATATTTCAGATGGGTACCACTGTAACACCCTCGATGCGACTATATCTCCCACGTGTCGAGGCACGACTTTGAGGCATAATCGCATTGAGGGCATATGTCGCAAGTTAGGCAATCTTCACAACATCCCATGTAATATAAATCATAAAGGGGAGATAACATAGTTGGCTTACACTCGCCATGTCAATCAAGTACATAAATAACATTACATCATCCAAACACTCATGGGCCGACTATGGCGCCAAAATAAAAGAGAACCCAACAAGCGACTCGGTCCCAATCACCCCCAACTGGGCACCACTACAGATCATCAGGAAAGGAAACATAGTAACGTTGAGAGTCCTCGCCGAACTCCCACTTGAGCTCAAGCGCGTCTCCTGGAGCAGAATCATCAGGCCCTGCATCTGGTGTAATAGTGATCTGTGAGCCACAGGGACTCAGCAATCTCGCACCCTCGCGATCAAGACTATTTAAGCTTAAAGGTAAGGCAAGGTAAATATATGTGGAAGCTGCAGCAAGCGACTAGCAAATATGGTGGCTAACTTATTCGCAAAAGAGAGCGAGAAGAGGAGGCAAAGCGCGAGCGAGAAACTAGAGAGCAACCTGCGCAAACATTACTCCAACACCGTGTCCACTTCCCGGACTCCGCCGAGAAGAGGCCATCACGGTAACACACTCAGTTCATTCATTTTAGTTAAGTTAAGGTTCAAGTTATCTACAACCGGACATTAACAAATTCCCATCTGCCCATAACTGCGGGCATGGCTTTCGAAAGTTCAATCCCTGCAGAGGAGTCCCAACTTAGCCCATGACAAGCTCTCACGGTCAACGAAGGAATAGACCTCCTCCCAAGACGTTTCGATGAAACTCGGTATCTCGGTTCTTCAAGACACTTCGACAGGTTAAAACAAGACCAGCAACACCGCCCGAATGTGCCGACAAATCCCAATAGGAGCTGCACATATCTCTTTCTCAGGGCACACTCAGATGAGCGCTCCATACAACTAAAACCAAACCTCGAGTTTCCCCGAGAGGGCGCTGCACAGGACTCTAGTTTGGACCAACACTCAGAGGAGCACTGGCCCGGGGGGGGGGGGTTAAAATAAGATGACCCTCGGGCTCCGGAAACCCAAGGGAAAAACAGGCTAGGTGGCAAATGGTAAAACCAAGGTTGGGCATTGCTGGAAAAGCTTTAATCAAGGCGAACTATCAAGGGGTTCCCATTATAACCCAACCGTGTAAGGAACGCAAAAATCCAGGAACATAACACCGATATGACGGAAACTAGGGCGGCAAGAGTGGAATAAAACACTAGGCGAGAGGCCGAGCCTTCCACCCTTTACCAAGTATATAGATGCATTAAGATAACATAGCAATATAATGATATCCCAACGGTAAATAAATGTTCCAAGAAGGAACGACCTTCAATCTTCACCTGCAACTATCAACGCTATAAGAGGGGCTGAGCAAAGTGGTAACATAGCCAATCAACGGTTTGCTAGGACATGGTGGGTTAGAGGTTTTGACATGGCAATTTGGGAGGATTGAAAGCAAGTGGTAGGCATCGAAGCAATGGCATAGCAAAAAAAGCGAGCAAACTAGCATAACAAAGATAGTAGTGATTTCGAGGGTATGATCATCTTGCCTGCAAAGCTGTCAGAGTTGACTGGATCCTCAAAAGCAAACTCAACGGGCTCCTCATTAGCGAACTCGTCTCCCGGCTCTACCCAAACAAGACAAACAATCAACAAGGATACAATCAACCACGTGCAAGCTCAAACAATAAGATGCAATGATGACATGCTATGCGGGATGCGATGCGGGATGCAATATGCAAGATATGACAGGAAAAGCATGAACCTGGCCTCCACTTGGAATTCCAAGGATGCCACTGGAAAGATGAGATGAAATCGCTTGAAAATGATATAAAGAACGCCGGAATCGGAGTTACGGTTTGGAAATGGCCAGCGATTCAAAATTGGCACCGGTCTGCGATTTACAACAAGTAGGCAACTAAATGCAACGGAATGAACATGCCAAAGCACCCAAACATGACAACAAAATACATGGCAGGGATGCACACAAGATGCTTAACAAATGTCTAGCACTGAGCTACGGCCAAATCATCCATTAACAGGTTCAAACAAGCATGGCAAAAACGCAAATGCAAAACAGATTTCAGACTTAGTGAAATTAACACTTGTCTGAAATTTCAGACCATGAAGCCCTCTTCGGAGCAACAAAACAACATGATACATGACCTGATTAAGACAAGTAAGAACATGGCATGGAGTTACTCAACAAGCTTAACAAAAGACCCAAAGTGACCTGCGGCCAAAAGGGTTCACAAATTATACTAACGGGCACACGAACATAGCTAAAACACAATCAGTTTTCAGACTTAGTGAAAACTGAGACATGCTGAAATATAACTCACGAAGGCATGTAAACGAGCTCGATGCACTCACTACGGTGCAAGTCATGGCAAGTCAAGCATACATCCATTAAGAAGGCACAAAATTCTAGCTAGACATGGCAAAAACAATGGCATAGCATGCACGGATCAACTACAATAGTATCGGCAAAATCGCAAACAAGTTGACGATCGACCCAGATTCACAACGAAGCAAAAGTAGAGCTCGATTGACTCAATCTAGGTCCTCCATAATTGCAAATAAAGACATGGATGGATAAAGCATAACATGATTAACAAAACTCCTTTACTAATCATCCTCAAAAGAGGCACGGATCACTAGGAAACAAGCTGAACATATGGCATCATGACCTAAATAATCCCAGACTTAGTGAGAACTACTAAGTCCCTGAAAACAAATTTACCGGGTGCCTCACTTTGCAAGCTTGCACAAGTCACTACACACATCCTAAAAATGCATGGGTTGCACCTCTGGAAATATAACAAGATGCTTAACAAAACATATGAAGGACTTACAGGCATAGCACGCACACAATAATCATGGCAAAAATGACAAAAGTCTAAGATGAACTAGCAGGTCTGGCAATTAACTCACAAAGCCTCCTTCTAACAGCATTTCGGGCATCAAGATGAACACAAAAGAAAATGATGCAATGGAATGAAATGCTGTACTCGTCGAGTCGAACATTTTGATATATTATATGTCCAAAGCGGAGCTACGGATGCAAAGTTACGGGGCCTCGAACATAGGCACATGGATCTGCAATTTCGGGACTTAGAGAAAATTTCACCTCCGCGAAAAAGTCAACGCGGGACGGGTTCGCCCCAGGACGGAGGGATCCGGGCGCGGCAAGGGTGTTTGGTTCACCGTCTTGGTGGACCTGATCCAGCTTTGGCCCGATCCGACTGGATCGGACTCCGGCGATGGCGGCGGCGGCCGACGACCGGAGCGGCGCGGAGCGGGCGGCGGGGACGGCGTCCGGCGGTGGAGATGGCGGGCCACGGCGACGCTGCGACGGGAAGGTGGCGGAGCAGGCGATGTGGCGCGCGGCGTCGCGCGGCTGGCAGCAGGCGAGGCGGCGGCGATGGCGGCGGCTGGGTGAGGCGGCGGCGATGTCGGCTCCGGCCACCGGAGTCGGAAGAGGCGGCGGGGATGGCAGCCTCGGGCGGCGGCGCTCGGATGGGCTCGCGGGGGCCTGGATCGGGCCTCCCGTGCCGGCGGCGGTGGTAGTTGGCGGAGGCCACGTGGCGCGACGTGATTGGCGGCGGCGGGCGGTGGCGGACGTGTCTGGCACCGGGCGGACGTGTCCGGCGCGCGGAGGAGAAAATATGGTTTCGGGGAGAGGGAGAGATCCGAAAATTGGGGGGTCTATTTATAGGCATAGGGGGAGCTAGGAGAGTCCAAATGAGGTGCGGTTTTCGGCCACGCGGTCGTGATCGAACGCTCTAGGACATGGAGCAGAGTTTGGTGGGTTTTGGGCCAAATTGGAGGGGTGTTGGGCTGCAACACACACGAGGCCTTTTCGGTCCCTCGGTTAACCGTTGGAGTATCAAACGAAGTCCGAATGATACGAAACTTGACAGGCGGTCTACTGGAAGTAAACCAAGGCCGCATGACAAGTATCGCTCCAATCCGGAAATGTTTAATCCCCACACACAAAAGAAAGCTAGAAATGGCCACCGGAGGAGAACGAAGCGCCGAAATGCAAAACGGACAACGGGGAAAATGCTCGAATGCATGAGATGAACATGTATGAAAATGCAATGCACATGATGACATGATATGAGATGCATGACAACGAAAAACAACACACGGAGACAAAGACCCGAACCCGAGAAATAAATATAACTTAACGCCGGAAACGGCAAGAGTAGGAGTACAAATTGGGAAAGTTATATCCGGGGCGTTACAACACTCCACCACTACGAAGGGATCTCGTCCCGAGATCTAGGACTGAAAGAACGCTGGGTACTCAGAACGGAGGTGATCCTCGCGTTCCCAGGTAGCTTCACGGTCGGAATGGTGTGACCATTTGACTTTGAGAAATTTGATTGACTTGTTGCGAGTCTTGCGTTCAGTCTCTTCAAGAATATCAACTGGGTGCTCACGATAAGAGAGATCTTCTTGGAGCTCAATGCCCTCGAAGTTGACTGTGCGGTCAGGAGTCTTGAAGCACTTTCGAAGTTGAGAGACATGGAACACGTCATGAACATTTGCGAAGTTTGAAGGAAGCTCGAGTTGATAGGCGAGGTCGCCTCTCTTGTTGACAATCTTGAAAGGTCCCACGTATCTGGGGGCAAGCTTCCCTTTGATACCGAAGTGACGAGTACCTTTCATAGGAGAGACACGGAGGTAAACATGATCTCCGATCTCGAAAGCCAAATCACGGTGCTTACTATCATAGTAGCTCTTCTGGCGGGATTGGGCTGCTTTGAGGTTATCACGAATGACTTTGCACATTTCTTCTGCTTCTGTGATTAAGTCATTACCCAGCAGCTGACGTTCACCGGTTTCAGACCAGTTGAGAGGGGTACGACACTTCCTGCCATACAGAATTTCAAATGGGGCCTTGCCCAAACTTGCTTGAAAACTATTGTTGTAGGAGAATTCAGCATAAGGAAGACAATCCTTCCACTTCATGCCGAAGGAGATCACACAAGCCCTGAGCATATCTTCAAGAATCTGGTTGACACGCTCGACTTGACCGCTTGTTTGAGGATGGAAAGCTGTGCTGAAGCGGATGTTCGTGCCCATGGCCTTCTGAAAAGAATCCCAAAACTTCGAGGTAAAGATGCTGCCACGGTCTGAAGAGATCACTTGAGGAATACTGTGCAGAGAGACAATGCGAGAGGTATAGAGTTCCGCCAATTGAGCTGCAGTGATCGACTCTTTGATAGGCAGAAAGTGAGCCACTTTGGTGAGTTTGTCGATGACAACGAATATAGCATCATTGCCACGCTTGGACTTTGGAAACCCAGTCACGAAGTCCATTTCAATGTGGTCAAACTTCCATTCTGGAATGGCAAGAGGTTGGAGGAGACCTGCTGGCCTTTGATGTTCTGCCTTCACTCTTCTGCAGACATCACATTCATTCACGAACTGAGCGATCTCGTGCTTCATTCGAGTCCACCAATAAGCTTGCTTAAGGTCCTAATACATCTTCGTGCTCCCAGGGTGGATGGAGAGGAGAGAATTGTGAGCCTCGTTCATGATCACTTTACGGAGGTCACCTTTGGGAACAACAATACGATCCTCAAAGAAGAGAGTGTCCTTGTCATCAAGGCGGTAGCACTTGTACTTGGACTGACTCTTGGCAATCCCAATCTTCACCTTTTTCACCATAGCATCAAGAAGCTGGGCTTGGCGAATCTGGTCTTCTAAGGTAGGAGAGACTTGAAGGTTGGCGAGGAAACCTTGAGGAACAACTTGCAGATTCAGCTTGCGAAAGCTTCACAAAGCTCGGGTTGATAAGGCTTGATAATTAGACTGTTGCAGTAATCCTTCCTACTCAATGCGTCAGCAATCACATTAGCCTTGCCCAGAGTATACTCGATACTCGGATTATACTCTTGAATCATTTCGACCCATCGAGTTTGCCTAAGGTTGAGATTAGGCTGAGTAAAGATGTACTTGAGACTCTTGTGATCAGTGAAAATGTCCACTTTTCTTCCCAATAGAAGATGTCTCCAAGTCAAAAGAGCATGCACAACTGCCGCCAACTCGAGATCATGAGTGGGGTAGTTCTTCTCATTAGGATTCAACTGGCGAGATGTATAAGCAACAACTTTCTTCTCTTGCATCAATACTGCGCCAAGACCTTGGAGAGAGGCATCACAAAAGACCTCGTACGGCTTGGATTCATCAGGTGGAGTCAGAACTGGAGCAGTGATCAATTTCTCTTTCAAAGTGTTGAAAGCAATATCACACTCCGGAGACCAAACGTACTTGACGTGCTTCTGAAGAAGATTAGAGAGAGGCTTCGCAATCTTAGAAAAGTTTTCAACGAATCTTCAGCAATAGCTTGCGAGACTGAGAAAACTACGGAGTTGCTTCTTCAGCTCCTTCAACTCTTCAGGTCCGAGCTTGTAAGGACGCTTGCACACAGGTTCCATGCCAGGCTCAAGATCAATAACGAATTCAACTGGCGGTGCAGAGGCATTCCTGGGAGCTCTTCTGGAAAGACGTCTTGATATTCGCAAGCGACTGGAATTTGAGAGATGGCATCCAATTCACCCTTCTCATTGAGAGAAAACAGACGAATGGTATCATCACGAGCGGCAAAGACAATTACATCCTCAGACGAATGAGTCAATTGAATCTACCTGGCTGCACAATCAAGCTGAGCCTTGTGCTTAGAAAGCCAATCCATTCCGAGAATAAGATCAATATCTGAGTTACCAAGAACCACCGGAGAAGAGAGAAACTTGTAATCACCCAAAGCGATAGAGACATCCGGGACACAATTGTTAGAAGTCATTTGCTTGCCCGGAGACACAATCTTCAATGGAACAGGAATCCTTTCGGTCACAAAATCATGCTTGGCCACAAATGGAGTTGAAATAAAAGAAAGTGATGCACCAGTGTCAAAAAGAACTTTTGCAGGAACATCGTTAACAGGAAGGTTACCCATGATCACATCTGGTGAGTTCTCTGCCTGAGCTGCATTTAGCAAATTGACCTTGGCATGCTTGGGGTTATGCTTGACCACAGATGTACTTGCCGATCTGACAGGAGGAGGAGGAGGAAGACGCCTTTGGTTGAAACACTTGTTGGCATAGTGACCTTTCTGTTGGCACTTGTTGCACGTGACCTCTGAAAGCGGACGGTGATACGGAGCACTCGATCGTGGAGCTTGAGACGAAGTCTTGTTCTAAAAGCCAGGGTTGGGTGGGTGGGAAGAACCACTGCCACCTTTGCTCTTCTGCTGATACGGCTGACGGAACGGAGGAGGAGGAAGCCAAAACTTCTGCTGCTTGGCCACTTGAGTAGAGGAAGAAGGAGTAACATCTTTGAATCGCTTCTTGGAAGCATCACACCTCAACTGAGCAGCCTCTTGCTTCAGTGCCATGTTGTAGAACTCATCGTACCTCAAGGGCTCAAAGAGAACAAGAGCAAGCTGAATTTCTTCTCTGAGGCCACCCCTGAACTGGTATATCATGCTCTTCTCATCAGGCACGTCCTGCTTGGCAAAGCGGGCAATCTTCTGGAACAAATTGTTGTAGTCGTAGACAGACAAAGAGCCTTGCTTCAGATTGCGGAATTCCTCATGCTTGCTTTCAACCACGTTCTAGGGAATATGATGAGCTCGGAAATCTCGACGGAAATCATCCCAAGTGATAACACGTCCACCTCTGGAGTCCTTGTACTTCTGGAACCAGTCTGCAGCTTGATCTTTGAGTTGGAAGGAAGCGAACTTGACAAAGTCCTCAGGCCTAACATTACTGCACTCGAAATGCTTACACAGATACACAAGCCAATCGTCAGCATCGGTTGCCTCAACACAATTGCTGAAAGTCTTTGGCCCATTAGCAAGGAACTGGTTGAGTGTAGCAAAGTTACTCTGATTGCTGCCTTGATTCCCTTGACTGCCTTGATTGCGCTCTTGAAGAATCTGCATGATCAGCTGTGTGTTTGCATTGGTTGCGGCCATCACAGCTTGCCACGCCTCTGGAGGAGGTGGAGGTGGTGGCGGATCATGATTCGGAGTCGTGCGCGTTGGAGGAGCCATCTTGAAGAGGTTGACCACCATTAGCACATTGACAGATAAATTATTGAAGCTGAATCCAACGGAATGAAAATTGCAACATATAGTCTTCACATCCGAACAAAATGAACGAATGCAATCCTCTTGAAATGGTCACATATCCATAAATTGAGAAGCCACGTAGAAATAAGGTAGAGAAATAAATCAACAAGGTACGTAACAAGAACGAATAATCGGTAAGAAATCCAATCTCAAACCAATATCCATGGAAGAAGAACTAGAGCTACTAGAATTCCCACCTATGAAACTCCCGAACCTTTCCGGTTATGCAATCAGGTGTTGGGGATACAGGGGAAGCATAATATCTCACCCAAACTAGCAAATCCTACATCCAGCTGTATCCATCCTTCAACACATAACCAAGAAACCTTCGGAAACCATCTACCTCAACCTTCGAAAAGCATCCGTTACACAAGTTATGGCGATACTCCCGAACTCTCGCCCCAGTACTGGGTGGCGTCGAGGTTATCTCACCAACGAACTGCATAAAAGAGATTTTCGATGTCGGCGAACATATCTCAAGTATTCCAGAATTGCAACGATAAAATTATGATGACAACACCTCAGAGCTCAACTCCCCGGGACACTTCCAATAAACCCCTGACAGGAGGCACCAAGACAATGTTCTCATCATAAGCCATCGGAACGATTCCAAGATACTCGCGTGATCCTAAATTTTTTTTTGTGAAATTTGAGAAGAGAAGAGTCAAAACTCTACGTCAGGATGCCTTACCAGAGCGATGAGGAGACTGGGAAGTAAAAAGAATTCCTAATCTCTCCGATATATAATTCCTAAAAGATTCAAAACATTTTTTTAGACATAACTCGGCCGCTAAATCGATCAAACAATGGGGCTCCTAAGGTCGGGGAAGGCTCTGATTACCAACTTGTCACACCCTCGATGCGACTATAGCTCCCACTTGTCGAGGCACGACTTAGAGACATAATCGCATTGAAGGCATATGTCGCAAGTTAGGCAATCTTCACAAACATCCCATGTAACATAAATAATAAAGGGGAGATAACATAGTTGGCTTACACTCGCCACGTCAATCAAGAACATAAATAACATTACATCATCCAAACACTCATGGCCCAACTACGGCGCCAAAATAAAAGAGAACCCAACATGCGACACGGTCCCGATCACCCCAACTGGGCACCACTACTAATCATCAGGAAAAGACACGTAGTAATGCTGAGAGTCCTCGTCGAACTCCCACTTGAGCTCATAATTGTCACCTGGAGCGGAATCACCTGGACCTGCATCTGGTATAGTAGGAATCTGTGAGCCACAGGGACTCAGCAATCTCGCACCCTCGCGATCAAGACTATTTAAGCTTATAGGAAGGATAGGCAAAAATATGTGGAGCTGCAGCAAGCGACTAGCATATATGGTTGCTAACTTATTCGCAAAAGAGAGCGAGAAGAGGAGGCAAAGCGTGAGCGAGAAGCTAGAGAACAATTTGCGCAAACATTACTCCAACACCGTGTCCACTTCCCGGACTCTGCCGAGAAGAGGCCATCACGGCAACACACTCAGTTGATTCATTTTAATTAAATTAAGGTTCAAGTTATCTACAACCGGACATTAACAAATTCCCATATGCCCATAACCGCGGGCACGGCTTTCGAAAGTTCAATCCCTGCAGGGAAGTCCCAAATTAGCCCATGACAAGATCTCACGGTCAACAAAGGAATAGACCTCCTCCCAAGACGTTCCGATCAGACTCGGTATCTCGGTAATTCAAGACACTTCGACAGGTTAAAACAAATCCAGCAACACCGCCCGAATGTGCCAACAAACACCGATAGGAGCTGCACATATCTCTTTGTCAGGGCACACTCAGATGAACACTATGTACAGCTAAAACCAACCCTCAAGTTGCCCCGAGGTGGCGCTGCAAGTGGGTCTATTTGGACC
This sequence comes from Triticum aestivum, assembly GCF_018294505.1. Taxonomy (NCBI): domain Eukaryota; kingdom Viridiplantae; phylum Streptophyta; class Magnoliopsida; order Poales; family Poaceae; genus Triticum; species Triticum aestivum. Next base: position 327,023,989 of record NC_057809.1, read on the forward strand.
AACACTCAGAGGAGCACTGGCCCGGGGGGGGGTTAAAATAAGATAACCCTCGGGCTCCATAATTGCAAGTAAAGACATGGATGGATAGAGCATAACATGATTAACAAAACTCCTTTACTGATCATCCTCAAAAGAGGCACAGATCACTAGGAAACAAGCTGAACATATGGCATCATGAACTAAATAATCCCATACTTAGTGAAAACTACTAAGTCCCTGAAAACAGATTTACCGGGTGCCTCACTTTGCAAGCTTGCACAAGTCACCACACACATCCTAAAAATGCATGGGTTGCACCTCTGGAAAGATAACAAGATGCTTAACAAAACATATGAAGGACTCACAGGCATAGCATGCACACAATAATCATGGCAAAAATGACAAAAGTCTAAGATGAACTAGCAGGTCTGGCAATTAACTCACGAAGCCTCCTTCTAACAGCATTTCGGGCATTAAGATGAACTCAAAAGAAAATGATGCAATGTAATGAAATGATGTACTCGTCGAGATGAACATTTTGATATACTATATGTCCAAAACGGAGTCACGGATGCAAAGTTACGGGGCCTCGAACATAGGCACATGGATCTGCAATTTCGGGACTTAGAGAAAATTTCACCTCCGCGGAAAAGTCAACACGGGACGGGTTCGCCCCGGGATGGAGGGATCCGGGCGCGGCAAGGGCGTTTGGTTCACCGTCTTGGTGGATCTGATCCAGCTTCGGCCCGATCCGACCGGATCGGACTCCGGCGATGGCGGCGGCGGCCGACGACCGGAGCGGCGCGGAGCGGGCGGCGGGGACGGCGTCCGGCGGCGGAGATGGCGGGCCACGGCGGCGCTGCGCCGGGAAGGTGGCGGAGTAGGCGGTGTGGCGCACGGTGTCGCGCGACTGGCGGCAGGCGAGGCGGCGGCGATGGCGGCGGCTGGCAGAGGCGGCGGCGATGGCGGCTCCGGCCACCGGAGTCGGAAGAGGCGGCGGGGATGGCAGCCTCGGGCGGCAGCGCTCGGATGGGCTCGCGGGGGCCTGGATCGGGCCTCCCGGGCCGGCGGCGGTGGTAGGTGGCGGAGGCCACGTGGCGCGACGTGATTGGCGGCGGCGGGCGGTGGCGGACATGTCCGGCGCCGGGCGGACGTGTCCGGCGCGCGGATGAGAAAATAGGGTTTCGGGGAGAGGGAGAGATCCGAAAAACGGGGGGTCTATTTATAGGCATAGGGGGAGCTAGGAGAGTCCAAATGAGGTGCGGTTTTCGGCCACGTGATCGTGATCGAACGCTCTAGGACATGGAGCAGAGTTTGGTGGGTTTTGGGCCAAATTGGAGGGGTGTTGGGATGCAACACACACGAGGCCTTTTCGGTCCCTCGGTTAACCGTTGAAGTATCAAACGAAGTCCAAATGATACGAAACTTGACAGGCAGTCTACCGGAAGTAAACCTAGGCCGCATTACAAGTCTCGGTCCAATCCGGAAATGTTTAATCCCCACACATGAAAGAAAGCTAGAAATGGCCACCGGAGGAGAACGAAGCGCCGGAATGCAAAACGGACAACGGGGAAAATGCTCGAATGCATGAGATGAACACGTATGCAAATGCAATGCACATGATGACATGGTATGAGATGCATGACAACGAAAAACAACACACGGAGACAAAGACCCGAACCCGAGAAATAAATATAACTTAATGCCGGAAACGACAAGAGTTGGAGTACAAATTGGGAAATTTATATCCGGGGCGTTACAGATCCCCACGCCACCGCCCCACCACCGGCGACCACCACCCACCCTGGACCCTAAGGTAGATAGTGGGGTACCTCTCCAACGAGCCACCCTCCCCGCTGTGGGTGGTCTTCCCTAACTCCGACGAGCCCCCCACCCCCTGAAAATCGGCCGACCAAAAGTCGATTCAGTCGACTGAAGTGTCGCTAAATTGGAGCAGATCAGCATCACGAGCGATTGGGAGAGCACCATCAGCAACAGCGCGAGCAAGAGCCAGAGTAGTAGCAGCAGATCCGACTAGTATGGACGCCGCCATCGAAGGGGCCTCGCACCGGGGGAGAGCCGCCATGGAGATGTGGCGCTGGCTTCGAGGTAGCGACACCATGGGTGTGCGGGATGGAGCACCATCGGCGCCGGGAGGTCGAGTTATGGAGAAGGTGCGATGGGATGAGTGTACAACCTCTTTGGTGGCGGCGAGTAGGCCTCGGCTTCGTCCAAGAGTCGTTGAGGATGCTGCGGTTCCGGTGGAGCAGGTTAAGGGGACGCTATGGGGATGGAGCAGCCGCGATGGATGAGGCGATTGTTTGAGTAGCTCCTTGGAGGTGGAGGACGGGGCAGCTGAACTGGTGGGACGATGAGATGGACGATGGATTCTCATCCAGGGAGGTGGATGAGGGATGTCTAGCTGTTGCGATGGACGACATCATCAGGGAAGAGGCTCCGACTGGGCAGCGGTGAGGTGGTGGACGGAGGAGGGTGGGGTTTCCCGGCTGGAGGAGAGAGGTTATGGCGGCCTGGATTTCGAATGGCGAAAAGGAGGCGATGGGAGGGGGAAACCATGACTTAGGGACGCGCTTGTCCAAAATGTAGGGTGTGTTACAAAAGTACCCCCACCGATTTGAACTAGCGGCCCTTTCGGCTCAGGGTTAGAAGGGGGATTTCGCGTGTCGGGATTTGGCAGCTGGAGGGAGTTTTCGAGCGTGTTGTAATTTCGAGATAGCAAGGCGCGAGTTTTGGGAGCACGATATATGAATTTTCGGGATATAACAAGGGGCGGGTTGAATTTTAGAGACAAGCCTAACGTGTAATATTGTACTTATAGGTACCAAATCAATTCACACTTCACTCAACGAAAAAAAGTAAAACTATTCACACCACACAAAGAGAGAGTCTTGTCCCGTTTTACTATACAAATGCTATTCAAAGCTATGAGTCCATGTTATGTCCAATTAAATTTTTTCGCTGGCTGTATAATGCATGTAACCTACTCATACCAACATTTTAGTGCATTCCAAATGTCTATACTACTACTGCAATTTGAACTAAATTTGAATTTGTGCCTCTATTTGAATAAGAATCTACAATCATGATTCTTGCCAACTTAAACCATCATTCGTGTATTACCTTAACAACACACCACATGATTACTATAGAGATAGATATGAACTATGTGTACTATATGAACTCGAATTCAATTTTTTTAATACACTTGATGTTGATTCCCAATAATAGTACATTTGATGTACTAACTAGATATTCATAATCTAAACCATGTTCCATACGTACACTGTGTTTATCACACAAAGTATCGTGCCCCGCCCCCTACATTATGACAAGTATTTAGCCCTGAGCTGCAAAAGCCACACATTATCAAAAATTGTAATCAATGTTCTATATATATTATATGTAGTACTAGCAAGATGCCCATGTGTTGCAAGGAACATCAAGATGATCGAGGGAAGGCCTTATTTGCAAATGTGGAGAGGGGTGTGGGTATCTTTTTTCAAAATTGCAATAGTTTCCTTTCTATCCGTCAGATATAAATCGGACAGCTTATATTGTAGGATGGCAGGCACACCATCATCACCAACTCTATTTTTTATATAAAATATATTATATTTAGTATAACATGTTCATGACCACACCATGTGTATCACCGTTATATATATTCACGCATGTGTTGGTTTAAAACAATATGATAAATTCTTCAAATATCCAAATTCACTTTTTATAATGAATTACGATCTCTATTCATTTTTTACACCCACACAATCCTCTTATCTTTGTAGCTAGCGCTAACTCTCTCCCGTGGATGCACACATCCGCTTCCCTCTCGCCCTCCCTCATCATTCTCTAGCTCCATCACGCAAATTCGTATTTTCACTTTAGGTCGTTCACCCATGGTGTGCGTAGGCCCCCAGCTCCTTCTTTATAGCACACATCGATCGATATGCCTCTCTAGCCAGGTGTGTCTACCACAAAAACAAGCTTTCCCTCTTCTCTTCTCACTGTCCATGCCTCAGTCCCGCCCCTCTTTTCATCAATCTCGTACTCGCACACTCCTTCCCCCTCGGTATAGTATGCCTCTGACACCACCTCCTAGCTACATCCCTCTCTCTCTATCATTCTCTCCGGGCCTTATTTGCTTCTAACACATACATGCATGTATACCGATCGATCTCCCTACATATACCTAGGTCAACTTTAACTAATTTTCCCCACCCATCGATCGACGTACCTGACAAGTTATGTCTCTCCTTTCCCCGACAAAGGATGATTGATCTTCCTATGTAGTTACTCTGCTTACCACTGCCATATCGTCCCCCCTCATCATTCGTGCATGCCTCCTGACCCGTCTCTCACACGCACGTGCATAGACAGGAAGGTGATGACCCACAAGTCTAGGGGATCAATTGTAGCTCTTTTCGATAAGTAAGAGTGTCGAACCCAATGAGGAACAGATGGAAATGACAAGTGGTTTTTAGGAAGGTAATGTCTGCAAGTGCTGAAACTGTAAGTAGCAGAGTAGTTTGATAGCAAGATAATTTGTAACGAGAAAGTAACGATAGTAGAAATAAAAGTGCAGCAGGGTAGCCCAATCCTTCTGATGTAATGGACTGGCCAAAACGGTCTCTTATGATAAGCAAAGCGTTCTTGAGGGTACACGGGATTTTCATCTAGTGTCTTTCACCATGTTGGTTCGATTTGTGTTCGCTACTTTGATAATTTGATATGTGGGTGGACCTATGCTTTGGTGCTGTTCTTACTTGAACAAACGTCCTACTTATGATTAACCCTCCCGCAAATATCTGCACCTAAGCACCGGTCCACCCACATATCAAATTATCAAAGTACTGAACGCGAATTAAACCAACATGATGAAAGTGACTAGATGAAATCCCCATGTACCCTCAAGAACGCTTTGCTTATCATAAGAAACCGTTTTGGCATGTCCTTTGCCTCAAAAGGATTGGGCTACCTTTCTGCACTTTTTTTACTACTATCGTTACTTGCTCGTTACAAATTATCTTGCTACCAAACTACTCTGCTAATTACTATTTCAGCACTTGCAGACATTACCTTGCTAAAAACCACTTGTCATTTTCTTCTGCTCCACGTTGGGTTCAACACTCTTACTTACCGAAAAGAGCTACAATTGATCCCCTATACTTGTGGGTCATCAAGGCTATTTTCTGGCGCCATTGCCAGGGAGTGAAGCGCCTTTGGTAAGTGGAATTTGGTAAGGAAACATTTATATAGTGTGCTGGAATTTATTGTCACTTGTTACTATGGAAAACAATCTTTTGAGGGGTTTGTTTGGGGTATCTTCACCTCATCCAGAACCACAATTAGCTACCCCTCAACCTACTGCACCTACTGAAAATATTGAATATGAAATTCCTTCGGGTATGATAGAACAACTGCTAGGTAGTCCTTATGCAGGAGATGGAACCGAACATCCTGATGTGCACTTGATATATGGGAACAAATTTGTGGATTGTTCAAGGTTGCAGGTTTACCCGGAGATAAAGTGATGAAAAAGGATTTCCCTTTATCTTTGAAGGGTAAGGCATTATCATGTTATAGGCTATGTCATGATATTGGGTCATGGAATTGGAATCGTTTGAAATTGGAGTTCCATCAAACAAATTATCCTATGCATCTAGTTCATCCTGATAGGAATTATATATATAATTTTTGGCCTCGTGAAGGAGAGAGTATCGCTCTACCTTGGGAGATGCTTAAGTCAATGTTATATTCATGCCCCAATCATGAGCTCTCAAGAGAAATTATTATCCAGAATTTTTATGCTCGGCTTTCTCATCATGATCAAACCATGCTTGACACTTCTTGTGCTGGTTCGTTTATGAAGAAGACTATTGAATTCCTGTGGGATCTTTTGGAAAGTATTGAACACAACTCTAAAGATTGGGAACTCGATAAAGGTAAAGAGTCAGGTATTAAACTTAATTATGATTTTGTTAAATATTTTATTGATACTGATGTTTTTTAAAAGCTTAGCACTAAATATGGACTTGACTCTGAGATAGTAGCCTCCTGTTGTGAACCATTTGCTACTCATGTTTAACTCCCTAAAGAGAAGTGCTTTAAATACCACCCACCTATTAAAGAAGAAATTAAAGAACTGATACCAGTTAAAGAAGAAACTATAGTTTATAATGTTGATCCAGTTGTTCCTTCTGCTTATATAGAGAAACCACCTTTCCTTGTTAGGATAAAGGAGCATGCTAAAGTCTCAACTGTGGTTAACAAAAGCTATATTAGAACACCCAAACCCGATGAACAAATTAAAGTAGAACCTAGTATTGCTATGGTTAAAGATCTCTTAGAGGAAGATATGGATGGGCATGCTATTTACTTCTGTGAAGAAGCTTCTAGAATTGCGAAACCTGATAAAAAACATAAACATAGACCTGTTGTTGGCATGCCCGTCATCTCATTAAAATAGGAGATCACTGTTATCATGGCTTATGTGACATAGGTGTTAGTGTGAGTACTATTCCTTATACCTTATATCAAGAAATTATGAATGACATAGCACCCACAGAGATAGAAGAAATAGATGTTACTATTAAACTTGCTAATAGAGACACTATATCGCCAATTGGGATTGTTATAGATGTTGAAGTCTTGTGTGGGAAAATAAAATACCCTATTGATTTTCTTGTTCTTGGTTCCCCATAAGATGACTCTTGTCCCATTATCTTTGGTAAACCTTTCTTGAACACCGTTAATGCTAGAATAGATTGTGAGAAACAAACTATCAGTGTTAGCTTTGGTAATGAGTCCCATGAGTTTAATTTTTCCAAGTTTAGTAGAAATCTTCATGAAAAAGAATTTCCTAGTAAGGATGAATTAATTGGTCTTACTTCTATTGTTGTACCCCCTACAGATCCTTTAGAACAATATTTGCTAGACCATGAAAATGATTTACATATGCATGAAAGAAATGAAATAGATAAAATTTTCTTTGAACAACGACCTCTGCTTAAACACAATTTTCCTATTGAAACTCTAGGAGGTCCTCCTCCACCTAAAGGTGATCCTGTGTTTGAATTAAAACAGTTGCCAGACACTTTGAAATATGCTTATCTTGAAGCAAAGAAAATATTTCCTATTATTATTAGTGCTAACCTTTCAGAACATGAAGAAGAAAGATTATTGAAAGGTCTAAGGATGCACCGAGATGCTATTGGATATACTCTTGATGATTTAAAGGGCAATAGTCCCACTCTATGTCAGCACAAAATTAAAATGGAACCTGAGTGCTAAACCCATTGTTGATCACCAACGTCGGTTAAATCTGAAGATGAAAGAAGTGGTAAGAATGGAAATATTAAAACTTCTGGAAGCAGGTATAATCTATCCTATAGCTGATAGTAGATGGGTAAGTCATGTTCATTGTGTTCCTAAGAGAGGAGGTATAGCTATTGTTCCTAATGATAAGAATGAACTTATTGCACAAAGAATTGTTACAAGCTATATAATGGTAATAGATTTTAGAAAATTAAACAAAGCAACTAGAAAAGATCATTACCCTTTGCCTCTTATTGATTAAATGCTTGAAAGATTATCTAAGCACACACACTTTTGCGTCCTTGATAGATATTCTGGCTTTTCACAAATACCTGTTTCTCAACCAGATTAAGAAAAGACCACTTTTACTTCTCCTTTTGGAACCTATGCTTATAAACGTATGTCTTTTGGTTTATGTAATGCACCTGCTACCTTTCAAAGATGTATGACTGCTATATTCTCGGACTTTTGTGGAAAGATTGTTGAGGTTTTCATGGATGACTTTTCTATTTATGGGAAGTCTTTTGATGATTGTTTAAGCAATCTTGATCTAGTTTTGCACAGATGTGAACAAACAAATCTTGTCTTGAATTGAGAGAAGTGCCACTTTATGGTTAATGAAGGCATTGCCTTGGGTCATAAAATTTATGAAAGAGGTATTGAAGTGGACAAAGCTAAGGTTGATGCAATTGAGAAAATGCCATATCCTAAAGATATAAAAGGTATTCGTAGTTTCTTAGGTCATGCTGGTTTCTATGGAAGATTTATCAAAGACTTTTCTAAAATTTCTAGGACTCTTACGAATCTTTTGCAAAAGGATATTCCTTTTGTTTCTAATGATGATTGTTTAGAAGCCTTTGAAACACTCAAGACAGCCTTAATTTCTGCACCTATTGTTCAACCACCTGATTGGAAGTTGCCTTTTGAAACTATGTGTGATGATAGTTATTATGCTCTTGGTGTTGTTCTAGGACAAAGAGTTGATAAGAAACTTAATGTTATTCTTTATGCTAGTAAAACTCTAGACAGTGCTCAAACAAATTATGCTACTACTGAAAAATAATTCTCAACAGTTGTGTTTGCTTCTGATAAATTTAGACCTTATATTGTTGTTTCCAAAGTAACTGTTCACACAAACCATGCTGCTATTAAATATCTTATGGAAAAGAAAGATGCTAAACCTAGAATTTTTCGATGGGTTCTCTTGCTACAAGAATTTGATTTACATATCATTGATAGAAAAAGAGCTGAGAACCCAGTAGCTGATAATTTAGCTAGGCTTGAAAATGTGCTTGATGACCCACTACCTATTGATGATAGTTTTCCTGATGAGCAGTTAGCTATAATAAATGTTTCTCATAGAACTCCTTGGTTTGCTCACTATGCTAATTACATTGTTGCTAAATATTTACCACCTAGCTTTATTTACAAACAAAAGAAAAAAATTCTTCTATGATTTAACACATTACTTTTGGGATGACCCACATCTTTATAAAGAAGGAATAGATGGTATTATTAGACATTGTGTACCTGAGCATGAACAGGGACAAATCCTACGGAAATGTCACTCCGAAGCTTATGGAGGGCATCATGCTGGAGATAGAACTACTCATAAGGTATTGTAGTCTAGATTTTATTGGCCTACTCTCTTCAAGGATGCTCGTAAGTTCGTCTTATCTTGTGATGAATGTCAAAGAATAGGAAATATCAGTAAGCGCCAAGAAATGCCTATGAATTATTCACTTGCTATTGAACCATTTGATGTTTGGGGATTTGATTACATATGACCTTTTCCTTCCTCTAATGGGTATACACATATTTTGGTTGTTGTTGATTATGTTACTAAATGGGTAGAAGCTATTCCAACCAGTAGTGCTGATCACAACACCTCTATTAAAATGCTTAAGGAAGTTATTTTCCCAAGGTTTGGAGTCCCTAGATATTTATTGACTAATGGTGGTTCACACTTTATTCGTGGCGCTTTCCGTAAAATGCTTGCCAAGTATGATGTTAACCATAGAATTGCCTCACCATATCATCCTCATTCTAGTGGTCAAGTTGAACTTAGAAATAGAGAAATAAAATTAATTTTGCAAAGACTGTAAATAGGTCCAGGAAGAATTGGTCCAAGAAATTAGATGATGCACTTTGGGCTTATAGAACACATATAAAAATCCTATGGGTATGTCTCTATCGGTGTACAAAAGTAGGGGTCCCTTTTTGTACCCCTTTACTTGTGCGCGGGTAGTCGCAACCCCATGCCTATGGCCACACTTGGCGGGGCAGAGGAAGCCAAGGTTACCAGAGTCGTGCTCAAGGCCAGAAGCATGAAGAACTGAGGGGCGAGGTGAAACTCCCCCGGCAAGGTCCGGGGCAGCCTTCACGGTCCCGACAAGAACCTTGTCGGGGCAACTTGCCCAACGCCAGCAGGGCTGCCACCCTTGAGCCTAAGAGTTACGACGCCCTCAACCACATTGGAACCAAAGCTCGGGAGGCGCCCCCGTGGTGGCATGCAGATCTTTGTGAAGACCAAGAACATACAAGACTAGATGAGAATCAGAAGACAAAGATCCTCGGCAAGATCCTTGCCAAGGACACCCACGAGACCCCCTGGCAAGACCCTTGCCGGGGACGCCCACGACGCCGTGGCAAGACCCTTGCCGGGGCCCCGGCAAGACCCTTGTCGAAGACATCCGCGGGGCCGCAGCCTGGACCACACCTGCCAAGACTCCATCGTCATTCCCACACAGCTGCCAGCCCACCAACTAGGCGAGCACCCGCGTGGCGACGTGCGGCCTCCAGGCCAACTCAGCAAGCACTTATGTGGTGGCATGCAGATCTTCATGAAGACTCTGCCATCGCACCAACTCAGCAGCCAGCCAGCCAGCGTGGCAGTAGACGCCTCGTTAGTTCGGACGCGTGTCGAAGCCAGGCGTGGCGGCGACAGCTGGGATGAGCTTCCTTGTCATCCCCGATAAAGCAAGAAGGGCACGTCGGCAGCGCATTAAATGCTTTTGTCCTATGGTGCCAGGAGATAGACTCGACTACTGTACAACTTTCCACCTCCTGTGTGCCACTGTGGCAGCCCCTTTTGACTATAAAAGGAGACCCGCGGCGTACTGAGAGGGGATTCGAACTTTTTGGACCCTGCACGCTTTGTAGCTAGTCCAAGAACACCAGATAAACATAAACCAGCACGAGTACGGTATTGTGCATGACTTGCGGCCCGAACCTGGATAATCCCCCTGTGTTGATCCCTCAAACCCGCTCTTTCCACAGCCCCGCGCCCGCCAACCGTAGCAAAAGGGATTCCTCGTGATCCGGTAGGTGTCGTTTCCCCCGACAGTCTCCTTATAAAATGGTTTATGGAAAATCTTGTCATTTGCCTCTTGAGTTAGAACATGAAGCATTTTCGGCAATTAAAAAACTCAATTATGACTTCAAACTTGCTGATGAAAAGAGGTTATTTGATATTAGCTCTTTAGATGAATGGAGAACCCAAGCTTATGAAAATGCAAAATTATTTAAAGAAAAAGTTAAAAGATGGCATGACAAAAGAATCCAAAAGCGTGAGTTTAAAGTCGGAGAATATGTTCTTTTGTACAACTCCGTTTAGATTCTTTGCAGGAAATCTCCTCTCAAAATGGGAAGGCCCATATGTCATCAAGGAGGTTTATCGGTCTGGAGCCATCAAAATAAATAATTCCGAAGGTACTAACCCAAAGGTTGTCAATGGGCAACGAATAAAACATTATATCTTAGGTACGCCCATTAATTTTGAAAGTAATATTATCCAATTTTGACACCGGAAGAACACATAAAAGAGTCCTTCCGGAACACTCAAGAACCGTGAAAATAAGGAGGTACATGCTACGGTAAGTAAACATACTCCGAAAAATCCGCAAAAATATTTTTTAGTAGTTTTGGAATATTTATAAAATTTGGAAATAAAGAAACTTCCAGGAAGCGTCCCCTGGTGGGCGCAAGACACCAGGGCGCGCCAGGCTTGCCTGGCGCGCCCAGTTGGGTTGTGCCCACCTGGGACAGTTTCAGCACTTCGTTTTTCTACCGTAGACTTGTCTTCCAAGATAAAAAATCTATACATACATCCTGAACTTGTTGATCACCGCATCACGGACAAATCCTCTATTTTCTTTTCTTTGCTGTTTTCTGTCAGATCCCATCTACCATGGCCACCTTAGGCTCCTCCAAGGACAAGTTCTTCAAGAACGTCATCAATCCATATTTGCGGGAGGTGGTGCAGCACCCTCAAATATCCAGATGCATGAGGGGGGTTTGTACATCCGCGATGAGCAAGGTCCCAAGGGCATGGGAACCGTGGAAGCCAGGCTTGAAGCCATGGATCAGGAAGTGTTACGATGCAAGGGGATGGTGGAGCGTGGGCTCAATGCCAATCACCTCATGATTGCAGACCTTTCCCGTGATCTCATGGTGGATGGCAAGCCCATGAAGGACATAATCTTCACCCTCAAGGAGCAAATCAACTTTCTCCAAAGCCAGATCTATGATCTTCAAAACCAAGTCTTTCAATATGAGGCGAGGTTTAAAGCTATGAGTTTGGCTGCTAGTTGCAGGACTCGTGAGACTCACTCCTCCTCTTATGATGGTGGACCACTGCCATGGAAACCGAGGACAAGATCTCTTCTTCTTCACCAACATCATCTTCACCACCACCAAAAGAGCATTGAATATCGGGTATGGGCACTCCCCTTGGCTTCTGCCAAGCTAGGGGAGGTGCCCCGGTATCGTATCATCCCACTATCTTTTTGCTTTTACTTATTTCAGTTCGATCTTTTGCGTTAGATGAATAAAAGTTTAGTTTGATCTTTCCTTCTTTGAGAGTTTACTTAGTGCAAGTTATATAATAAAGTTAGTCTGATTTTTTGCTTTCTTTACTTTCATATTGCAAATAAAAGAAAAGAAATAAAGAAAGAAAAATAGAAAGGAAATAAATAAATCAATAAGATCATATACTAATCCTATGGTAGGTGATGGGACCACATAAGGAAAAGTATAAGTAGAAAATTTTATTAGAGATTGACAAACATAGCATTAGTCAATGATGCAACTCATGAGGAATTAATAAGGGAAGAGAAGATCCACATATAAATATACTATCCTAGAAATATTTTGTGATTGTGAGCCCTCATCAAAATATTATATGCCAAAATTGTTGACGTTGGACAAGGAAGACAACGTAATGATTTGTGCTTGTTCATATTTACATATAAGTCATATTGTCATGGATCCTTTAACGTGTGGTGCTTGCCCCCTATCTTGCCTAGCCAAAAATTCTGCACTGAGTAGAGATACTAATTGTGCATCCAAAAACCCTTAAACCCAAATCTCATTTTCAAGTGTCCACCATACTCACCTAGGGATTGAGCAAGATCCCACAAGTAAGTTGTCATCGGTGCAAAAAGGCAATAAAAATTGCTTTTAAAAGTGTGAGATCATTTAATGTAAGAGAAAATTGAACATTGCACGAACTTATGATGGTGAAGAATAAAAGCGACAGACTGCATAATAAAGGTTGCTATCACAAGGGGCAATGTAACGTGACATTATTTTGCACTAAGGTATTGAGCATACAAACAAATAGGAGCATGGCAACCTCTGCTTCCCTCTTCAAAGGGCCTATCTTTTACTTTTATGTAAGAGTCGAAGTTTTTCTCTTTATTCCTTTTATTTTTCTCCTTTGGCAAGCATCATGTGGTGAGGAAAGACCTAGGCACATATGTCCAGTTGAATATGGGTGGTATGAGTTATTATTGTTGACATCACCCTTGAGGTGAGTACGTTGGGAGGTGAAACCATAAGCCCCTATCTTTCTATGTGTCCGGTTGAAACGTTTTGCTCATGTGTACACGGGGAGTGTTAGCAATCATAGAAGACTATATGATGGTTGAGTATGTGGACTAGCCTAAACGCTTCGACACGTGACCCTTCCTGAAAAGATGATGAATTGTAGTTGCAAAATTGACTCAGAACATAGTTTGTTGGTTTCTAATAGAGTTTTTGCTTTATACTTCGATTGTGTGATGAACTATTACTTATTCATGAGAAGTATATGATAAAAGATATATGATAAAAGTTCTATGTTTAATTTTGTTGTTGTTATAATAATCAAAATGATGCTTCTATGTTCGTATTTTGTTTTTATCGACACCTCTCTCTCAAAGCATGTGGACATGTTTTTCGATTTCGGTTTTCGCATGAGGACAATCGAGGTCTAAGCTTGGGGGAGTTGATACGTCCATTTGGCATCATGTTGTCTTACTGTTATTTATGATGTTTTTATCCATAATAAAGCTTTTTTGAGTAATTCTAATGCCTTTTCTCTCATAATTTGCAAGGTACACACCAAGAGGGAGAATTCTGGCAGCTGGAAATCTGGACCTAGAAAAGCTACGCCAGGCTACCTATTCTGCACAACTCCAAACAAGCTAAAACTTCACGGAGATTTATTATGGAATATTTAGGGATTATTGGAGCAAATAACAACTACTGCAGGATGCTGCTAACGTGACACTATGATTAGAGACCCTTCGAGAAAGTGTGTGCGATGCAATAATCGCAAATGGTGTTGTATGAAAACCGTCAGAAATGTATAAACATTTGCAATGATGAATGCATCAAACACGGTTCAAGTTTTAGTTGCATGTGCGATGAAGGGCATATGGTTCAGTTCAGTTAAATGTTTGCGATGAGGAGGAACAAAAGAAATGGGCAGCCAGATGAAGGCGTGTGCGATACACAGCATACAGTTCACTCGGATGAACTATTTGTGATTAGGAAACACAAAAGAAACGGCCAACCAGATCAAGGTGTGTGTGATTGAGGGCATACGCTTCAGAAGAATTAAATGTTTGCGATTAGGCAACAGAACAGAAACGGGTCAGCCAGATCAAAGTGTCTGCGATTAATGGCATACACTTCACATGGATGAACTGTTTGCGATTAGCCACAACAAACTGAAATAGTTAGATAGATCAACGTGTGTGCGCTAGACGGGTACACACATTCTAATTAAAAGAACTATGCGCGATGGTGCTGATATTGCCTATTGCGGTGCACCCTATGGTGCAAATGCCACGTACGCGGCCAAGAAGGCGTACGTGCCCACGTTACCCCTTCCGGGAATAGTGCCACACTTATAACCATCGGTAAATTTTGAGCATGCGTCCCATCACAATTTTGTTAGAAGAACAGGGAGGCCTCACATTCCAAATTGCAAACCTGTTCACACCGATCAAAACCTAAATGGTTTCCCACTTAGGAGCGTATTACTATGCGGTTATAAATACTACTACTCCAAGATGACTGCATATTCCTCCTCAACTCCTCATCTACAAAAGTCAAAAACATCACAAGTCATTCATCATCGTTCCCTTGCGTCCGCCATGGCCAGCGTGAGTTCTGGGTCGAGAGATTGCCACAAGGGAGAGGCGAGCCTAGAAGCGGAAGCACGAGAGATGTCCTGCCTTGCCGCGAAAGCAGCCAACAAGTCCCTCCGCACGACCGTAGCAGCGGAGAGGTCCCTCCACGCCGCCGAAGTAGCACGGAGGACCCGCCGCACCGTCGAAGTAGCAGACTGGTCCGGTTGTGCCGCGGAAGCAGAAGAGATGTCCCGCTGTGCCGCGAATACGGCAGAGATGTCCTCCCATGCCGCGTCGGCCTGGGAAAATGCCTCGCGGGCAGGTGAGGACTCTTACAGGCGCATGCATGCCCTCGTCCTTAGGTAGATGGATCATATCTCCGGGTGGGAGAGGTTGCAGGATGACCTGCAAGCCTCGTTTGAACAGTCTACCGACGTCATCCGGCAACTAAATGAGAGCAATGCGAAGCTCCGGGCCGAGCGTGACCTGCTGAGGGTGAAGATCGTTGGAAGTGCGAAGCAACAGGAGCAGACCACTACCTTGTTGAAGAGGACCGGCGTCATCATCGAGAAACTTATGGATGAGAATGCCATGCTACGCATCGAGCGCAGAAGGCTGGTGGAGGAATCCGTGGATGCTCTCAACCAGCATCTTGAGGACAAGAAAGAGCTCGTCGCCGGACGCCGTGGAGGCTGTTGTCTTCTTCTTTTCCCCTTGTGTATATCGGGCGTTGCCGCATGTTGCTTTTTCAATTAGGTTTATAAATATGTAAGACAATTATTATGCAATGCCATCGTCCTTATATTCTTCTTTAATGGAGACTTTGGGAGGGAGGTGCGCGGCGGGTAGCGGTCAAAAGGGCTCTCCTCCCGATGAGCACACGCAGGGGTCTGATCGCACGCCTCCTGTACTCAAATAGCTACCCCGCACGGCACCTCCTAGCCAATAAAAAAGGGGATGCATGGCCGCACGTAATTGGTAAGTCAAACGCGCATGGTTTCAATAATACTTGTGTTTCCGATTTGCAACGTGACAACACTTGTTCCAAAATGACTTTGTTGATTGTTAATATGTGCGCCTTCGCAAATCGGATAGAAAAATTACCGCACCATGTTGGTACCATGTCATGAGACCATGCCAAGTTTCATGATTTTCAGGCGTGTTTTGGAATTATAGGAACTAAAAAACCAAGTTTCTCAATCTGTTCGTCCGAGCCATGATGCCCAGATGTTTGAATTTCACTCCCATCTCTTGCATGGGACCTAGAAATTCACCCAAGGACACACATGTGATTTTTCAAACAACTTTGGTGCACTGGAGCATGTGCTTGTAGTTCAAATTTCAATTATGCACAATAAATGCTAGAAACTCAATAAATGTATAAAAAAGGCCAAACGAACCCGAAATAATTCCAAAATTTAGCACGCTACTTCTATTTGGTCGTTCGACTTACCAATTAAGGCGGGAGAAGGCAGTGTACGTATGTCGTTTCGCACACGGAGGTGACACGTCCCCTCTCGGAACCACGATCCGTCTTGAGGGAAGCTCCAGTTTGCAGGAAGCTTACACCAAAGCTTGTCCCAATTCGGCCAAAAAATTTACCGCGGCATGTTGCTGCCATCTCATGACAGCATGCCAAGTTTCATGACTTTCAAGCGTGTTTTGGAACTACAGGAATTAAAGAACCAAGTTTCTAAATCTTTCCGGCCAAGCCACGATGCCCAGATGTTTGAATTTCACTCCCATCTCATTTATGGGACCTAGAAATTCACCCAAGGACACACATGTGATTTTTCAAACAACTTTGGTGCACTGGAGCCTGTGCTTGCAGTTGAAATTTGAATTATGCACATTAAATGCCTAGAAACTCAATTAATGTATAAAAAGGCGAAACGAGCCCGAAATAATTCCAAAATTTAGCATGGTACTTCTATTCTATATAATCTGGCCGTGTAAAAAAATTAAGGCGGGAGAAGGCAGTGTGCGTATGTCGATTCGCACAGGGAGGTGACACGTTCCCTCTCGGAACAACGAGCCTTCTTGAGGGAAACTCCTGTTTGCAAGAAGCTTACGCAAAAGCTTGTATCAATTCGGCCAAAAAATTACCACAACATGTTGGTGCGATGTCATGGCACCATGCCAAGTTTCATGATTTTCAGGCGTGTTTTGGAATTACAAGAATTAAAAAACCAAGTTTCTCAATCTTTCCGGCCGAGCCACGACGCCCAGATGTTTGAATTTCACTCCCATCTCTTGCATGGGACCTAGAAATTCACCCAAGGACACACATGTGATTTTTCAAACAACTTCGGTGCATTGGAGCCTGTGCTTGCAGTTCAAATTTGAATTATGCATATTAAATGCCTAGAAACTCAATTAATGTATAAAAAAGGCGAAACAAGCCCAGAATAACTCCAGAATTTAGCATGGTACTTCTATTTGGTCTAATCTGGTTGTGTAATAAAATTAAGGCGGGAGAAGGCAATGTACGTATGTCATTTCGGACACCGACATGACACATTCCCTCTTGGAACCACGAGCCTTCTTGAGGGAAGCCCCGATTTGCAATAAGCCTACACCAAAGCTTGTCCCAATTCGGCCAAAAAAATACCGTAGCATTATGGTGCCATGTCATGACACCATACCAAGTTTCATGATTTTCAGGAGTGTTTTGGAATTACAGTAATTAAAACACCAAGTTTCTCAATCTTTGCGGCCAAGCCATGACGCCCAGATGTTTGAATTTCATTCCCATCTATTGCATGGGACCTAGAAATTCACCCAAGGACACACATGTGATTTTTCAAACAACTCTGGTGCACTAGAGCCTGTGCTTGTAGTTCAAATTTGAATTATGCACATTAAATGCCCAGAAACTCAATTGAAGTATAAAAAAGGCCAAATGAACATGGAATAATTCCAAAATTTAGCGCGGTACTTCTATTTGGTCCAATCTGCCTGTGTAAAAAAATTAAGGCGGGAGAAGGCAGTGTACGTATGTCATTTCACACATGGAGGTGACACATTCCCTCTCGAAACCAGGAGCCTTCTTGAGGGAAGCTCAGGTTTGCAAGAAGCTTAGACCAAAGCTTGTCCCAATTCGGCAAAAAAAATTACTGCAGCATGTTGGTTCCATGTCATGACACCATGCCAAGTTTCATGATTTTCAGGCTTGATTTGGATTTACAGGAATTAAAAAACCAAGTTCCTCAATCATTCCGGCCGAGCGACGACACCTAGATGTTTGAATTTTATTCCCATTTCTTGCATGGGACCTATAAATTCACCCAAAGACACACATGTGATGTGTCAGCGAACTTTGGTGCATTGGAGCATGTGCTTGTAGTTCAAATTTGAATTATGCACATTAAATGCCCAGAAACTCAATTAATGCATAAAATGCCAAACGAACCCGAAATAATTTCAAATTTAAACACGACACTCATGTACTAGTTGCATGTTCACTATACGTAAATGTTCTAGCAATTCAAACACCATCCTTTCCCTCTGTAACACCATTTTGTCTTTCAAAACATAATGATAAAATCAGGTATACCACAAATAGTTTACTAGAAAGAATCGTGTGGGATGCGATATAAAATATCTTGGTGCACCGTCTTGTCTACCTTACGCAGGAAGCTTCGTTGTCTACAGTCCACCGCCCCCGCTTGAACCACACTTGCGCGCCAGTTTCTCGCGGCACCGAGCGAATTTTTTTGCCACCACGGAAATATCGATCTCCCCGCCCCCTCCCTCCTACCAAAAGCCACATTTCCGCTGTTCCTCCTTGCTTTCCAAGTTCAAACCTTCACTGCTGCTTACTGGCAGCTCAGCCTCCTCGCCGGCGACCCTTCTTCTTGCAGTGCTGCCTCCTCGCCGGCTACCCTTCTTCTTGCAGCGCCGCCTCCTCACTGTCGACCCTTCTTATTGCAGCGCCGCCTCCTTGCCGGTGACCCTTCTTCTTGTTGCGCGGCCTCCTCACTGTCGACCCTTCTTCTTGCTACGCGGCCTCATCGATATGGTGAGGTAATCCACACCCCCCACACACATCCTCCTCCTTTCCCGTCCCACATGCCCCGACTGACGGAGCAACACCATCCACCAAAATCACTTCCCCCGTCCTCCAATTAAGCGTCGCCCACAACCATTTTACACACAGTATAACATGGAGCTGAGTAGCAAGCAGCCGCATGAGGGAATGAGGTCGCTATGGCTGACATGCGTGTCGACCACTAGATCTTGCAGGGGAGGAGCACCTCGTCTTCGAGGCCACCATCAACACTATCGTGCGGTTGTCTACTTTAAAATACAGTTCGTGATTTTTTCTCGAGGCCACCGCCAGTGCCTTCTAGTGATTTGTCCTCTGTAATGTTAATATGCAATCTAATGTTCAGTTAACAGTTTGGTCCTCTGAAACGTAATGTTCAGTTAACACTTTGGTCCAACAATTGCTACATTTGGTAGTACTATTCTCAAGCATTCTTTGTTTTCTTAACTGTCTTATCTTCTCATACATGTTTCTACTCTGCAATGTCGTGCTCAGTTAACTATTTTGGTTCATTTGGTCTGCTGTCCATTTAACTGTTTGGTTCAGTTCTGCAATTTGGTTGTAGTCAATACATATTCTACTGATAGTATGGCAACTCTCAGTTAACCTGATCAAAATCTACCTTATGTGTGGTGCGGGGAAGCAATGGGAGACACTACGGTTTGCCATCGAGGTTTGTTCAAGCAGGGTCCTTTGGCTAATGTCACATTATTGTGCAGTTGCAGGAATGATTCTAATTTTTAGGTTTCTTACAATTTGGTCTTGCACGTGTAGGTCCTGCTGTCAGAGGCTTAGACCCACTTTTCGACCCATTTTGCATATGGGGAAATGAGATGTCCATGAATATCAGTCAAGTCAAGAAACTCAGAAAGATTGTTAGGATGAAGAAACTTGCGACGAATAACAGCAAGATCTTTGTTTGCACAATGAAGAAGACATCGGTCGACTACAGGATGGTACCAACTCTTTTACCTTGTTTAGACCCCTTGCGCCACTTCAAAATGTACAGCAAAGATTTATGCATAGCTTTGTTTTCAGCACTTTTCAAAGGAGTTCACCAATGATTACCTCTCAAACCTCCTGCATGGTCAAGAGGCCAGGAAGGTATTCATTCAACACCCACGGTACAATATTGAAGTCTTGCTGAAGAGGATGAAGGTTGGGCGGGCAATTATCCATAGCCACTGGCCTAAAGTTGCAAGGACATTCAACATCATTGAAGGCTCAATATTTGCCTTCCGTTTCTGTAGTTTCCCAGATGAGATTCATCTGTCTATTTACCATGTATGATGCTACTTTCCAAAGGTTTTTGATGCTGTATGTGAAACTTGGTGCTATTGTGTAATGGCATAACTGAGTGCCGAAGCTATCGGATGTAATTCAATTATGAAATTCTGGTTGCTTTTATATGGATATGAAATATCTGGCATGCTTTATAAGAAATATCAGTTCAATTAGTACATGGATTATCAATAATAGGCTAATTACCCTGCTTACTGTGGTTTTCTATTGCAAACGGTTACTCAAATACCACTGTGGGCGATGAACTCAAACAACCCGCACAGTTTGTAGAAAGTAGGCGTGTTCGATCAACTAACAATCACACACGGCTTCCGGCAGCGAACTGTTTGCGTTAGGCCACCTTGCACAAACGTTTCCACACAAAGAACCGTGTGGGATGTACATACCTACGGGAATGATTTTTTGGGATTCACCGTGTGGGATGTACATACCTACGGAAATGATTTCTGAGATTCACCTTGTGGGATGTACAGACCTACAAAAATGATTTCTTGGATTCACCATGTGGGATGTACATACCTATGGAAATGATTTCTGGGATTCACCGTGTGGGATGTGCATACCTACAGAAATGATTGGGTTTCAATGCCTCGCCCAATCGCACACGGCCCTAATACGTCTCCATTGTATCTACTTTTCCAAACACTTTTGACCTTGTTTTGGACTCTAACTTGAATGATTTGAATGGAACTAACCCAGACTAACGCTGTTTTCAGCAGAATTGCCATGGTGTTATTTTTGTGCAGAAATAAAAGTTCTCGAAATGACCTGAAACTTCATGGAGAATATTTTTGGAATTTATAAAAAATACTGGCAAAATAATCAAAACCAGGGGGCCCACACCCTGTCCAAGAATGTGGGGGGCGCGCCCCCTGTCTCATGGGCCCCCTGAGGCTCCACCAGCCTCAATTCCAACTCTATATATTCACGTTCGGGGAGAGAAAAATCAAGGAGAAGGATTCATCACGTTTTACAATACGGAGCCGCTGCCAAGCCCTAAAATCTCTTGGGAGGGCTGATCTGGAGTCCATTCGGGGCTCCGGCGAGGGGAATCGTGCCATCGTCATTAACAACCTTCCTCCATCAACAATTTCATGATGCTCACCGCAGTGTGTGAGTAATTCCATCGCAGGCTTGCTGGACGGTGATGGGTTGGATGAGATTTATCATGTAATCGAGTTAGTTTTGTTAGGGTTTGATCCCTAGTATCCATTATGTTCTGAGATTGATGTTGCAATGACTTTGCTATGTTTAATGCTTGTCACTAGGGCCCGAGTGCCATGATTTCAGATCTAAACCGATTATGTTTCCATGAATATATGTGAGTTCTTGACCCCATTTTGCAAGTCAATAGTCACCTACTATGTGTTATGATCTGGTAACCCGAAAGTGACAATAATCGGGACCACTCCCGGTGATGACTATAGTTTGAGGAGTTCATGTATTCACTAAGTGTTAATGCTTTGTTTTGTTACTCTATTAAAAGGAGGCCTTAATATCCCTTAGTTTCCAATAGGACCCCGCTGCCACGGGAGGGTAGGACAAAAGATGTCATGCAAGTTCTTTTCCATAAGCACGTATGACTATATTCGGAATACACGCCTACATTACATTGATGAACTGGAGCTAGTTCTGTGTCACCCTATGTTATAACTGTTGCATGAGGAATCGCATCCGACATAATTATCCATCACTGATCCATTGCCCACAAGCTTTTCACATATTGATCTTTGCTTAGTTACTTTACCGTTGCTACTCTTAAAATCACTGCAAAACCAATACTATTACTTTTGCCACTGGTGCCGTTACTTCCATATTACTTTGCTGCTAAATACTTTGCTGCAGATATTAAGTCTTTCAGGTGGAGTCAAATTGACAACTCAACTGTTAATACTTGAGAATATTCTTTGGCTCCCCTTGTGTCGAATCAATAAATTTGTGTTGAATACTCTACCCTCTAAAACTGTTGCGATCCCCTATACTTGTGGGTTATCAACACTATTTTCTGACGCTGTTGCTGGGGAGCATAGCTCTATTGTTTGAGTCACTTGGGATGTATATCTGTTGATCACTATGAGGAACTTGAAAGATGAAAGAACAAAGATTTTTCCCTCAACTACGAGGGGAGGTAAAGAACTGCCATCTAGCTCTGCACTTGATTCACCTTCTGTTTTGAGTAAACTTACGACACCTACTCCTGCTATTCATTCTGATATGTCGGATGTTATTGATGATGCCACTTCTGTTATGCATGATACTTATGATGAAACTACTTCTATGCTTGATAATACTATGCCATTAGGTGAATTTCTTGATGAACAAGTTGCTAGGGTTAGAGAGAATGATATTATTGAAACAGATAATATTGATGAAAGTGATGATGAAGATTCTCCCCCTAGATATGAATTGCCTGATGTACCTGAGGGTTATGTTATGGATGAAGAAACTGCTAGAGACTTTTTAGCTTCCAATGATAGATATGATCTGTAACACCCACAATGCGGCTATATCTCCCACGTGTCAGGGCACGACTTAGAGGCATAGCCGCATGGTAGGTTTGTCGCAAGAGGGGTAATCTTCACACAATCCCATGTACTGAATATGAAAGGGATAAAGAGTTGGCTTACAATCGCCACTTCACACAAATACAAGTTAAACATACATCATCCAGAATACAATCAAGGTCCAACTATGGAACCAAAATTCAAGAAGAAAACCCCAAATGCTAGATCCCCGATCGTCCCAACTGGGCTCCACTACCGATCATCCGGAAAAGAAACAAGACAACGACTAAGATCTTCATCGAGCTCCCACTTGAGCTCGGTTGCGTCACCTGCACTGGTATCATTGGCACCTGCAACTGTTTGGAAGTATCTGTGAGTCACGAGGACTCAGCAATCTCACACCCGCGAAATCAAGACTATTTAAGCTTATGGCTAACATACGCAAATAAGAGCGAGAAGAGAAGCAACGCAGCGGCCGTGAACGAGAAGTGATCACGAAGTGATCCTGAAACTACTTACGTTCAAGAATAACACAAGAACCATGTTCACTTCCCGGACTCCGCCGAAAAGAGACCATAACGGCTACACACGCGGTTGATGCATTTTAATTAAGTTAAGTGTCAAGTTCTCTACAACCGGATATTAACAAATTCCCATCTACCACATAACTGTGGGCATGACTTTCGAAAGTTTATACCCTGCAGGGGTGTCCCAACTTAGCCCATCACAAGCTCTCACGGTCAAAGAAGGATATTCCTTCTCCCAGGAAGACCTGATCAGACTCGGAATCCCGGTTACAAGACATTTCGATAATGGTAAAACAAGACTAGCAAGACCGCCCAGATGTGCCGACAAATCCCGATAGGAGCTGCACATATCTCGTTCTCAGGGCACACCGGATAAGCTAAGCATACAGGTACCAACATAACCCAATTTGCCAAGGGACGATCCTGCACGGTGCTCTGGTTCGGACCAACACTTAGAGAAGCACTGGCCCGAGGGGGTTAAAATAAAGATGACCCTCGGGCTCCGGAA
The DNA here is from genome assembly GCF_018294505.1 of Triticum aestivum. Classification (NCBI taxonomy): domain Eukaryota; kingdom Viridiplantae; phylum Streptophyta; class Magnoliopsida; order Poales; family Poaceae; genus Triticum; species Triticum aestivum. Next base: position 327,047,592 of record NC_057809.1, read on the forward strand.
ACCCAAGGGAAAAAGGCTTAGGTTGTTAGGCAAATGTAAAACCAAGGTTGGGCCTTGCTAGAGGAGTTTTATTCAAAGCGAACTGTCAATGGGTTCCCATAACACCCAACCGCGTAAGGAATGCAAAATCAAGGAACATAACACCGGTATGACGGAATCTAGGGCGGCAAGAGTGGAACAAAACACCAGGCATAAGGCTGCGCCTTCCACCCTTTACCAACTATATAGATGCATTAATTAAAATAAGAGATATTGTGATATCCCAACATATCCATATTCCAACATGGAACAAACTTCATCTTCACCTGCAACTAACAACACTATAAGAGGGGCTGAGCAAAAGCGGTAACGTAGCCAAACAATGGTTTGCTAGGAAGGTGGGTTAGAGGCTTGACATGGCAATATGGGAGGCATGATATAACAAGTGGTTGGTAGCGCGACATAACGATAGAGCGAACAACTAGCTATCAAAGATAGAAGTGATTTCGAGGGTATGGTCATCTTGCCTGAGATCCCACAAGGAAGAAGAACGAGTCCATGAAGAAGACAAACGGATCCCCACAACTCCGGACGGAACCGAAGCTAACGAGGGAAGCAACCCGGAAAGAAGAAAGCAACATAGTAAACAACCATCACATAAACATGGCATGATGCACAACCAAGTATGATGCATGTCCGGTTTAAATATGCATGGCATGGCAAAGAGCATCAAACAAAACTACAAAGAGCATCATTCAATATGCAACGATTTGCATATTCAAGAAACACCACATTTAATTATTTAGTTCTCTCCCATTTATGTACCCAACAATATTAAGTGTTATTAAACATGGCAAGAGGTGAAACATGAGTAAAAAACATAGTTAGGCATTTTAAATGAGGCCGGAAACATCAAACAACAATTCCGGTAAATCCCCATATGCATTTAGCAATTTAATGCAAACAAAAATTTTAAACATTTTAAATATTATTATCATGATGCGGATGGCATATGCAAGTTTATGCAATTTTATGAAAATGTTGCCATGAGCATGATATGAAGCATTTGTCATCGTGGCAGAAAATGTAAGGGGTGCCACGATAACAAATCCGAAAATGATGCCACGGCAACATATCGGTTCCGGTAACTCGATTGAGATGCCAGTGAAAAGAACAAGTGTGCGGATGTGTGGAACGAGTTAGAGATGGTGGGGTGATCCCGGTTACCGGGTGTCCCATGTGTCGGTGGCATGGCAACCAAGGGTCGTGCACGAAACAAATGGGCACGATGCAAACACGGGGTTCATCTCGTACATGACATGCATTCGTTCACGGGTGTTGTCTCGGTGGTTATAACTTCGAAGCATGCATTTTGAGGTGGTTCAAAAACGTCGAGGGGAGTGGTCGTTCTGGCTACGATAGTGGAAGTAGGGGATACATGGTGACGGTAGTTGTACACGGGTCTTTGGCGACGGTTGTGGTACACATTTTCGTAGATGTTCAGGGTCATCGATAGAGGTACTTGTCACCTCACCGGGCGTATTCATACACGTTCGGAGGGGAACTTGGCATATCCATGTCCTTGGCGTTCTGGTGCGGTACTTGACGAATCCAGCACGTAGGGGTACACTTGTTGAAGCGGAATTTGACGAAATCCATCTGGAGGTAGCCATACATGGTCGTGCTCATGTTGACATGCAACACGATGGTCTTGACGGATCGTAGTTGGACTTGGCGATCCGGATGGTCACTGCAGATGAACTTGGCGATAGTGATTCTTGTGCTCACGAAATGGCAAGGAGCAGCAGCGAAGCTGGTGCTCGGGGATGTCACGTTCGGTCGAACGAGAGGCCGAATATGGTAGAACGACAGCAAGAAGAGAGGGACGACAGGAGGAGGCAGGCGAGGTGGATGTCCATGGCAGCATAAAGGAATCGGTAGGCTGGACCGTGTAGTAGGGAGCGACGGACTCCGGGACGGCTTGGAGGTCGAGGATGACGAGCTCGAAGCGGCTTTGGAGCATGGCGACGCGGCGTCCAGACGAAGCAGGGAGGCGCGATGGAGGTCGCCGGCACGGAGAAGTCACATGCAAGGTGCGGGCGTAGCAGAGGAGACAAGGTGGCGCTTGGGGCTTGGGGTCACGGGGAAGGAGTAGCTCCGGTGGTGCGGCGCCAGAGACAGCAGGATGCGGCGAGGCTGCCCTGGCACTTGGCGAAGGCGTGGCCATGGATGACGGCGAGGTGGGTCGAGGGCGGCGGCGCTCCTGGTCGCAGCGGACGAGATCCGGCGATGTGCGGCTGCGTCGGGACATGACAGTAGGACAACGGCCTTCAGGGTCATCGGTGCGGGTGCCATGGCCAGAGGCCAAGGTAGGGGACAAGGGGGATCGGGCATGGGACGCTGCTCCTCTGCGTGCGAGTGTTGTGTGTGTGGCGGCGTGCGCAGAGGAACGAGGGAGAGGGGGTCGAGCGAGGCTAGGGTCAGTGAGGGGAGAGACTGGGCCTAGGACTTGGTGGGTCGTATGGCTGCTAGGCTGCGGGAAAAGATGGCCTGGGTGGGCCGGCTCGGTGGGAGGCCCAAGTGGCCAGCGACACATCCTCTCTCTCTACACTCTTTTCCCATTTTAAAACAAAAGAGAAAAATAGAAAGAAAAGAAAGAGAATGTAGGTGTGGAATCTGGGCATGGGGATAATTTTCACGGACTCGCAAAAATATGCTCGTTCCAAGAAAATAGAAATGGCCAAGATTGAAAGATTAAATTCAAACTCATTTGATTTAAATTCAAATGATTTGAATAGGAAGTGAGGTTTGGGAAGGTCCAAAAATGTTAGGATCTTTGGTGGAGCTCCGGAATATGATGAAAGAATATATGGCAAGTTTGGAGACCAAGAATTAAGATAACAAAGTCATTGGGATAATTTGCAAGTGTGTTTAAGGGTGATTCCAAATTAAAGAAATATTTAATATAGCTCCCTAATATCGGGAGGATATGTTATAAAGAGAAGTCACCCTTCCCTCAATTTAAATAGATCACAGATCTATGCATTTTATTTAGTTGAGTTTTACAAAATTAAATGACATGATGCAATGCAAATGATGCAATGATGAATGCAACAAACCAGCAACTCACACGACGAGACTCAAAAAACATGGAAGGTGTCTGAAGCTTCGGTCTTGGGGCATTACATGATCTTAAGAAACTGTTAGCTAAGCTGAAAGAAAAATCTTTGAATGCTAGAATGACATATGACCCTCCTTTTGCTACTTCACCTATCTGTATTTCTGATAAGGATTATGATTTCTCTGTCGACCCTGAATTAATTACTTTGGTGGAATCTCATCCTTTTTATGGCTATGAATCTGAAATGTTGTGGCACATCTTACTAAATCGAATGATATAGCCACCCTATTCACTCATGAGGAAAAAATTCGTTACTACTATATCCTTAAGCTACTTCCGTTCTCATTAAAGGGTGATGCTAAAACATGGTTTAATTCTCTTGATCCTGGTTGTGTGTGTAGTCCCCAGGATATGATTTATTATTCTATGCTAAATATTTCCTCGCTCATAAGAAACAAGCTGCCTTAAGGGAAATATATAATTTTGTGCAAATTTAAGAAGAGAGTCTCCCACAAGCTTGGGGAGGCTTCTTCGATTACTTAATGCTTTGCCTAATCATCCTCTCAAGAAAAACGAAATACTTGATATCTTTTATAATGGACTAACCGATGCTTGCAGAGACCACCTGGATAGTTGTGCTGGTTGTGTTTTCAGGGAAAGAACTTTTGATCAAGCTGAATTGGTATTGAATAATATGTTGACTAATGATAATGATTGGACACTTCCTGAACCAACTCCTAGGCCAACTCCGAAGAAAAGGGGTATTCTATTTCTCAGTCCTGAAGATATGCAAGAGGCAAAGAAATCTATGAAAGAAAAAGGTATTAAAGTTGAAGATGTTAAGGATTTACCACCTATTGAAGAAATACATGGTCTTGATAACCCAACATAGGTAGTAAAAGTAAATTCTCTCTATAGATTTGATGAAGGTGATATTCCTCGTTATAAGTCTGCTAGCCAATGCTTAGATGAGTTTGATAATTTTATTGTTAAACAAGAAGACTTCAATGCTTATGTTGGTAGACAATTGAAGCGTAATGCCTATATGACTGAACAATTGAGTGATTATATGTCGAGAGTTAAAGGTGAACTTAAACTCATTAGTAAACATGCTTCTATGGTTACCACTCAAGTAGAACAAGTGCTTAAATCTCACAATGATTTTCTCAATGAATTAAATAATAAGAAAAATGATAATGCTGTTAGAGTTGTGACTAGATGGGGTAAAATGACTCGAGAAACTTTGTATCCCGAGGGCCACCCAAAGAGAATTGAGCAAGATTCTCAAAGAACTAATGTTGATGCACCTGGTTCTTCTAAGAAGAAGAAAAAGAAAAATGATAGGACTTTGCATGCTCTAGTGAACCTGTTGTTGACACACCTGAGAATCCCAATGATATTTCTATTTCTGATGCTGAAACACAATCGGGTAACGAACACGAACCTAGTGATAATGTTAATGATGATGTTGATGTTGATGTTGATGCACAACCTGGCAATGACAATGATGTAGAGATTGAACCTGCTGTTGATCTTAATAACCCACAATCAAATAATCAATGTTATGATAAGAGAGACTTTGTTGCTAGGAAGCACGGTAAAGAAAGAGAACCATGGGTTCAGAAACCCATGCCTTTTCCTCCTAAACCATCCAAGAAAAAGGATGATGAGGACTTTGAGCCCTTTGCTGAAATGATTAGACCTATCTTTTTGCATATGCGTTTGACTAATATGCTTAAAATGAATCCTTATGCTAAGTATATGAAAGATGTTGTCACAAATAAAAGAAAGATACCGGAAGCTGAAATTTCCACCATGCTTGCTAATTATACTTTTAAGGGTGGAATACCAAAGAAACTTGGAGATCCAGGAGTACCAACTATACCATGCTCCATTAAAAGAAACTATGTTAAAACTGCTTTATGTGATCTTGGAGCCGGTGTTAGTGTTATGCCCCTCTCTTTATATCGTAGACTTGATTTGAATAAGTTGACACCTATAGAAATATCTTTGCAAATGGCTGATAAATCAACTGCAATACCTGTGGATATTTGTGAGGATCTGCCTGTGGTGGTTGCAAACGTTACTATTTTAACGGACTTTGTTATTCTTGACATTCTCGAGGATGATAGTATGTCGATTATCCTTGGTAGACCCTTTTTGAATACTGCAGGGGCTGTTATTGATTGCAACAAAGGCAATGTCACTTTTCATGTTAATGGTAATGAACATATGGTACACTTTCCGAGGAAACAACCTCAAGTCCACAGTATTAATTCTATTGGAAAAACTTCAATGATTACTATTGGAGGTTTTGAATTTCCTCTTCCTACTGTCAAGAAGGAATATGATATTCTTATTTTTGGGGACATGCATATCCCCGTTGAGGTAACTTAGTGTTATTCAAAAGTTCTCTCGTTTCATGTTATTCGGAAAGAGTTTGTTAACAAGGCTTGATCAACCTTGTTAGTGGATTCCTTTTGATGAGCATGAGATGGACGAAGTTAGAAAGCACAACTCTGTGTACCCTCCTTTTACTTTATGTTATTTAGATTACATAAAGCAAAAATAGTATTTTATGTCTGTTTTCTGAATTATCCTTGCAATAAAAAATACCTCAAAACGAAAGTTCTCCAAATGTCCTGAAAATTTTGGACGATTTTTTGTAGAGTATTTAAGAATTATTGGCACTGAGATCACACCTGGGGGCCACACCACCTGGCCACCAGGGTCCAGGGTGCACCTACCCCCCTGGGGGCGCCCATGCCTCGTGGACCCCACGTGGGCCCCCTCCACTTATTCTAGCACCCATACACTTCATCTTCCTCCAGAAAAAATCCTCCACCAGCTCAAACACGAGTTCTAGCTCATCTTGCTGCCATTTTCGATCTCCTTGCTCAAAGCTCCATTCACAAAACTACTTTGGGGGATTGTTCTTCGGTATGTGACTCCACCAATAGTCCAATTAGTTTTTGTTCTAGCGCTTTATTTATCGCAAATTTTTGCTGCTTATGTGACCCTGTTCTTGAGCTTGCATGTAAAATTTATGTGGTCAAAAGTAGTTTTAATGCATGATATAGTCTCTAGGCACTTGTGGGAGTAGTTTCTATTAATCTTGTTGAGTTTGGTTCACTTTTATTTTGAGTCACTAAAAGTTTCATAAATTTTTCAGAGAAAGAAAATTATGAAGAGATTGTTGAGGTGCTCCTCGAGACGAAGCTCGAAGGATAAGCAAAGTGAAGAGAATAAGAAGCCCAAATATAATCTCCCTCGCACTGCGGAGGTTCGGCCGTGCAAATGGCCTTGTGATGAGTTCTTGAGAGCAGCCGGGATTTATGAGGACTTTTATTATTTGGCTAAGAATGCAGGCCTCATCGACTTCCTCCGTGACCATCGCGAACATTATCTCCTCCTCACCAATATTTTCGTGCAAAATTTCTGAAGGAAATATGCCCTAGAGGAAATAATATAGTTATTATTTATTTCCTTATATCATGATAAATGTTTATTATTCATGCTAGAATTGTATTAACCGGAAACATAATACATGTGTGAATACATAGACAAACAGAGTGTCACTAGTATGCCTCTACTTGACTAGCTCGTTAATCAAAGATGGTTATGTTTCCTAACCATGAACAAAGAGTTGTTATTTGATTAGCGGGATCACATCATTAGGTGAATGATCTGATTGACATGACCCATTCCATTAGCTTAGCACCCGATCGTTTAGTATGTTGCTATTGCTTTCTTCATGACTTATACATGTTCCTATGACTATGAGATTATGCAACTCCCGTTTGCCGGAGGAACACTTTGTGTGCTACCAAACGTCACAATGTAAATGGGTGATTATAAAGGTGCTCTACAGGTGTCTCCAAAGGTACATGTTGGGTTGGCGTATTTCGAGATTAGGATTTGTCACTCCGATTGTCGGAGAGGTATCTCTGGGCCCTCTCGGTAATGCACATCACATAAGCCTTGCAAGCATTGCAACTAATGAGTTAGTTGCGAGATGATGTATTACAGAACGAGTAAAGAGACTTGCCGGTAACGAGATTGAACTAGGTATTGAGATACCGACGATCGAATCTCGGGCAAGTAACATACCGATGACAAAGGGAACAACGTATGTTGTTATGCGGTCTGACCGATAAAGATCTTCGTAGAATATGTAGGAGCCAATATGAGCATCTAGGTTCCGCTATTGGTTATTGACCGGAGACATGTCTCGGTCATGTCTACATTGTTCTCAAACCCGTAAGGTCCGCATGCTTAAGGTTTCGATGATAGTTATATTATGAGTTTATGAGTTTTGATGTACCGAAGTTAGTTCGGAGTCCCGGATGTGATAACGGACATGACGAGGAGTCTCGAAATGGTCGAGACATAAAGATTGATATATTGGACGGCTATATTCGGACACCGGAAGTGTTCCGGGTGATTTCGGAGAAAACCGGAGAGCCGGAGGGTTACCGGAACCCCCCTGGGAGAAGTAATGGGCCATATGGGCCTTAGTGGAGAGAGAGAGAGGGGCTGCCAGAGGTGGGTCACGCGCCTTCTCCCCCCTAGTCCGAATTGGACTAGGAGAGGGGGGCGGCGCCCCCCTTTCCCTCTCCCTCCCCACTTCTTTCCCCCTCCTAGTAGGAGTCCTACTCCTACTAGGAGGAGGACTACTCCTGGCGCGCCTATAGGGGCCGGCCGACCTCCTCCCCTTACTCCTTTATATACGAGGGCAGGGGGAACCCCTAGACACGCAAGTTGATCTTCGTGATCGTTCCTTAGCCGTGTGTGGTACCCCCTCCACCATATTCCTCCTCGGTCAAATTATAGCGGTGCTTAGGCGAAGCCCTGCGACGGTAGAACATCAAGATCGTCACCACGCCGTCGTGCTGACGGAACTCCTCCCCGACGCTATGCTGGATCGGAGCCCGGGGATTGTCATCGAGCTGAACGTGTGCTAGAACTCGGAGGTGCCGTAGTTTCGGTGCTTGATCGGTCGGGCCGTGGAGACGTACGACTACATCAACCAAACGCTTCCGTTGTCGATCTACAAGGGTACGTAGATCACACTCTCCCCTCTCATTGCTATGCATCACCATGATCTTGCGTGTGCGTAGGAAATTTCTTGAAATTACTACGAAACCCTTCAATTTCTACTTGCATGCTAAGAAATCACCACCTTCAGTGGAATTTCATTTATATGATGACGTTAAGGAGATGTCACTATATGATTTTTGTCGGGTCTGTAAGATACCCTTTGTGGGCAGCATAGAGGAACCACATCGTAATGATGTGGAGGGGTTTATTGATAATTGTTGTAGGGTAAACGAGTAAAGTTTCCGATGCAAGAATTACTAGCATACAATTTCCTGTTCTATGTTACTTTTCAATATTTCTAGTAGATGCTTAATTGGTCGCGAGAACAGTGGAAACCTTAGTGCTCCTGATATTGTTATTTTGCACCATGCTTTGTTTCGTGATACCACTTTGAGTTTAGGCGCTATTGTTGCTAAACGATTAAATCAGAACCGAACAAAGGGTCCCATCTTCGGAGGCATCTTTGCTTCGCGCCTTGCTGCACACTTTAGGATACTCATTAGGCATTATGAGAAAGAGGAAAAGTTGCTGCCCCCTATTTTTCTAGATTATAAGAGTATGGTAGCACATGATTTTATTGTTAAGGATAAGAAGAATAAGCTTAAGTATAAATTGATATTTGATAAAAACTACTGTGAGTTTATTACCTTGCCTGCGCCCTCTTTGTTTAACATATTTTCAAGCACGTACCTCGTTTTGCCGGAGGCCATTCATGCATACTGGTGCACGACATCAGGTCCAGAGCCTGAGCCAGAGCCAACCCTTGACCCTTATCGACAGTCTGTTTATCAGTGGGATCTGGAGGAGATCGCCAACTAGTGGCACCCAGAGGACACTCCTCCATACACCGAACAGGGCAACTTTAAGCCATGGACATAGACCAACTTAGGCCAAAAGCCTAAGCTCGGGGGAGTACGTATTTCTCACCGACATTACATTCATGTTCACACACCCATGCCAGTTGTCGGTGCTCATACTTTTTCATTGTACTACCCATGCTAGTTTATTTTCTTTTCCAACATTCTTCTTGTGTGTTTGAAAAACCTTAAGAAAACCCCAAAAAATTAGTTGTAGCTTTTAGCTAGTTTACTTTCTATGCCTGTAGTAGTAGTAATTAAAAGAAAACCCAAAAATATTTCTCGTTCTTCTTTTGCTTGTTGGGATCTTTCCCGTGTAAATAGTTTTATTTCTTTTCTTTTCTTTGGGGGTCGAGAGGAGAAGACCATGATGAAAATGTTGAGTGGCTCTCATATGCATTATTGTCGATTTAACCAAGAGCCCATATCTTGTCTTCTCCTGTGTAATAAATGCTTGTAGATTCCAGCTTAGTCCAATGCACGTGCACTATTATTATCCACACCGTTCGGTCGTTCAAGCGAAAGGAAATAAGGACGATATATGATGGACTGATTGAGATGAGAGAAGCTGGTATGAACTCGACCTATCTTGTTTTTGTAAATATGATTAGTTCATCATTCCTGATTCAGCCTATTATGAATGAAACATGTTTGCAATGACAATTAGAGATTATAGTTGCTCATGCCATGCTTAATTATCTAGAAGTTTATACTAGTTTACCTTTGCGTGCCAACATGCTATTAAAATGGTTGTGATGTGGTATGATAGGGTGGTATCCTCCTTTGAATGACTTGAGTGGCTTGACTTGGCACATGCTCACCCATGTAGTTGAAACAAAATCAACATAGCCTTCATGATATTTATGTTCATGGTGAATTATATCCTACTCATGCTTGGACTCAGTGTTGATTAATTGTAATGTATATTCATAACTGTTGTCGCTCTCTAGCTGGTCGCTTCCCAGTCTCTTTCTAGACTTCACTTGTACTAAGCAGGAATACTGCTTGTGCATCCACTTCCATAAACCCCAAAAGTTATTCCATATGAGTCCACCATACCTTCCTATATGCGGTATCTACCTGCCGTTCCAAGTAAATTTGTATGTGCCAAACTCTAAACCCTCAACTGAAATTCTATTTTGTATGCTTGAATAGCTCATTTATCAACTAGGGTTGTCTATATCTTCCATGCTAGGTGGGATATTCTCACGAGGAGTGGAATTCGCTCCTCATTCACGAGAGAATGGCTGGTAACCGGGATGCCCAGTCCCATGCTTAAAATAAATAATTGCAAACAAAACTCCCTCATAATTGTTGTTAGTTGTAGGCACCCGTTGTTTCGGACAAGCCATGGATTGATGTTTGTTGGTGGTGGGGGAGTATAAACTTTACCATTCCATTTGGCAACCGCCTATAATGTGTGTAGCCTGGAAGATATCGAGATCTCTCGGTTGTTATGTTGACAATGAAAGTATACCACTCAAAATATTATTTATATCTATTTCAAAAATCGAGCTCTGGCACCTCTACAAATCCATGCTTCCCTCTGCAACGGGCCTATCTATTTACTTTTATATTGAGTCAACATCCTCTTATTAAAAAGCACCAATTGGAGAGCACTGCTATCATTTGCATGCATTACTATTGGTTTACATTGAGTATGATTGTGATTGGATCTCTTTAACCATGAATTACTATGTTTAGTCAGTCCTTGAACTTCAAAGGTGCTTTGCATTTATGTTTTGCGGTCTCAGAAAGGGCTAGCGAGATACCATCTTGTTATATCTTATTATGATTGTTTTGACAAAGTGTTGTCATCCGAGATTTACTATTATTGCTCGCTAGTTGATTATGCCATTGATATGAGTAAACATGAGACCTAAGTGTCATTGTGTATATGGTTTGTTCATAATCTTTGTTGAAAACTTGAATGCTGGCTTCACATATTTACAATAACAAGATCAAACAGAGTTTGTAAAGTTTTTCTTTATCACTTTCAGTTTGTCAACTGAATTGCTTGAGGACAAGCAAAGGTTTAAGCTTGGGGGAGTTGATACGTCTCCATCGTATCTACTTTTCCAAACGCTTTTGACCTTGTTTTGGACTCTAACTTGCATGATTTGAATGGAACTAACCCGGACTGACGTTGTTTTTAGCAGAATTGCCATGATGTTATTTTTGTGCAGAAATAAAAGTTCTCGGAATGACCTAAAACTTCACGGAGAATATTTTTGGAATTTATAAAAAATACTGGTGAAAGAATCAACACCAGGGGGCCCACACCCTGTCCATGAGGGTGGGGGTGCGCCCCCTGTCTCGTGGCCCCCTGAGGCTCCACCAACCTCAACTCCAACTCTATATATTCACGTTCGGGGAGAAAAAATCAAGGATAAGGATTTATCGTGTTTTACAATACGGAGCCACTGCCAAGCCCTAATCTCTCTCGGGAGGGCTGATCTGGAGTCCGTCCGGGGCTCCGTAGCGGGGAATCCGCCGCTATCGTCATCATCAACCTTCCTCCATCACCAATTTCATGATGCTCACCGCCGTGCGTAAGTAATTCCATCGTAGGCTTGCTAGACGGTGATGGGTTGGATGGGATTTATCATGTAGTCAAGTAAGTTTTGTTAAGGTTTGATCCCTAGTATCCATTATGTTCTTTGATTGATGTTGCTATGACTTTGCTATGCTTAATGCTTGTCACTAGGGCCCGAGTGCCGTAATTTTTGATCTGAACCTATTATGTTTCCATGAATATATGTGAGTTCTTTATCCTATTTTGCAAGTCAATAGTCACCCACTATGTGTTATGATCCGGTAACCCCGAAGTGACAATAATCGGGACCACTCCCATTGATGACTATAGTTTTAGGAGTTCATGTATTCACTAAGTGTTAATGCATTGTTCTGGTACTCTATTAAAAGGAGGCCTTAATATCCCTTAGTTTCCAATAGGACCCCGCTGCCACTGTAGGGTAGGACAAAACATGTCATGCAAGTTCTTTTCCATAAGCATGTATGACTATATTCGGAATACATGCCTACATTACATTGATGAACTGGAGCTAGTTCTACATCACCCTATGTTATAACTGTTGCATCAGGGATCGCATCTGACATAATTATCCATCACTGATCCATTGCCTACGAGCTTTTCACTTATTGATCTTTGCTTAGTTACTTTACCATTGCTATGATTAGAATCACTACAAAACCAATACAATTACTTTTGCCATAGCTACCGTTAGTTCCATATTACTTTGCTACTAAATACTTTGCTATAGATATTAAGTCTTTCAGGTGCGGTTGAATTGACAACTCAACTGTTAACACTTGAGAATATTCTTTTGCTCCCCTTGTGTCGAATCAATAAATTTGGGTTGAATACTCTACCCTTGAAAACTGTTGCGATCCCCTATACTTGTGGGTTATCAGGCCCCAGCCTGGGTCCCAGGAGGGCCTATCCCCGACGATTTCTGGGTCGTGTGGGAAGGAGCCCCGTATCGCCCACACTCACTTGGCGATGGTTCCAAGTGCCATCGTGGAAAGGGGTTAAAAACCATTTGTTTAGTATGTCGCTATACCAGTGGACTACCAGAGGGGGCCCACCAGGTGGGCACAACCCACCTAGGCGCGCTAGGGAGCCTAGGCGCACCCTGGTGGGTTGTGCTCTCGTCGGCCCACCTCCAGTGCCCATCTTTTGGTATATAAGTCATATTTACATAGAAAAAATAAGGAGAGGACTTTCGGGATGAAGCGCCGCCGCCTCAAGGCGGAACATGGGCAGGAGCACTTTTGCCCTCCGGCGAAGCGATTCCGTCGGGGGAACTTCCCTCTCAGAGGGGGAAATCATCGTCATCATCATCATCACCAACAACTCCCATCTTGGCGAAGGCTATCTCCATCAACATGTTCAACAACACCATCTCCTCTCAAACCCTAGTTCATCTCTTGTGTTCAATCTTGTTACCGGAACTATAGATTGGTGCTTGTGGGTGACTAGTAGTGTTGATTACATCTTGTAGTTGATTACTATATGGTCTATTTGGTGGAAGATTATATGTTCATATCCATTATGCTAATTTATACTCCTTTGATCATGAGCATGTTTATCATTTGTGAGTAGTTACCTTTGTTCTTGAGGTCACGGGAGAAATCATGTTGCAAGTAATCATGTGAATTTGATATGTGTTCGATATTTTGATAGTATGTATGTTGTGATTCCCTTAGTGGTGTCATGTGGACGTCGACTACATGACACTTCACCATATTTGGGCCTAAGGGAATGCATTGTGGAGTAGCAATTAAATGATGGGTTGTGAGAGTGACAGAAGCTTAAACCCCAGTTTATTCGCTATTCCGTAAGGGACCGATTGGATCCAAAAGTTTAATGCTATGGTTAGAATTTATTCTTAATACTTTTTTCATAGTTGCGGATGCTTGCGGGAGGGTTAATCATAAGTAGGAGGTTTGTTCAAGTAAGAACAACACCTAAGAACCGGTCCACCCACATATCAAATTATCAAAGTACCAAACACGAATGAAACCAACATGATGAAAGTGACTAGATGAAATTCCCGTGTACCCTCAAGAACGCTTTGCTTATCATAAGAATCCGTTTTGGCCTGTGCTTTGCCTAAAAAGGATTGGGCTACCTCATTGCACTTTTTTTTTACTATTATCGTTACTTGCTTGTTACAAATTATCTTGCTATCAAACTACTCTCCTACTTACAATTTCAGCACTTGCAGACATTACCTTGCTGAAAACCACTTGTCATTTTCTTCTGCTCCTCGTTGGGTTCGACACTCTTACTTATCGAAAAGAGCTACAATTGATACCCTATACTTGTGGGTCATCAGATATGAACATACAATCTTTCACAAAATAAACCATACAGTAATCAACTACAAGATGTAATCGACACTACTAGTGACCCACAAGCACCAATCTATAGTTCCGGTAACAAGATTGAACACAAGGGATGAAATAGGGTTCGAGATGAGATGGTTTTGTTGAAGATGTTGATGGAGATTGCCCTCCCAAAGATGGGATAGTTTTTGGTGATGATGATGACGATGATTTCCCCCTACGGGAGGGGAGTTCCCCCGGCGGAATCGCTCCACCGGACGGCAAAAGTGCCCCTGCCCAAGTTCCACCTCGAGACAACGGCGCTCCATCCCAAAAGTCCTCTTCTTATTTTTTCTAGGTCAAAATGACTTATTTACTAGAAGATGGGCCCCGGAGGTGGGCCTGGGCGAGCACAACCCACCGGGCGCGCTTGGGCTCCTTGGCACGCCCAGGTGGGTTGTGCCCACCTGGTGGGCCCCCTCTGGTATTTATTTACTCCAATATTCATCATATATTTCATAAAAAAGCTCTGTGAAGTTTCAGCTTGTTTGGAGTTGTGCAGAATAGGTGGCCTGACGTAGCTTTTCTAGGTCCAGATTTCCAGCTACCGGAATTCTCCGACTTTGTGTGTACCTTGTAAATTATGAGAGAAAAGGCATTAGAATTACTCCAAAAAGCATTATTATGCATAAAAACATCATAAATAACAGTAAGAAAACATGATGCAAAATGGACGTATCAACTCCCCCAAGCTTAGACCTCGCTTGTCCTCAAGCGAAAAACCGCAATCGAAAAACATGTCCACATGATTTGAGAGAGAGAGAGAGGTGTCGATAAAAACAAAATACAGACATAGAAGCATCGCGTTTATTATTATATCAACAACAAATTTAAACATAAGACTGTTATCATAAAGCTCTTATCATATATTTCCCACGAATAAGTGACAATTCATCACACTATTGAAGTATAAAGCAAAAACTCTATTAAAAACAGAGAAACTATGTTCTCAGTCAACTTTGCAACAACAATTCATCATATTTTCAGGAAGGGTCACATATCGGAGCCTTTAGGCAAGTCCACATACTTAACCATCATATAGTCTTCTATGATTTCTAACACTCTCCACGTACACATGAGCAAAACGTTTCAACCGGACACATAGAAAGATAGGGACTTATAGTTGCGCCTCCCAATGTATTCACCTCAAGGGTGATGTCAACAATAATAACTCATGCTATATATATTCAACTGTACATATGTGCCTAGATCTTTCCTCACCACATGATGCTTGCCATAGGAAAAAAATAGAAAGGAATAGTAGGAAAACTTTGACTCTTTGCATAAAAGTAAATACATAAAAGTAAAAGATAGGTGCTTTGCTGAGGGAAGCAGAGGTTTCCATGCGCTTATTCGTTTGTATTCTCAACCCCTTAGTGCAAACGAATGTCACGTTGCATTGCCCCTTGTGATAGTGACCTTTATTATGTAGTCTCTCGCTTTTATTCTTCACCATCACAAGTTTGTACAACGCTCAATTTTCTCTTACACTAAATGATCTCACACTTTTAGAAGCAATTTTTATTGCCTTTTTGCACCGGTGACAACTTACTTGAAGGATCCTGCTCAACCCCTAGGTTGGTATGGTTGACTCTTGAAAATAAATTTGGGTTTAAGGGTTTTTTGATACACAAGTAGTATCTCTACTTAGTGCGGAATTTTTGGCTAGAAAAGATAGGGGCAAGCACCACATGTTAAAGGATCCATGACAATATGACTTCTATGTGAATAAAAACAAACATAAACCATGTAGTTGTGTTCCTTGTCCAACGTCAACAATTTTGGCATATAATATTTTGACGAGGGCGCACAATCACAAAAGATTTCTGGGATAGTACATTTATATGTGAATCTTCTCTTCCCTTATTAATTCTTTCATGAGTTGCATCATTGACTAATGCTATGTTTTTCAATCTCTAATAAAATTTTCTACTTATACTTTTCCTTATGTGGTGTCATCACCTACGATAAGATTAGTATATGATCTTCTTGATTTATTTCCTTTCTTTTATTTATTTCCTGATTTCTTTTCTTTTATTTGCAACATGGAAGTAAATAAAGCAAAAAAATCAAACTGAACTTTATTATATATCTTGCACATGATTACAAGGATAGATCACTAAGCAAACTCTCAAAGAAGAAAGGATCAAACTAAACTTTTATTCATCTAAAGCAAAAGATCAAACTAAAATAATTAAAGGCAAAAGGATAGTGGGATGATACAATACCGGGCACCTACCCCAAGCTTGGTGGAAGCCAAGGGGAGTGCCCATACCCGATACTCAATTCTCTTTTGGTGGTGATGAAGCGATCCTATCCTTCAGGATCAAGAGATTATCCAATCGACGGATGCTGCTCTGGAGATGGATGATATGCTCTTGATGCAGAATATTTTCGCGAGTGAGATACTTATTTTGCACGCGAACTGTTTCAGTGATGCGAAAGGCTTCATCTCAGTAGGGGTAAGATGAGCAAGGTAAGGCTTAAGGATATTTTCTTCTTCCTCCTCGGCAGGCAGTGCTTGTTCTGCCATCGAGGGTGGATCTACGATAGCCTCCTTGCCCTTGTCTCCCTTGACGGCATCCGTAGGCTCCTCCCTCTTCAGCTCGATCTTCATCAATCAAGCATCTTCTTCCATGTTGTTGGAGGAGGAGGAAGACATGATGCCTGGCTTGAAAGATCTTACCGAAAACAACAAGAAAAGAGAATAGAGGATTTCCCCATGATACAGTGATCAACAGGTTCTTGGAGTATTTATATATTTTTTATCTTGGGGGACAAGCAAACTGTAGAAAAATGGAGTCCAGAAGGTGTCCCAGGTGGGCACAACCGAACTGGGCGTGCCAGGCTGGCGCGCCCTAGTGTCTTGTGCCCACCAGGGTACGCTTCCTGGAAGTTTCTTACTTTCCTATTTCATTAAATAATCCAAACCTGACAAAAAATATTTTTGTAGATTTTTCGGAGTCCGTTTACTTACTGCATCATGTACCTCCTTATTTTCACGATTCTGGAGTGTTCCAGAAGGACTCTTTTATGTGTTCTTCCGGTGTCAAAGTTTGGATGATATTACTTTCAACATTAATGGGTGTACCTGAGATATAATGTTTTATTCGTTGCCCATAGACAACCTTCGGGTTAGTACCATCGACATTATTTATTTTGATGGCTCCAGACCGATAAACCTCCTCGATAACGTAGGGGCCTTCCCATTCTAAAAGGAGTTTTCCTACAAAGAATCCGAAACTAGAGTTGTATAAGAGAACATATTCTCCTACTTTAAACTCATTCTTTTGGATTCTTTTGTCATGCCATCTTTTAACCTTTTCTTTGAATAATTTTGCATTTTCATAAGCTTGGGTTCTCCATTCATGTAATGAGCTAATATCAAATAACCTCTTTTCACCAGCAAGTTTAAAATCATAATTGAGTTCTTTGATGGCGCAATATGTTCTATGTTCTAACTCAAGAGGCAAATGACAAGCTTTTCCATAAACCATTTTATAAGGAGGCATACCCATAGGATTTTTATATGATGTTCTATAAGCCCAAAGTGCATCATCTAATTTCTTAGACCAATTCTTCTTGGACCTATTGACAGTCTTCTGCAAAATTAATTTTATTACTCTGTTGCTAAGTTCAACTTGACCACTAGACTAAGGATGATAAGGTGATGCAATTCTATGGTTAACATCATACTTGGCAAACATTTTATGGAAAGCTCCATGAATAAAGTGTGAACCACCATCAGCGATTAAATATATAGGGAGTCCAAACCTTGGTAAAATAACTTCCTTGAGCATTTTAATAGAGGTGTTGTGATCAGCACTACTGGTTGGAATAGCTTCTACCCATTTAGTAACATAATCAACAACACCCAAAATATGTGTATACCCATTAGAGGAAGGAAAAGGTCCCACATAATCAAATCCCCAAACATCAAATGGTTCAATAGCAAGTGAATAGTTCATACACATTTCTTGACGCTTACCGATATTACCTATTCTTTGACATTCATCACAAGATAAGACGAACTTACAGGCATCCTTGAAGAGAGTAGGCCAATAAAATTCGGATTGCAATACCTTGTGAGCAGCTCTATCTCTAGTATGATGCCCTCCATAAGCTTCGAAGTGACATTTCCGTAGGATTTGTCCCTGCTCATGCTCAGGTACACAACGTCTAATAATACGACCTACTCCTTCCTTATAAAGATGTGGGTCATCCCAAAAGTAATGTCTTAAATCATAGAAGAATTTTTTCTTTTGTTGGTATGTAAAGCTAGGTGGTAAATATTTAGCAACAATGTAATTAGCATAGTCAGCATACCAACAAGTACTATGAGCAACATTTATTGCAGCTAACCACTCATCAGGAAAACTATCATCAATAGGTAGTTGGTCATCAGGCACATTTTCAAGCCTAGATAAATTATCAGCTACAGGATTCTCAGGTCCTTTTCTATCAATGATACGTAAATCAAATTCTTGTAACAAGAGAACCCATTGAATAAGTCTACGTTTAACATCTTTCTTTTCCATAAGATATTTAATAGCGACATGGTCTGTGTGAACAATTACTTTTGAATCAACAATATAAGGTCTGAATTTATCTCAAGCAAACACCACTGCTAAGAATTCTTTTTCAGTAGTTGCATAGTTTCTTTGAGCACTGTCTAGAGTTCTACTGGCATAATGAATAACATTCAGTTTCTTATAAACTCTTTGTCCTAGAACAACACCAATGACATAATCACTAGCATCACACATAATTTGACAAGGCAAGTTCCAGTCAGGTGGTTGAACAATAGGTGCAGAAATTAAGGCATTCTTGAGTGTTTCAAAGGCTTCTAAACAATCATCATAAAAAACAAAAGGAATATCCTTTTGCAAAAGATTCGTAAGAGTCCTAGAAATTTTAGAAAAGTCTTTGATAAATCTCCTATAGAAACCAACATGACCTAAGAAACTACGAATACCTTTTATATCTTTAGGATGTGGCATTTTCTCAATTGCATCAACCTTAGCTTTGTCCACTTCAATACCTCTTTCAGAAATTTTATGACCCAAGGCAATGCCTTCATTAACAATAAAGTGGCACTTCTCCCAATTCAAGACAAGATTTGTTTGTTCATATCTCTGCAAAACTTGATCAAGATTGCTTAAACAATCATCAAAAGACTTCGCATAAGCGTAGAAGTCGTCCATGAAAACCTCAACAATATTTTCACATAAGTCAGAGAATATAGCAGTCTTACATCTTTGAAAGGTAGCAGGTGCATTAAAAAAACCAAAAGGCATACGTCTATAAGCATAGGTTCCAAAGGGATAAGTAAAAGTGGTCTTTTCTTCATTAGGTTGAGAAACAGGTATTTGTGAAAAACCAGAGTATCCTTCATGGAAACAAAAATGTGTGTGCTTTGATAATATTTCAAGCAATTGATCAATAAAGGAAGAGGGTAATGATCTTTTCTAGTTGTTTTGTTTAATTTTCTAAAATCAATTACCATTCTATAGCATGTAACAATTCTTTGTGGAATAAGTTCATTCTTATCATTAGGAACAACAGTTATACCTCCTTTCTTAGGGACACAATGAACATGACTTACCCATCTACTATCACCTATAGGATAGATTATACCTGCTTCCAGAAGTTTTAAGATTTCCGTTCTTACCACTTCCTTCATTTTTGGATTTAACCGACGTTGGTGATGAATAATGGGTTTAGCATTAGGTTCCATATTAATTTTGTGCTGACATAGAGTGGGACTAATGCCCTTTAAATCATCAAGAGTATATCCAATAACAGCTCGGTTCTTCCTTAGAACTTTCATTAATATTTCTTCTTTATGTTCTAAAAGGTTAGCACTAATAATAACATGATATATCTTCTTTTCATCAAGATAAGCATATTTCAAAGTGTTTGGCAATTGTTTTAATTCAAACACAGGATCACCTTTAGGTGGAGGAGGACCTCCTAGAGTTTTAATAGACAAGTTCTGTTTTAGCAAAGGACGTTGTTCAAACAAAATCTTATCTATTTCATTTCTTTCATGCATATGTAAATCATTTTCATGGTTTAGCAAATATTGTTCTAAAGGATCAGTAGGTGGTACAACAATAGAAGCAAGACCAATTATTTCAACCTCACCACACAATTATTTTTCATAAAGCTTTCTACTAAACTTGGAAAAATTAAACTCATGAGATTCATCACCAAAACTAAGACCGACAATTTGTTTCTCACAGTCTATTCTAGCATTAACAGTGTTCAAGAAAGGTCTACCAAAGATAATGGGACAAAAGTCATCTTGTGGGGACCCAAGAACAAGAAAAGTAGTGGGGTATTTTATTTCCCCACACAAGACTTCTACATCTCTAACAATCCCAATTGGTGATCTAGTGTCTCTATTAGCAAGTTTAATAGTAACATCTATGTCTTCTATCTCTGTGGGTGCTATGTCATTTATAATTTCTTGGTATAAGGAATAAGGAATAGCACTCACGCTGGCACCTGTGTCACATAAACCATGATAACAATGATCTCCTATTTTAACTGAGACAATGGGCATGCCAACAAGAGGTATATGTTTATCCTTTTTACCAGGTTTGGCAATTCTAGTAGCTTCTTCATAGAAGTAAATAACATGCCCATCTACATTTTCTTCCAAGAGATCTTTAACCACAGGAATACTACGTTCCACTTTAATTTGTTCATCTGGTTTAGGTGTTCTAATGTAACTCTTGTTAACCACAGTTGAAACTTTAGCATGTTCCTTTATCATAACAGGGAAAGGTTTCTCAATATAAGCAGAAGGAACAACTGGGTCAACATTGTAAAGTATAGTTTCTTCTTTAACTGGTACCGGTTCTTTGATTTCTTCTTTAATATGTAGGTGATATTTAAACCATTTATCTTTAGGGAGATCAACATGAGTAGCAACTGATTCACAAAAGGAAGCTACTATCTCAAAGTCAAGTCAATATTTAGTGCTAAACTTTTGAAAAGCATCAGTATTCATAAAAGATTTAACACAGTCATACTTAAGTTTAATACCTGACTCTTTACCTTCATCGAGTTCCTAATCTTCAAAGTTGCGTTTAATTATTTCTAAAATATCCCATCGGAATTCAATAGTCTTCTTCATAAAATAACCAACACAAGAAGTATCAAGCATGGTTTGATCATTACGAGAAAGCCGAGCATAAAAGTTCTGGATAATAATTTCTCTTGAGAGCTCATGATTGGGGCATGAATATAACATTGAATTAAGCCTCCCCCAAGCTAGAGCGATACTTTACCCTTCATGAGGCCAAAAATTCTATATATAATTCCGATCATGATGAACTCGATGCATAGGATAATTTTTTTTGGTGGAACTCCAATTTCAAATGATTCCAATTCCAAGATCCATATCAACTGCATATCGGGATGTTCGGTACCATCTCCTACATAAGGATTAGCTAGCAGTTGTTCTATTATACCCGAAGGGAATTTCGTATTCAATATTTTCAGTAGGTGCAGTTGGTTGAGGGGTAGCTAATTGTGGTTCCGGTCGAGGTGAAAATACCCCGAACAAACCCCTCAAAGGTTTGTTTTCCATAGTAACAAGTTACAATAAATTTCAGCACACTATATAAATGTTTCCTTACCAAAGGCGCTTCACTCCCCGGCAACGGTGCCAGAAAATGGCCTTGATGACCTACAAGTATAGGGGATCAATTGTAGCTCTTTTTGAGGCAAAGGACAGGCCAAAACAGTCTCTTATGATAAGCAAAGTATTCTTGAGGGTACATGGGATTTTCATCTAGTCACTTTCACCATGTTGGTTCGATTTGTGTTCGCTACCTTGATAATTTGATATGTGGGTGGACCGGTGCTTAGGTGTTGTTCTTACTTTAACAAACCTCCTACTTATGATTAACGCCCCAGCCACACCTGCGCGGGTACACGGTGGAGCTCATTACTGTATGAAAGTGCAGCCCATGTGCTAATTTGAGCGCGTGTAGTGGTTGTTTACCTACGGAGGTCGTGTACCACACGTTCACGATTTTTTTTCGAGTTGATGCATTGGCGCATTATTTTTAAATAAAGTTATATCGCTCAATGGCACGTACACAGAATATAAAACAATTCTTATAGAGAAAAAGGTTGTCCACTCCACGATATACAATGGAGCCTGACTGCCGAGGTTTTTCTTTCTTTAGAGTATCTCACACAAGGCGGTGGTGGCCTCTCTCTCTCACCATTGGTCACTGATCTGGCCTCATCCCGTCCGCCTGCGGAAAGGGAGGATGTGCATCGTTTCTCCGTTCGACGGCGCCAAGGTAGCACATCCTGATCTACGGTACCCGCCATTCTCTCTGACCAAGCTCCGGCGCGGTATGGCCTACACTACTTGCTCGCTGTGGCAGTATGGGCAGATCCCGCCCGCCGCCACTCTCCTAGTTACATCCAGACGACCCCTAGGTATCCCCTTCGACCTTGCTCCACTGCCTGTCTTCCCACGTCGCTGCTTGTGGAAAATCTTGCATGTGGATCTTCCATAGTTCTTTGCCCAAAACGTAGCTCATATGGCGTACTTTCCATATTGCAATCTTGTCCTCACACCGTTTTAGACAAACACAACTATGTTGTTATCTTCCCTTAGGACAAGGAATGTGATTCTTTTTTATCGCTGTATCTATCATCAACTGTTATTGGCCAATAATTGTTTCCTTTCTACCTCTTTTTTGCAAATCGGGCTATCCATTTCACCTCGTTGCTAGTGCAACCTTTGGGTGAACTGCACAAATCATTTTTTCTTAAGAATGTTTTGTGTAGTTGTACTAAAATGTCACATACGTAATGACTCTACATTTCAGCGTGATTGCATAAAGGGCGATTGGTTTTGCTCTATCCTCCTCATCCAACTTAGAGCCTGATCTTCTCCAACTATTTGCTTAATCTTCTCCAACTAGTTAGTCTTAAGAGAGACTACAAAGGTGACTGGATTCAAATGGTGTGTTTATTGTTTCATCAACAGTCCTCTATTATTGTAATCACACTTAATATCTTTGGAATAGGGACGCTCAGCTCTATTTTAGTGGAACTGCACAAAATGATCGTAATGTTGCATGCTCCAGATAGCTAATTTTTCCCCAACATGCCTTGTTGATTTAGACAGAGCTAGGGGGAAGTTGCTGCCAATGAAAGCACGGATCAATTTTAATTTAACACATTCTCACAACTTTATCTTTAGTTGTGATGTAAATATTAGCTCTGATATGCTAATCATTGAGATGCATTAGCAAGGAATTTAGTTTTTTTTCAAAAGAGCATGGATGGCAAGACACACAAAACAAAAGCTGAAAGCTCAGAGCATTGTACAATTTCATGTCGCTGGAAAATTATTTGTATAGTACGTCAATTATGTAAACAAATGTTGGAAGCTTGATAGCATTGCAGAAGCCTCTCCAGCATCCGGGTCCATGTGCCATGCACAAAATTATACTCCCTTCGTTCCTAAATATTTAACTTTTTAGAAATTTCAAATGGACATATTTTAGAGTGTAGATTCACTCATTTTTCTTCGTATGTAGTCACTCATTGAGATCTCTAGAAAGACAAATATTTAAGAATGGATGGAGTAGTGCACAACCGCAGAGGAGGCTCAGCCCAGTCGTTGTGCCGCACTAATAGTGAGTAATGAGCAGTCAAATCATAAGCACCACCTTCCCACTGTAAGTTGCTCGGAAGAAGCAACCATCAATACACTCTTCCTTGAATCCGCTCATACTACTCCCTCCATCACTATTTATAGAGCACGCTTCAACAATCTCTGGGACCATGGCGACTAACGATCGTCCTGAGAAATAGCATTGGTAGTTATAGCACGATGTCTATTACTAGAGGAAATAATGCATACACACGTGCATGCACTTACTCCACCCCACATACACACCTAGTACATCGAGAGAAAATTGTGGACTTTATTACGGTTACCACGCCCTAATTAATTGAACATCAAACCAAACACGTCTAAAGTCTCTCTAGTGGTGGAAATGCATGGAGAGAAATGCATGAGAATGAAGCGCGCCCTGTAAACTGTGACGGAGGGGGGAGTAGTATGAAGGTGCAAAACCAAGTACGCGTATGGCCAGTTGGTCAACACACTTCCTTTTGGCATATTACTGACATGTGGGACCAGAGTGTGAGCAAACCGATCTCAATTGACGGCAAAATGGCCAACCCGCCGTTCCTTGAGAGAGACGAGGAGCAAGAACACACAGACGGTCTCGCACGGAGGCCAAGATATATTCGAGCATGGTTGATCGATATCATCATTACATGTTCGATGTTTTTTAATAGTACTACTGGGCTGCCATTTTATGCACTTCTCCTGAATAAATGTGTACTTCATCAGAGATTAAAATAAAATAAGAGTACATACGCTCCACCATGCGGTTCCTAGTACCTCTATACTAGTAGTAGTACTACTCGTACTACTAAACCTTGCTCTTGGCTCTTCGCCTCTTCGTGAAGTCAAACAATGATGGTATTATAGTGTATGCCTCTAGCAATCTAACACCGAATGAACTGTTCCTCTCCACCGCCTGGGTGAGGGTATGTTCCATTAGTCCAAAGCTTCTCCTTGTCCTGCGACCCACCAGGATTGAGGTAGACAGAGAGGGCTTAACCGAGCTTCACCTTGTCCTTCAAGCTTCTCCTCGTTCTGCGAGTTGATGGGACACACCAAAAAGTATTGCTAGTCCATACTCCCTCCTTTCTGGTTAATATGGCTTTATCTTTTTTGCAGGTAAATGAGAGAGCTTTATTCATATATAACCATTCTTAGAACGATCAGTGATACGTCTCCAACGTATCTATAATTTTTGAATGTTCCATGTTATTATATTATCTCTTTTGGATGTTTTATATGCACTAATATGCTATTTTATATGATTTTTGGGACTAACCTACTAACCTAGAGCCCAGTGCCAGTTTCTGTTTTTTCCTTGTTTTAGAGTTTCGCAGAAAAGGAATACCAAACAGAGTGCAAACGGAATTAAATTTTCGCGATGATTTTTCTTGAACCAGAAGACATCCAGAGGACTTGGAGTACACGTCAGGGAAGTCATGAGGCATCCACAAGGACAGAGGGCGCGCCCAGGGGGTAGTACGTGCCCCCACCCTTGTGGGACCCTCGTGACACCACTAACCTATTTCTTCCGCCTATATATTCTCAAATACCCAAAACCATCCAAGGGAGCCACGAAACCACTTCTCCATCGCCGCAACCTTCTGTACCTGTGAGATACGATCTAGGGGCCTTTTCCGGCATCCTGCCGGAGGGGGATTCGATCATGGAGGGCTTCTACATCAACACCATTGCCTCTCCGATAAAGCGTGAGTAGTTTATGACAGACCTATGGGTCCATAGCTAGTAGCTAGATGGCTTCTTCTCTCTCTTTGATTCTCAATACCAAGTTCTCCTCAATGTAATACTTTTTTCCGGTGTGTTTACCGAGATCCGATGAATTGTGGATTTATGATCAGCTTATCTATGAATATTATTCGAATCTCATCTGAATTCTTATATGCATGATTTGTTATATTTGCAAGTCTCTTTGAACTATCGATTTGGTTTGGCCAACTAGATTGGTTTTTCTTGCAATGGGAGAAGTGCATAGCTTTGTGTTCAATCTTGCGATGCTCGATCCTAGTGACAGAAGGGGAACCTACACCTATTGTATTGTTGCCATCAAGGATAACAAGATGGGGATTTCATCATATTGCTCGAGTTAATTCTACTACATCATGTCATCTTACTTAATGTGTTACTCTATTCTTATGAACTTAATACCCTAGATGCATGCTTGAGTCGGTCGATGTGTGGAGTAATAGTAGTAGATGCAGAATCGTTTCGGTCTACTTGACAAGGATGGGATGCCTATATTCATGATCATTGCCTTAGATATCGTCATAACTTTGCGGTTTCCTATCAATTGCTCAGCAGTAATTTGTTCACCCACCGTAATATTTTCTATCTTGAGAGAAGCCTCCAATGAAACCTATGGCCCCCGGGTCTATTTTCCATCATATAATCTTCTATTTTCCATCATATAAGTTTTCGATCTACAATTTTAGCTTCCTATTTACTTTCTTCGCAATCTTTTACTTTCTGATCCATAAACCAAAAATACCAAAAATATTACTTTACCGTTTATCCATCTATATCAGATCTCACTTTGCAAATAACTGTGAAGGGATTGACAACCCCTTTGTCGCGTTGGGTGCAAGTTGGTGTTTGTTTGTGCAGGTATTCAATGGCTTGTTGCATTATCTCCTACTGGATTGATACCTTGGTTCTCAAAAGCTGAGGGAAATATTTACTCTACTTTGCTGCATCACCCTTCCCTCTTCAAGGGAAAAACCAATGCAAGCTCAGGAGGTAGCAGGAAGAATTTTTGGCGCCGTTGCGGGGGAGATCTATGCCAAGCCAAGACATACCAAGTAACCATCATAAACTCACATCCCTCGCATTACATTTTTTGTCAGTCGCGTCTCGTTTTCCTCTCCCCCACTTCTAAAATGATTTTCAAAAGATACACCTTTTCTTCGCCCTTTTTCATTCTTCTTCTTTGTTTGCTTTTTGTGTGCTCGTGTGTTGGATTGCTTGCTTGGTCATGATGGCTCAAGCAATACCAAATTGTGTGACTTTTTCAATACCAACAACAATGATTTTATTAGTATTCTGATTGCTCCCACTACTAATGCGGAATCTTGTGAAATTAATACCACTTTGCTGACTCTTGTTATGAAAGATCAATTTTCTAACCTTCCCAATGAAGATATCGCATCCCATCTTAATAATTTCATTGATTTGTGTGATATGCAAAAGAAAAAAGATGTGGATAATGATACTGTTAACTTGAAGCTATTTCCATTCTCACTTCGAGATTGTGCTAAAACTTGGTTCTCGTCTTTGCCTAAAAATAGTATTGGTTCATGGAATACGTGTAAAGATTTTATTTCCAAGTATTTTCCTCCCACTACGATCATCTCCCTTAGGAACGATATTATGAATTTTAAGCAACTTGATCATGAACATGTTGCACAATCTTGGGAGAGGATGAAATTAATGATTAGAAATTGACTACTCATGGTTTGAATTTGTGGATGATTATACAAAAATTTTATGCCAGATTGAATTTTCCTTCTAGAAATCTTTTAGATTCGGCCGCTGGAGGTACTTTTATGGAAATTAGTTTAGGAGAAGCTACTAAACTCTTAGATAATATTATGGTTAATTATTCTCAATGGCATACCGAAAGATCTTCCACTAGTAAAAAGTGCACGCGATTGAAGAGATTAATGTGTTGAGTGGAAAGATGGATGAGCTTATGAAATTATTTTCTAGTAAGGGTGCTCCTACTGATCCTAATGATATGCCTTTGTCTACTTTGATTGAGAATAATAATGAATCTATGGATGTGAATTTTGTTGGTAGGAACAATTTTGGTAATAACGCGTATAGAGGTAATTTTAATCCTCGGTCATTTCCTAGTAATTCCTCTAATGATTACGGTAATTGTAGCGACCCAATCCCAATGGACCGTAGTCTCTGTGCTTAAGTGTCATCCCTGGATCGGTATTGCTGACACACACAATACTCGAGGATTTATATCAAAGTTCAATCACATAGTTATTAGATCGAGTGTCTCAACACTACTAGGGAAAAGCCTAGCAGCAGCGCGGGTTTTAGGCCTATCAGTAGCGTAGGTGGGAGTGCTACTGGTACGGCGCTACAGCTAAAGGTTAGTAGTAGCATGGGTCAACCCACGCTACTGCCATCGACTTCGTAGAAGCGCTTTCCCCAAGCAGCGCTACTGGTAATTAATAGTAGTGCTTCTACCGGCCCGCGCTACTACTATTATTCCCTATTTTATTTCTTTTTTATTTCATGTTGTATTTTCATACAGCTTTATACAAGTTTTCATACAGGAGCAATTTAGAGTTTGTTTTTTACATCATAATGAGTTATTACATCATAGGGTGAAAGTAACCGTAGACTAGTTTCAAGTGGATGGACATCCACTTGAAACTTATTTGTGGTTCTTTCACCCAATGATATAATAAATATCATCATCATCATATCATTAACAACTTATCATCATAATACATCATTGTCATATAACACCTCCTCATGATCATCGTTTTCATCAATGAGACATCACATAGCAAGTTGGTCACTAGTCATAATCACAACTACTCCTCATCATCAACTCTAACACATTGTACCACATAATAAACATTATACCTCTTAGGACCTACTACATTCTCTTAAGACCTACTATATTCTCTTAGGTAAAATAGCATAAACCAAGATATCCCCTGACTCACCATTGTGGAGAATGGAGATTATCCTATCTCCAATTCTTGCCTTTCGCACAATGTTGCTTCTAAGAACCTCCTTACGACTGTCCATACATTATTCCATTCTTTGATTATCATGTGTTCACCAGTTTTAGAAATCCGGTATGGACAGGTGAGATTCGTAGGACCTGGCTGTATGTTCAAAACATGAAGTCGACCATTCTGATACATCAGATGAGGCACACAATCATCTGAGATTTTCTATTGAAAAACATAGTAATAACTTCGTAGTTGGCAATGTAGTTAAGTTTTAAAAGAATTTATGCAAAAGATGCACGGATGTCGTAATAGTAAAAAATCTTACCATGGCATCTCCATGGATGTTACCTTAGTTCAACACATGCACTAGTGGCACATATTGACCATAATGTGGAGGAGTTTTATTATAGATATTGTAATTCTCAAGATCAGTACAAAATGTGACCATATGATTTTTCTCCTGATAAGTTAACTCAGAGCCATCAGTGTAGTAGTTTCTGTCTACCATGCTTCGCACATTGTTTGAACAATGAAAATAAGCTATCAATGGAAATAAGCTGTCAACTATTTTGAAATGAACAATATACATTAGTTAATAACTATGTTTGAGATACTCACATAGCAGTAGAATTGGAAGCATATAAACAAGGACCCAAATTTCCAAATTATCTTGGTCGATGTCAGGATCACCAAGATCCATGGTGACAAACATACCCTCTTGAAAGTGATACATCTTGCAAAGTGCTTCCCAACCCGGGCAACCAAAATGGGATACAGTCTCAGAATTGTATAGATTTACCTCAAAATCCATACCATGATGGGTCCTTAGATTAATTTTCTTTGTTTCATTCCTCTCATGATCTTCAAAACCCATCCTCTCCAAGACATAGCGTCTTGCATGGCATGGGATAAGCTAGTCAAATTGTAAAAGACGAAAATTACAAGTTGAAGTGGTAGAAGTCGAGCTTAATTACGAAAAGAACACTTTGTGTCGTAGCTTACCGTATCACAATCAAAGGCCTCCTTGAGCTTAATGCTGAAGCAGCGACCTTCATCTAGGTGAGGCATGTCGTAGAAATCCCGGTCGTCGTGGCACCAGTCGCACTCCCCCGGGAGACTTTCATCGTCCGAGTACGACATTTCCTATGTTCATAATTCAAATATTAAACTTGTACAATTAAATATATGTACTAAAAACCTAAATTAGATCATTATTATTCATCACGGGTTGACTATCGATCTGTCGAGTCTTTTCTTGTTCCCGAGTGCATTACACCGCACGACAACAGTCGGGATTGTTCGGCCTCGGCAGACTTAAAGTCAACCAGAAATATCGTTTAATTATCTTTCTAGAAAATCCAGGCCACTCGATATTTCCTACATATTCTAGCACAAGTCATGCCAAAATTCACGGAAAATTCCGGCATGACCTTTGCTAAAACAGGACGTATCGAGCACCTGAAATTTGCCCGAATGGAAATTAATCAACACTCCGACAAAACATAGGACACTCGGAGGTGTAACCTGAACATGACCGGCCACTTGGGCAACCACATATCCTATTTGACCAACACAAGATATACATGTTTTTATCTACATCATATCTTATAGGACTCATATTGACATGGAGATTTGGCAAGTCTCACCTCGAGGTCGGAGGGGGTCGGTGACGGGGACGACCGCGGGCATGATGGAGGGCCTCCTTGATTTCTGCAAAAACAAAAACCCTATAAGTTATCACTAATACATCCTGAATAGTATCATACATATAACATCACTAATACAACTAAAACCCTAGCGAACAACGGGTATCGACTACAAGGATGCGGGATAGGCATCATCGACATCGATGCGAGAATAATTGCTTAAACTAAAAAATAACAACAAATATGACATGTTCAACTAGTTCTATTAATTAAACTAGTTCTTACTAAATATGAACTTACTATAAATAGAAATAAACTAGTTCTTTGTAAAAAATAAACTAGTTCAACTAGTTATATTAATTTTCTTGCTAAAAATACATTAGTTCTATTAATTCAACTAGTTCTTACTAAAACTAAACTACTTCAACTAGTTTATTAATTTACTTACTAATTATTTTAAACACTTACTAAAAACGGTAAAAAAACTACATTATACAATAGTAAAAAACTACAGTGAAAAACAGAAAAAAGAGATGGAGGGAGGAGGGTAAGGGAGGAGGAAGGAGAAAGGAGGAGTGGGAGGAAGACGATGGGATCGGAAGAGGGAGGGGCGGGGGGAGGACGGGGAGGGGGCCGGGGGTGGAGGTGGAGGGGGTGGCCGGAGGAGGGAGGGGGCAGCCGGATGAGGAGGAGGAGGGAGAGGGGCGGTGGGAGGAGGGCGGCCGGAGGAGGGGGGAGGGAGGGGAGGAGGGAGGAGGGAGTACCTCGGCGAGGAGCAACACGGCGGAGGCGGACGACGTACGGGTTTGGCACGGGCGAGAGCGAGTGAGAGGGAGTGAGTGTAGAGGGTGAACCGCTCCAGGATAAGGTAAGTAAGTAGTAGCGCATTTCAGAGAAACGCGCTACTGCTACGGGCCGTAGTAGTAGTGCTGGTCAGTGGTACGCGCTACTGCTAAGTGGGGCTAGCCATTTGCGCCTAATACAAGTATAGCAGCTGCGTAGTTTCGTGGAACGTGCTACCGCTAAAGTATTAGCAATAGCATGGTCTATTTAAAAACGGTACAACTAAGTAGCAGTAGCACCCTGTTTTGTCCAGCGCCACTGCTAAGATGTTGTGTATAAGGTTTTCCCTAGTAGTGCAAAAGAGTACTTAGTACAATAATATGGCTGAATGCCATCTAAATAACCTGCGGAAGCATCGAAGGTAAATGAGTCCATCCAACTCCATGGTGAAACTGAGTGCATGGCAATGACCTATCGCACATTACTCTCCGTCTGAAACTTCTGCAACATGATACATTGCAGTCGTGTAGGTCAGCACATGGAATATGCTGGCAAGATCACACTATAGAGAATAATGATGCAATAATAACTATCACTACATCCATATATGGATGGTGGAGGCTCTAAGTTTAACATTTTCATAAAGCTAATTTTTCCCTACAACAAAAGGAATAAATTTTATTTAACTACCAAATTTATGCCATTATTGAGAAGGTTCCCCCAACTCAATCCCAAAATAATATTAGTAACCCAACAAATTCATTAAGTACGGTGATGAGATCAATCAACAATTCAAATACCAGATACTCAAGATGTCCATAACCGGGAACACAGCTAACCATGATTAGTTTATACACTCTGCAGAGGTTTGCGCACTTTTCCCCACAAGACTCGACCACATCCATGATCTGATGATCCAGACATAGTCTTTTTGAAGCATTAACTCTTTACTCTGGGTAGACAGTA
This sequence comes from Triticum aestivum, assembly GCF_018294505.1. Classification (NCBI taxonomy): domain Eukaryota; kingdom Viridiplantae; phylum Streptophyta; class Magnoliopsida; order Poales; family Poaceae; genus Triticum; species Triticum aestivum. The sequence goes on from NC_057809.1 coordinate 327,079,349, forward strand.
CCACCTAATTTCCCCTACATCTGCTAGCTTACCACTGAAAGAGGTCACACAACTTACTCAACTATGCCAGAGCCCATAATGGCTTGTGGCTGCACACGGAAGTTTCTGAGCATGAATAATATTATGATCCCTTTGAGCCTGGGTGGCATTCACTGGTACGCGTCGGTCCTAAACAAACGGTTTCTAACCCCTTTCCGCGATGGCATTTGGAACCGTCGCCAAGTGAGTGTGTGCGATAGGGTGTCCTTCCCACATGACCCAGAAATTGTCGGGGATAGGACCTCCTGGGACCCAGGCTAGGGCCGTGTGCGATCGGGCGAGGCATCGAAACCCAATCATTTTCGTAGGTATGTACATCCCACACGGTAATCCGAGAAAATCATTTCTGTAGGTATGTACATCCCACACGGTGAATCCCATAAAAACATTTCCGTTCGTATGTATATCACACGCAGTCAATCCAAGGAATACGTTTCCATTCTTTTGTACATCCCACACAGTCAATCCAGGGAACACGTTTCCGGTCTTACGTACATCCCACACAGTTTTATGTGTAGGCTCGTGTGTGAAAGGTGTAACTATGACACACGGTTTGACATGGTTAACTATTTTCTTTTATCAACTATATCACACACGATTTGATGAAGAAAATTGTGTGACATTGGGCTATCCATCACAAGCGCTTTTACTGCTAGAACCGTTTGCAAAGGTCCATGACACATTTAACAGGTTTATTAGTTTACAATTAATAATTCCAGTATTACACAAATTCACATTTCATATCGAACAACTATTTGCCAATTTCATATCACGCACATAAATATATTATAACATCATAGTACAGTAGCTACATGAAAACAACACAGTACAACATATAGCTAGTTCAACTTCATAAGAACAATATATTCATTTCCCTAATCGAGATCATCCAGGCTCGTCTTATCCACCTCTCCTTTTAGTTCAGTAAGAACCCATTTTGCACGGGCCAACTGGGAAAGTGCCTCCTCCTTCGCCAACACCATCGCAGCAAAGTCTGATTTAAAAAATCTGAGCTCATTCTCCACCTTCAACTTTTTTCCCGCATCTTACAATATGCTTCAGCGTTGACAACACTTTCTCTAAGCCTACATGTGTTATCTTCTTCATACATGCTCCAGAGCTTTGCTAGGCACATCTTGAAAGACTGTGGCCACTCTTGATCAACCCACTCCAAGTGAGAACACTTCCGTTCATCCTATAATATTTAAAACTAGATCAGTAACAATTGTAGGGGAAATGGGTTTATAGCAACAAAAAAAATCACCAATGCTTATTTTCAAAAACTGAAGAAACATGTTAATTATGAAATATCTTCTCAAAAAGATCAATGTGCAAATGAAATAATTGGTACTGAGACAACAACCAAATTCTGGAACATCAGAAGCTATAATTAACTACAACGATGCAACAAGTTCTTACTCATGTACAATAAATAATAAATTGAACATTTTATGAGGAAGGTAAATATAACTACAACATTATAGCGATAGTATTTTGATGATAGCAAATTGATACTAACAGGTGTGTACATGCACAAATTTAGTAACATAGAACTAATAGCACTAAGGATGTCCACTACATATGCCAAAACTGGGGTAAAGACAACTGCTGCTACATCTCGCACAGGTGCCCTACCCTGGCGAGCTGATGCAGCGGAAAAAATTCTGGGACCCAGACTCCAGAGCACGTAGTTGCTCCGATGCCCAGTTCCTTCGTCCCATAAAGATTTAGTATTTCCCTACTTGGCTGCTCGGATGTGTGGACCAAAGTTGGCTACACAAACTGCTGAAACGGTGCCAAATAATTTTATAATGGCACCACTGATGAGATGACAACAATTTAAGATACTAGGTACAAACTATGACACTGTCTTAGGATGCGTTTGGTTGAAGGTGTGGTATGAATGGGTTGGGACCGTGACAGTGTCTGAATCACATCTAACAAATGATTTGTAACAACGAAAGAGGGTCAAACCTTCTCTGCACATGCCAAAAACTTCATCCCACTGTCCATAGAATCAAACGCAACTAGCTTCACGCCTATAGATTGATGGTGACAGTGAGCAGATAGATCTTTAGCCACCCACTCCATTCGTTGCCACTGATGGTCCTAGGGAGCTACAAGAGGAAGAAATGACTCAAATCGACCGCTGGGTAAAAATCCTTCATTCCAAGTCATAGCCCGAGAGAGAGAGAAGAGGGGCATGCCCGGGTGGTGAAGGAGTACTCGCCGAAGGAGGAACTGCTGGAGAGGTCTTTGAAGAAGACCATGGCGATCCCGTAGGTAGGATGCGAGACGGCGAGAGCGAGGAAGCGGCTATAGCTTAGCAAGGAAGGAGGAAACAGGGGAAATGTGACTTGTGGTCGGGGAGAAAAGGGGGTGGGGAAGGGGGCAGGCGTAGATATTTTGGCGGTAGGCCAAAATTTTGGAAATGTGGAGGAAAACTTTGCGCGCGGTGCCGGTGGACCATTCACTTTGAATGATTGTGTGCATCACAAATGTTCTGCTTTACGCGCATGGGATAAGTTTGATAATTCAAATTTTGGTGCAAATTTCCCTAGGTATGTCATTGCATAATTTAACATCGCTAGCTAATTTGGGCACACAAAAGAGCGTACAGCAGACAGACCACACTTACTAAATCGAGCAATTTTAGTAATTAAATAGAGCCAGTTGACCTAAACATTGCTCTAACAAAAGACCAGCATTATAAACAAAGCCTAAGTACGCATAATTTTAACAAATCCACCACCGCGCCGGCCTATGCATCGCCGGTGTGAGATGAGACGTCGATGACTTGTCCTAGTGACATGCCGCCATCGGTGGATGCGCCAGAGCTCACGTTGGTACTCCAACACTGATTCATCGACGGATAGACTCTTCTCTACCTCGACCTCGGCCACACGAAACTCCTCTTCCTAGCGCTCCTCGATCTCCGCCGTCTCCTGCATCTCCAGCTCCCGTTCGGCGATCTCATGAGGAAGCAGGTGCTCCACGGCCACCACCGCCTTTTCAGACGTGGGTTGCATGCTGGAGTCTGAGGTGGCCTGGAATATCTTGGCGTGTGCATCCTTGATCTTTGTGTGGATGGCCTCGACCCGGGCCAGGGTGACATCTGTGGCATGGACGGCAGCTCGAGCGCTCTCGGTGTTTGCAACCACCGTCGTAGCAGCAGCTGCAGCTGCCTCGGCTGCTGCAACTGCCCTGTCGGCTGCTGCAGACGCCCTCTCGGTGGAAGCAGCCGCGCTCAATGCGGATGCGGTGGCACTCTCGGCGTAGGCAGCCGTGCTCTCGGAAAAGGCGGCGACACTCGGGGGGGGCATCATATGGGCCTTCACGAAGCGTTTCCATGGTGTCATCCTTGCAAGAAGGGGGGTCGGGATTCGTGGATTTGGGGGTTGCCGGCACTGGAGCAGACGAGCCGGCGATGCTTAAGGATGGAGACTTAAATAGACCTAGATATTTTCATCGCAAACGGTTCCTAGAAAACAACTATGTGTGATGATGTAGATATTTTAATTAGTTGTGAAAGATGAATTTGGAGTACAGTAGCAACAGATGGTGTTTTAAATGTACGAGAATTTTTTTAGTACTAATACAATTGTCATGTCAAATTTTGGAAAATTTCAAGGGTCATTTGACCTTTTAACATTCAAGCGTTTTTCTAGCCATTTAATGACCATGATTGAAATTTGAACTACATGTACATGCAATAGCTAACCATAACGGTTTGAAAAATCATATTTTGTCTACTTGTGTTCGATTTAATTCCATGTGTAGTAAATTGGAAGGAATATTCAAACATATTGGTCTCAAGGCTGTGACGCAATTAAGCATGGAGTGACATGGCATTATAATTCCAAAAAAATAAAAATAAAATCAGAAACACATGAAACCTTGGTTGATGTAATGTCATGCCACCAAGATGATGTGGAATTTTTTTTGGCATGTTTGAAGAAAGATTGGACACACACCCCTCACAAACCAGAGCAACTCACTAGAAGGCTCGTGGTTTCGAGAGGGAACAATGCATGTTTGATGACGAACGGGAGATAGCTTCCTCTTACGCCCTTCAATTTTTTCTATGTTTAACGTGCATTACTACAACTGTAATGTGAAATTTTGGAATATTCTAGGGGTTATTTGACCTTTAAAAGACATTTAAGTGATTTTCTAGCCATTTAATTCAAATTCAAACTCCATCTACATGCAACGCCTAACCATAAAGGTTTGACAAATCATATTTGTGTACTTGTGTGCGAGTTAATTCCATGTGGAGTAAATTAGAAGGAATTTTCAAACATATTTGTCTCACGACATGGACACATGCATATGTATGCATGGAGTGACATGACATTTTAATTCCAAAAAACTAAAAAATATCAGTAACACATGAAACCTTGGTTGATGTAATATCATGCCACCAAGATGATGTGGTAAAAAAATTAGCATGTTTGACGAAAGTTTGGACACACACCACTCACAAACCGGAGCAACTCACTAGAAGGCTCGTGGTTCCGAGAGGAAACAATGCATGTTTGATGACGAATGGGAGATAGCTTCCTCTATGGCCTTCAATTTTTTTCTATGTTTAACGTGCATTACTACAATTGTAATGTGAAATTTTGGAAAATTCTCGGGGTCATTTCACCTTTTAAAGACATTTAAGTGATTTTCTTGCCATTTAATTAAAATTTGAACTACATCTACATGCAATGCCTAACCATAATGGTTTGACAAATCATATTTGTGTACTTGTGTGCGAGTTAATTCCATGTGCAGTAAATTAGAAGGAATTTTCAAACATATTTGTCTCACGACTTGGAGACATGCTTATGTATGCATGGAGTGACATGACATTTTAATTCCAAAAAAATTAAAAATATCAGAAACACATGAAACCTTGGTTGATGTAATGTCATGCCACCAAGATTATGTGGTAAAAAAATTGGCATGTTTGATGATAGTTTGGACACACACCCCTCACAAACTGGAGCAACTCACTAGAAGGCTCGTGGTTCTGAGAGGGAACAATGCATGCTTGATGACGAACGGGAGATAGCTTCCTCTTACGGCCTTCAATTTTTTTCTACGTCTAACGTGCACTACTACAACTACAATGTGATTTTTTTAAAATTCTAGCGGTCATTTGACCTTTTAAAGACATTTAAGTGATTTTGTAGCCATTTAATGACCGAAATTCAAATTTAAACTACATCTACATGCAACGCCTAACCAAAATGGTTTGAAAAATCATATCCGTGTACTTGTGTGCAAGTTAATTCCATGTGCAGTAAATTAGAAGAAATTTTCAAACATATTGGTCTCATGACATGGTCACATGCATATGTATGCATGGAGTGACATGGCATTTTAATTCCAAAAATTAAAAAAATGATCAGAAGAACATGAAACCTTGGTTGATTTAATGTCATGCCACCAAGATGATGTGGTAACAAAATTGGCATATTTGACGAAAGTTTTTACACACACCCCTCAAAAACCGGAGCAACTCACTAGAAGGTTCGTGGTTCCCAGATGGAACAATGCATGTTTGATGATGAATGGGAGATACCTTCCTCCTACGGCCTTCAATTTTTTTCTATGTCTAACATGCACTAATACAACTGTCATGTGAATTTTTTGAAAATTTCAGGGGTCATTTGACCTTTTAAAGACATTTAAGTTATTTTCTAGCCATTTAATGACCGTAATTCAAATTTGAACTACATCTACATGCAACGCCTAGCCATAACGGTTTGAAAAATCATATTTTTGTGTACATGTGTGCGAGTTAATTCCATGTGCAGTAAATTAGAATGAATTTTCAAACATATTGGTCTCAAGGCATGGGCACATATGCATGGAGTGCCATGGAATTTTAATTCCAAAAAATTAAAAAAATGGTCAGAAAAACATGAAACCTTGCTTGATTTGATGTCATGCCACCAAGATGATGTGGTAAAAAAATTGGCCTGTTTGACGAAAGTTTGGACACACACCCCTCACAAACCGGAGCAACTCACTAGAAGGCTTGTGGTTCTGAGAGGGAACAATGCATGTTTGATGACGAACGGGAGATAGCTTCCTCTTACGGCCTTCAATTTTTTTCTACGTCTAACATGCACTACTACAACTGCAATGTGATTTTTTTAAATTCTAGCGGTCATTTGACCTTTTAAAGACATTTAAGTGATTTTGTAGCCATTTAATGACCGAAATTCAAATTTGAACTACATCCACATGCAACGCCTAACCAAAATGGTTTGAAAAATCATATCCGTGTACTTGTGTGCAAGTTAATTCCATGTGCAGTAAATTAGAAGAAATTTTCAAACATATTGGTATCATGACATGGTCACATGCATATGTATGCATGGAGTGACATGGCATTTTAATTCCAAAAATAAAAAAAAATGATCAGAAGAACATGAAACCTTGGTTGATTTAATGTCATGCCACCAAGATGATGTGGTAACAAAATTGGCATATTTGACGAAAGTTTGTACACACACCCCTGAAAAACCGGAGCAACTCACTAGAAGGTTCGTGGTTCCCAGATGGAACAATGCATGTTTGATGACGAATGGGAGATATCTTCCTCCTACGGCCTTCAATTTTTTTCTATGTCTAACATGCACTAATACAACTGTCATGTGAATTTTTTGAAAATTTCAGGGGTCATTTGACCATTTAAAGACATTTAAGTTATTTTCTAGCAATTTAATGACCGTAATTCAAATTTGAACTACATCTACATGCAACGCCTAGCCATAACGGTTTGAAAAATCATATTTTTGTGTACTTGTGTGCGAATTAATTCCATGTGCAGTAAATTAGAATGAATTTTCAAACATATTGGTCTCAAGGCATGGGCACATATGCATGGAGTGCCATGGAAGTTTAATTCCAAAAAATTAAAAAATGGTCAGAAAAACATGAAACCTTGCTTGATTTGATGTCATGCCACCAAGATGATGTGGTAAAAAAATTGGCCTGTTTGACGAAAGTTTGGACACACACCCCTCATAAACTGGAGCAACTCACTAGAAGGTTCGTGGTTCCAAGAGGGAACAGTGCATGTTTGATGACAAACGGGAGAGAGCTTCCTCTTATGGCCTTCAATTTTTTTCTACGTCTAACATGCACTAATACAATTGTCATGTGAAATTTTTGAAAATTTCAGGGGTCATTTGACCTTTTAAAGAAATTTAAGTGATTTTCTAGCCATTTAGTGACCGTAATTAAAATTTTAACTACATCTAGATGCAACGCCTAACCATAACGGTTTGAAAAATCATATTTTGTGTACTTGTGTGCGAGTTAATTCCATGTGCAGTAAATAGAATGAATTTTCAAACATGTTGGTCTCAAGGCATGGGCACATATGCATGGAGTGCTATGGCATTCTAATTCCCAAAAATAAAAAAATTATCAGAAAAACATGAAACCTTGAGTGATTTAATGTCATGCCACCAAGATGATGTGCTAAAAAAATTGGCCTGTTTGATGAAAGTTTGGACACACACCCCTCACAAACGGGAGCAACTCACTAGAATGTTCGTGGTTCCGAGAGGGAACAGTGCATGTTTGATGACGCATGGGAGGTAGCTTCCTCTTACGGCCTTCCATTTTTTTTCTACTTTAACGTGCACTAATACAACGGTCATGTGAAAATTTGGAAAAATTTAGGGGTCGTTTGACCTTTTAAAGACATTTAAGCTATTTTCTAACCATTTAATGACCGTAATTCAAATTTGAACTACATCTACACGCAATGCCTAACCATAACGGTTTTAAAAATCATATTTTTGTGTACTTGTGTGCGAGTTAATACCATGTGCAGTAAATTAGAAGAAATTTTCAAACATATTGGTGTCAAGGCATGGGCACACATGCATGGAGTGCCATGGCATTTTAATTCCAAAAAAATAAAAATGATCAGAAAAACATGAAACCTTGCTTGATTTAATGTCATGCCACCAAGATGATGTGGTCAAAAAATTGGCATGTTTGACCAAAGTTTGGACACACACCCCTCACAAACAGGATCAACTCATTAGAAGGTTTGTGGTTCCGAGAGGGAACAATGCATGTTTGATGACGAACGGGAGATAGCTTCCTCTTACGGCCTTCAATTTTTTTCTATGTTTAACGTGCACTAATACAAACAGTCATGTGAAAAATTTGGAAAATTTCAGGGGTCATTTGAACTTTTAAAGACATTTAAGTAATTTTCTAACCATTTAATGACTGTAACTCAAATTTGAACTACATCTACATTCAATGCCTATCCATAACTGTTTGAAAAATCATATTTTTGTGCACTTGTCTGCGAGTTAAAAAATCATCAGACAATGTAAGTATCTGGTGTTCAAAAAAGAAAATGTAAAGATCTAGCAAGACAACCGGCCCCCACACGATCGGCACTCTATCTCGCGGCTCGAGGCTTGCTAGGTGAGTGGCGGGGATCATTAATCAGACACGGTTCTGGATTGGACATCATCAGCTGTTATGTTCATAGATGGATTTTGGCTATTATGTTCTGTCGGGGAGGCTGATCCACCAACACCTATGGGGACCGTGCCCCTTTCGGTTCGGTGGGGGGCGGAGGCCGCACAAAGAGCGGATCGAGGCAGAACACGCGAGCGGTTTTTACCCAGCTTCGGGCCGCACGGATGCGTAAAACCCTACTGCTGCTTGTTTGTGTGTATTGAATTCTTGCTCAGGAGCGATGGACGCTGCCAGACTGAGTGTGAGAGTGTTCTTGGTGTTTCGAATGAGCCGAACCCCTTCTACGTTGCGACTGGGCCTCCTTTTATACTTTCAAGGGGTCACCGACAGGTGGCAACGTAGACTAGAAGGGTAAAAATGGAAAAGGATGCGGTAGGTACAGCTACCGCTACTGTAGACACAGTGCACCCTACCTAACTCTGACGGCAGGGGACAAGGTCATTGAATGCCTGTCTGAGTTGCCTAAACAGTGCAAAAAGTGACCGTTAGGAGCACCACTGTTTGCCACGATGGCCTTCTCTTCGTCTCCGCTTGCCACCGCGCACCCCTAGCTGCGCGGCCTCCTGCCACGTGTGCTTGGGAGAGTCCTGGAGCGACACGTTAGCAGGTGTGCTGGAGCGCGGGCACGAAGTGGGGGTTTCCCGCGGCAAGCTCCTTGCTGCGGTCGTCGTCTTGTCGTGTTTGGGAGCTTGTCGCTCACCGGGCCTTGCCGGGACGCAGGGCGTGTCGCGGCAAGCTTTCTTGGTATGCCTTGAGTGGCCTTCCCGGCAAGCTCCTCTTGCCGGGGTCTTGTCTCTTCCCGGCAAGATCCTCTTGCCGGGGCCTGGGTCGGCCTTCCCAGCAAGCTCCTCTTGCCGGCGCCTTGGTTGGCCTTCCCGGCAAGCTCCTCTTGTCGGGGCCTTGGTCGGCCTTTCCGGCAAGCTCCTCTTGCCGGGGCCTTGGTTGGCCTTCCCGGCAAGCTCCTCTTGCCGTGGCCTTGGTTTGAGTACTTTGTTCTTGAATGGTCTTCAAGGGAACCACGGAGGGTCTTGGTGGTCACCCGGCAAGCCTTGCCGCGGGATGCTGCGACTGTCCATGCACGAGTTCGGGATACTAGGGTACCCCTACTCTAGTACACCGACAGGAGCCCCCGGGCCTGGGCCAGACACGGTGCCGAGCGCTGTTGGGCCAGGCCCAAAACAGTGCACGGGCACGCGCGGCCTAGGTCACGCCACATATCTCTCCGCTCCCACCACGCACGCCCAGAACGGCATGCGTCAAACGCGGCGTCGTGGGTGACGCGGGCGGCGTGCGCGGGGCTAAGCCCCTCGAGCATGCGTCAGGCCACGATGATGGGGACGGTTCACGCCCTCCTCCCTAAAACGGAGGTAGGCGTGGGGGCGTGGTGCGTTTACTGGACGGGGCCGGTGCGCGGTTTTCGAGACGTCCACCCCCCGCAATCACGAGGCGGAGTGAGGCCGCCTCATCCGTCGCCTTGGTTTTGCATCCCCGCCACGTGGCTCCCATGCGCTTGGGGTCGCGGACGGTGGAAGTGGGAATCTGGGCCGTCGTGAGCAGAGGCAGCGGGTTGGCCCCGACTCCCTGCTCTTCCCGTGCCTTGATTCGCTGAGCGGGGCGGCCGAGCCCCCACCTCGCTCCTTTATATAGAGCGGGAGGGGAGCACAGAAACCCGCCCTCTCTCATCTCCTCCTTTCTTTAGCTTCTGCTCCCCTTTCTCTCATTCGCCATGGAGAAAGGAAACCCAGGCCCTTCATCAGTGGCGGCGAGGGTCGCCGCCAGACAGCGCATCTCTCCCTCTCCCGCACCCGTGGTGGCAGAGCCAGCCACAAGGGGAAGAGGGAGGGGGCGATGTCGCGGACAAGGTCGAGGACGAGGTCGAGGCGCTCGGGGAAGAGGCGGGCGGGGCGGCGCGCCAGCTTCGCCTCCGCCGGCGGCTCCTCCCCCCACGGCGGTCCATATAGGGGACGACCCTTGCGAGTTCTTCGTCAAGCTGCGCCGGGCGCCTCGTCGTCGCCTCCGGCTTCCAACTCCGTTTGCGAGCGCGATGGAGTTGGACCCGCCCGAGACGCTGAGACTGCACATGAGGGGATGTGGGATCAGCGGCAAGCGAGTCCGCGTTGTATTCCCAGCCCCTAATGTGATGTATCTTGATCGAGGGTGGAAGACGTTCGCTCGTATCCACAGCCTGATGGAGGGGTTTACCCTCCATTTTAAGTTGATGGAGGGCGATCTCCTCTCCGTCAAGGTCTTCGGGTGCTTCGGCACTCGGGCGGAGTGGGGCGATAGCGAAGGCTCCTCCTCCTCGAGCGAGAGTGACGAGGAGGAGAGCGACAGCGACGATGAGGGTAGCGGGCAGCGGGGTGGCGGGTCCGACTAGGCGTCGGGCGCCACTTCGCGCGGCACCGGCGACCCCATCATCCGTGTCGCCGGCTCCTTGAACTCCCCGGGGTCGTCTCCTTGGGCGGCTGGCGTAGGGAGGCTGCGGAAGGGGAAGAGGGCTAGCGACAAGGCCGTCAGGTCGGAGTACGAGGGCGTGGTGCCCTCGACAGCGTGTTGACGTCCTGCCGCCCCGTCTTCGAGCCCCGCTTCCAGCGCCGCCATCGCCATCCAGCCTTCGGACGGCCCTCGGAATGTCCTCTTGGTGTCTTCTGGCACCCGTAGCTCACCTAGGCGCTCCTTTTGCCCTTTTCGCCTCCTTGACCTGCCTCCTGAAGAGAGGGACAGGAAAGGGATTACGGGCATCTTATCTTTTTAATTTGTAAGCCTTCGGGCCTTAGATGTATCTAAAACTTGTAATCCTCTCTTTCATGTTTTTCATCCTCTATGGACTGTACCTGAGTGGGATGTTTTTTTAATGAAAAGGGGATGCTTGCCGGGTTATTTGTCTCGCGAGTTGAACCCACGCCAAGGAGCTAATCCTTGGTATCCCTCGGACAGACATTTCATCTCCCGGCAACAGGCCCTGCCGCCTTCCCACGTCGCTCGACCTTTCTCACGCCTTTGACGGAGGCGGGAACGAGGTAGGTGCGGTCTCCTCGTTTCATCCCTTTGCTGCCGCGACTACAACCAAACTTGGCCCCGGGAACGAGCCCCAGGGCCTAGAGTTGAGGGAGCACGGCAGTTTTCGGGAAGAAACGCGGTTTCGCATTCCCCAGTCCATAAGAGGATGCATGATGAGGGATGAAAGACTTATCTGATATTGCAGCCCCCGGCAACTCTGGTTTGCCATGGACGATTCTTGGCACTCGCAGCCCCCAGCGATACTGGCTTGCCGGGGCCCAGGTGCCGGCGGTTAGTGTAGCCCTGGTTTTCACTACACCGAAAGGCTTTTATCTTCGGCAAAGAACTTTGAGGTTCTCGATGCCGGCTTCCGGCAAGCTTGTTGCCGAGAAGGTTTTTATCTTCAGCAGAGAACTTTGACGTTCTCGATGCCGGCTTCCGACAAGCTTGTTGCCGAGAAGGTTTTTATCTTCAGCAGAGAACTTTGACGTTCTCGATGCTGGCTTCCGGCAAGCTTGTTGCCGAGAAGGCTTTTATCTTCAGCAGAGAACTTTGACGTTCTCGATGCCGGCTTCCGGCAAGCTTGTTACCGAGAAGGCTTTTATCTTCAGCAGAGAACTTTGACGTTCTCGATGCCGGCTTCCGGCAAGCTTGTTGCCGAGAAGGCTTTTACCTTCAGCAGAGAACTTTGACGTTCTTGATGCCAGCTTCCGGCAAGTTTGTTGCCGAGAAGGCTTTTATCTTCAGCAGAGAACTTTGACGTTCTCGATGCCGGCTTCCGGCAAGCTTGTTGCCGAGAAGGCTTATGGCGAAGAACTTCGTCGTTCTTGACACCAAGAAGATTGGTCCTAAGGGCGTTGCCAGCCCCCGGGCCATAACTGCGTTTAAACATGACAAGTGATTAGCATCTGAAGTTCACTTAGCTCACTTGCAAATTTTGACTTCTGCTACATATTCCGGTGCGTACGATCCAGCCAGCAACGCTTGAGGGAACGGGCCCTTAGCGGCTATTCGGGAACGTCGCCTCCCAGAAAGGTTTACCTCCTTGGCTCTAGCGCAACCGCACAAATTGCCGAGCGGACTCGAGGCAACATGGAGTGCAACTAGCCCCGAGAAGGTTCCTTGGCATACAGGTCTATGCAGAAATCTCAAATAAATAGTGCATGGTATCTTCCTATTCAACCTATCTTTGTACGTCCACCCTACGCTTTTAGGGAACTTGTCAGCGCAGGCACCCTTGCCGCGAGCGCCGAGTGCGGAACTTCAGCAGCCTGCTGGCGGGGTCGCTACCGACAAGCAACCTTGTCGCAACTAGTTGCAGCTCACTTAAGTTGTTGAGCGGACTCGAAACAAAGTAAGGGCGCAGCTAGCTACGAGTTGGTTCCTTCACGCACAGGTTTTCCATACAAAGAACAAGATCTCCGAGGCGGATAACCTTATATAGAAAGAAAATATCTAAAGTTTCGCATGACTTAGCTTTTCTGTTGCCGCACTGGCGTCGTTCTTTTGGTCGCTTGCTTCTTAGGAGCCATGACGATGAAGAACAGCTGAGCCTTGACGAGGACGGAACGGCTGCCGCCTAAGTCTTCTTCCTTGGTGGCATGTCGATGAAGAAGATGAAGATCTAGCTCGTGTGAATGCCGGATCGGGTTCGCACAATCTCGATGCCCCCTACCTGGCGCGCCAGAGATGTCGGGGAGGCTGATCCACCAACACCTATGGGGACCGGGCCCCTTTCGGTTCGGTGGGGGGCGGAGGCCGCACAAAGAGCGGATCGAGGCAGAACACGCGAGCGGTTTTTACCCAGCTTCGGGCCGCACGGATGCGTAAAACCCTACTGCTGCTTGTTTGTGTGTATTGAATTCTTGCTCAGGAGCGATGGACGCTGCCAGACTGAGTGTGAGAGTGTTCTTGGTGTTTCGAATGAGCCGAACCCCTTCTACGTTGCGCCTGGGCCTCCTTTTATACTTTCAAGGGGTCACCGACAGGTGGCAACGTAGACTAGAAGGGTAAAAATGGAAAAGGATGCGGTAGGTACAGCTACCGCTACTGTAGACATAGTGCACCCTACCTAACTCTGACGGCAGGGGACAAGGTCATTGAATGCTTGTCTGAGTTTCCTAAACAGTGCAAAAAGTGACCGTTAGGAGCACCACCGTTTGCCACGATGGCCTTCTCTTTGTCTCCGCTTGCCACCGCGCACCCCTAGCTGCGCGGCCTCCTGCCACGTGTGCTTGGGAGAGTCCTGGAGCGACACGTTAGCAGGTGTGCTGGAGCGCGGGAACGAAGTGGGGGTTTCCCGCGGCAAGCTCCTTGCCGCGGTTGTCGTCTTGTCGTGTTTGGGAGCTTGTCACTCACCGGGCCTTGCCGGGACGCAGGGCGAATCGCGGCAAGCTTTCTTGGTATGCCTTGAGTGGCCTTCCCGGCAAGCTCCTCTTGCCGGGGTCTTGTCTCTTCCCGGCAAGATCCTCTTGCCGGGGCCTGGGTCGGCCTTCCCGGCAAGCTCCTCTTGCCGGGGCCTTGGTTGGCCTTCCCGGCAAGCTCCTCTTGCCGGGGCCTTGGTCGGCCTTTCCGGCAAGCTCCTCTTGCCGGGGCCTTGGTTGGCCTTCCCGGCAAGCTCCTCTTGCCGGGGCCTTGGTTTGAGTACTTTGTTCTTGAATGGTCTTCAAGGGAACCATGGAGGGTCTTGGCGGTCACCCGGCAAGCCTTGCCGCGGGATGCTGCGACTGCCCGTGCACGAGTTCGGGATACTAGGGTACCCCTACTCTAGTACACTGACATGTTCACACATGGATTTTGCCGCGGGAATCGTGTGTAATTGAAACTACAGTACTCATAATTTCTGACGACCGACATATGTACTGTCCCCATCGATCTAGATTCCGGTCGCTAATAAATACTACCTTGCTCACGTCGTCCTGCCTGCATTCTCATCTACATCCTCCCCTCACTCGACCTCTTTCCTCTCTCAAATCTCTACATGGCGCCGCCGGTCTGCCCACGCGCCGACGAGGAGTCGCCGCCCCCCGAGGACGCTCACTCGATTAGCAGCGACGAGGACCCCTACGCGCAGTTATACGTCTCCAACGTATCGATAATTTTTGATTGTTCCATGCTATTATATTATCTGTTTTGGATGTTTAATGGGCTTTAATATACCTTTTTATATTATTTTTGGGACTAACCTACTAACCAAAGGCCCAGTGCAAAATTGCTGTTTTTGTCTATTTGAGTGTTTCGCAGAAAAGGAATACCTAACGGAATGAAACCTTCAGGAGATTTATTTTTGGAACAAACGTGATCCAGGGGACTTGGAGTGGATGTCAAGAAAGAAGCGAGGAGGCTACGAGGTAGGAGAGCGTGCCCCAGGGGGGTGGGTGCGCCCCCCAACCTCGTGGGCCCCTTACAGCTACACCGACCTACTTTTTCCTCCTATATATACTCATATACCCCGAAAACATCCAGGAGCACCACGAAACCCTATTTCCACCGCCGCAACCTTCTATACCCGTGAGATCCCATCTTGGGGCCTTTTTCGACGCTCCACTAGAGGGGAATCGCTCATGGAGGGCTTCTACATCAACACCATAGCCTCTCTGATGATGTGTGAGTAGTTTACCACAGACCTTCAGGTCCATAGTTATTAGCTAGATGGCTTCTTCTCTCTCTTTGGATCTCAATACAAAGTTCTCCTTGATTCTCTTGGAGATCTATTTGATGTAATTATTTTTGTAGTGTGTTTGTCGAGATCCGATGAATTGTGGGTTTATGATCAAGATTATCTATGAACAATATTTGATTCTTCTTTGAAATCTTTTATGCATGATTTAATATCTTTGCAAGTCTCTTCGAATTATCAGTTTGGTTTATCCTACTAGATTGATCTTTCTTGCAATGGGAGAATTGCTTAGCTTTGGGTTCAATCTTGTGGTGTCCTTTCCCAGTGACAGCAGGGGCAGCAAGGCACGTTTTGTATTGTTGCCATTGAGGAATAAAAGATGGGGTTTATATCATATTGCTTGAGTTTATCCCTCTACATCATGTCATATTGCCTAATGCGTTACTCTGTTCTTATGAACTTAATACTCTAGATGCATGCTGGATAGCGGTCGATGTGTGGAGTAATAGTAGTAGATGTAGAATCGTTTCGGTCTACTTGTCATGGACTTGATGCCTATTGACATGATCATGCCTAGATATTCTCATAACTATGCGCTTTTCTATCAATTGCTCGACATTAATTTGTTCACCCACCATAGAATTTGCTATCTTGAGAGAAGCTACTAGTGAAACCTATGGCCCCCAGGTCTATTCTCCATTATATTATTCTCCCATCAACTAGCTATTTCTGTCGCCGTTTATTTTGCAATCTTTATTTTCATATCTATACTACAAAAATATTAAAAATATTTATCTTATTATCTCTATCAGATCTCACTTTCGTAAGTGACCGTGAAGGGATTGACAACCCTTTATCGCGTTGATTGCGAGGTTCTTGTTTGTTTGTGCAGGTACAAGGGACTTGCGTGTAATCTCCTACTGGATTGATACCTTGGTTCTCAAAAATTGACGGAAATACTTATGCTACTTTGCTGCATCACCATTTCCTCTTCAAGGGAAAACCAACGCATGCTCAAGAGGTAGCACGCCGCATGATGAGGTTGCACCGGACCCCCCAACTTTGGATTGGTTTTGGGGCCAGTACAATCTTTGTGTGTGGAAGTCGCCGCCGCCGGTTGAGAAAGCCAGGCAAGTGGCATTCAAGAAGGAGATGGTGGAGGAGGAAGCCAGGTACCAGGCAGCCTGTGAAGCGGGTGATGCCACCTAGAAAAAGGAGTTGGCGTAGCTTTGGGTGTGCGCGCGTCGTCGTGCCTAGTTGAAGGGAAATCTTTAGGTGAGCATGGTCATTTTGTGCGTCACCGTTTGTATGAAAAAGGGAGACTTTTATGGGATCAAATAAACTGATTGATGTGTTATGCTTGGAATCTTTGTGAAATTTATGATTTTACTTGTTTCTCTAAGAACCCTAAAAACACCTCCCCTACCTATGTGAGTTTAATGACAATGAAAACTTATCTTCTTATGCAAAGGGTGTTTATAGTTACTACAATATCGAACAAACTGAAGAATTTGTTGCTTTTAAGGGTGCTTATGAAGTTGCTTCTTTGATTAAAAAGTATGAAATTACTCTCTATGAAAATCAAAATTTTGACATACTTAAATATTGCTATGAAAACTATGCTCATAATGTCTATGTGAAAGAATTTATTGAAAGAATGACCGTTGCTTCGGAAAAAAATAATGATATGCACGAATCTATAGATAATTATGAGTCCGATGATTTGATTGAAATATCCCTTGATGAACATGATGCTTGCTATTCTTGTGGCCATGATGCCAATATTTATGAAGATGAATTTGGTACAGTTCCTTATGTTAAACATGAGATCGTTGCTATTGCACCCATACTTGATAGTTCCTTAGAAGAAAAGCATGATTGCAATGATGTTATTATGAATTCTCTTAATGTGAATTGTGTTAATGATATGCAAAACCTCAAGCTTGGGGATGCTAGTTTTGCTATGACTACTATTTGTTGCAATGATCATGATTGGGGTGATTCTTCTTATGATCCTAAAAATTTATTTAAGTCCCATGATGAATATGCGATTGATAATGTTTGCAATAATATTGAAAGTGGGTGTGGAAGAGTGTCAACTTTAGATCTCACATATTTGGAGAATGTTCAATCTTATGAAGTTTTTGATAAAAGTGGGTTTGGAGAGGTCATGACTTTAGTTAATGTTAATCCCACTATTTTGGAAGAGTGTCAACTTTGCATACATGTGGATCTTGATAAGAATATGTTTTGTGATAGCTATATTGTTAAATTTTCTTATGATCCTACATGTAATTATTATGAGAGAGAGGAAAATATGGTTGTAGAAATTTTCATGTTACAATCTTACCTCTCGCTATGTTGAGATTGCTATTGTTTCTTTCCATTTTCTTGCATATGCTAGTTTTTGCTTGCTATGATAATTTGTTTGCCTTTAATATTCCTATGCATAGGAAGTATGTTAGATTTAGGTGTGTTTGTCATGTGTTTCATGATGCTTTCTTTGCGCTTCAATTCTTGTCTTTCATGTGAGCATCATTAAAATTATAGATGCCTAGCTAGGGGCATTAAACGATAGCGCTTGTTGGGAGGCAACCCAATTTTATTTTTGTTTATTGCTTTTTGTTCCTATTTAGTAATAAATAATTATTATAGCTTCTGTTTAGATGTGGTTTTATGTTTTTAATTAGTGTTTGTGCCAAGTAGAACCTTTGGGAAGATTTGGGGGAAGTCTTTGCGATCTTGCTGTAAAAACAGAAACTTTAGCGCTCACGAGATTAGCTGCCATTTTTTACTGGAGAGGGAGATTAGGTTGATTCTTTTTTAAGATGATTAATAGCCAAATTCCTCACGTCCACCAAACTATTTCAGAATTGTTGGGGTTACAGAAGTATTCGAAACCTACAGATTACTACAGACTGTTCTGTTTTTGACAGATTCTGTTTTTCGTGTATTGTTTGCTTATTTTGATGAATCTATGGCTAGTATCGGGGGCATGAACCATAGAGAAGTTGGAATACAGTAGGTTTAACACCAATATAAATAAATAATGAGTTCATTACAGTACCTTGAAGTGGTGGTTTGTTTTCTTATACTAACGGAGCTCATGAGATTTTCTGTTGAGTTTTGTGTTGTGAAGTTTTCAAGTTTTGGGTAAAGATTTGATGGATTTTGGAATAAGGAGTGGCAAGAGCCTAAGCTTGGGGATTCCCAAGGCAACCCAAGGTAAAATTGAAGGACAACCAAAAGCCTAAGTTTGGGGATGCCCCGGAAGGCATCCCCTCTTTCATCTTCGTCCATCGGTAACTTTACTTGAGGCTATATTTTTATTCACCACATGATATGTATTTTGCTTGGAGCGTCTTGTATGATTTGAGTCTATGCTTATTAGTTTAACAAAATCATCCTTGCGGCACACACCTTTTGGAAAGACACACATGAATCAGAATTTATTAGAATACTCTATGTGCTTCACTTATATCTTTTGAGCTAGATAGTTTTGCTCTAGTGCTTCACTTATATCTTCTTAAGAGCATGGTGGTGGTTTTATTTTATAGAAATTATTGATCTCTCATGCTTCATTTATATTATTTTGAGAGTCTATAGAACAGCGTGTGTAATGCCCGGATAATTAGGCTACAGTAAACCTCTGCTAAATATGCCACGTCACCTCTGTCACTGTTTAATCTCACGTCGGTTCGAAACTTTTCAAATTCAAAATTTAAATATTGTCAAACATCAAAAGTTTTCAACCATCAAAACAAAAATCTTTGGTTTGTGCTGAATATTAGAAAGGTAATTATAGTAAAGAAAACACAAATTTATAAAATACTTAAATGTCCTAAGTTAAATAAAACAGAAAAAGAAAAGGAAAATACAAAACAGAAAGTAAAAAGAACAAAAGGTAGAGCCCCCCCCCACTGGGCCATCTGTGGCCCAGCTGGCCAGCCCAATTGGGCTAAGGCCCAGCCGGCCGGCCCACCCCACACCCCACTCCCTTATCCCCGGTCCCTCCCAAAACCCTATCCGCCCACGCCCCCACTTCCCCCCACCATGTCTCTCTCGCGCCCCTCCCCGATCTGGATCGGGGGCAGGCGACCCCCTTGACCGCCATTGCCCCGCTTCTACCTCGTCGTCGCCGCTTCCTCATCGGACCACGCCACCATCGTTGTCACCTCCTTTTCTTCCTCCCTGCCGTACCACCCCGAGCCCAGAGCCACTTGACCCCGACGTCGGCACCTCCCCCAAACGGTGCCGCCCTTCGCCACCCACCATCGTCGGCAACACCGCAACCATCTCCCCGAGCCCACTGCCTCCACCCTGCAGCTCTCGTGTGAGGAACCCCCTCCTACCCTCCTTTCCCTAATCATGTACGCCCACTGCCCGCCACTCCCTCGTGTCGCGCACGCGTGCACCGCGCACCACGGCGCCCTGCGCGCCTCCCCCGCTCATGGCTCCTGCCGCGCCGCGCCGACTTCACCCCTTGACAACCCTGCTCGCCACCCTTACCGGCCTCGTCCTGCCCCGGACGGCGTAGCCCTCCGACCGCTCGCCCCCGCTGGCCCTCTGCCAGTGCGCCCTCCCCATGGTCGCTCCCCTCCCTCTGTCCTCCCCCGTGCGCTGCCGCCGCGCATGCCGCGAGCGCCTCTGCTCGCCCGCGCTCCGGCTCCCTCCGCTTCCCCGCAGCGCCGGCTACACCGCTCGATGCCGTCGGTAATCGCCCGCACGACACGGCCCCGCTGCTGCTGCTCATCTGCCGAACCGTGCCCGGGCGCCGAGCGCCCGTACCCGTCGCTCGCTCGCCCACACCCACACCCGTTAGCCCGCATCGGCCCTTCTGGACCAATGACATGTGGGGCGTGGCCCCAGAACATTTTTACAACAAAGAGAATTAATAGAAAAGAATAAAAATAAGTAAATAATAATTAAAAATAATTAAAATATGAATTAATTAAATCATTAATTAACCTAATTAATCATGATTAGATTAGCCTAATTAATTAACTAACCTAACTAATTTGTTAATTAAACTAATTAATTTAGTTAATTAGTTAACAGAGTATGACATGCGGGACCCACACGTCAGTTTGACCTCTCAACGGTCACAGTTGACTGCTGACATCATGCTGATCTCATGATGACATCAGCAAACACTATTATGGATAATGTTGATTTAAAATAATTAAATAAATCCTAAAAATGATTTAAATCTTTTAAAATTAATATAAAATAAACTGTAGCTCGGATGGGAAAACTTTGTACATGAAAGTTGCTCAGAACGACGAGAGGAGTCCGAATACGGAGCCCGTTCGTCCACCACACATCCCTAGCATAGCGAACACGCAACTTTCCCCCTCCGGTTCATCTGTCCGAAAACATGAAACACCGGGGATACTTTCCCGGTTGTTTTCCCCCTTCGCCGGTATCACCTCCTACAGCGTTAGGGCACACCTAGCACTTTTACTCGTCATGTCATGCATCGATATGCATCTGTTTGCATTGTAGTCATTGTTTCTTCCCCCTCTTCTCTCCAGTAGACTTCGAGACTGACGCCACTGCTGGTGCCCCGATCGACTACGTTGTTGACGACCCCTACTTGCCAGAGCAACCATGCAAGCCCCCCCTGATCACCAGATATCACCTATTCTTCTCTCTACTGCTTTCATTAGATTAGTGTAGCATGTTACTTCTTTCCGTTAATCCTATTCTGTTGGATAGCCTATCATTGTTGCTACAATTGTTGATACCTTACATGCATTCCTAAATGCTTAGTATAGGATGCTAGTTTATCATCAGTGGCCCTACATTCTTGTCCGTTTGCCGTGCTATACTATCGGGCCGTGATCACTAGGGAGGTGATTGTCAGCATTCTGGGAACGGGGGTCCCCAGACTGGCCTGCCTGCTGCCCGCAGCGTGGCTCCTCCAGCGGCCCCGTACGACACATCTTTACCAGCAAACATTCAAGACCCTCGCGAGGGGCCAAGCCATGCGAGGCGGACGACTCGAGACCTCCTCAGGGGCGGCCTCACCAGGCTGGCTCGCGAGGGGCGGAGAGATCAAGGCAAGGCAAACCTTGCGAAGTTCCAATGACGTAAGCCATGATGATCAAGACTAGGCGGGCGCCAGGCTAGCGCCAGCAAGCGCAGTGTCCTCGCTTCCTCTTTGGTCCTAGGGAGACAAGTGCAGGCGAGGAGTTCCAAGGTATCAAGCAAGGGTTTCCATATCGGTGCAACAAGACCAAGACCAGCAGGGAGGCAGGACAGAGGTCACCGTGGAGCCCAAGACGACATCACCACCATAGCCTTTGGCAGGCGAAGACTACTTTTGTCAGGATAACTTGTACTAGTTGTCTCCCTTCGAATTTGGCCGTTCTGGGATCCCTTCCCGCTAGATATTTGGGAAGAGGACCAGGGCCTCTGTAAATAGGACTAGCCACCACCATAGTATAGGCAACTGGTCTGGAAGGGAGAGAGGATCCAGATCTTCCTCAAACACACAAGCTCACCAACCACAAGAACACCTCTCCTCAGGAGGCTGTTCTTCCCTTGTAACTATTCATTCACAGCCCAAGAGGCTATCCACCATACCACACTAGAGTAGAGTATTACACCACAACGGTGGCCCGAACCAATATAAATCATGTGTCTCGTGTTCTTTGGGTCCGTCGAAGCTAAGCCGTGAGATCGTTGAGTGTGCGTGTTAGAGAGGGGGAGATCTTCATGCGCACCTAAGTGTTTGAACCACAAGGGTTTTGCCGCAACCTGAAATCCAAAATTTGGCGCACCAGGTAGGGGCGCGCCGAAGCTTCGCCCCTCGACGGCCTCGCCTCTCCGACCGACTCTCATGCACGCCGCCTCTTCACCGACTGGATCGACAGGCGCCCTCCGCGGCGCCGTGGGGCTCCGGGCCTTCACCCCTGCCTTGCGGCGGGTGCAATGGCCGCACAAATTCAAGCCGAAGATGCTGCCCCGTTACGATGGTGTGGTGGATCCAGCGGCCTTTTTGCTGGCGTGTGAGGAGGCTATCTTGGAGGCTGGAGGCGACGACAAGATCTTGGCCAACTGGTTCTCGATGGCCCTCACTGGCGTGCCGCGCGCCTAGCTACTCCATCTGCCGGAATTTTCCGTGGCCTCTTGGGAGGAGATACACGACCTCTTCATCACACGCTTCGGTGGACCAGCACCCCGGGCATCGCGGCTCTCCTCGGTGGCTTGCAGGGGCCACCCTCGGACCGTCACATCAAGCCGATCATTCGCCAGATCAGTGCCGCCTCCACGCCGCAGGTGGCTCCCCCGGGGTGGGCGGTGCCCAAGGCGGACCTGATCTTCGACTTAGGAGATCACCCACTCAACACCATCGGCTCGGGTGTGCTTCTGATGCTTTGCACGCTGACCATATGTAGTGTAGCCGTCACCAAGACCCTCATCGACGGCAGCGCCGGCCTCAACATGTTCTCTATGGAGGCCTTTTGTCTCCTTCATGTACCGCTCGAGCGGCTCCACCCCAGCCGGTCCTTCTCCGGAGTCGGCGGTGGCTCCTCCAACCCCCTGGGGTAGATGCGCCTCCCCGAGACTTTCGGCACGCGCAACAACTACCGCACCGAGCTAATCGACTTCCACATCGCCTGCATTAGTTTGCCGTATAATGCCATCCTCGGGTACACGGCGCTGGCCTAGTTCATGGAGGCAACCCACCCCGCCTACGACCTCATGAAGATGCTAGGAAGCAATGGCGTCCTTACCTTGGCCGGGGACACCATGGAAGCAGTGGTGGCCCTCAAGCTAGCCTTCAGGGCCACGTCGGCAGCTTGCCCAGCCGACAAGGCCATGCCCAAGGCCAAGGGGGTTGCGCCGACCAAGAAGAAGCAGTTGTCCACTCAGGGTCAACCCAAGATGAAGCTGATACCGGTCGACGTGAATGGGGCCTCCGGCGCTATCTCTAACATAGGCGCCGACCTTGCCCCAGCTCAAGAGAAAGAGTTGGTGGACTTCCTGTGAACGAACAAGGAAGTATTCGCGTGGGAGCCCAAGAAGCTAGTTGGGGTCCCGAGAGGAGTAATTGAACATCATATGAGGGTGTGCCCCAATGTGCACCCTATGAAGCAGAAGGCGAGGCGACAATCCACGGAGAAGCAATCTTTCATCGTTCCGGAAACCCGTAAGCTGGAGGCAGCAGGTGTCATTCATGTGGTCCGGTACCTAGAGTGGCTGGCAAATCCAGTCGTTGTGTCAAAGAAAGGAGGAAAGTAATGCATGTGTGTCAACTTCACCAAGCTCAACAAGGCCTGTCCTCAGGACCCGTTTCCGCTGCCGCGCATCGACCAGATTGTTGACTCCGCCACGGAGTGTGACCTGCTGTGCATCCTAGATGCGTTCCCAGGATACCACCAGATCAAGATGGCAGTGGAAGATGTGGAGAAGACAACTTTTTTAACCCCATGTGGCCTGTACTGCTACACTTCATGCCATTCGGACTGCACAACACAGGAGCATCCTTCCAGCGGCTGATGCACATCACCTTGGGGCGGCAACTCGGGAGGAACGCTGAGGCCTATGTCGACAACATCATGGTAAAGTCTCAGGGAGCAAGAACTTTGATTCGGGACGTGGAGGAGACCTTCGTGAGCCTGTGCCAGGTGGAACTATGGCTCAATCCGGAGAAGTGTGTGTTTGGTGTCCCTTCCGGCAAGCTGTTAGGCTTCCTCGTATCCCGTAGAGGGATCGAGGCCAACCAGGAGAAGGTCAAGGCAATCGAAGGCATGATTACACCACAAAACCTCAAGGAGATGTAGAAGCTTGCAAGCTACGTGACTTCGCTAGGGCGCTTCTTCTCCAAGTTGGGGGAGCGCGCCCTACCGTTCTTCAAGCTGATGAAGAAGAAAGGTCCATTCGAGTGGACCCCCAAGGCCGACCTAACATTTCAAGACCTCAAGAGATATTTGACCAGCCCGGCGGTGATGGTGGTGCCTCGTCCTCGCGAGCCCTTGGTACTCTACCTGTCTGCCACACCCCATTCTGCTAGCGCGGCGTTGGTGGCCCTCAGAGAGGAGCCCCAAGTCAAGGGCTCGCCAAACGAAGTCGCCAAGCCGGATAAGGTTGCACAACGCCAAGACGATGTTCCTGAGGCGGCGGCTCGACCAGCTAGATGTCAAGCCACAGGAGCTGGAGATCCACAGGAAACACCTCAGTCCCTGGGAGCCAAAAACTTTGTCAGCTCTCCGACCCTTGTCGAGCACCCAGTATACTTCGTCAGCACAGTGCCGCGAGATGCGAGGGCGCGATACCCCATGCCTCAGAAGCTCTTGCTCAAGCTCCTGGTGGCCTCGCGTAAGCTGCGCCACTACTTTCAGGGTCACCCCATCAAGGTTGTCTCAGCCTACCCGTAGGAGAGAGTGCTCAGGAGTCCCAATGCCGTGGGGAGAGTCACCGAGTGGAACATCGAGCTGCAAGAGTTTGACTTGGAGTTCAGCACAACCAGGGTCATCAAGGGGGCTGCACTTGCCGATTTTGTGGCAGAATGGACCGATACACCGGAGCTTGAAGCAGGCGAAAACTGATCCCTCTCACTAGGTAATGAAGTGCCAGACGGCTGGGTCATGTACTTCGATGGCACGTTCACGTGCTAGGGCGCGGGGGATGGAGTCGTACTCATCTCGCCCATTCAAGACAAGCTTTACGACGTCGTGCAGCTCTACTTCCAACAGGGCGAGAAGGTCTCCAACAACATCGTAGAGTACGAGGGCCTCATCGCCGGCCTCAAGGAGGCGGCAGCTCTGGGATTGAAAAGCCTCATTGTCAAGCGAGACTCGAAGCTCCTCGTCAACTTCTCCAACAAGGTGTACGGGCCAAATGACAAGCACCTGGATGCATATCTCGTGGAGGTATGCAAAATGGAGAAGCACTTCTTGGGCCTGGAGCTGCAGCATGTGCCACGTGGCACCAACCAAGAGGCCGATGACATCGCCGGAAGAGCATCCAAGCGGCTGCCCCAAGAGCCTAGCGTCTTCGAGGAACGACTCTTCAAGCCTTCAGCAGCACCTCACCGTACGGAGCTAGCGCCACCTCAAGAGGAGCTCCCTCAACCGCCCGTCTCGGGAGCCCCCGCCCATGGCCCGACCTTAGGAGCGCGCCTCCTCTTAGCACTAGAGCCTCAGGAGGGGAGCTGGATCGAAGAGTTCAAGGCATACCTGACACAAGGCACGCTACTGGAGAAGGAGGAAGACGCGGAATGTGTGGCCCGACAATCTACGGTGTACTGCATTCCGGACGGTGAGCTATACAGGATGCGGCCAAATGATGTTTCTCTACGATGCATTTCAAGGGAATAGGGGAAGGAGTTGCTGGCTGACATACATGGCGGAGAGTGTGGGCACCACTCATCATCACGCACCCTGGTCGGCAAGGCTTTCCACAGCGGGTTCTACTGCCCACAACACTCAACGACGCGGCCGAGTTGGTGAAGTCCTGAGAGGCTTGCCAATTCCACGCCAATCAGATCCACCAGCCGGCTCAGGGCCTCCAGACTATCCTGCTCTCATGGCCATTCGCGGTCCGGGGGATGGATATCCTGGGTCCATTCCCTCGAGCGCCTGGAGGTTACTGCTACCTCTACATCGCCATCGACAAGTTCACCAAGTGGGTGGAAGTGGAAGCCGTCCGCACCATCCAGCTGGGTCAGCAGTCAAGTTCATCAAGAGCATTGTGAGTCGATTTGGGGTCCCTAACCACATCATCACCGACAACGGTTCACAGTTCACTAGCAATCTCTTCAAAACGTATTGTGGTAACCTTGGGACGCAGATCTGCTACGCCTCCGTGGCACACCCCAGGAGCAATGGTCAAGCCGAGAGCGCCAACGCGGAAGTCCTCAGGACCTACAAGAAGAAGCTCGAGGCCTACGGCAGGGGTTGGCACGATGAGCTCCAGTCCATGCTGTGGTCCATCCGCACCACCGCCACCAGGGCGACAGGCGAGACCCCCTTCTTCCTCGTCTATGGAGCAGAAGCGGGTCTCCCACATGAGGTCAAGCATCGCTCCATGCGGGTCTTGGCGTTTGATGAAACGCGGCAGGACGCCATGCGGGGGATGGATCTTGTGCTGGGGGAGGAACGTCGCCGTGAAGCCTCGCTCTGAGCTGCGCGGTACCAGCAGGCGCTGTGGCGGTACCACTGCCGCAGTGTCCGCTCCAGGACGCTCGAGGTGGATGACCTTGTCCTGAGGCGGGTGCTCTCCAGGGAAGGGCTACACAAGCTCTCGCCCATGTGGGAGGGCCCATTTCGGGTCGCCCACGTCTCTAGGCCTAGCGCCGCGCGCCTGGAGACATAGGACAGGGTCCCCATCCAGAACGCCTGGAACATCCAACACCTTAGGAAGTTCTACCCATGAAGCAAGGCCCAGCGCCTATGAAGCAAGGCCTAGTGCCTATGAAGAATCTTTGCTCGTGACACTCTCACGTAATAATATGTGGGGTTGTACACGCCCCGGAGTCTTAGGAGTGCTGCCCTCGGGCCCTGGGGGCTCCCTCCCACGACTAGTGGCAGCACTTAGCTCCGCGGTGGTGAGAAGACAAGAAGACTAGACTGGGTGCCAGACACGGCTTTTCATTTGCTTTCTGCAGTTGGCTTGCCCCTCTTTAATCGAAATTTGCTTTCCAGTTTCGCTTGCTGATCTTGATCCTTCGATTCTTCCCTTTTTTTTGCCTTCGGTTCTTCGTTTGGCCTGTACCCTTTCTCGTGTCCCTCGCGAGGGGGCTGGACAGGTGCACCTCTCACCCTCGTGAGCATTTTGTCTGTATTTCATGAGGCACCCTCGTTCGAGCTGCAAGCTGGCACACCCCCTCGATCTGTGCCCCTCGGGTACCGCGACACAAGGTGCTGGGTCGTGGCCATACGCGGGTGACGCGCGCTAGCCAGCAGGCTACAACGACGTGGACTAGGTACGGATCTCCTAGCAAATTTTCGCAGTTCTTCCTCATCGGGTACGGAGAAACGCGTGTCTCGCGAAGCGGGATCTACTTCAGTTGCATCGAGGTAAGTCCTTCTATGCGCCCATGCATAAATCATGACGTCGCAACACAGCACACGAATGATAAACACAGCATAACAACCCAGAAATCATAGTTTTCTGCACGCTCCCACGGGGCCCCATACTTGTCCTTCTCTAATGCAGGAAGGAAAGGAAGAACGAAACAAAAGCAGCACATGCTCCTGTGGCAGGTCGTGAGGACGGGCTCGCGGAGCTCTCCTAAGCTCAGTCGGATCCCTCCTCGCGCTTCATCGGAGCGCGGCGACGAGCCGACCCGCTGGCACCTTCGAAGCGGGCGCGGCGGCTGGTCGTAGCCACCACTACTGGAGCTGCCACCGGAAGAATAGTCGCCGTAGCTGGATGAGACA
The DNA here is from genome assembly GCF_018294505.1 of Triticum aestivum. Lineage (NCBI taxonomy): Eukaryota > Viridiplantae > Streptophyta > Magnoliopsida > Poales > Poaceae > Triticum > Triticum aestivum. The sequence continues at coordinate 327,106,913 of NC_057809.1, forward strand.
CGGCCGGGCCTGCCTCCCTCCTCGTCACGACCATCGCCAAGGCCGAGCACCTCGTCACCGTCGTTGTCCTCAGGGCAGCACCCGGCACGGTGACCATGTTCCCCAAACACCCTCACGAAGAGGGTCGCATTGCCGTTTTACTTGAACTGGAGGGCACACCGCCTGCCCAGCCCATGCGCGCGGGCGAATATCTGCCAGCCACGGGCCAGGACCGCATTGCCCGCGGCGGAGATCTCCACTGGGACCCATGAGGCCCTGCTGCAGCAACCGTCCGCCTACAGCCAGAGACCACCTGGACCTGCAAACAGCAGTTCGCCGATGAAGAACCGCGGGAGCTGAAGCCAGGTGCCAGCCGGGTTCTCCGACCACACGATGAACTCCGGCATCACCTCCACCAAGTGGAAGCGTGGTCGGCGAGGGCGCGCAACCATGGCGCGCCTCACCTCATCAAAGGGGCTGCCACGACCTGGGCGGCCACCACCGAGCGAAGAGGCGCCACCACGGTTGCGAGGGGCCACGGCAGGGGTCGCAGCGTGCTTGCAGGGACGACCATGCCCCCTCTTCGGCGGTGGTGAGCCAGGCCCATCCTGGCGAGCTTTCCTCTTCTCTGCGGCTGAGAGCCTCTTCACAGGCGCCATGAGCGTTGCTGCAAGGAGTGGAGAAAGGCAGAAGAAGAAGAAGCGGGGGAAGCGAGGAAGAGACGGGTGATGGGTGCTCCGCCCCCACTTCCCATTTATAGCCAAGGGGTGCCAACCACCAGACTCCACAATCTAAGGTAATAATGATCTTTTTCCTGCATGCAGCAAGGACCCGTCAAGTCGGGCAGTTGCCGAGGCTGCATGGGGAAGCAGAGATGCCCACGTCCAATCAGTCACCACGCGTCGACCAAGGCCGCAGGCTGTTGGGGCCTGCGGTGCTCCGGACTTGCCCTTTGGCCTCGCCTCGAAGCCAAGCCTGAGCACGCCTTGGGCCAGGGGGCTACTGTCGGTGTTCTGGGAACAGGGGTCCCCAGGCTTGCCTCCCTGCGGCCCTCAGCGTGGCTCCTCCAGCGGCACCGTATGGCCATCTTCACCAGCAAACATTCAAGACCCTCGCGAGGGGCCAAGCCTCGCGAGGCAGACGATGCAAGACCTCTTCAGGGGCGGCCTCACCAGGCTGGCTCACGAGGGGCGGAGAGATCAAGGCAAGGCAAACTTCGCGAGGTTCCAATGATGTAAGCCATGACGATCAAGGCCAGGCGGGCGCAATGCGGGAGCCAGCAAGCGCGGTGTCCTCGCTTCCTCTTTGGTGCTAAGGAGTCAAGCGCAGGAGAGGAGTTCCAAGGCATTAGGCAAAGGTTTCCATATTGGTGCAACAAGACCAAGACCAGTAGGACAGCAGGACGGAGGTCACCGTGGAGCCCAAGACGGCGTCACCACCAGAGCCTTTGGAAGGCGAAGACTACTTTTGTCAGGATAACTTGTACTAGTTGTCTCCCTTCGAATTTTGCCATTGTGGGAACCCTTCCCGCTCAATATTTGGGAAGGGGGCCAGGGCCTCTATAAATAGGACTAGCCACCACCATAGTAGAGGCAACTGGTGTGGAAGGGAGAGAGGATCTAGATCTTCCTCAAACACACAAGCTCACCAACCACAAGAACACCTCTCCTCAGGAGGCTGTTCTTCCCTTGTAACTGTTCATCCACAGCCCAAGAGGCAATCCACCACACCACACTGGAGTAGGGTATTACACCACAACAGTGGCCCAAACCAGTATAAATATTGTGTCTCGTGTTCTTTGGGTTCGTCGAAGCTAGGCCGTGAGATCGTTGAGTGTGCGAGCTAGAGAGGGGGGAGATCTTCATGCGCACCCCAATGTTCGAACCTCAAGGGTTTTGCCGGAACCCGAAATCCGACAGTGATCACGGATATATACCTATATACATATACATGATACATGTGATGACTAAAGATGGGTCGGATCGTAGAGTACCCGTGAGTGATTCACAGATTGGGGGCTGAAAGGACCTTTGTCCCGAGGGCCCTCTGGGTGGATCTTTGTGGCGGAGCGACAAGGCAGGTTGAGACCACCAAGGGGAGAGGTGGGCCTGGCCCTGGTCGGCATTCACGGTTACTTCAAGATAACACGCTTAACGAGATCTTGGTATTTGATCTGAGTCTGGCCACTGGCCTATACGCACTAACCAACTACGCGGGAACAGTTATGGGCACTCGACGTCGTGGTATCAGTCGAAGCCTTCGTGACGTCAGCGACTGAGCGGCGCGTGCCGAGTTGGACCGCGTAACGCAACTTCCTTTGTAATGGAGATTGCTAGGTCTGCTGACCGGCCACGTAAGAAACGTGTAGGTGTGCAATGGGCGATGGGCTTAGACCCCTGCGCGCTTAGGATTTAGACCAGCGTGCTGACCTCTCTGTTGTGCCTGGGCGGGGCTGCGACGTGTTGATCTTCCGAGGCTGGGCATGACCCAGGAAAGTGTGTCCGGCCAAAGGGGATCGAGCGTGTCGGGAAATGTGGTGCACCCCTGCAGGGAAGTTTATCTATTCGAATAGCCGTGTCCCTCGGTAAAAGGATGACCCAGAGTTGCACCTTGACCTTATTACAACTAGAACTGGATACTTAATAAAATACACCCTTCCTAGTGCCAGATACAACCCGGTGATCGCTCTCTCATAGGGCGACGAGGGGAGGATCACCGGGTAGGATTATGCTATGTGATGATACTTGGTTAACTTAACATCTACTCTCTCCTTCTGCTTCAAGATGGAGGCTGCCAGAAGCATAGTCTTCGATAGGACTAGCTATCCCCCTCTTATTCCGGCATTCTGCAGTTCAGTCCACATATACTACCCCTTTGATTGATACCAATGCATATGTAGTGTAGCTCCTTGCTTGCGAGTACTTTGGATGAGTACTCACGGTTGCTCTGCTCCCCCTTTTCCCCCTTTCTTTGCCTGGTTGTTGCGACCAGACGTTGGAGTCTAGGAGCCATACGCCACCGTCAACGAGACTCCTACTACTCTGGAGGTGCCTACTACTACGTGCAGGCCGCTGACGACGACCAGGAGTAGTTTAAGAGGATCCCAGGCGGGAGGCTTGCGCCTATTTCGATATGTATCCCAGTTTGTGATAGCCACATTATGGCAACTTGTTTACATATGTCTGTACTCAGATATTGTTGCTTCCGCTGACTCGTCTATGATCGAGCTCTTGTATTCAAGCCCTTGAGGCCCCTGTCTTGTAATATGATGCTTGTATGACTTATTTTATTTGTAGAGTTGTGTTGTGATATCTTCCCGTGATTCCCTGATCTTGATCGTACAAGTTTGCGTGTATGATTAGTGTACGATTGAATCAGAGGCGTCACAACATGGTAATTTGCTTTGGCCATAAAATTAGTCCTAATACGATAGGCATCCAAGATGGGTATAATAAAAACTTTCATAAAAAGTGCATTGAATACTATGAGAAGTTTGATACTTGATGATTGTTTTGAGATATGAAGACGGTGATATTAGAGTCATGCTAGTTGAGTAGTTGTGAATTTTAGAAATACTTGTTCTAAAGTTTGTGATTCCCGTAGAATGCACGTATGGTGAACCTTTATGTGATGAAGTCGGGGCATGATTTATTTGTTGATTGTCTTCCTTATGAGTGGCAGTCGGGGACAAGCAATGGTCTTTTCCTACCAATCTATCCCCCTCGGAACATGCGTGTAGTACTTCGTTTTGATAACTAATATATTTTTGCAATAAGTATGTGAGTTCTTTATGACCAATGTTGAGTCCATGGACTATACGTACCCTCACCCTTCCACCATTGCTAGCCTCTCTAAATACCGCGCACCTTTCGCCGGTATCGTACACCCACCATATACCTTCTTCAAGACAGTCACCATACCTACCTATTATGGCATTTCCATAGCCATTCCGAGATATATTTCCATGCAACTTACCACCGTTCCGTTTGTTATGACATGTTACATCATTGCTATATTGCTTTGCATGATCATGTAGTTGACATCGTATTTGTGGCAAAGCCACCTTTATAATTATTCCATACATGTCACTCTTGATTCGTTACATATCCCGGTACACCGCTGGAGGCATTCACATAGAGTCATATTTTGTTATAGTATCGAGTTGTAAGTAAATAAAAGTGTGATGATCATCATTATTAGGGCATTGTCCCATGTGAGGAAAGGATGATGGAGACTATGATTCTCCCACAAGTCAGGATGAGACTCCGGACGAAAAATAAAAAAATGAAAAAAAGAGAGAAAAAAAGAGGCCATAAAAAAGAGAAGGCCCAAAAAAATGGGAGAAAAAGAGAGAAGGGACAATGTTACTATCCTTTTACCACACTTGTGCTTCAAAGTAGCGCCATGATCTTCATGATAGAGAGTCTCCTATGTTGTCACTTTCATATACTAGTGGGAATTTTACATTATAGAACTTGGCTTGTATATTCCAATGATGGGCTTCCTCAAAATGCCCTAGGTCTTCGTGAGCAAGCAAGTTGGATGCACACCCACTTAGTTTCTTTTTGAGCTTTCATATACTTATAGCTCTAGTGCATCCATTGCATGGCAATCCCTACTCACTCACATTGATATCTATTGATGGGCATCTCCATGGCCCGTTGATATGCCTAGTTGATGTGAAACTATCTTCTCCTTTTTGTCTTCTCCAAGACCACCATTCTATTCCACATATAATGCTATGTCCATGGCTCACGCTCATATATTGCGTGAAGATTGAAAAAGTTTGAGAACATCAAACATATGAAACAATTGCTTGGCTTGTCATCGGGGTTGTGCATGATTAAATACTTTGTGTGATGAAGATAGAGCATAGCCAAACTATATGATTTTGTAGGGATAACTTTCTTTGGCCATGTTATTTTGAGAAGACATGATTGCTTTGTTAGTATGCTTGAAGTATTATTATTTTTTTGTCAATATTAAACTTTTGTATTGAATCTTTCGGATCTAAACATTCATGACACAATAAAGGAAATTACATTGAGAATTATGCTAGGTAGCATTCCACATCAAATTTTTTGTTTTTATCATTTACCTACTAGAGGACGAGCATGAATTAAGCTTGGGGATGCTTGATACGTCTCCAACATATCTATAATTTTTTATTGTTCCATGCTATTATATTATCTGTTTTGGATGTTTAATGGGCTTTAATATACCTTTTTATATTATTTTTGGGACTAACCTACTAACCAAAGGCCAGTGCAAATTGCTGTTTTTTTTCCTATTTTAGTGTTTCGCAGAAAAGGAATACCAAACGGAATGAAACCTTCGGGAGAGTTATTTTTGGAATAAACGTGATCAAGGGGACATGGAGTGGACGTCAAGAAAGAAGCAAGAAGGCCTCGAAGTAGGAGGGCGCGCCCCCACCCTCGTGGGCCCCTCGCAACTCCACTGACCTACTTCTTCCTCGTATGTATACTCATATACCCCGAAAACATCTAGGAGCACAACGAAACCCTATTTACACAACCAAACCTTCTGTACCCGTGAGATCCCAGCGGGAATCAATCATGGAGAGCTTCTACATCAACACCATAGCCTCTCCGGGGATGTGTGACTACTTTACCACAGACATTCGGGTCCATAGTTATTAGCTAGATGGCTTCTTCTCTCTCTTTGAATCTCAATACAAAGTTCTCCTCGATTCTCTTGGAGATCTATTCGATGTAATTATTTTTGCGGTGTGTTTGTCGAGATCCAATGAATTGTGGATTTATGATCAAGATTATCTATGAACAGTATTTGATTCTTCTCTGAAATCTTTTATGCATGATTTAATATCTTTGCAAGTCTCTTTGAATTATCAGTTTGGTTTGGCCTACCAGATTGATCTTCCTTGCAATGGGAGAAGTGCTTAGCTTTGGGTTCAATATTGCGCTGTCCTTTCCCAGTAACAGCAGGGGAAGCAAGGCACGTATTGTATTGTTGCCATCGAGGATAAAAAGATGGGGTTTATATCATATTGCTTGAGTTTATCCCTCTACATCATGTCATCTTGCCTAATGTGTTACTCTCTTCTTATGACCTTAATACTCTAGATGCATGCTGGATAGCGGTCGATGTGTGGAGTAATAGTAGTTGATGCAGAATTGTTTCGGTCTACTTGTCGCGGATGTGATGCCTATATACGTGATCATGCCTACATATTCTCATAACTATGCACTTTTCTATCAATTGCTCGACAGTAATTTGTTCACCCACCGTAGAATTTGCTATCTTGAGAGAAGACACTAGTGAAACCGATGGCCCTCGGGTCTATTCTCCATTATATTATTCTCCCGTCAACTAGCTATTTCTATCGCCGTTTATTTTCCAATCTTTATTTCCAATCTATACAACAAAAATACCAAAAATATTTATCATGTTATCTCTATCAGATCTCACTTTCGTTGTCACATCCCGAGTTCTGGTATGGTCCTAGGCTTGCTTTGTGCATCATGTTTAATTTCAAATGAAATTGAAATGGGGATGTTGCAAACCCTAGCACCAAAGTTTTTTCCCAATAGGTTCAACTTTAAAATGGATTTTCAATGAACCCAAAATGCTATTCAAAAATGTTCATGCTCTTTGGATAATGTTGGGAACAACAACCAGAGGTGATGCACATTTTTGCTACTCATTTTGGATTTTTGAATCAATGCATAAATTATATAAATATGTTAATGGCTCCACAAATGTTGGGAATTGGTGAGGGCCTCTGGAATATTATATCTAGATGCCACAAATATTTTCAGCATTTATGTAAGTGTTTTAACATTTCTTTTGGATTCAAAACAAATGTCAGAAATAGAAAAAGAAAACAGGAAATAAGAAAACACTTACCTGGCGCTTACCTGGTGGCCCAATAGGACCGGCCCAACTAGGCCCAACCCACCACCGCAGCTTCGCTGTCGTCTTCCTCCCGGGACAGAAGGACGAGCGCGTGCTCGCCGCGCGCTGGCCACGCGCCTCGCCAGCTCCTGCTTGCCGCTCCCCGTCGATGCCCTGGCCTTCTACAGAGACGCCACGCAAGCCCCGACCCCCTCTCACTCCCTCTCGCTCCTCCCCATCCTCTGTCTCGCTCTCCCCCCTCTGTCCCGAGCGCTGCCATCTCCGCCGACAAACACCACCGCGGCCACTGCCTTCCCCTCGCCTCTCCGACGTGCCCCAGAGCTCCACCTTGCCGCCTACTACGTCCTCAACGAGCCAGACGACCCGGGAAGCTCTGCATCGACGCCACCGTCTTCGTTTCCATCGCCGGCCGCCGGAGATTCGCCTCGCCGCCCCGCTCGCTCCGACACCTCCCCGGCCCCGCTGTCTACACCAGAAGACTCGCCGTGAGCCACTGAATCACTCCCCTCCGCCTTTTTCTTCACGCACGCCCTGTAGCCGCTGCCCCGCGAGCACCCGAAGCCGCCGTCCACCATGGCCGGCGAGCTCCATGCCCCTGAGCCCCTCCGCTCGTGCTATTTGCTCCGGCGGGCTCCTGTTGCCCATTAGGTGCTGTCTAGCACCTCCGTTTGCTCGCCCTCGAGCTGCAGCCCTGCGCCCATGGAACCTGAGCCCCGCCGCCGCTTGACCTTATCGCCGAGCCCAACTCCGGCAACCCCAGGGCCTCCCTCCACCTCCGTTGGATGCGGCCGAGTGCCAGCTTTCCAACGGGGGGACCGCTCGCGGCCCAAGCAGCCTCCTGTAGGTGAAACCCGAGCCACTCTTGTGCACACCCGCCGCGGATTTGGTCGCTGGCGTTCACACGCCGGTGGTGATGATGTGGCACCGTCATTAGGGACTAATTACCAACTTAATTACCCCCTGACCCACTGACACACGGGCCCCACACCCTTAGTTAACCACAGTTTAAATTCCTGATAGTTTTAACTAATCACAGTGGCCCCACAAGCCAGAGTTGACCTCGCTGATGTGGCAGTTGACCGGACCCACCTGTCTGTGGCACTACGTGTCTCAGGGTCACTGACCAGTGGGTCCCACTGGTCAGGTTTGACCTGGACCGCGCCCTGTTGACTTGCTGACTTCACACCGACGTCATGCTGACGTAGTAAATGCTTTTCTGGTTTTTCTTATTCGGAAATGATTTAGAAATTCCAGAAAATAGTTAAAACTTCTAAAATTCATAGTAATTCAGCTGTAACTCCAAATCAAATAAATTATATATGAAAAATTATCAGAAAAATGCAAGGAATCCATTTATGCCAGTTTCATGCATGAAAAACGAACTTATACTTGTTGTATAAGTGAAAACGTAATAATGGCATGTTATATACTTAATTTGGGGTTTGCATATGAACCCTTGGTTCATATGGACTTCAACCAAATTGATGCTAGATGCATTAGGGCAAATCATAGCATCTTTGAAATGTCATCTTCATGCATCATATTGTTTCATATGGTTGTTTATTGATTGTCGGCACCGTTCCCTCTCGATAGGTTCTACTCCGGAAGGTGTCCCGAGTACCTGTCTGAGGAGCAGTGCTTCTTCGTGGATCTATCAGGCAAGCAACCCCCTTGAGCATTTTGATAAATCCCACTCTCTCGCTCCTGCTCCTTATACTGCATTAGGACAACAACGATTCAAACTGCTACTTTCTGCTGCGGTAGCTGAACCCATTCCTCTGCATGACCTGTCATTGCCACAGTAAATAGTTGGAACCCACTAGCATGAGTAGGAGTTGCTTGAGCCTTGATGTGCCTGCTCATCCATGCTTGTTTTCTTTATGCCAGCTATGCTTAGAGTTGTGTCAGGTCTGATTCATCGGAAATGAATCGGAGTGGTGAACATGTCCTACCGATAAAGGCTAAGTGTGTGAACACGTTTTGGTAAAGGTAGCGATGAGAGGCCATGTAGGAGTTCATGGTGGGTTGTCTCATTGGAACCGTCCCTAAGCACTGAGTTCTGTATATGTTATCCAAGTCCAGTTACTACCACACATTGGGTTCCGGTTATCCGGCCCCTCTCGGCTTATTAATCCACTTGATCTCTGTCCAGGAGTTGCAACTAGTTTCTGGCGTTTGTAGGTAGTGCTACTTGTCTACCCGGTGGTGTCCGACGGGACGGGCTTGGCACAGAATAGGCACCGTGGCACGGTGTACCAAGTGGCACCCGGATGGTGGACTTGGGAACCCTGCACACATCGTTTGGGGCCGTACTGGAGACTTCGGCCGGAACTCCTTGCAGATGGAACTCGAATAGGCGATAAACCTGGACGAGAGACTTGTGCGGTTAGTCAGGTCGTGGCCGACTCCCTCGCCCAGCTTCCGCTTGAAGGTTGCCGAGCTACATGACGTGTACATGGCTATAAGTGGCGAGAGCATGTGTGAAGAAGTACACCCCTGCAGGGTCAACATTATCTATTCGAATAGCCGTTTTCCTCGGATATGGAAACTTGGAGGACTTATGTAGTACATAGACAACTTGAAGTGGATACTCTAAAATCCGCAAGATAAGCGTGAGTGCTATGGATGGCCTTCTCGTAGGGAGACGGGAACGGATCCATAGTGGAGTATTGATATGGTGAATATGTGGACTCGTGTGTGTCTTCTCACCTCAAAGAAGTTTCTGATACTCGTAGTATAGGTTAGCCACTGAGTCAAAGCTGGCTTGCTGCTGTTAAAACTCCACCACCCCCCTTTGTTGATAATGTTGCATATGTAGATAGTTCTGATGTAAGACTTGCTGAGTACCTTTGTACTCACGTTTGCTTATTTATGTTTTGCAGTTGGTTACACTAGTGACTTCGACGAGTAGCTTGTATCCCAGCTACGATCTTGTACCCTTGGGAGGGTCGTGTTTAGTCAGGCTTCTTAGTCTTTTCCTTTTGTAGTTGTCTGTACTCAGACATGTAATGCTTCCGTTGCTTGTATGCTCTGAATGATGGGTCATGAGACCCCTGTTTGTATTGAATGCTATGTGGCTCTTCTGGGCCTTTATCTATATGAGTTTGAGTTATGTTGTGATGCCATGTTGTACGCACATACTGCATGTTATGCGTACGTGTAACGTGTATTGCTATGTGTGGGATCCGACAACCTAGTTGTTTACCTCTGATAGCCTCTCTTATGGGGAAATGTAGTCTTGTGCTTCCATGAGCCATAGTAGTCCGCTACAGCCCGGTTCACCGGAGTCCTGCTAGCCCAGCACTACTGCTCCGGAACACTTGACTGGCCGGCATGTGATTCACTTCGTTCCTGTGTCTGTCCCTTCGGGGAAATGTCACGCGGTGACATCCGGAGTCCTGCCTAGCCTGCTACAGCCCGGGTTCCCGGAGTCCTGTTAGCCCAGTGCTACAGCCCGGATTCATACGCTGTTGACCGACATGCTCGTGGTTGATTCATGTATGCCTGTCCCTGTAAGTTAGTGCCACTTTGGGTTCACGACTAGTCATGTCGGCCCGGGTTCTCTGTCATATGGATGCTAGCGACACTATCATATACGTGAGCCAAAAGGCGCAAACGGTCCCGGGCCAGGTAAGGTGGCACCCGTGGGAATACCGTGCGTGAGGCCGCAAAGTGATATGAAGTGTTACATGCTAGATCGGTGTGACTTAGGATCGGGGTCCCGACAGCGTTGGTATCAGAGCCTGACTGACTGTAGGATTACCAAGCCAAACTGGTCGAAGTTGAGTCTAAAAAATGCTTTAGTTATATAAGGGAATTGATTGTGGAAGGGAACGTAAGGCTCTTTTTACTCCTTTACCTAATGTCATTCTTTTTGAGTCAGCCTCTTCTTTTCTATGAGGGTTAAGGCCTAGGCTTCTCCTCTATCTCTCAGGATGACGTGTTACTAAACCGTAAAGTCTTAGGATTGTTGGGTTGTGTCTCCATACAGTTCTACTACTTCCGTGTGTCCTCAGTTTGACCCAGAACCTTGATATTATGATGCTGATTGATTATGCTATTCCTTTGATGAATGTCTCAAAAATCCTTTTGAGCATTTACAGCCGTTATGCTGCCGAAATTGTCCTAGGATTTCAAGAATTTCCAATGCTTTTGCATTACATTCCGCATCCCTATGTCGATGCTAATTCCATCCTTGTTTCCTTGGTTTCTGTGCCAGGATGTCGTCTGCTAACCGAGGTTCAGTTGCTCATAGCAAGAACCCCGGAGATGGTAGGGACGAGGATCCTCCTGACCAGCCTTTGATGACAGAGTTCTTGTTAGCATCCGAGAGGAACAAGCGTGAGACTAACCGCTTGCTAGCACAGATTGAGCAGAACACCGCACATCAGCGTAAGAAGTTGGTTTCCATCACCGACTTCATTGGTCTGAAACCACCCACCTTCCATCATTCCATTGAGCCACTCGATGCGGATGACTGGCTCCGAAGCATCACTCACAAGTTGCATTCTGCGAACATAGCTGAAGGTGACAAGGTCACCTATGCTACCTATCACCTGGAAGGTCCTGCTAGTATTTGGTGGCAGAGCTATGAGGCTATGCTCCCAGCTAGCCAGATTCCTACGTGGAAGGATTTCACCGAGGCTTTTCGTGAGCACCACATTCCTCAGGCTCTCATTGACCGCAAGAGGGAAGAGTTCTGTAGTTTTACCCAGGGTAAGCTGCCTGTTGATGCTTACAGTAGAGAGTTTGGAAGCCTCGCCCGCTATGCTACAGAAGAAGTATCCACGGACACTAAGAAGTAGGCTAGGTTCCGAAAGGGTCTCAACCCTAAGTTGCGTCGTGATCTCCACCTGCATCATTGTGATACTTTCCAGGCTCTTGTGAACAAGGCCATTAATGCAGAGACAGCTCAACTCACTTACGAGGAGTCTCGAAAGCACAACCGTGATCTGGGTTCTTCCTCCCGCTCTGGCTCTCAGAAGCGACGGATTTGGATTCCGAACTCAGCTGTTCCACCTGGATATGCACCGAGGCCATCCTATGTGGCGCCTCACCCAACCCAGCAATGTGCTCCACCCAGGCCTATTAGTGGACCACTTTCCAATGTAGGTCCACGTCCTACCTCAGGAACTTGCTTCACCTGCAGAGAACCAGGGCACTATGCACGTGACTGCCCTCAGTCCAGTTATACCCCACCCCAGTTTGAGAGGTCTGTTGGCCGTGAAAAGCCATCAGTCAAGATGATCAGTACCAAGCCAGCCTCCATTGAACGAGCTTGTGTGCACCATGTCTCAGCTACAGAAGTTCAAGATGATCCCAACGTCGTACTGGGTATGCTTCTTGTCAATTGTCACCCAGCTTCAGTTCTGTTCGATACTGGAGCATCCCACTCCTTCATATCCGAAGGTTATGCTCAGTTGCACGACATGTCATTTTGTGATATGCCAACTCCACTAATAATCCAGACTCCCGGTTCCAAATGGCAAACCTCCAAGGCAACCATGGTAATGAAATCCTTGTTGACAGACTGGTATTCCTTGCTTCTTTGATATCTCTCAAGTCTTCAGATATTAACATTATCTTGGGTATGGACTGGATGACAGCTCATCATGCCAAGATCGATTGTTACACTAGATTTGTTCAACTTACACATCCATCTGGCAAAATAGTCACTGTCTCCACTAGAGTTGCAAGGCATCGACTCTATTCTCTTAATGCCAGCCCTCTTCCAGACCTTGAAGATATTCCGGTAGTCCGTGACTTCCCGGATGTTTTTCCAGAAGAACTGCCAGGTGTCCCACCTGACAGAGATGTAGAGTTTGTCATAGAACTTATCCCAGGAACTGTTCCAATCTCTAGGAGACCATACAAGATGGCACCTTTGGAGTTAGCCGAGCTTAAGAAACAACTTGATGAGTCCTTGCAAAAGGGTTTCATCCGTCCCAGTTCTTCTCCTTGGGCTTGTCCTGTCCTCTTCGTCAAGAAGAAGGATGGTACGGATCGGATGGTTGTAGATTATCATCCCGTTAATTTGGTCACGATAAAGAAGAAGTATCCGCTCCCCAGGATCAACGACCTGTATGATCAGCTCGCTGGATCCTCAGTCTTTTCCAAGATGGATTTGAGGTTAGGCTACCACCAAATCAAGATCAGAAATGGGGACATCCCCAAAACGTCCTTTGTCACTCGTTATGGTCAATACGAGTACACCGTGATGTCTTTCGGCCTAACCAATGCTCCAGCTACTTTCTCCCGCTTGATGAACTTGATCTTTATGGAGTACTTAGATAAGTTTGTTGTGGTTTATCTGGATGATATTCTTATTTACTCGCAGAACAAGGAAGAGCATGCCGAACATCTTAGGCTTGTGTTAGAAAAACTCAGAGTGCACCGCCTTTATGCCAAGTTCTCCAAGTGTGAATTTTGGTTGACATAAGTGACCTATCTAGGCCACGTGATCTCCGGTAAGGGCATTGCTGTCAATCCCGAGAGAGTCAATGCCGTTCTCGATTGGACTCCACCCGAATCAGTCAAACAAGTTAGGAGTTTCCTTGGTCTAGCCAGTTATTGTCGCCGCTTCATTGAAAACTTCTCCAAAGTGGCCAAACCCCTCACGGAGCTTCTCAAGAAAGATGAAAGGTTTGAGTGGACCCCATAGTGTGAGCACAGTTTTCAGGAACTGAAAAGACGCCTGACTTCTGCGCCCATACTCGTGCCACCGGATTTCACTAAAGACTTTGTTATCTATTGCGATGCTTCGTGCCAAGGACTAGGTTGCATCCTTATGCAGGATCGTCATGTGATTTCCTATGCATCTCGACACTTGCATCCACATGAGGAGAATTATCCTACACATGATCTAGAGCTTGCAGCTGTAGTCTATGCACTTAAGACTTGGCGACATTACCTTCTTGGTAACCGTTGCAAAATTTACACTGACCATCAGAGTCTCAAGTATATCTTCACCCAACCAGATCTGAATCTCAGACAGAGACGTTGGTTGGAGTTGATCTCGGATTAAGACTTAGGAATCACCTACACCCCAGGCAAAGCCAATGTTATGGCTGATGATTTATGTCGTAAATCCTATTGCAACAACCTCATGTTGCAACAATGTCAACCACCCCTCCATGAGGAATTCTGTAAGCTTAACCTTCACATAGATCCTCGTGGTTCCCTTTCTACCTTGGTGGCGAAACCTACCCTTACGGATCAGATCATAGAGGCTCAGAAGCATGATACGGGAATCTCCCGGATCAAGAAGAATATTTCCAAGGGAGTTGCTGGCTGTTTCTCTATGGATGAACGAGGTGTTGTTTACTTTGGAAACCGTTTGGTGGTTCCCAAATGTCAACAGATGCAGCAACTGATCCTTAAGGAGGCCCATGAATCCCCTCTCACGATTCATCCCGGTAGTACAAAGATGTATCAGGACCTACGCCAGAGGTTCTGGTGGACTAGGATGAAGAGAGAAATCGCTCAGTATATTGCCAACTGTGACGTTTGTCGTCGCGTTAAGGCAGAGCATCAAGACCTGCTGGCACCCTTCAACCTTTAGCTATTCCCGAGTGGAAATGGGACAAAGTTGGTATGGACTTCATCACCGGCTTTCCCAGGACCAAGAAAGGAAATAATGCTATCTTCGTAGTCATTGATCGTCTCTCCAAAGTGGCTCACTTCCTACCTGTTCGAGAGAGTATCACTGCTAGTCAGCTCGCTGACTTATATATCTCCCGAATAGTGTCACTCCATGGTGTTCCACTAGAGATCAATTCAGACCGTGGCAGTCTTTTCACCTCTCATTTCTGGGCAAGTTTCCAGAATGCCATGGGAACTCATCTTTCTTTTAGTACTGCTTTCCACCCTCAGTCAAGTGGTCAGGTGGAAAGGGTCAACCAAATTCTTGAAGACATGCTTAGAGCTTGCGTTATCTCATTTGGTATGGATTGGGAGAAATGTCTTCCCTTTGTCGAGTTTGCTTACAACAATAGCTACCAATCCAGTCTTAAGAAAGCACCCTTCGAGATTCTGTATGGACGAAGATGTCGAACACCTTTGAACTGGTCAGAAACCGGTGAAAGACAATTCTTTGGACCGGATATGATCCAGGAGGCAGAAGAGCAAGTTCGCATCATTCGTGAGAATTTGAAAACAGCCCAATCTCGTCAAAAGAGCCAGTATGACCGTCGTCATAAGGAAGTGGCTTATGAAGTTGACGACAAGGCTTACCTTCGGGTTACTCCTTTGAAGGGTACCCATCGTTTCGGTATCAAGGGCAAGTTTGCTCCTCGTTACATCGGTCCTTTTCGCATTCTCGCTGAACGAGGAGAGGTTGCCTACCAGTTGGAACTACCCCCACATCTTTCTCGAGTTCATGATGTCTTCCACGTCTCTCAACTCAGGCATTGCTTCTCGGATCCCATCCGCGGAGTGGACCACGAAACGCTTGATCTTGAAGATAACCTCACTTATCGAGAGTACCCCGTTCGCATTCTGGATCAAGCAGAGCATGTCACTCGACGTCATAACATCAAGTTTCTCAAGGTTCAGTGGTCTCATCATGCCGAGAGAGAAGCTACTTGGGAGCGAGAAGATCGTCTTCGACTTGAGTACCCCGCTTTCTTTCTGCCAACTCCTGAATCTTGGGACGGGATTTTTTCGAGTGGGGGCAAGTTGTCACATCCCTAGTTCTGGTATGGTCCTAGGCTTGCTTTGTGCATCATGTTTAATTTCAAATGAAATTTAAATGGGGATGTTGCAAACCCTAGCACCAAAGTTTTTTCCCAATAGGTTCAACTTTAAAATGGATTTTCAATGAACCCAAAATGCTATTAAAAAATGTTCATGCTCTTTGGATAATGTTGGGAACAACAACCAGAGGTGATGCACATTTTTGCTACTCATTTTGGATTTTTGAATCAATGCATAAATATTTGATTTGGAGCTTTTTAAATTATATAAATATTTTAATGGCTCCAAAAATGTTGGGAATTGGTGAGGGCCTCTGGAATATTATATCTAGATGCCACAAATATTTCAGCATTTATGGAAGTGTTTTAACATTTCTTTTGGATTCAAAACAAATGTCAGAAATAGAAAAAGGAAACAGGAAATAAGAAAACACTTACCTGGCGCTTACCTGGTGGCCCAACAGGACCGACCCAGCTAGGCCCAACCCACCACCGCAGCTTCACTATCGTCTTCCTCCCGGAACAGAAGGACGAGCGCGTGCTCGCCGCGTGCTGGCCACGTGCCTCGCCAGCTCCTGCTTGCCCCTCCCCGTCGACGCCCTGGCCTTCTATGGAGACGCCACGCAAGCCCCGACCCCCTCTAACTCCCTCTCGCTCCTCCCCATCCTCTGTCTCGCTCTCCCCCCTCTGTCCCGAGCGCTGCCATCTCCGCCGACAAACACCACCGCGGCCACTGCCTTCCCCTCGCCTCTCCGACGTGCCCCAGAGCTCCACCTCGCCGCCTACTACGTCCTCAACGAGCCAGACGACCCGGGAAGCTCTGCATCGACGCCACCGTATTCGTTTCCATCGCCGGCCGCCGGAGATTCGCCTCGCCGCCCCGCTCGCTCCGACACCTCCCCGGCCCCGCTGTCTACACCGGAAGACTCGCCGTGAGCCACTGAATCACTCCCCTCCGCCTTTTTCTTCACGCACGCCCCGTAGCCGCTGCCCCGCGAGCACCCGAAGCCGCCGTCCACCATGGCCGGCGAGCTCCATGCCCCTGAGCCCCTCCGCTCGTGCTATTTGCTCCGGCGGGCTCCTGTTGCCCATTAGGTGCTGTCTAGCACCTCCGTTTGCTCGCCCTCGAGCTGCAGCCCTGCGCCCATGGAACCTGAGCCCCGCCGCCGCTTGACCTTATCGCCGAGCCCAACTCCGGCAACCCCAGGGCCTCCCTCCACCTCCGTTGGATGCGGCCGAGTGCCAGCTTTCCAACGGGGGGACCGCCCGCGGCCCAAGAAGCCTCCTGTAGGTGAAACCCGAGCCACTCCGGTGCACACCCACCGCGGATTTGGTCGCCGGCGTTCACAAGCCGGTGGTGATGACCTGGCACCATCATGAGGGACTAATTACCAACTTAATTACCCCCTGACCCACTGACACACGGGCCCCACACCCTTAATTAACCACAGTTTAAATTCCTGTTAGTTTTAACTAATCACAGTGGCCCCACAAGCCAGACTTGACCTCGCTGATGTGGTAGTTGACCGGACCCACCTGTTTGTGGCACTACGTGTCTGAGGGTCACTGACCAGTGGGTCCCACTGGTCAGGTTTGACCTGGACCGTGCCCTGTTGACTTGCTGATGTCACACCGACGTCATGCTGACGTAGTAAATGCTTTTCTGGTTTTTCTTATTCAGAAATGATTTAGAAATTCCAAAAAATAGTTAAAACTTCTAAAATACATAGTAATTCAACCGTAACTCCAAATCAAATAAATTATATATGAAAAATTATCAGAAAAATGCAAGGAATCCATTTATGCCAGTTTCATGCATGAAAAACCAACTTATACTTGCTGTATAAGTGAAAACGTAATAATGGCATGTTATATACTTAATTTGGGGTTTGCATATGAACCCTTGGTTCATATGGACTTCAACCAAATTGATGCTAGATGCATTAGGGAAAATCATAGCATCTTTGAAATGTCATATTCATGCATCATATTGTTGCATATGGTTGTTTATTGATTGCCGGCACCATTCCCTCTCGATAGGTTCTACTCCGAAAGGTGTCCCGAGTACCTGTCTGAGGAGCAGTGCTTCTTCGTGGATCTATCAGGCAAGCAACCCCCTTGAGCATTTCGATAAATCCCACTCTCTCGCTCCTGCTCCTTATACTGCATTAGGACAACAACGATTCAAACTGCTACTTTCTGCTGCGGTAGCTGAACCCATTCCTCTGCATGACCTGTCATTGCCACAGTAAATAGATGGAACCCACTAGCATGAGTAGGAGTTGCTTGAGCCTTGATGTGCCTGCTCATCCATGCTTGTTTTCTTTATGCCAGCTATGCTTAGAGTTGTGTCAGGTATGATTCATCAGAAATGAATCGGAGTGGTGAACATGTCCTACCGATAAAGGCTAAGTGTGTGAACTCGTTTTGGTAAAGGTAGCGATGAGAGGCCATGTAGGAGTTCATGGTGGGTTGTCTCATTGGAACCGTCCGTAAGCACTGAGTTCTGTATATGTTATCCAAGTCCAGTTACAACCACACATTGGGTTCCGGTTATCCGGCCCCTCTCGGCTTATTAATCCACTTGATCTCTGTCCAGGAGTTGCAACTAGTTTCTGGCATTTGTAGGTAGTGCTACTTGTCTACCAGGTGGTGTCCGACGGGACGGGCTTGGCACAGAATAGGTACCATGGCACGGTGTACCAAGTGGCACTCGGATGGTGGACTTGGGAACCCTGCACACATCGTTTGGGGCCGTACTGGAGACTTCGGCCGGAACTCCTTGCGGATGGAACTCGAATAGGCGATAAACCTGGACGAGAGACTTGTGTGGTTAGTCAGGTCGTGGCCGACTCCCTCGTCCAGCTTCCGCTTGAAGGTTGCCGAGCTACATGACGTGTACATGGCTATAAGTGGCGAGAGCATGTGTGAAGAAGTACACCCTTGCAGGGTCAACATTATCTATTCGAATAGCCGTTTTCCTCGGATATGGAAACTTGGAGGACTTATGTAGTACATAGACAACTTGAAGTGGATACTCTAAAATCCGCAAGATAAGCGTGAGTGCTATGGATGGCCTTCTTGTAGGGAGACGGGAACGGATCCATAGTGGAGTATTGATATGGTGAATATGTGGACTCGTGTGCGTCTTCTCACCTCAAAGAAGTTTCTGATACTCGTAGTATAGGTTAGCCACTGAGTCAAAGCTGGCTTGCTGCTGTTAAAACTCCACCACCCCCCTTTTGTTGATAATGGTGCATATGTAGATAGTTCTGATGTAAGACTTGCTGAGTACCTTTGTACTCACGTTTGCTTATTTATGTTTTGCAGTTGGTTACACTAGTGACTTCGACGAGTAGCTTGTATCCCAGCTACGATCTTGTACACTTGGGAGGGTCGTGTTTAGTCAGGCTTCTTAGTATTTTCCTTTTGTAGTTGTCTGTACTCAGACATGTAATGCTTCCGTTGCTTGTATGCTCTGAATGATGGGTCATGGAACCCCTGTTTGTATTGAATGCTATGTGGCTCTTCTGGGCCTTTATCTATATGAGTTTGAGTTATGTTGTGATGCCATGTTGTACAGCACATACTTGCATGTTATGCGTACATGTAACGTGTATTGCTATGTGTGGGATCCGACAACCTAGTTGTTTACCTTTGATAGCCTCTCTTATGGGGAAATGTAGTCTTGTGCTTCCATGAGCCATAGTAGTCCGCTACAGCCCGGTTCACCGGAGACCTGCTACCCCAGCACTACTGCTCCGGAACACTTGACTGGCCGGCATGTGATTCACTTTGTTCCTGTGTCTGTCCCTTCGGGGAAATGTCACGCGGTGACATCCGGAGTCCTGCCTAACCTGCTACAGCCCGGGTTCCCGGAGTTCTGTTAGCCAAGTGCTATAGCCCGGATTCATACGCCGTTGACCGACATGCTCGATGTTGATTCATGTATGCTTGTCCCTGTAAGTTAGTGCTACTTTGGGTTCACGACTAGTCATGTCGGCCCGGGTTCTCCCTCATATGGATGCTAGCGACACTATCATATACGTGAGCCAAAAGGGGCAAACGGTCCGGGCCAGGTAAGGTGGCACCTGTGGGAATACCATGCGTGAGGCCGCAAAGTGATATGAAGTGTTACATGCTAGATTGGTGTGACTTAGGATCGGGGTCCCGACATACGTAAGTGACCGTGAAGGGATTGACAACCCCTTTATCGCGTTGGTTGCGAGGTTCTTGTTTGTTTGTGCAGGTACGAGGGACTTGCGTGTAATCTCCTACTGGATTGATACCTTGGTTCTCAAAAACTGAGGGAAATACTTACGCTACTTTGTTGCATCACCCTTTCCTCTTCAAGGGAAAACCAACGCATGCTCAAGAGGTAGCACGCCGCCTGACGAGGTTGCGCCGGACCCCCCAACTTTGGATTGGTTTTGGGGCCAGCACAATATTTGTGTGTGGAAGTTGCCGCCGCCGGCTGAGAAAGCTAGGCAAGTGGCGTTCAAGAAGGAGATGGCGGAGGAGGAATCCAGGTACCAGGCGACCTGTGAAGCCCGTGATGCCGCCTGGAAAAAGGAGGCAGCGGAGCTTTGGGTGTGGGCGCGTCGTCGTGCCGAGGAGGTGTACAAAACGGGTACTTCACGAGGTAGGTCATAGGTGTTGGGCGCCTCGTCGATGTGTGGAGGTGGGCCGATAAGCTCCAGCATGCTACCGACAAGGAGCTCCGGTGGGCGCCCAACGAAATGCCAAGATCGGTCGCGCGTGTCCGCTAGCAAGAGGAAAATCGGCACGTCAAGCGCTGCGTGGTGAAGGAGGCGGAGTACTACCTCCGCACTGGGAAGATGCCGCGCACCAGGGAGCTGCTAGCGAGGGGCTGCCGGAATACTGGCCCAGGAGGGATTATTAGTTTTAGTATTGTTCGTTTTCAGTTTTATGCATTGTACCTAGTAGTTAAGTATCATCACGTACATGTGATGATATTATATGTATATATATATATATATATTCTCTGATGAACTAATGAACATTTAATATATATATATATATATTATGAATTCCATTTTCTATCCGTTTTTGTATACTAATTTGAATCTAGCTGTTATCATCCACATATACATAATGGAAAACGTATATACACACATTGAAACAAAACATATAAGAATGGAAAACAGAGTACACACATTCAAACAGAGCAATAAACAGAGCAATACTATGATTGCTGTGAATATATAGCTATCCCTCAAAATGACTTTTTAAAATAAAACGCGTCCATGAGACCATGACCAGCAGCCCTTGCCTACAGTAGCTCTTGGCTCTACCTGGACTCGTGCAGGCATTCGTCCAAGCGGTCGACATGCTCGCGGTACATCTGGAGCGCGATCTCGAGCTCCAAGTTGGCTATTTCATCGCAGATCACCAGCTCGAGGATGCGAAGGCCATGTTCCTCTACTGCGCCCTGATGGACACCTGGGCCAAGGAGGCGGTCGAGCCTACGGACCAGCGTGTTGGCATCCAGCGGGCCGCGGAAAAGGCGAACGGCGGCACCCATGCCAACGTCGTGGCGGGCGTCCGGTGCAAGTACAGCGTGACCAGCCTCTGGTGCAAGTACGATGCTGAGGTCCTCTGCCCACTCCTGGCGAGGAATGGGGGTACTGATCGGACGTGTACCCAGCTGTGATGCCGTGTCGACAGCAGGCAAGCGCTGATGGATCCGCTCTTTCTGTGCGGCGTGCCGCGCGTCTCACTCTACGGCGCTCCAACGGTCTCACCGTGCGGCGAGCCATAGCCTATCGGCACGGATGCGCCTAGCTTGCTCTATAGCGAGCCATCGATAATGTTGTGCGGTGAGCTGCAGCCTGTCGGTGCTGACATGCCTATCTTGATCCGCGGTGCTCAAGCGCCATGCGCCAAAGGTCTGCTCAACCCTGGCAATGACGCGCATCACGGCGTCGTCCATCGCATTGCCGGGGAGCGCCTCGGCCTCGACGGGCCGTGGCACCTGGTTGTTTTCCTCGTCGGCGAGGTTGATGGCAGAGGCGGCGCTTTGGTGGGTTGGCACGCTTGGAAAAGGTGGATGTGCTACAGGTGAGGAAATGGCGGGAAATGGTGGTGTGTTCATAAAACTCCATCAATTAATGGAAACTTAGCATATAAGGAACATCGAGCTAGCACAAGAACGAGATGACAATCAAATGAACATGGACCACACTAGGGAATCATTTATGTTATTATCGGTATTCGCACACATTTCGGATTACAGACCTGTTTGCCGCGTATCACAAACATCTTGTTATATTGAACCATTTCTGCTCTCATGTCTCAACGCAAACAGTTTCCGAGTGAACCGCATGCCGTATATCGCACACACCTTTGATCTGGCAGACCGTTTCTTTTGAGTTGCCTAATCACAAAAAGTTCATCCGAGTGAACCGTATGTTGTACATCGCACACACTTCGTATGGCTACCCGTTTCTTTTGTTCCTCCTCATCGGAAACAGTTAATCGAGCTGAACCATACGCCCTACGTCGCACACGGAACTAAAATGTGAACCATGTTTGATGCATCCTCCATCGCAAATGTTTTGCACCTTTTTTGACGGTTTTTTATACCACCATTTGCGATTATGGCATCGCACACAGTTTCATCGAACGGTCTCTTATCGTAGTGTCGCGTTAGCAGCATCCTGTAGTAGTGATTCCATAGGATGATCACATGGGTACTCCGGGATATGCTAGGATAACACTGGATTGCTCTAGGTGCCCACAACCAATCCACCTAGATGTGTATTAAAGTAGCCACCTTAAGATTACCTTAGTTATAAACTCTCACAACTTCCATGAATCACACATACCAATCCCGTCTACGAGCATGGCTAAGAAATAAGTAAGAAACATATATTCCCGGGGTTGACAAAGGATAATAGGTTCCTACCTCATCAACTACTTAACAATAACCACATGTTCACAATCCTACTCATGCAATGCTTGAGGGTTGAAACTAATGCATAAAAACTGGGTAATAAAGGGATATGATCAAAGTGTAACATGTCTTGCTGACGATCGGAAAAGCCTAGAGATTCGTAGTAGCAAGCTTCGCACTCCGGACACTCTATGGTAAACAAACAATAGCATACATAAGCACTCCATCATAAGATGCAAAGGTAAAACCAAAATAAAAAGATCTAAATAGAATGTGCACTCCATCATAAGCACTCCGGACACTCTATGGTAAACTAAATGCAATTTTTAAAAATGCAACTTTTTCCCTAATTTAATAAAATTCAACCGAATAAAATTGCAAATAAATGTATTTTTATTCAAAATTAAATTTCCAATATTTCCTAGCTTTTTTGGAGAATTCATATTATCTTCTCTCATTATATTATTTATTTGAAATAATTGGAAAAATAATTTCGAATAAAATCACTTTGATCCAATTTACCAATTTTGAAAATTCAAAAATGATTTTTTTGTGAAAACCTCCAACTCTCTCAATTGGATCAAAATTCCAAATAAAACAAATTCAAAAATCCACAAATTATGGATGCATATGATGACCTAATGATTAACATCCAAATTGAAAATTGGGATGTTACAAACCTACCCCCCTTAAGATGAATCTCGCCCTCGAGATTCGGGTTGGCTAGCAAAAAGATGTGGGTGGTCTTTCTGGAGGTCTTCTTCTCGCTCCTAGGTGGCTTCTTTATCGGTATGGTGGCTCCACTAAACTTTGCAAAACTTGATGACCTTCCTGCGTATAACTCGGTCGGCGAACTCGAGAATCTTGAGGAGTTTCTCCTCGTAAGTCAGGTCACTCTCCAACTGAATTGCTTCCAGGGGCACTGTATCTCTCAGAGGAATATCGTCCATCTCTGCATGGCACTTCTTCAACTGGGAAATGTGAAACACATCTTGAACTCCTGACAAACCTTCGGGTAACTCCAACTTGTAGGAAACTTCACCCATATGTTCCAAAACTCGGTATGGTCCTAAAACTCATGGTGCTAACTTTCCTTTGACTCCAAATCGTTTAACTCCTCAAAGTGCTGACACACAAAGATATGCTCTGTCTCCGATTTCACAGGCTACCTCCTTGCATTTAGTATCAGCATAACTCTTCTGCATAGACTGAGCTACATTGAGTTTATCGCGAATCAACTTGACCTTCTCTTCAGACTCTCTTATTAAATCTGGCCCGAACAATTGTCGGTCTCCAACTTCATCCCACATCAACGGTGTCCTGCACCTCCTTCCATACAAGGCTTCGAAAGAGGCCATCTTCAAACTAGCTTGGTAACTATTGTTGTACGAGAACTCTGTGTAACGCAAATTATCATCCCAACTAGATCCTTAATCTAGCGCACAAGCTCTCAACATGTCCTCCAGAATCTGGTTGACTCTCTCGGTATGTGCATATGTCTACGAATGAAAGGTTGTACTGAACTCTAGCCTGGTACCCAAAGTCTCGTGTAATTGATTCCAAAACTTTGAGGTAAACTATGTTCCTCTATCTGATACAATGGTCCTAAGAACTCCATGCAGACATACGATCCTGCTCATATATATCTTGGCCTGAATGAGTCTTGGGTAATCCCGTGATAAAATCCATGCCAAGCTTATCGCACTTCCATTCGGGTATCGGCAAAGGCTGAATTAATCCTGCTGGCTTTTGATGCTCTGCCTTAACTCTCTGACATACGTCACATACTACTACATACTCGGCAATATCGTTCTTCATACTTGTCCACCAGAAACGTTCCTTCAAATCCTGAAAACTGGATTCACATTCCTCGGTCCATTTGAACTTCGTGTCCTTCTTCAATAATTCCGGCATTGGCTTCGCAATCTTAGAAAAAAATTCAATGAATCTCCTATAATATCCTGTGAGTCCAAGGAAACTATGTATCTCTCCAACTGAGGTGGGTGCCAACCACTCGGTGACAGACTTAACCTTTCAAGGGTCCACTGCCAAACCTTCTCTAGATATAACATGCCCTAGAAATTTGACTTCCTTCAAACAAAACTCACATTTGCTGAACTTGGCATATAACTGATGTTCCTCGAGCTTCTCGAGAACCAAGCGCAAATGTTCCTTGTTTTCCTCTTCATTCTTTAGTACACCAATATATCATCAATGAACACCACAACAAACTTATCCAAGAACCGCATGAACACCTTATTCATCATGCTCATAAAGTAGGCAGGGGCGTTAGTCAAACCGAAAGACATGACTGTGTACACATATAGCCCATACCTTGTGGTAAAAGTTGTCTTGGGTATGTCCTGTTCTCGGATCTTCAGCTGGTGATATCCTGATCGTAGATCGATCTTGGAGAATACTTTACCACCCTGCAGCTGGTCAAACAAATCATTGATCATCCGCATAGGATATTTGTTCTTGATCGTCGCCTCATTCAATGCATGATAATCAACAACCATTCTCAAGGATCCATCCTTCTTCTCAACTAGGGGCACTAGGCCTCCCCACGGTGATGAACTTGGTCGAATATAACCTTTCTCCAATAACTCCTTAATCTTCCTCTTAATCTCCTCCAGATCATTTGCGGGCATCCGATACGTTCTCCTAGATATTGGTCCGGTGCCCGAAAAAAGCTCAATAAAAAACTCTATGTCTCGGTCTGGTGGCATGCTTGGTAATACCTCCAGAAATACATCGGGGTAATCCTTCACAACTGGAACTTCCTCTTGAACAACTCCCGAGAGTGAATTCACTTGAGTCCTCCTTGACGCATGCCTAGACACATACTTGATCCTTTTACCCTCTGGGTGGTGAGGAGAATTGACTTACTAGCACAATCGATGTTTCCTCCATACTTCGATAACCAATCCATGCCTAGTATTATATCAAATCCTTGTGATTCCAAAATAATGAGGTCTGAGGGAAAAACATGCTTACCAATGGTCAATGGAAACCGATCACACCATCGGCTAGCCATATATTCTGTCCTGGTGAGGTCACTAACATGGGTGACCTAAGGGCTAAGGTTGGCAATTCAAACTTGTCCACAAATCCCCTTGATATGTATGAATGCGATGCACCAGTGTCAAAAAGAACAAGGGATGTAAATGACTTAACCAAAAACTTAACCAATAACGGCTTCAGGCTGCTCTTCAACTTCGTCCATGTTGATGTGGTTCACTTGACCTCTGGTGAATGGATTTGGCTTCTTCCCTGAGCTTCCATTGCCATTACCATTCTTTGCTTCAGGACACTCGGTGGCGTAGTGTCCAGTCTTCCCGCACTTGAAACACGTAATGTGACTCAGATCCTTCTTGGCGGGTGTAGCGGGGTTGGAATGGCTCTCACTGTTGTTTCCTCCATTCCCATTCCCATTCTTAGGGCCACTATGGTTGTGTGAACTTTGTCCATTGTGAGAATGGCCTCCATGGTTATGTCCTCCATGGGTATGAGTGTGTCCTCCCGACTACGGGGTATAGCGGGGTTTCTGCTGAGCTCCAGAGTTTCTACTTCCCCTGTCCATACTTCCGTTTGCGGTTCTCTATCTACTATTGCTTGCTTTCAATCATGAGGGCCCTGCCTACCAACTCTTGGTAGTTGGTGAATGTTGCCACCATCAATTCCATGCATACCTCACATTCAGTCCTTCAAGAAACTTCTCCTGCTTTGCGGCATCTGTGGCCACATCATCTGGGGCATAGCGTGCCAGCTTACTGAACTCATCCACGTACTGCACCACAGTACGATTTCCCTGGCGTAAGTGGCGGAACTCACGCTTCTTCATACTCATGGCTCTAGCTGAGACATGTGCAGTGCCGAAGGCTTGTTGAAACTGATCCCAGGTGACATTGGCCATGGGGGAAGTGGCAGTGTAGTTCTCCCACCATGAGGTTGCAGGTCCATCCAGGTGATGTACGGCAAAGTGCACCTTCTCAGCATCTGTGCAACATGCGGTGGTCAGCTCCCTTCCAATCTTGCAGAGCCAATCATCAGCAACAATCGTCTCGGTGCTGCTAGAGGACACTGATGGATTCAACCTTAGAAAACATGCTAGGTTGTCAACTAGGGGTGGTGGCAGTGGGTTGTTGTTGTTGTTGCCTTGGTTCTGGACTAGCAACTGCATCAATGCATTCTGCTGTTGAATCAACTAAGTGAGCTCTCGTGGGAAAACATATACTGGGTCACGTCTCAGAGGCATCTGATAGGTTTAGAGGGGTGAGAACAAAATAGAGTAAGGTCTAAAGAGATATTTCACTACCCATATGCACATGAGACAAACATATTCATTTCACACCACTCAATTCAAACAAGATTCATACAATTGACCTAGCTACTATTACAAGATCTCGCAACGATTTCTAACTAATTGGAAGAATACTAATAGTGATATGGTGGTCGACTAGAATTTTTGATCAGTGGAAGACTCCATAATATCTGCTCCAGCGTCGTCTTCATAATCATCATCGCTGTCGGGGTCGGAGTCTGGGTCGTCTAGTATGATGTAGTATTCAGAACGAATGTCCACTCTAGGCTCGGGCTTCACCACGGGTATTCCTAGCTTCTTCTTCAGGTCTTCATTCTGCTCCAGTAGTACAACAATTTCTTCTTCATATCCATCACATGTAGCCTTATGTTCCTCTTCTAGATCCATATTCCGAGTCATCACCTTCTTTGTATCTATCATGTTAGCGCACATTTGGTTCTCGTAACGCCGAATGTGCTGGTTCAACTCATGTATGTAGGCTACAATAGATTTATCCTTCCTGGTGCGAATCATCTCCCATTGCTCATCTCGGCGTCCACATATCTGGTAGGTGGTGTCTTTAAGATCCTTATTGTACACATCGCTTATGCATGCAATGGTGATGTGGGTGGCCATGTTCTTTCCTAAATTCCAGGTTGGTGCATCAAAGGTAAACTCGATGGGCTCGGTAATTGGTGCAAAAGTCCTTCCCGGAACACGAACTTGAATCGTCCAGCGCTCCTCTTCTGGTAAAGTGGTGGTGAAGGTTCCGGTGAAGCTTGGTATGCCGATGTTTAGGTACCTAGTGACTTTCTTCAAGTGTCGTCCGAAAGGGGTGTCATCATCCGGTTGAGTGAAATTCTTCCTCGAGTCCGACATCTATTGTGTAGAAATAGAGAAGCGTTAGAAATGAGTAGAGAAGAGTATCCTGTGGTTTTCCTTGTGGCTGCGTCCTACAGTCAACGTGTACTCTGATACCATCTTGTAGTGACCCGATCCCAATGGACCATAGTCTTTGTGCTTAAGTGTC
The DNA here is from genome assembly GCF_018294505.1 of Triticum aestivum. Taxonomy (NCBI): domain Eukaryota; kingdom Viridiplantae; phylum Streptophyta; class Magnoliopsida; order Poales; family Poaceae; genus Triticum; species Triticum aestivum. Next base: position 327,134,731 of record NC_057809.1, read on the forward strand.
ATCCCTGGATCGGCATTGCTGACACACACAGTACTCGAGGATTTATAACAGAGTTCAGTCACACACTTATTACATCGTGTGTCTCAAAAGAGTACTTATTACAATAATATGGTTGAAGGCCCTCTAAATAACTTGCGGATGCATCGAAGGTAAATGAGTCCATCCAACTCCACGGCAAAACAGAGTGCATGACAACGACCTATCGCACCTTACTCTTCATTTGAAAATTCTGCAACATGATACGTTGCCTCCATGTAGGTCAGCACATGGAATATGCTGGCAAGATCACACTATAGAGAATAATGATGCAATAATAACTATCACTACATGAATATATGGCTGGTGGAGGCTCTAAGTTTAACATTTGCATAAAGCTAATTTTTCCCTACAACAAAAGGAATAGATTTATTTAACTACCAAGTTTATGCGATTATTGAGAAGGTTCCCCCAACTCAATCCCAAAATAATATTAATAACCCAACAAATTCATTAAGTAAGTGATGAGATCAATCAATAATTCAAATACCAGATACTCAAGATGTCCATAACCGGTGACACGGCTAACCATGATTAGTTTATACACTCTACATAGGATAGCGCACTTTTCCCCACAAGACTTGGCCACATCCATGATCGGATGATCGAGGCATAGTATTTTTGAAGAATTAACTCTTTACTCTGGGTAGATACTACCACCTACTTTCCCCTACATCTGCTAGCCTACCACTGAAAGAGGTCACACAACTTACTCAACTATGCCTAAGCCCATAATGGCTTGTGGCTGCACACGGAAGTTTCTTAGCATGAATAATATTATGATCCCTTGAGCCTGGGTGACATTCCATAGGATGATCACACGGGTACTCCGGGATATCCTAGGACAACACTGGATTGCTCCAGGTGCCCACAACCAATCCACCCAGATCTGTATTAAAGTAGCCACCTTAAGTTTACCTTAGTCATAAACTCACACAACTTCCATGAATCACACATAATAATACCGTCTACGAGCATAGCTAAGCAATAAGTAACAAACGTATATTCCAGGGGTTGACAAAGGATAATAGGTTCCTACCTCATCAACTACTTAAGAATAACCACATGTTCACAATCCTACTCATGCAATGTTTGAGGGTTGAAACTAATGAATAAAATCTGGGTAATAAAGGGATATTATCAAAGTGTAACTTGCCTTGCTGTCGGGGATATACCCCGTGGTATGACCCGACCGGAAATATGACCCGGCCGGACTTGGCGGTTTACTTGAGACGGTTTACACTTGGCGATTCACTGGCGACCGTGGCGGTTTACTTGAGACGGTTTACACTTGGCGATTCACTGGCGACCCGCCCTGACCACACAGTTTACAAGCAACCTGCCTGAACATTATGACTCACTAGTAACCTGGCAGGCGGGATAGATGGATGACAAGGCCCAAGGCCCAAAAGGCCGGTTCATGTTAATGGTGGGCCAGTTTAAGAGGAAAGGCGTGAGGAATATTGGCCTTACAAGTAGTTAAGACCCGGACTTGTATCCGGTTTGTATTAGAAGATAGACTAGTCCTAATCCTAGTAGGACTCCACATGTAACCTGCCCCTCTAACTTATATAAGGAGGGGCAGGGCTCCCCAAAGAGGGACAAGCAAGAAGAAACAATCTCTAGGGCTAGACACAACTAAAGGGAAGCCTGCTTATGCGGCGACTCCATCATGATGATAATAAGACCTAGACACAAACAACATGTAGGGTTATTACCAGATGATGTTTCCCGGGGCCCGAAGCTGTCTATATCCTTGTCTTGCGTTGCATCTCTCGATTTCGCTCAACCCCTCGCAAGCTACCACATAGATGTGTCGGCCTCACGACTAAGTCCTCACACTAGGACATCTGTCGTGACAATTCCACGACAGTTGGCGCCCACCGTGGGGCCTGCGCATGATGGTGTTAAGTTCTTGGAGGGTGCTAGCCCAGGGATCGAGAAGCTCCGTACGGTTTATTGAAGAAGTTCCGGCCGATTCTCGGAGAGTTCCAACTGGCTCGCCAAAAAAGTTCCGTTAGGCTCATCGAAAGGTTCCGCTGGCTCGTCGGAAAATTCCGGCCGGATCACTGGAAAGTTCTGACCGCCTCGATGCAAGGTTCCGTCTGAATCAACAAAAAGTTCCGATCGCTTCGACCAAAAGTTTCGTCCGAATCATCAAAGGGTTCCAGCCGAATCACCAATAAGTTCTGATCACTTCAACGAAAAGTTCTGTCCGAATCATCAAAGGGTTCCAGCCGAATCACGAAAAGATTCTGTCCGAGTCGATAAAGAGTTCTGACCTAGGTTATGGAAAAGATTCCAGCCAGATTATCAAGAAGTTCCAGTTCAAAAGTTCTGGATTATCAAAAGTTCCGGTCGGATTATCAAGAGGTTCCAGTTATCAAAATTTCTGGCCGGATTATCAAGAGGTTCCGGTTCAAAAGTTCCAGATTATCAAAAGTTCCGACCGGATTATCAAGAAGTTCCGGTTCCAGAAATTCAGGCTCAAAAAGTTCCGGCTGGGTTATGTGGAGACCTCACGCACTAGAAGACATAGAACCAATCAACTCTTCTGTCAAAAACAAAAGCAGCACTATGCATTATCCAGTGCCAGCATTCGGCAAAAAATACCAGGTGTTATTTTTTCTATGTATTTTATCAGTACATGTTAATTCATCCGATAACAATTACTCTATCAGTAATGTTTTTACGCAGGGCAACTATTAAAAAAAGCGGGTGGGGGTACACCCCGGATGCATGTTCGACTGTGCCGCATGGCTTCACGGACAGGCGTGTCATGGTCCGGTTTACATCAACGCGCCGGCCGACTCACCCGTCCGCACCACAGTGCCACAGACGACTCTTCCACCCGCCCTCGCCACCGGTTCAGGCGTCCGCATCGGCTTATGATGAGGAGGACAATTTGCTTGTCCGCACCGGTTTACAACGCCGCGGCTGATTCATCTGTCTGCTCCCGCGGCCGATTCACCCGTGAGGGATTTCAGTTTCACCTAGTGATCATCAACTTCATGGCGGATTATTTTTTCGGCCTAAACACATCAGGTGATGTCCATCTAAAATATATTTTATTAGCACATATTATTTTTTATCAAAGATCAGTTTATCTTTTCTTGGTCTACAATATTGTTTATGCAAAACAATTATTCACTGCAAAGGCTATGGTTGTGTCATGGATGTATAACTCGAGCCACCGTTATAATGCGCTAGTATCTTACCATGCCATCAAGATCAATGAATATATGTGCAAGCCGCCATTCTGCAGACCGGTTTACATCAATATGATGTGGCTAACTCGCCCGTCCATGCCGGTTTACAACTCCGCGGCCGATTCATGTGTCTGTGTCGCCTCTAAAGCCGCAGTCGTCTTTGTTGTCCGAATCTCGCGACCTGGTCTACATCAATGCACCAGGCCGCACTTGTCTGCATGAGCTGTTTATTGAGTATAAAACCAGTCACTGCTCGGGTAGCCCGGTTTTCTTTCAAATTGGAGGCAAATTATCATCAACCGTTGTTTGCACTAGATGGCTCAATGAGTAGACGCACAAGTCGCCGCCACTACGGTTTGGTTAACTTCAAATAGCCAGTTGGAAGGAACCATTGGCCGAGTTAATGACACGGCTCATACGGGATCATTTATAACGCACCGCAATCACATCAACCTTCTGTGGATTCACATCGTGCTGTCAACACCAATGATATACAACTTATGCCGGTTTATATCACGGTTATGGAGAATCTCAAGCCAACTCCTCGAGTCACCTTGAGACTCGGGGGCTACGATGACATGACTCAGCAAATTTTGCCAGTTTCAGCAAATTTAAGAACCCCGGGACGATGGAGGGAAAGATAACCCGGTCCCAAAGGCTATTGTTATATTGATGAAATTTAAAGGCCGGCGGAAAGTTTCCGGCTTAGAAAGTACATGACAGTTACAAAATCCTGGCTCAATGAAGAAGTTCCGGGTCATCATAAAGGATTCCGGTTTAAAATCCCGCTCAAGGGAAATTTGTCTCCCACAAAGCACTGAAGCTCTCAAATCCGGTTTAAAAATGTCCGGTTCAAAAAGGAATTAACTTCTCGCAAGTTCGAGTTTAAAGGTCGTCAGAAAATTTCCGGCTGAAAATGAAGATTCCGATTTAAAATCCGGCTCAAGGGAAAGATGTCTTCCAGAAAGCTTTGAAGCTCTCAATATCCGGTTCAAAATCCCGATTCAAGAAGAATTTATCTCTTGCAAAAAGTTAAAGGTTGCCGAAGAGGACCTGTTGCCATGACATGCGGTTCAAACATGGGTTATCCTGCCTTATTGGCTTATCATATTATTGATCACATGGGGGCTTCTGTTTATAAAACGGAGTTCTGATTACATATTGATCTGGCTATCAAGCCAATATTATCATAAGAGCACAGCTCTGGTTACTTCGGTAATCCGACTATCAAGCCAATATTATCATAAGGGGCTAAAGAGAGTCTGTTGCACAGAACAGCTCAAACATGGGTATCCCTTGAGCACAACTCATAATATCACTTGGGGGCTATGTTCGAACCATAGTCACACCTCTTGATCGGTGTAAGGCCACCACGGAAATCATTTGGGGGCATGGTCGTATTCGAACCATAGCTACACCTCTTGATCAGCGTAAGGCCACTAGGGAAGTTACTTGGGGGCTCTTTGTGTCGCAACGAACTAAGAGTCTGCAACCTTGTAATAGGCTATCAAGCCAGGCTTGGAAGCCAAATGTACGCACCTAAAACCCCGGGTTATCCTGCCTTCTTTAAGTAAGTCACTCCACCCAGATAAACCTGGTACGACCCGCCGAACGTTTGACAAGTCAATCTCATAGACCCTGAACTTGTCAAAGTTAAAATGACGATTGGTTAATGGTTGAGGTCCATCTTAAAAGGCTTTGTGAAATGGTTAACTCAGTGGCCTGGCAGCCCATGAAATGCCTCGATTTGGGGCCTGGCAGCCCGTGAAAAGCCTCGCATGTTCTTTTTGTGTTCTATTTGCCAAGTTTTTTCTCCTTTGTTAAGGTTCATCATATGTTCTGATAAACTGACGTTTATTGACCCGGCTTGGATTTCAACTAAACAAGTTGTCAGTACATGATCATTTATAATCCGGTGCTTATTGACCGGGCCTGGTTTCGACTACAAGTCGCCAGTATTATATGGATAATCCGGTGTTTATTACAACCCGACACGGTTTTGTTATAAACCAGCAAAATATGGGAGGAGTTATCAGTACTCAATATTTGGGTTATCACCCTTACTCTACTGGTTTGGTAAACCAACAATGTGATCAAATATCACAAGAACCGGTATTCAAACCGGGTTATATTATTCAAATGTCTAATAGCCAACATGGCTGGATTTTTATTATGGTTATCAATAACCAGTATTATGATTGAGGTTTTCAAAGTCGCTTTAGCGCAATGGATATTACTTTATCAATGGATATGATTTATTCTACAATGGAAGGTATAGTCCCAAGTTGCTGCAGCCTTACAACCCGGCACTTGGGGGCTACATTATTCAAGTTGAGATTATATCAAATAGGCAAGTCCCATGTTGCTGCAAGCATGCACCATGACACTTGGGGGCTAATGCAAAGCCATTTTTATTGGCCTACCAATTGCTCCTATCAGTAATCCAAGGTACACAAGTCTTGATCCATTATATTCAAGGGTCCACTGCTCAGTTGGTAAAGCACAAAGCTCTTAACCTTGTGGACGTGGGTTCAAGCCCCATGGTGGAGTTACATCATATAATGTTACTGCCAATGAAGCATGATCATATTTATAAAGTCCCTGCTCATTATTGCATAATGACCCGGCCGTTGGGGCCTACACTGTTTGAAGTTTTTTGAGCATAAGGCAATTTCAAGTCCCAGGTTGCTGCAAGCATGACAACCCGGCACTTGGGGGCTACATATGTGGAATACTTAGTTCTGACTAGTGATTGAGATGAACAACATGGATTTCTTCAAAGTGGTAATATTTATATTGAAGCAAGTCTTAAGTCATCACTTTGCTCTACTCAAGACTTGGGGGCTACAGATATTATGCATATAAAGGAGGAACGTCTTCAAATTATCAGTTTTGAGTAAATCAGGAAGATCAATTACATGACCCGGTGTCAACAACTCTTATGATCCGGCATCGTTTGTTTTATAACCCGGCAATTTTGGTAATGATAAACCGGCAAGTTTTACATCTTCAAGCTGGCTGAAATTCAGATAAGTATTTCAAGACCAATATTTTTTTAAGCTGGTGCTTTGGAAATCGATTCAAGTTGATTATTTCTTACAATATTTCTCTACAAGAGACCAATGTCAGCAAATTGACTCTGAAGCTGGCTTATTGACCTGGATTTCTCAAAAGAAGAATCTGGTTTTTTTGCATTCACAAAGTTTGAACGTATCTGCTAAAGGAGATTTGCCATGACTTCATGGGCATGTATCAAGAAGGAAATGACAAGGACTTAAGGATGATCAGGTGTCGGTTTACAAGAATTCTTAACCCGAAGCACAGCTTGTCAATTTTATTTCTTGTGTTTATTTTGCAGCATAAGTTTACCATGGATAAATCCAAGCTAAACTGGGGGCTAATGTCGGGGATATACCCCATGGTATAACCCGGCCGGAAATATGACCCGGTCGGACTTGGCGGTTTACTTGAGACGGTTTACACTTGGCGATTCACTGGCGACCCGCCCCTGACCAGACGGTTTTCAAGCAACCTGCCTGAACATTATGACTCACTAGTAACCTGGCAGGCGGGACAGACGGATGACAAGGCCCAAGGCCCAGAAGGCCGGTTCATGTTAATGGTGGGCTGGTTTAAGAGGAAATGCGTGAGGAATATTGACCTCACGAGGAGTTAAGACCCGGACTTGTATCCGGTTTGTATTAGAAGATAGACTAGTCCTAATCCTAGTAGGACTACACATGTAACCCACCCCTCTAACTTATATAAGGAGGGGCAGGGCTCCCCAAAGAGGGACAAGCAAGAAGAAACAATCTCTAGCGCTAGACACAACTAAAGGGGATCCGGCTTATGCGGCGACTCCATCATGATGATAATAAGACCTACCATAAACAGCATATAGGGTTATTGCCGGATGATGTTTCCCGGGGCCCGAAGCTGTCTAAATCCTTGTCTTTACTTGCGTCTCTTGATTCCGCTCAACCCCTCGCAAGCTACCACATATATGAGTTGGCCTCACGACTAAGTCCTCACAATAGGACATCTGCCATGACAATTCCACGACACCTGCTGATGATCGGAAAACCCTAGAGATTCGTAGTAGCAAGCTTCGCACTCCGGATACTCTATCTTCAACAAACAAAAGCATACATAAGCATTCCAACTTAAGACGCCAAGGTAAAACCAAAATAAAAATATCTAAATAGAAATTGCAAATGAAGAGCTTCGATGTGCAAAAAGAATCAGTCAAATCGGAGATACGAAACTCAAATTACGATCAAAGGAAGTTCAAATTCAAAGATGTTTAAAACAAAATTTTAATCTTTCAAAAACATGTTAAAGTTGGTTATCTAAACAGAGGAGATCGTAACGAATAATTTGGCATTGGTTTCATTGGATTTGGATAAACGAGCAAAAAGTAGTGAGGGTTTAAAGATCAGGGACTAAATTGCGGTGAAAATAAGTACAGATAGGTCCCTGGCCAAAAATAAACAGACAAAAAGAAAAATCTATCGGACGAACATCCGCTAACAGAGACTAACGAACGAAAATGGTCGTTGACAGATCTAAACAAATGAATGTTCGCTAAGTAAACTAACCAAAAGAAATAAACTGTGTTTAAAAAAACGAAAACGAAAACCGGGTCGGGCGGCGGTTATATCGTTCGGCGGTTCGGCAGAGAGAATTGGCATCGATAGCGGCAGCGGGCTCCGGTGAGAGGCAAGGCAGCGTGGGGCTGCATGGTGGAGCGGCAGGCGGCGGCGCTTGCGGCGCGGGGCGGTGCTGGCGGCGACGCGAGGCATCCGCAGGAGACGGCGCGGCAGGCGGCGGCTAGCGGCGAGCGGCGTCGGCGGTGGGAGGCAGCGCGTTAGTGGCAGCTTGGCTGGGCGGTGAGAGGCGGCGGCGACTTGATGGGAGAGTGGTCGGGGGCGGTGCCTTATAAAGGGCCCCAGGAGGGTCCGACTTGGGCAGGGGGTAGCCGCGGCGGCGTGGCGGGGTCGAACTCTGGCGGAAATCCGGCTCGGGAGGACGGGCGAGGTGGCGTGCTGCTGGGCCGGCTGGGCTTTGTCCCAGTCGATCTGGAAAACTTTTTAAAAAAAATAACACCACAAAGAAAAATCCCAATAAAATAAAATAAAATCCTAAAATTCTAGAAACAATTTTCACCATCCCCTCCTAATATTTGGGACAATGTGAACATTTTTCTGGACTAAATGCAATTTTTATCTAATTTAATAAAATTCAACCAAATAAAATTGCAAATAAAATTCGAATAAATATATTTTTATTCAAAATTAAATTTCCAATATTTCCTAGCTGTTTTGAAGAAGTCATATTATCTTCTCTCATTATTTTATTTATTTGAAATAATTGGAAAAATAATTTTGAATAAAATCACTTTGATCCAATTTTGCAATTTTGAAAATTAAAAAATGGTTTTTTTGTGAAAACCTCCAACTCTCTCAATTGGTCCTTGAGTAGCTTAAGGTCTCTAGGATCAAAATTCCATATAAAACGAATTAAAAAATGCACAAATTATGGATGCATATGATGACCTAATGATTAACATCCAAATTGAAAATTGGGATGTTACCGTGATTCATACAACAATTCTTATGGCAATTATAATAAGATCCCCTCTGATTTTGAGAATAGTTTTAAAGAATTTATAAGTTCGCTAAAAATTTCAAAGCTTTCATTGAAGAAAAATTGCTTAAGATTGATGATTTGGCTAGGAACATGGATATAATTTCTCTTGATGTTGATTCTTTTAAAATTAGATCTATCCCACCTAATCATGATATCAATGAGTCTCTCAAAGCCATGAGAATTTCCATTGATTAGTGCAAAGAAAGAACCACTAAGATGCGTGCTAAAAAAGATTGGTTTATAAAAGTGTGTTCTTTTTGTTTCCGTGAGAATAATGATGAAGATCTTAAAGTGATTGATGTGACTCCTATTGAATCTTTGTTTTCCAATATAAATATTGACAAACATGGGACTGGAGATGAGTCAACTTTAGATAAAAGGCGTCCCAATTATTCAGAGTTTTTAGATCTTGATGCAAAAATTGATAAAAGTGGGATTGGAGAGGTTGAAACTTTAGGTAGCAATGAACCCACTCTTTTGGATTTCAAGGAATTTAATTATGATAATTGTTCTTTAATAGATTTTATTTCCTTGTTGCAATCCATGTTGAATTATTCTCATGCTTATAATCAAAAAAAGCTTTTACTAAACATATCGTTGATGCTATGATGCAATCTTTTGAAGAAAAGCCTGAATTGGAAGTTTCTATTCCTAGAAGACTTTATGATGAGTGGGAACCCACTATTAAGATTAAGATTAAAAATTATGAATGCCATGCTTTGTGTGATTTGGGTGCTTGTGTTTCCACGATTCCAAAAACTCTTTGTGATGTGTTAGGTTTCCGGGAATTTGATGATTGTTCCTTAAATTTGCATCTTGCGGATTCCACTATTAAGAAACCTATAGGAAGGATTAATGATGTTCTTATTATTGCAAATAGGAATTATATGCCCGTAGATTTCATTGTTCTTGATATAGATTGCAATCCTACTTGTTCTATTATTCTTGGTAGACCTTTCCTTAGAATGATTGGTGCAATTATTGATATGAAAGAAGGAAACATTACATTTCAATTTCCTTTAAGGAAAGTCATGGAACACTTCCCTAGAAAGAAAATTAAATTTCCTTATGAATCTATTATGAGAGCCACTTATGAATTGCATACCCAAGATGATAATACTTAGATATGTTCGTGTTTTATGCCTAACAAAGGGCGTTAAACATTACCGCTTGTTGGGAGGCAACCCAATTTTATTTTTGTTTTTGCTTTTTAAGTCTTGTTTTGCAATAAATAATTCTTATAGCCTCTTGTTAGATGTGGTTTTATGTTTTAATTAGTGTTTTTGCCCAGTAAGACCTTTGGGATAGCTTACGGTGATAGTTGATTTGATCCTGCTCAAAAACAGAAACTTTTTCAACCAGGAGATTAGTTTTCATTTTTAACAGATGCACTATAAAATACTGATTCTTTTTGAAGAGAATTAATAAACAAATTTCCTAGGACTTCCTGATTTCTGGAGATTTTTGGAGTTACAGAAGTATTCGAAATCTCCAGATTGCTACAGACTGTTATGTTTTTTAAAGATTCTATTTTTCGCGTGTTGTTTGATGAATCTATGGCTAGTATCGGGGGGTATGAACCATGGAAAAGTTGGAATACAGTAAATATTACACCAATATAAATAAAGAATGAGTTCACAACAGTACCAAAAGTGGTGATTTATTTTCTTATACTAATGGAGCTTACGAGATTTTCTGTTGAAGTTTTGTGTTGTGAAGTTTTCAAGTTTCGGGTAAGGATTTGATGGACTAAGGAATAAGGAGTGGCAAGAGACTAAGCTTGGGGATGCCCCGGGAAGGCATCCCCTCTTTCGTCTTTGTCTATCGGTAACTTCACTTGAGGCTATATTTTTATTCACCACATGATATGTGTTTTGCTTGGAGCATCCTGTATGAGTCTTTACTTTTTAGTTTGCCACAATCATCCTTGTTGTTCACACCTTTTGAGAGAGACATGCATGAATCGTGATTTATTAGAATACCCTATGTGCTTCACTTATATCTTTTGAGCTAGGCAATTTTGCTCTAGTGCTTCACTTATATCTTTTTAGAGCACGGAGGTGGTTTTATTTTATAGAAATTGATGAACTCTCATACTTCACTTATATTATTTTGATAGTCTTTAAAAACAGCATGGTAATTTGCTTTGGTTATAAAATTAGTCCTAGTATTATAGGCATCCAAGAGGGTTATAATAAAAACTTTCATATAAAGTGCATTGAATACTATGAGAAGTTTGATTCCTTATGATTGTTTTGAGATATGAAGATGGTGATATTAGAGTCATGTTAGTAAGTAGTTGTGAATCTGAGAAATAATTAGGTTATGGTTTGTGAGTCCTGTAGCATGCAAGCATGGTGAACCGTTATGTAACGAAGTTGGAGCATGAGATATTTTTTGATTGTCTTCCTTTTGAGTGGCGGTCGGGGACGTGCGATGGTCTTTTCCAACCAATCTATCCCCCTAGGAGCATGCGCGTAGTACTTTGTTTCGATGACTAATAGATTTTTGCAATAAGTATGTGAGTTCTTTATGACTAATGTTGAGTCCATGGATTATAGTCACTCTCACCTTTCTGCCATTGCTAGCCTCTCTAGTACCATGCAACTTTTGCCGGTACCATAAACCCACCATTTACCTTCCTCAAAACAGCCACCACGATTCCACCGACCCATTTCTTCCGCCTATATATTCTCAAATACCCCAAAACCTTCCAGGGGAGCCACGAAACCACTTTTTCACTGCCACAACATTCTGTTCCCGTGAGATCCCATCTAGGGGCCTTTTCTGGCGTCCTGTCGGAGGGGATTCGATCACGAAGGGCTTCTACGTCAACACCGTTGCCTCTCCGATGAAGCATGAGTAGTTTACCACAGACCTACGGGTCCATAGCTAGTAGGTAGATGGCTTCTTCTCTCTCTCTCTCTTTGATTCTCAATACCATGTTCTCCTCGATGTTCTTGGAGATCTATTCGATGTAATACTTTTTTCTAGTGTATTTGCCGAGATCTGATGAATTTTGGATTTATGATCAGCTTATCTATGAATATTATTCGAATCTCCTCTGAATTCTTATAAGCATGATTTGATATCTTTGCAAGTCTCTTCAAACTATCGATTTGGTTTGGCCAACTAGTTTGGTTTTTCTTGCAATGGGAGAAGTGCTTAGCCGTGGGTTCAATCTTGCGGTGCTCGATCCTAGTGATAGAAGGGGAACCGACATGTATTGTATTGTTGCCATCGAGGATAACAAGATGGGGTTTTCATCATATTGCTTGAGTTAATTCCGCTACATCATGTAATCTTACTGAATGCATTACTCTGTTCTTCTGAACTTAATACTCTAGATGTAGGCAGGAGTCGGTCAATGTATGGAGTAATAGTAGTAGATGTAGAATCGGTTCGGTCTACTTGACACGGATGTGATGCCTATATTCATGATCATTGCCTTAGATATCGTCATAAGTTTGCGCTTTTCTATCAATTGCTCGGCAGTAATTTGTTCACCTACCGTAATATTTTCTATCTTGAGAGAAGCCTCTAGTGAAACCTATGCCCCCCGGGTCTATTTTCCATCATATAATCTTCTATTTTCCATCATATAAGTTTCCGATCTACAATTTTAGTTTCCTATTTACTTTCTTTGCAATCTTTTACTTTCCGATCTATAAACCAAAAATACCAAAATAATTACTTTACCATTTACCCATCTATATCAGATCTCACTTTGCAAATAACCTCGAAGGGATTGACAACCCCTTTGCCGCGTTGGGTGCAAGTTGGTGTTTGTTTGTGCAGGTATTTGGTGGCTTGTTGTGTTGTCTCCTACTGGATTGATACCTTGATTCTCAAAAGCTGAGGGAAATACTTACTCTACTTTGCTACTTCACCCTTTCCTCTTCAAGGAAAAAACCAACGCAAGCTCAAGAGGTAGAAATCAGCCAAGAGACTGGTCACTAGGAAGCGAGGTACCCTGCAAAAAAAGAAGGAAGCGAGGTATTTCATCAAGCCAGCTCTCGGTAACATTCAAAGTGCAGCAAGCATGGTTTGTACAAAGATGCACTGCAAGGTTTGATGACCTGTTAACATGTTGAATAACAAAAAAGAGAAAATATTACCGAGCCCTCCTATTTGTAACAAGATAGGAGTCAGAATTAAGCGAGAATTGTGGCGAGTGTTCCATGCAATCAACTTCCATTATCACATGCGAGAGCCCTCGAAGAGAACCAAATGTGTTGAAGATTGCTTTATCACATTTTAAAATAAAATAAGAGTGTAGATGCTCCATCATCCGGTTCCTAGTAGTACATACCACTATAGTAGTAGTACTAGTAGTACACTTTCTGCTTGGTTGTTCGCCTCTTCGGGAAGTCAAACAATAATGGTACTAGTACAGTGTATGCTTCTATCAATCTGACATTGAATTACTGTTGCACGTCCACCGCCTGAGCGAGGGAGAGCTTGCATTAGTCAAAAGTTTCTCCTCGTTCGCAAGCTTCTCCTCGTTCCACAAGTTGACGGGACACAACAAAGTAATGCTAGTCCATACTGCTGTTCGCACACGAACACGTCACCGTGTATCGCCAACGCCGAGGGTGATGCACCGCAGCTCACGATGAAGGATACCCGTCCGGAATCCTGGTACGCAAGACAATCCAACGGGCGCTTTTGTAGACCGAAAACTCCATACGTCCGGGAGGGACCCCATCAGGGCGTGCGGTGGCTATGGACTAACCTAGGTCGACCTGATCACTCCTAGGGCCTCGAGGTTCGCCGCCCTGCAACAAGAAGAATAGACGAAGAACGAGGAAGAAGAAGAACTAGGGAGAGAGATAAAAGTGAAGGTAAAAGTGGTAGATGATTGATCTATTGTGTGTTGTTGTTCAATCGGCTGTCATCTCTTGTCTATATAAGAGGCGGATGGACTTTCCGTACAAGAAAAGGACTTGCCTAGTTGTCCAAATCATCAAAACCTACCAAAACACAGACTATTCACGACCTCCGGCCCGGATGTCCGGCTCAAGGCCCGGATGATCCGGCCTAGCCCAGTTTTCTGACAGCACCTCACTATTTTGGCTCTAGAATCCACATACGACCTCAGATTTGGACGATTTTTATAACAAAATCAACTATCTCGACGTGTCGCACAACTTTCATGATGAACACTTCTCAATGTGAGGCCATCTTGAGGGTGTTTCAGGCCATTTTCGGAAGTATGTAGCAGAAAAAGTTGTCCGGACGCCCGGACTTCTACCCGGATTGTCCGCCCTCCACCCGGATCATCCAGAACTGGACCCAGATCATCCGGCTTCATCACAAACCTTCTGTTGTCTTGGTCCGGACCCCAGATCAGATGATCCGGCCAAACATTGCTGTAGCGCACGATTTTGCCTGTAATTTTCGCATATGACCTCGGATGGGGATGATTTTTATATCAAAATCATCCGTTTCGATGAGAAGAACTTTGCAGTTGAAAGTTTTTTCATCCTAGGTGATCTTAATTACGTTTTGTGCCATTCTTTAATCTGATGTCAATACGTCCATCTCTAAGATTGTCGTAACTTTTGCATCTGAGCTCCGTTTTGGACCGTGTCCATATCTATTTTGATCATCTTGAAGAGAGCCATCAAATGGTGACATGAACTCATAATTTTAACCTCATCTCATTATAGCCTCAAGTTACTATTTGCGATCATGCCATTTTCGAGCGTCAACACATGCCCCCCTATTTTTCGGCATAGCTAGCGTGCCGAAAAATAACTTGTACCGTGTTGGTTCTAAGGACGATGTCAACACTCCATCGGCCACTTTGCATGTGCTAAGGGCGATAAATATATATCGGCCATTATTTGTGTGAGTCCTTGATGCAAACTTGGGTGAAACTTTCTCAACTTCACTAACAATCCGATGATAAAGTTTCATAGATATGTATCTCAAGGTCGTTCTCCGAACCATATTGTTCACCCGTTTGCTAGAATTTTGTAGATAATCAGCAATAAACTTTCTCCAATCCTTACTTTCACCTGCATAAAAAATTCATCAGTGGCCGAAGCGGTGGCGTTCGGTTCAGCCTTACCTCTGGTGACGAGACTAAGCATATGCTATTGATAGAAATGCAACACACCATGATTAACATAGTAGTTAGATGCTTGCTGTGCCAACTCTCTTGAATTGTCATGTCTAGAAATTTGAACAATTTTAAAGCAACCCAAGGTAAATTTTGCATCTAGACATACCTCATGATAAACTATAAGTGATTTGTCAAAACATTGATAACTCTTGGATATTTGTTGCACTATTCATAATGAATCACCAAAAGCCTCAATATGTATAGCACCTATGGAAACCAAAATCTCCAAACCGAATAAAATTTCATATTCGGCTTTGATAATTATGCAAAAATATTTTAAGCGGCATGAGGCTTCACAAAATAGCACCATATGGAGATATATAAACAACACTGACACTGTTGGCATTGTTATGAATTTAAACATCGAAAATAATCTCCATAGTACTAGAAAGACAAGGGTAATATCACTTAACATGTACCTTGTCTCGGTCTCCAATTGAACTAAGGACGATGCTAGAATTCCACACCGGCCATGATTAGATAGTTTCTTAGGACGATAGTTAAGTATCGGCCATTACCATGAGGTCCATGTTGAATTCATCCACTAAAGCATGTATAGCCGAAATAAACAAATAAAATAGCAATAAAATATTTTGGCACCTTTGTATTAGCAACAAGAATGAAACTAACCAAATGTATAGTGATCTAGCAATACCCTCTCATGATATAGAAAATTATGTTGCATCCATGGATCAAAATGAATC
This sequence comes from Triticum aestivum, assembly GCF_018294505.1. NCBI lineage: Eukaryota > Viridiplantae > Streptophyta > Magnoliopsida > Poales > Poaceae > Triticum > Triticum aestivum. Next base: position 327,150,459 of record NC_057809.1, read on the forward strand.
CATGGAGGGTAATTGATCATACCTAGGGATGAATTCCATGGCAAAGGTATCAATGGCATGGTTGAAGAAAATGGTTGATGTGCTAACCGAAGATTTTGATGTTGTGATGCACACCTTTGTCTTAATTGTTTGTTGCTTCCATCCTTCTCTTTCTTCGCTTTTATTGTACATGTTGCAATAGAAGCATGCAAATCATTTTTGTTATGATTGGTCTTCTTGGTTACCCATGCCATGTTCTTCTGTCTCAGCTCTTGTGCGCTAAGATTTGTAATTTCTTCTTTTGCCAAGACGATAAGCCGAGTGGGCATCTCGGCTGTGGTTCTGTCTTGACCAATGGCAATTCCTTTTTGGCCTTGTGCACTCTCAACTTCTTTTCTTCAGATTTGGCACTTTGGCTCTCAATAATTGGTTGCTTCATCTCATTGCCTTTAGTAGCCAATGTCAACACTTTAATTGGCTCTTTTTCATTGAGATCAAATCCGAAGTAGCACTCTTACGACCATCTCTTTTAACACAGTAAACTTATCTGACCACCTCTTTTTTATTCCTTGAGCATCAGACCAATTCCTTATGATCGAAACGGTCTTTAACATGTGATTGTTCAAATGTTGGTCTTCTCGGAGCTACATAATATTGTTGAGATGGTCCAAAATAAGATGGAGAATGTGCCCTTGTATCATACCTGTCCCATGATGGATATGGATCTACATGAGCATAGCGAGGCACCCACGACATTGGCATTGGCGGCCCAAAATAAGGATATGAATATGTTCCATGAAAATTCTCACTTTGCCAATACTGATCCTCATATTTGTGCCTTGGGGGTGATCTTGGTTTATTTGCATGATTTGCTCGATAAGCATTCTTCTCTTCACTCTTCTTTTGATATTTATCCAATAATTTAGCGTAGGTGATTTTTGATCTCTTACACTTGCGCTTATTTCGGCCTTTGTTTTCTTTTGGTTTGTTTCCATTGATCATTGGATTTGCTAGTTGCCCCCAGTCCTTGGCGTCTTCATTGTAGCCTCGATGGAATTTTCGCCCTCAATATTATGTTTATTATGCTCTTCAACACCTTCTTTACTTGAAAGCTTGATCCCGTCACATGTAGCTTTTACCTTCTCTTTAAATTTATTGTCTTGAAGCAACCGATGCAAATGTTTTTTTGCCATCAGGACCTATCGGAATAGACTGGTCATCTTTTGGTTTTTCAACAAATTCCAATCATCCTTTTTCAATGGCCGATTTAACTATTTGCTGAAACATGTTGCAATCCTCAAAATTATGCTTCGACGAATCATGCAACTTACAATACATTCATCCCTAGATTGATGGCTTGACATGGTGATCAAGAATTCTAATGTAATTATTTTTCATCAACAAATCAAATATTTGATCACACATGCTTGAATTGAAGGTATACTTCTTATTGTTTAGCCGGTCTTGCTGTTAGAACGGCTTTGGAGGTAAGCAAACGAATGGTTTAGATTTGGAATCTCCCCATTCGGCTATGCAATGTGTTTTGCACTCTATATCCGATGTCTTTTGATAAGATATCATAATAGCATCGGGTTTCTCAAAAGAATTTAACTTTGGCTTTAAATTTCTGAAATGGAAATAGTTAGAGCATACATGTCTCAATGGAAACCAAATGCAAGCCAAGTAATAAATAAGCAAAGCTACCCAATTAGATATGAAATTTAGATAAAGCAATAGGGAAAGCGTTGGCTGCAACAATAAGTCACTATCGGTCTTTTTGAATGGTACAATATATTGACCGGTATGCTTAGTAACAATTTTATTGATAACAAGTAAATTACCCTTCTTCATTGGTCTTTGAAAATTACTTATGAGAATTTTTCTAATAGATGCATCAACAATAAAGTTGTGACCAAATAGGAAAATAGGTAAATTACTGTCGGTGTACTAGAATAGGGGTACCCTAGTACCCCGAACTTGTGCACGGGCAGTTGCAGCACCCCGCGGCAAGGCTTGCCGGGCGGACGCCAAGATCCCCCGTGGTTCCCTTGGAGCCATTCAAGAACAAAGTATTTAAGCTCAGGAGACAAGGCCCCGGCAAGAGGAGCTTGCCGGGAAGGCCAACCAAGGCACTCCAAGGAACTTGCCGTGACGCGCCACGCGCTCCGGCAAGGCAACAAGGCCCCGGCAAGAGGAGCTTGCCGGGAAGACCAACCAAAGTACCTCGAGGCCTGGTGAGCGACAAGCTTCCGGACCCGACAAGATAACAGCAGCAGCAAGGCGCTTGCCGCGGCAGGCGGCCACTCTGTGCCCATGCTCCAGTGCATCCACCAACGTGTCGCTCTGGGGGCCTCTCCAGGCGCGCGTGGCGGGAGGCTGTGCAGCCAGCGGTGCACAGTGGCATGCGAAGCTGACAAGATCGCCATCGTGGCGAACGGTGGCGCCCCTAACGGTCCTTTTCTGCACTGTTTGGGCGACTCAGACGGGCATTTAATGCCCTTGTCCCCTGCCGTCAGGGTTAGGTAGGATGCACTGTACAAGTAACTGTACCAACCACCTAGCTTTTTACATTTGTACCCTTCTCTGCGTTGCCACTTGTCGGTGACCCCTTTAGCGTATAAAAGGAGGCCCATGCGCAACGTAGAGGGGGTTCGGTTCGGAGGTTCGCGAGGTTCAACTCAGTTCGTGAACCCAGAAAAACACTATGCTCTCTCTCTGGAGCAAGAACACAAGATAATCAAACAAGCAGCAGTAGGAGTGTTATCTCTCCGGAGAGCTCCGAAGCTGGGTAAACTGCTCGTGTGCTTCGCCTCGATCTGCTCTTCGTGTGATCTCCGCCCCTCGCCGAACCGAAAGGGGCCTGGTCCGCCGGCCCCATAGGTGTTCGTGGATCAGTTTCCCCGACATCTTTGGCGCGCCAGGTAGGGGGCGTCGAGATTGTGTGAACCTGATCCGGCGTTCACACGAGCTAGATCTTCATTCCCTTCATCAACATGCCACCGAAGAAGAAGACTTCGGCGGCGGCCGCCCCGTCCACGTCACTTCCGCCACCGTTGGAGCAAACGGGTGGTGGAATGGACGCCGGCGAAAGAATGGACGTCGACGAGGAAGCTTATGATGCTGCCAGGTCCAAGGACAAGGCTGCACAAACCTCGGCGACTGTACATGTTCCGCGCCACTCTCAGGAGGCGCAAGACCAACAGCGTCATGGCACTCGCAGTGCCATACGCATGGTAGGCCAAGACCAAGCTGGTGAATCTCGGGACGCTCAAGACCAGCATGCACGCCAGCGTGCTGGCACGAGCGGGGCATGGTCGCCTGGTCGGGATACTGCTCCTTCTAACATAGTTAGAAGTCCGAGCACGTCCCGCTGCTCACGCTGTCCGCCACTACCACCCACCACCTCAGCAGAAGCTTTGGTGCGAGCTCAACTGCTCCTAGATTACCCTCCGACGTCGGACAAGATCGACGAATGGAGGGCCACCATTCAGAGTCTCATCGGCTACGCCAACGGCGACACTCCACGGCGGCCAAGCGCGTCGCCGCCGCGGCAGGGTTGCCGGGCGCGAGCCGGTGGCGACGAAACGGGTGGAGGTGCAACTACCGAAGAGGAAGTTGGTTTCTGGTGACTACTTTCCGGCAGAGCTCCCCGAAGCCGCCGCCAACAAAGTACCCAAGATCAACACCAAGGATGTTGAGGGGCAGTCTGCTCCGGCAAGCCTTATGGTTTGTTCCGTTGAAGCAGACGCTCCCGACAAGTTTTGCTCCGGCAAGCTTGCCGGGGAACATCAAGCTCCGGCAGGGCCGCAAGTCCTTGCCGTAGAAGCGGATGTTCCCGCAGCAGCAGATGTGCCTTTAGTCCTTGTTGTCGAGACACAAGCTCCAGCATGGGCACAGCAGATTGTCCATTTCCTTCAGACAGGAGAACTTCCCGAAGAGCAAGAAGAAGAGGAAAAAGTAGCCCGGCAGTCAAGTATGTACCAGTTTGTCGATAGCATACTGTACAAAAGAAGACTCAACGATGTGAAATTGAAGTGTATTTGCTGGGAAGATGGACAAAAGCTGTTGGCAGAGATACATGGAGGTATATGTGGCCACCACATTGGCGCAAGAGCACTTGCCGGCAAAGCTTTCCGGCAAGGTTTCTTTTGGCCGACAGCCCTCCAGGATGCAACTGCACAAGTAACCAAGTGTGAAGCGTGCCAGTTCCACTCCAAACAGATACACCAGCCAGCTCAAGCTCTCCAGACGATCCCTTTATCCTGGCCATTTTCGGTCTGGGGGCTCGATATCCTCGGCCCTTTCCCCCGAGCTGTCGGGGGCTTTGAGTACTTGTACGTCGCAATCGACAAGTTCACAAAGTGGCCGGAAGTGCAGCCAGTGAGGAAGGTGACAGCACAATCAGCAGTCAAGTTCTTCAGGTCAATCGTTTGCCGTTTCGGGATCCCTAACAGGATCATCACCGACAACGGCACGCAATTCACGAGCCGCACCTTCATGCAGTACGTCCAAGACCTTGGCGCCAAGGTCTGCTTCGCTTTTGTTGCTCATCCGAGAAGCAACGGTCAAGCAGAGAGGGCAAATGCTGAAGTGCTGCGTGGGCTCAAGACCAGAACTTTCGACAGGCTGCGCAAGTGCGGAAGAAACTAGATCGAGGAGCTGCCGGTGGTTCTTTGGTCGATTAGAACGACGCCAAATTGAGCCACTGGCCAGATGCCTTTCGCTCTAGTCTATGGAGCAGAGGCAGTTCTCCCCACAGAACTCGTATACGGATCGCCTCGAGTGCTCGCTTATGATGAGCTTGAGCAAGAACAGCTGCGACAAGACGACACGCTGCTCCTTGAGGAAGATCGTCTTTAGGCTGCTGTACGAGCTGCTCGATACCAGCAAGCTTTGCGCCGCTACCATAGCCGCAAAGTTAAGGCCAGAAGCTTCAAGGAAGGTGACCTTGTTCTTCGGCGCGTTCAGTCCGCCAAGAATTCCAACAAGTTGACGCCGAAGTGGGAAGGCCCTTATCGGGTGAAACGAGTCACAAGGCCCGGCGCTGTCTGCCTTGAGACCGAAGATGGCATTCCGGTGAGCAACTCCTGGAACATAGAACATCTTCGTAAGTTTTTCCCGTAGGGCGCGGTTGCCGAAACCCGTTCCGGCAACCACCTTTTGTACAAGTCTTGCCGCTATTGCATATAATCCTTTGTACAAAGCCGGGCGCAGATCCCGTGCATAAATAAAACCCCATGTGCTCCGCACAACTTGTCCATTTCATGCATTAGTTTCTTTCTTCCATGCGATTATCTGACACTTTGTGCAACACCTACATCCGGTAAGCAATAACGAGCCGAAGGGCTCCATATCATTATTTTCTCTTCTTTCTTCTTTTTTCAACAAAGGAAAAGAAGGTTCCCTCGCACACAAGTTTGCCGGGGGGGAAGGAGAAGATTGTGGTATGGACCAGGCGTCATTCAAGCAAAGTTTTGCCTTGCCGGGAAGCAAATGACGGAAAAGCTAAGTTGCCAAAGTTTGAGCAATCAGTTTTTAAATTTTTGAGTTATCTTCCTCGAACGACCCTGCTTTGTATGGAAAACCTGTGCGCGGAGGAACCAACTCGTGGCTAGTTGCGCCCTTACTTTGTTTCAAGTCCGCTCAACAACTTAAGTGTGCTGCATCTAGTCGCGATAAGGTTTCTTGTCGGAAGCAGCGCCGTCAGCAGGCTGCTGACGCTCCGCACTCAGCACTCGCGGCTCGGGTGCCTGCACCGACAAGTTCCCTAGAAGCGTAGGGTAAAAACATACAAAGGAAGGAATCTAGTAGAGGAAATAACATAGCAATTGATAACAGAAATAAAGTTATATTACAAGATAACTTGTCGCAGCTCTAACAGACTGTTTTCATAACGTGATTAGCAGCGACAAGGGAAAAGAAGAAATGAGCGGCCTAGTCTACGCGATCGCCCTCAACCCTCTTGATCTCGCTCACCTTGTCCACAATGGGTGCGACAAGGGCCTTGAGTGCGTCCCGATCGGCGTCTGGCGGCAAGGACTTGAGGACGTTTGTGAAGCTGAGGCCTGGATTGCGGAAGGCCACCTTCATCAGCACCTTCTGGAGAACCCCGGCGCAGATTTTGCGTGACTCGTCGGCCAGCTGCTTTGGGATCTTCTCCCGGAGCCACTGGAGTGTCGTCGCCACGCCCTTGAGGAACAGGCTGAGCTTGGTGCTGGGTTGGAGATTCTCGTCGGAGGGATACCCAAAGTCCTCCATCCCCAGCTGCGCCAACTCCTATCGATGACTGCGGCAATATTCACCAGACCTTCGGTCCAGTGCTCCACAGTATCTCTGAATGAGTTCTGGGTAACTGCGATGCTCTCCAGCAGCGCCTTGTCAGCCTTTGACCTTCTCCGACAAGGTCTTCTCCCGCTCCTTGGCGGCGTCCAGCGTCTGCGTCAGCGTGGCCAGCTTCAACTCCAGGTCTGCATTGGAATCCTTGGCGGCACTGAGCTCCTTGCCCCTCTCAGCGAGAAGACCTTGCAGCTCACCGTGGGCGGCAGCATCCTTCTCACGCTCACGCTTGAGCGTGGCAAGCTCCTCGCCGCTCTTCCCGATGTTGGCCTCCAGCTGCGCCACCTTCTCCTCCAGGTCTTTCTTGGCAGCCTCTGCGATTGCGGCAGCGTCCTTTGCCTCCTTGAGCGCCCTGCCAAGTGCTTGCTCGCACTCGGCGAGCTCCTCCTCATAGCTGTCGAGGTTGGCCTTCCGCTGCACCAATTCGCCTTCTCGCGCGGACTGCTTCTCGGCGGCCAGCCTTTGTTCCTCCTCAGCTTCGGCCTTCTCGAGAAGGAAGGTCGTGCGCTCCTCGTCGAGTCGCTCCCGCTCCTATGCCAGGGACCGGAGAGCTTCTTGATTGTGGCCCCGGAGCTCCTCCGCGTGCTTCTCCATGTTAACTCCCGCCTTCGTGACAAGCGCTTCCCGGGAAGCCAGCTTGGCTTGCCGTGCGCGGTAGAGTGACAGCAGCTTCCGCAACAGCTGCTCCTCCTCAGGCTCGCCACAGCTCCTGCTGGGCGCGTCGACCAACGACAGTCCAGCAGAGGCGAGCACCTCCTCATCGAAAGTTTCCCCCTCGACCGGCACCCTGGAGCTCGACGCCCAGGGTATCTTGATGAAGATATCGTCGCCGGCCTTCAAGTAGGCGCCGGGCTGGGGCTCCTCGGAGCCCGGCTCCGCAGCAGCGGCAGAGGGATCGGCGGTCGGTGCAGCGCCTGGCGCTCCTGCGGCCTCAGCATCGTCAGTGCGATCGCCCGACCCCTCGCCGGCTCCTGCGGCGGCAGCCTTGGCGGCCTCCTCGCAGGCGGTCTCATCAGCACCGGCCCCTTCTTCGTTGGCGGCGGCGGCGTCAGTGCTGCCATGCGCGCCTTCCTCGCCGGCGCCCTCTGTCTCCATTGGCTCAGCAGCAGATGGGTCTGAAGAACGAAGAAGGGAGAAAAATCAATCAAAAATCCAAGAGAAGAAAATCAGAAGAAGAAGAACCCAAGGGAAAGTTTTTGGACAAGTGAATTACCTGTGCCAAGATCTGCAGTTGCGTTCTCGGCCGCTGCAGGATCGACGGTGCTGCCCCTTGCCGGAGAGTTCTCCTTTGCCGGAGAGCGCTCCCTTGCCGGGGACTCCTCCCTTGGCGGCGTAGTCGAAGCAAATGGCACTTCGGGACCAGCTTCCGGGCGCTCCTGATATGGATGCTCTGCTCCTACACAAATCAACAAGCAAGATATCAACAAAGGAAAACGCACTCATGCGCGCCTGACAGCAGAAAGCTAACTATGAACTTACGCTGGGGGCTGCGCTGGGGGCTGCTTTGAGGAGTGGTTGCCGGGTCCGTCAAGGTGGTCTCGGACCCACCCCCTGCTGACACGGTGGGGTCATCTTCGATGACAATCATCGCGGCCTTGGCCCTCTTCGCCGCTCTCTGGGCCAGCGTCCTGAAAAGAAAGGAGTTCAGATTGAAGCAAGTCAGATACAAGATAAAAATAGCAAGATTGAAGAACTACAAGAGCACCAAAGAAACTTACTCTTCTTCCTCCTCGTCAGAGCTGAGCGCGGAAAGATCAAAGTCCGGCTCCCCTCCGGTGCGGCGAGGCAGGGGCGGTGGCGGTGGCCCGGGAAGATCCCGCTCCAGTTGCCGCTGCTGCGTGAGGCGCTCCCGCGGCAACATTGCTTGCCGCGGTAGAGCGTGTCGCACGGCTCGGCGACTGTTGACCCGGCTGCCACCCCGCTACGTCCGCAGCCCTGCGAAGACGCCTTCTTGACGGGGCCGGGGGCTCCGCCTGCGGCAAGCTTTCTGAAGGCTCGGGCTCTTCCTCGCCGGCCTCGCTCGGCTCAGCTTCAGAGCCGGCAGGCTCTTCCTCGCCAATGAACTCCATGCGCTCGGCGAGGTTTGCCGCCTCTACCGCCTCCGCTTCCTCCACAGTGAACCCAAACGCGCCCGCGGCAGCTGCGGCCGCAACCTCTTCCGCCCTAGTGGCGATGCGCTGCAGCTCCTTGTCGGTGGTGTCACGGGTGAGGCTCTTCTGCTCGTCAGCGCGGACCGGCACTTCTTCCAAATTGTCTAAGAACGCTTGCACGACATCATCCGCAGGCTCTTGCCAAGTTGGAACGATTCTGTGTGAATCGCACAACGGCATCATGGCGCGGATCCGGTCAAGCGAAGAATTATTGCACAATGGAACGACGCCCCTTGCCAGCGTGAATGGGTGCTGGGGATCGCGTTTGAACAACTCCAGGAGCATTGCATCCAGCTCCATGACGGTGAAGTTGTAGTTGAGGCCCGGCCGCAGCCTCATGATGTCCGCCGAGTTCTTGAATTCCCAGGCGGGCCTCCCCCTCTCCTGCAGGGGGGCAATGCGGCGGCGGAGGAAATCTGCGCCTACAGCGCCTACAGTGAGCCCGGCAAGCCTGAGGCGAAGGATCCTAGTGATGGCGATCTTCAGCCTCTTGTCTTCCGGGGCCACGTTGCTCCAGTCATTGCCGTGCTCTATTGGAGCTTGGCGCACGGCGGTGAAGGGCTGCGGATTCTCCTCGACGATCCAGCACCACTCCGCTCTCCACTCCTCCCACTTGCTGCGGAGCTCACCCTCCAAGTACGCCTCCTTCTTGCCGACTCTCGAGATCCAGGCGATCCCTCCGGCAAGCGGCTCTCCTCTCTCTACCCGAGGTATGAAGAAGTGGTGGAAAAGGGCAACATTGGGGTGGACTCCGACAAAGTTTTCACACAAATGTGCGAAAACTGCCATGGTCAGAACGGCGTTGGGGGTGAAATCAAGGAGGCAGAAGCCGTAGATGTTCATGATATTGCAGAAGAACTCCGAGAAGGGCGGGCAGAGCCTGCAATAGAAGAACAGCGCGAAGAATGGGTACCCGTTTGGAGCCAGTTCCGAAGCAGCGGCCGGGAGTACCCTCGTGCGCGGATGCGCCCGCGTCTCCGTCGCCCAAAAGAGGTAGAAGTACTCCCTCAGCTCCTTCACGCCGAGCTGGGGGGAGAAGATCGCCCGCTCCTTCCGCAGCGCCGCGAGCCGCTGCGCCTCGGCCGACTTCACGCCCTTTCCCTTGTCGGCTTTCGGAGCCATGGCGGAGGTGGTGGGGGAGGTCGACGGCGTTGGTGATGCTGGTGGCAATGGGGGGCGGAGCGCTGCTCTCTCGGCTTCGAGAAGAAGGGGGGAGCGGCGGAGGTTCGTGAAGATGGAGTAGTAGCAACCAGCGAGGGGGAACGAACTGCCCCTGTTTCCTCTGCTTATAAAGAGGGACGGGGCGGACGTTTCGCCCTTCCGAATAAAGAACCACCAACGATCTCTCCCATGATGCCGCATTCAACGTGTGCCGTTAGGGGAGAGCGCGGTGGATACGGAGCAAGATTCGGCGTGGCCCAGTCCGCGTGTGCCCGTGCCCTGTCTTGGGCCTGGCCCAACAGCGCTCGGCACCGTGTCTGGCCCAGGCCCGGGGGCTCCTGTCGGTGTACTAGAATAGGGGTACCCTAGTACCCCGAACTTGTGCACGGGCAGTTGCAGCACCCCGCGGCAAGGCTTGTCGGGCGGACGCCAAGATCCCCCGTGGTTCCCTTGGAGCCATTCAAGAACAAAGTATTTAAGCTCAGGAGACAAGGCCCCGGCAAGAGGAGCTTGCCGGGAAGGCCAACCAAGGCACTCCAAGGAACTTGCCGCGACGCGCCACGCGCTCCGGCAAGGCAACAAGGCCCCGGCAAGAGGAGCTTGCCAGGAAGACCAACCAAAGTACCTCGAGGCCCGGTGAGCGACAAGCTTCCGGACCCGACAAGATAACAGCAGCGGCAAGGCGCTTGCCGTGGCAGGTGGCCACTCTGTGCCCACGCTCCAGCGCATCCACCAACGTGTCGCTCTGGGGGCCTCTCCAGGCGCGCGTGGCGGGAGGCTGTGCAGCCAGCGGTGCGCAGTGGCATGCGAAGCTGACAAGATCGCCATCGTGGCGAATGGTGGCGCCCCTAACGGTCCTTTTCTGCACTGTTTGGGCGACTCAGACGGGCATTTAATGCCCTTTTCCCCTGCCGTCAGGGTTAGGTAGGGTGCACTGTACAAGTAACTGTACCAACCACCTCGCTTTTTACATTTGTACCCTTCTCTGCGTTGCCACCTGTCGGTGACCCCTTTAGCATATAAAAGGAGGCCCATGCGCAACGTAGAGGGGATTCGGTTCGGAGGTTCGCGAGGTTCGACTCAGTTCGTGAACCCAGAAAAACACTACGCTCTCTCTCTCTGGAGCAAGAACACAAGATAATCAAACAAGCAGCAGTAGGAGTGTTATCTCTCCGGAGAGCTCCGAAGCTGGGTAAACTGCTCGTGTGCTTCGCCTCGATCGGCTCTTCGTGTGATCTCCGCCCCCCGCCGAACCAAAAGGGGCCCGGTCCGCCGGCCCCATAGGTGTTCGTGGATCAGTTTCCCCGACAATTACTTGCTAGACATACCTCTTCAAATATGTTGGAAGAGCATGATGATTGCATGGCATGAATAATATAGTGTTTTGCTTTTGGATGGCTTCCCAACACCGCGTCACAATTTTCTTCTTTATTCCGTGCATCATAAATTTGAAGATCTTTTTCAACCGAACTTTGCTCGGCTACTTATTCTTGTCCTTGAAGCTTGTCAATTTTTATGGCACGAAACTCATAGGGCAGGAAGTACGTTCCATTAACTTCAGAAAAATCAAGCATGAATGCCTTGCTATGCTTTCCATGCCCTTTCTCAATAATGCTTGCCTCTTTGGATTTGATGGATTCAAAATATATACTACTTGATTCGGCTTTTCCAATAACCGAATTTTCTTTTTTATCTGAATCAATAACTTTATATTTTTGAATTTGCAAGGCTTCTCGCTCTTGTCTAATTTTAGCCCACATCTCAGCTTGGCGAGCTTTAAACTTTTCATCTCAATTTCCATCCACTCCTCATGAGATTTGATGACCCAGAAGTGTAGGGGACCTATCGTAGCCTTTTCGATAAGCAAGAGTGTCAAACCCAACGAGGAGCAGAAGGAAATGATAAGTAGTTTTCAGTAAGGTATTCTCTGCAAGCACTGAAATTATCGGTAACAAATAGTTTTGTGATAAGGTAATTTGTAATGAGTAGCAAGTAATAAAAGTAAATAAGGTGCAGAAAGAAGGTCCAATCCTTTTGTAGGAAAGGACAAGCCTGGACAAACTCATATATGAAGGAAAGCGCTCCCGAGGACACATGGGAATTATCGTCAAGCTAGTTTTCATCATGTTCATATGATTCGCGTTCGGTACTTTGATAATTTGATATGTGGGTGGACCGGTGCTTGGGTACTGCCCTTACTTGGACAAGCATCCCACTTATGATTAACCCCCATTGCAAGCATCCGCAACTACAACAGAAGTATTACGGTAAACCTAACCATAACATGAAACATAGGGATCCAAATCAGCCCCTTACGAAGCAACGCATAAACTAGGGTTTAAGCCTCTGTCACTCTAGCAACCCAACATCTACTTATTACTTCCCAATGCCTCCCTCTAGGACCAAACAATGGTGAAGTGTCATGTAGTCGACGTTCACATGGCACCACTAGAGGGATGACAACATACATCTCATCAAAATATCAAATGAATACCAAATTCACATGACTACTTATAGCAAGACTTCTCCCATGTCCTCAGGAACAAACGTAACTACTCACAAAGCATATTCATATTCATAATCAGAGGGGTATTAATATGCATAATGGAACTGAACATATGATCTCCCACCAAGTAAACCAACTAGCATCAACTACAAGGAGTAATCAACACTACTAGCAACCTACATGTACCAATCTGAGGTTTGGATACAAAGATTGGATACAAGACATGAACTAGGGTTTGAGATGAGATGGTGCTGGTGAAGATGTTAATGGAGATTGTGCCCCTCCCAATGAGAGGATCGTTGGTAATGACGATGGTGATGATTTCCCCCTCCCGAGGGAAGATTCCTCGGCAGAACAGCTCTGTCAGAGCCCTAGATTGGTTCCGCCAAGGTTCCGCCTCGTGGCGGCGGAGTTTCGTCCCGTGAGCTTGCTTATGATTTTTTCCTCGACGAAAGACTCCATATAGCCAAAGATGGGCACCGGAGGGCCACCGGGGGGCCCACGAGGCAGGGGGAGCGCCCCCCACCCTCGTGGCTGGTGGGTGGCCCCCCTCTGGTACTTCTTGCGCCCAATATTGTTTATATATTCTGAAAAGTGCTCCCCTGGAGTTTTAGGACTTTTGGAGATGTGCAGAATAGGTCTCTAATATTTGCTCCTTTTCCAGCCCAGAATTCCAGCTGCCAGCATTCCCCCTCTTCATGTAAACCTTGTAAAATAAGAGAGAATATGCATATGTATTGTGACATAATGTGTAATAACAGCCCATAATGCAATAAATATCGATATAAAAGCATGATGCAAAATGGACGTATCAACTCCCCCAAGCTTTGGCCTCGCTTATCCTCAAGCGAAAGCCGAAATCAAAAAATATGTCCACATGTTTAGACATAGAGGTGTCAATAAAAATAAAATACGGACATGAGGGCATCATGATCATTCTTAGAACATCAACATATATATATATATATATATATTGTCATATGATCTCTTATGCTAAAGTAAAAATTCAATCAAAATTTCAAGTATGAATCATAAACTTCATTGAAAGCTAACAAACTCTAATCTCGGTCTTTGAGGCAATTGCAATTTATCATAACATAGGAAATAGTCAATATAAGAGCTTTTCAGCAAGTCCACATACTCAACTATCATTTAGTCTTTCACAATTGCTAACACTCACACAGTATTTATGGGTATGGAGTTTTAATCGGACACAGAGAAAGATAGGGGCTTATAGTTTTGCCTCCCAACGTTTTACCTCAAGGGTAATGTCAACAATAATAGCTCATGCAGACTCACATCCAATTAGCTATATGTATCTGGATCTTTCCAACACATTGTGCTTGCCAAAGGATAAAATGTAAAAAGGAAAGGTGAAGATCACCATGACTCTTATGTAAGGTAGAAGATAAAAGTAAAAGATAGGCTCTTCGCAGAGGGAAGCAGAGGTTGCCATGCGCTTTTATGGTTGGATGCACAAAATCTTAATGCAAAAGAACGTCACTTTATATTGCCACTTGTGATATGGACCTTTATTATGTAGTCCGTCGCTTTTATTCCTTCCATATCACAAGATCATATAAAGCTTGTTTTCTCCACATTAATAAGTCATACATATTTAGAAGGCAGTTTTTATTGCATGCACCGATGAAAACTTACTTGAAGGATCTTACTCAATCCATAGGTAGGTATGGTGGACTCTCATGGCAAAACTGTGTTTGGGATATTTGGAAGAACAAGTAGTATTTCTACTTGGTGCAAAGAACTTGGCTAGCATGAGAGGGAAAAGCAAGCTCAACATGTTGGATGATCCATGACAATATTATTTATCTCAGATGTAAGAAAACATAACCCATTACGTTGTCTTCCTTGTCCAACGTCAACTCTTTAGCATATGATACGTTAATGAGTGCTCACAATCATAAAAGATGTCCAAGATACTATATTTATATGTTAAGACCTCTCTTTCTTTATTACTTCCTATTAATTGGAACGATGACCAAAACTATGTTTGTCAACTCTCAACAACTTTTATTCATCATACTCTTTATATGTGAGCTCAGTACTCTCCATAAGATCCATATGATCTCTTTATTTCTTTTTATTTCTTTCTCTTTTATTTTATTCCCTCAAGATCATAGCAAGATAATCAAGCCCTTGACTCAACACTAATCTTTATTATATATATAATATAGCTCATGGACTCGATTACATAGGAAGATCTTAAGGCAAAACTCACAACTAGATCATACTAAAACATTATTCTACTAGATCAAGATATTATCAAAAGGATCGAACTTAAGAAAAACAGTAAAGATAAAAAGTTTTGATGGTGACGATGCCGGGACACTCCCCCAAGCTTGGCAGTTGCCAAGGGGAGTGCCCATACCCATGTGATTATATCTCTTTTGCTGGTGAATGAGATGGAGGTGATGATGGATAGTCGCACATCGAGCGTAGGAGGTCCTCCAAGTTGCTGATAATGCCCTTGAGTGCGATGATATGCTCCTTCAACAAAATATTTTCACGTGTGAGATACTTGTTTTGTATACAAGCTAACTCAATCATCTTGAAAGCTTCGACCTCAGTTGGGGTAAGAAGATTGTCATCAAGTTGAAGGATGTCTTCGGCTATCAGAACTTGGTCCTCCGTGACCTTCTTGATCCCTTCATCCTTGCTGATCTCCATGGGTTCTTCCCTCTTCAGCTCTATCTTCATTAGCCAAGCATTGTTGTCACCATTGTTGGAGGAGGGGGACGACATGATGCCTGGCCTTGACAGCCCTGACAAAAAGCAGCTCGAAACAAGAACAGAGGATAATTGCGTGATACGGTGGTCTAAACCTTCGGGAGATTATATAATGAATTTTTACCAACCAAAAGAAGCATCATGCAAGAAAATGGAGTCCAGAGATCGCACGAGGTGCCCACGATGCAGGGGGCGTGCCCAGGGGCTAGGGCTCGCCCTCCACCCTCGTGGAAGCCTCGTGTCCTTTCCGGCTGGTTCTTATTTCCTATTTTCTTAAATATTCCAAAACGGAGAAAAATTGCCATTAGAACTGTTTTGGAGTTGGTTTACTTACCGTACCACGTACCTATTCCTTTTTGGAGTCTGAAACGTTCTGGAAAGTGTCTCTTATGTATTCCTTCGGGGTTACGGTTTCAATAATATTAGTTTCAACATTTATGGGATTACATGAGATATAATGTTATTCTTTGACCGTTCACCACCTTCGGATTTGTGCCTTCGAAGTTGTTGACTTTAATGGCATCGGAACGATACACCTCCTCGATGACATAAGGGCCTTCCCATTTAGAGAGAAGTTTTCCTACAAAAAATCTTAAACGGGAGTTGTATAGCAATACATAATCACCTACATTAAACTCACGCTTTTGTATCCTTTTATCATGCCATCTTTTAACTTTTTCTTTAAACAGCTTGGCATTTTCATAGGCTTGGGTTCTCCATTCATCAAGTGAGCTAATGTTAAATAACCTCTTCTCACCGGCAAGTTTGAAGTCATAGTTGAGCTCTTTGATAGCCCAATATGCCTTATGTTCTAGTTTGAGAGTTAAGTGACAAGCTTTACCATAAACCATTTTATAAGGAGACATACCCATAGGATTTTTATATGTAGTTCTATAAGCCCATAATGCATCATCAAGTTTCTTGGACCAATTCTTCCTAGATCTATTAACGGTCTTTTGTAAAATTAATTTGAGCTCTCTATTACTCAATTCTACTTGACCACTAGACTGTGGGTGATAAGGAGATGCAATTCTATGATTAACATCATACTTAGCAAGCATTTTACGAAAGGCGCCATGAATAAAATGTGAACCACCATCAGTAATTAAATATCTATGGACTCCAAACCTTGGAAAAATAACTACTTTAAGCATCTTAATAGAGGTGTTATGATCAGCACTACTAGTTGGAATAGCTTCTACCCACTTAGTAACGTAATCAACAGCAACTAAAATATGTGTATACCCATTAGAGAAGGGAAAGGTCCCGTATAATCAAAGCCCCAAACATCAAATTGTTCAATAACAAGTGAATAATTCATAGGCATTTCTTGACGTCTACTAATATTACCAATTCTTTGACATTCATCACAAGACAAGACAATCTTACGGGCATCCTTGAAGAGAGTAGGCCAATAAAAACCGGATTGCAATACCTTTTGTGCAGTTCTATCTCCAGCATGGTGCCCTCCATAGGCTTTGGAGTGACACTTGCATAGGATCTGTTCCTATTCATGCTCAGGTACACAACATCTAATAACACCATCTACTCATTTATAAAGATGTGGGTCATCCCAAAAGTAATGCCTTAAATCATAGAAGAACTTTTTCTTTTGCTGGTATGTGAAACTAGGTGGTATAAATTTAAGAACAATATAATTAGCATAATCAGCATACCATGGAGTAGTTCCAGAAGAATTTATGACAGCTAATTGTTCATCAAGAAAGCTATCATCAATAGGTAGTGGGTCATCAATAACATTCTCTAACCTAGACAAGTTGTCTGCAACGGGGTTCTCAGCTCCCTTTCTATCAATAATATGCAAATCAAATTCTTGTATCAAGAGAACCCATCTAATAAGTCTAGGTTTAGCATCTTTCTTTTCCATAAGATATTTAATAGCAGCATGATCAGTGTGACCAGTTACGTTAGAATCAACAATATAAGGTCTGAACTTATCACAAGCAAATACAACTGCTAAAAATTCTTTTTTAGTAGTAGCATAATTTCTTTGGGCACTGTCTAGGGTTTTACTATAATATTGGATAACATTTAATTTCTTATCAACTCTTTGTCCTAGAACAGCCCCTGCAACATAATCACTAGCATCACACATAATTTCAAATGGTAAATTCCAATCAGGTGGCTGAACAATAGGTGTAGAAATCAAAGCTTTCTTAAGTATTTCAAATGCTTCTACACAGTCATCATCAAAGACAAAAGGGCCATCTTTTTGTAATAGGTTAGTCAGAGGCCAAGAAATTTTTCAGAAGTCCTTAATGAACCTCTTATAAAAACCGGCATGACCAAGGAAACTTCTTATACCTTTGATGTCCTTGGGACACGGCATCTTTTCAATAGCATCAACTTTAGCTTTATCAACTTCAATACCTCTTTCAAAAATTTTATGCCCCAAGACAATACCGTCATTAACCATAAAGTGGCACTTCGCCCAGTTCAAGACAAGATTAGTTTCTTCACATCTCTACAAAACTCGATCAAGGTTGCTCAAGCAATCATCTAAAGAGGATCCATGAAAACCTCACAAATCTTTTCACAAAAGTTAGAGAATATATCCATCATGCATCTTTGAAAGGTAACAGGTGCATTACATAAACCAAAAGGCATATGTCTATAAGCAAAAGTACCGAGAGGGCAAGTAAAAGTGGTCTTTGCTTGATCATCAGCTGACACAGGTATTTGAGAGAAGCCAGAGTAACCATCTAGACAACAAAAATGTGTACGTTTGGATAATCTTTCTAGAATTTGATCAATGAAAGGCAAAGGGTAATGATCTTTTTTAGTAGCTTTATTTAATTTGCGAAAACCAATTACCATCCTACAACCTGTAATAATTCTTTGCGGAATCAATTCATCTTTATCATTAGGAACGACAGTAATACCTCCCTTCTTAGGGACACAATGGACAGGACTTACCCACTGACTATCAGCAACGGGATAAATTATACCTGCCTCAAGGAGCTTTAATATTTCCTTTCTTACCACTTCTTTCATCTTAGGATTCAGCCATCGTTGGTGATCAATAACTGGTTTGTCATCTTTCTCCAAATTTATTTTGTGTTGACATAGAGTGGGACTAATGCCCTTAAGATCATCAAGAGTATATCCAATAGTAGCACGGTGCTTCTTCAGAGTTTTCAATAATTTCTCTTCGTCCTTCTCTGAAAGGTTAGCACTAATAATAACAGGATGTATCTTCTTTTCATCAAGATAAGCATATTTAAGAGTGTCAGGTAAAGGTTTAAGCTCAAACACGGGATCACCCTTGGGTGGAGGAGGATCCTCTAGGATTTCAACAGCCAAGTTGTGTTTCAGAATAGGTCCCTGTTTAAAGAATACTTCATCTATTTCCCTTCTTTCATTCATGAACATATCATTTTCATGGTCTAGCAAATATTGTTCTAAAGGATCAGTAGGAGGCACGACAATAGAAGCAAGACCAATAATTTCATCTTTATTAGGCAATTCTTTATCATGGGGTTGTCTATGAAATTTAGCAAAATTAAACTCATAACATATCCCCTAAACCAACATAAACAATATCCTTATTGCAGTCTATCTTAGCATTAACAGTATTCAAGAAGGGTCTACGAAATATAATGGGACAAAAGCTATCTTGTGGGGAACCAAGTAAAAGAAAATCAGTAGGATATTTAACTTTACCACACAAGACTTCAACATCTCTAACAATCCCAATTGGTGAAATAGTCTCTCTATTGGCAAGCTTAATTGTAACATCGATATCTTCTATCTCAGCAGGTGCAATATCATGCATAATTTCTTCGTATAAGGAATGAGGTATTGCACTTGCACTAGCACCCATATCACATAAGCCATGATAACAATGATCTCCTATTTTAACGGAAATAACAGGCATGCCTACAACAGGTCTATGTTTATGTTTAGCATCAGGTCTAGGAATTCTAGCAGCTTCATTGCAGAAGTAAATAACATGCCCATAAATATTATCGTCCAAGAGATCTATAACCATAGCAATTTTAGGTTCAACTTTAACTTGCTCAGGGGGTTTGTGTGGCCTAATATTATTTTTGTTGACTACAGTTGAAGCTTTAGCATGATCCTTTATTCTAACAGGGAAAGGTGGCTTCTCAATATAAGCAGCAGGAACAACAGGATCATCATAAGTGATAGTCTTTTCTTAAACTTTAATAGGTGCAACTACTTTTACTTCAATGGGAGGATTATATTTAAACCACTTCTCCTTAGGGAGATCAACATGAGTAGCAAAGGATTCACAGAAAGAAGCTACTATCTCATAGTCAAGTCCATATTTAGTGCTAAATTCACGGAAAGCATCAGTATCCATAAAAGATTTAACACAATCAAACTTAGGTGTTATACCTGACTCCTTACCTTCGTCGAGGTCCCAATCTTCAGAGTTGCGTTTAATTCTTTCCAATAAATCCCGTTTGAATTCAATAGTCTTTATCATAAAAGATCCATTACAAGAAGTATCGAGCATGGAGCGATTACTGAGAGAAAGCCGAGCATAAATTTTTTGAATAACCATTTCTCTTGAGAGCTCATGATTGGGGCATGAATATAACATTGACTTAAGCCTTCCCCAAGCTTGAGCAACGCTTTCTCCTTTGCAAGGCCAAAAATTATATATATAATTACGATCACGATGAACAAGATGCATAGGATAAAACTTCTGGTGAAATTCCAATTTCAATCACTTATACTCCCATGATCCCATATCATCACATAGCCTATACCATGTCAATGCATCTCCCTTCAAAGATAAAGGGAAGACCTTCTTCTTGATAACATCATCAAGCATACCTGCAAACTTAAATAATCCACAAACTTCATCCACATAGATTAAGTGTAAATCGGGACGCAATGTTCCATCTCCTGCAAAAGGATTAGCTAGCAGTTTCTCTATCATACCCGAAGGAATTTCAAAGTAAACATTTTCAGTAGGTTCAGTAGGTTGAAGGGTAGCTAATTGTGGTTCCGGACGAGTTGAAGATACCCCGAACAAACCACTCAAAGGATTATGTTCCATAGTAACAAGTGACAGTAAATTTCAGCACACTATAGAAATTTTTCCTTACCAAATTCCACCTACCAAAGGCGCTTCACTCCCCGGCAACGGCGCCAGAAAAGAGTCTTCATGACCCAAAAGTGTAGGGGATCTATCATAGCCTTTTCGATAAGTAAGAGTGTTGAACCCAACGAGGAGCGGAAGGAAATGATATTAAGCAGTTTTCAATAAGGTATTCTCTGCAAGCACTGAAATTATCGGTAACAGATAGTTTTGTGATAAGGTAATTTGTAACGAGTAGCAAGTAATAAAAGTAAATAAGGTGCAGCAAGATGGCCCAATCCTTTTTGTAGCAGAGGATAAGCCTGGACAAACTCTTATATGAAGGAAAGCGCTCTCGAGGACACATGCAAATTATCGTCAAGGTAGTTTTCATCACGTTCATATGATT
This sequence comes from Triticum aestivum, assembly GCF_018294505.1. Taxonomy (NCBI): domain Eukaryota; kingdom Viridiplantae; phylum Streptophyta; class Magnoliopsida; order Poales; family Poaceae; genus Triticum; species Triticum aestivum. Next base: position 327,170,822 of record NC_057809.1, read on the forward strand.
CACGTTCGGTACTTTGATAATTTGATATGTGGGTGGACCGGTGCTTGGGTACTGCCCTTACTTGGAAAAGCATCCCACTTATGATTAACCCCCATTGCATGCATCCGCAACTACAATAGAAGTATTAAGATAAACCTAACCATAACATGAAGCATATGGATCCAAATCAGCCCCTTACGAAGCAACACATAAACTAGGATTTAAGCTTCTGTCACTCTAGCAACCCATCATCTACTTATTACTTCCCAATGCCTCCCTCTAGGCCCAAACAATGGTGAAGTGTCATGTAGTCGACGTTCACATGACACCACTAGAGGGATGACAACATAAATCTCATCAAAATATCGAACGAATATCAAATTCACATGACTACTTATAGCAAGACATCTCCCATGTCCTCAGGAACCAACATAACTACTCACAAAACATATTCATGTTCATAATCAGAGGGGAATTAATATGCATAATGGATCTGAACATATGATCTTCCACCAAGTTATAGCGCCCTCGATGCGGCTATATCTCCCACGTGTCGAAGCACGACTTAGAGGCATAACCGCATTGAAAGCAATGTCGCAAGTGAGGTAATCTTCACACAACCCATGTAATTCATAAGGGAAAGAGATACATAGTTGGCTTACACTCGCCACTTCACACAATACATGAATAAAGCATTACATCATCCAAATACACTCAAGGTCCGACTACGGAACCAAAATAAAAGAAGACTACCCCAAATGCTACACAGATCCCCGATCGACCCCACCTGGGCTCCACTACTGATCAGCTAGAACAAAACAACACAAAGGACAAGATCTTGCATGGACTCCTCCTTGAGCTTGGTTGCGTCACCTGCACGGTATCATCGGCACCTGGAAGCTGGTTTAGGAAGTATCTGTGAGTCACGGGGACTCAGCAATCTCACAGCCTCGCGATCAAGACTATTTAAGCTTAAAGGTGAGGTAAAGGTATGATGTGGAGCTGCAGCAAGCGACTAGCATATCTGGTGGCTAACATACGCAAATGAGAGCGAGAAGAGAAGGCAAAGCACGTTCAAGAAACTATGATCAAGAAGTGATCCTAGAATAACCTACGACAAACATAACTCCAACACCGTGTTCACTTCACGGACTCCGCCGAGAAGAGACCATCACGGTTACACACGCGGTTGATGCATTTTAATTAAGATCAACTTCAGGTTTTCTACAACCCGACATTAACAAATTCCCATCTGCCCATAACCGCGGGCATGGCTTTCGAAAGTTCAAATCCCTGCAGGGGTGTCCCAACTTAGCCCATAACAAGCTCTCACAGTCAACGAAGGATATTCCTTCTCCCAAGACATTCCGATCAGACTCGGCATCCAGGTTATAAGACATTTCGACAATGGTAAAACAAGACCAGGAAAGCCACCCAAATGTGCCGACAGATCCCGATAGGAGCTGCACATATCTCGTTCTCAGGGCACACCAGATTGTCCAAACTTCCGGTAGGCCAGCCTAGAGTTGCCCCTGGTGGCCACCGGCGGCTGACAGGTTGGACCAACACTCAGAGGAGCACTGGCTCGGGGGGGTTAAAATAATGATGACCCTCGAGAGCGTGACTCCCAAGGGAAAAGAAAAGGCTATGTGGCGAATGGTAAAACCAAGGTTGGGCCTTGCTGGAGGAGTTTTATTCAAAGAGAACTGTCAAGGGGTTCCCATTATAACCCAACCGCGTAAGGAACACAAAATCCGGGAACATAACACCGATATGACGGAAACTAGGGTGGCAAGAGTGGAACAAAACACCAGGCATAAGGCCGAGCCTTCCACCCTTTACCAAGTATATAGATGCATTAATTAAAAAAGAGATATTGTGATATCCCAACAAGTAAACATGTTCCAACAAGGAACAACATCTCCATGTTCCAACAAGGACCAAACTTCAATCTTCACCTCCAACTAACAACGCTATAAGAGGGGCCAAGCAAAGCGGTAACATAGCCAAACAACGGTTTGCTAGGACAAGGTGGGTTAGAGGCTTGGTTCAACAATATGGGAGGCATGATAAGCAAGTGGTAGGTATCGCAGCATAGGCATAGCAAAAGAGCGAGCAACTAGCAAGCAAAGATAGAAGTGATTTCGAGGGTATGGTCATTGAGGGAGTCCTGGATTAGGGGTGTTCGGATAGCCGAACTATACCTTCAGCCGGACTCCTGGTCTATGAAGATACAAGATTGAAGACTCCGTCCCGCGTCCGGAAGGGACTTTCCTTGGTGTGGAAGGCAATCTTAGCGATACGGATATGAAGATCTCCTACCATTGTAACCGACTCTATGTAACCCTAACCCTATCCGGTGTCTATATAAACCGGAGGGTTTTAGTCCGTAGGACAACATACACATCAACAATCATACCATAGGCTAGCTTCTAGGGTTTAGCCTCTCTGATCTCGTGGTAGATCTACTCTTGTACTACCCATATCATCAATATTAATCAAGCAGGACGTAGGGTTTTATCTCCATCGAGAGGGACCGAACCTGGGTAAAACTTCGTGTCCCTTGCCTCCTGTTACCATCCGGCCTAGATGCACAGTTCGGGACCCCCTACCCGATATCCGCCGGTTTTGACACCGACATTGGTGCTTTCATTGAGAGTTCCTCTGTGCCGTCGCCGTCAGGCCCGATGGCTCCTACGATCATTAATGGCGATGCAGTCCAGGGTGAGACCTTCCTCCCCGGACAGATCTTCGTCTTTGGCGGCTTCGCACTGCGGGCCAACTCACTTGCCCATCTAGAGCAGATCGAAAGCTACGCCCCTGGCTGTTAGGTCAGATTTGGAAGTTTAAACTACACGGCTGACATCCGCGGGGACTTGATCTTCAATGGATTCGAACCACTGCTGAGCGCGCCGCACTATCACGATGAGCATGATCTAGCCCTGCCACCGAACAGTGCCCTGGAGGCTGCACCTGCATCGGCTCCGACCCTTAGTTCGGAGCCAACCGCACCGATCGAGGATGGGCGGTTGGATGCCACCTCGGGGGCTGTGATCCCAACGGTGGTTGAGCCGAACACCATCCCCGTACTCTGTAAGACTCGTGACTCCATGGGGCCAGATTCTTCACTGGACTCCGAACCCTCTGCGCCCCTGCCGATCGAATCCGATTGGGCGCCGATCATGAAGTTCACGGCCGCGGACGTTTTTCAGCACTCGCCTTTCGGCGATATCCTGAAGTCACTGAAGTCTCTCTCTTTATCAGGAGAGCCCTGGACGGACTACGGTCAGCAAGGTTGGGGTACAGACGATGAAGAAATTCAAAAACCACCCACCACCCACTTTGTAGCCACTGTCGACGACTTAACCGACATGCTCGACTACGACTCCGAAGACATCGATGGTATGGACGCCGATGAAGGAGATGATGAAGAACCAGCGCCTACTAGGCGTTGGAAAGCCACCTCGTCATATGACATATACATGGTGGACACCCCAAAAGAGGGAGATGGCGATGGAACAGCGGAGGATGACCCCTCCGAGAAACAGCAAAAGCGCCGGCGTCAGCGGCGCCGCTCAAAATCCCGCCAACACAAAAACGGTGATTCCAGCACGGGAGATAATAATACTCCGGAGAGTGCCGAAGAAAACCCCCTCCAGCAAGGTTTAGCATAGGAGGATGGAGAAACCAGCCCTCATGAGAGAGCGGCAGACAGAGAGGTTGAGGACGATAATTATATGCCTCCCTCCGAAGACGAGGCAAGCCTCGACGGCGACAAATTCGTCGTACCAGAGGATCCCGTTGAGCAAAAGTGTTTCCAATGTAGGCTTATCGCCACGTCAGGAAGCCTCAAGAAAAAACAGCAACAGCTCAGAGTTGATCAAGATTTGCTGGTTGACAGATGGACTGAAGTCCTTGCGGCCGAAGAGCATAAACTCGAATGCCTCTCCAAGAGTTACCCAAAGCGCAGGTTGCTACGCCGATTAGAGGAGGAAGCACTTGATGCGGCCAAATGGCCACCTCGTGGCCGCGACAGAGAGGCCTCCCGGCCCTCCACTCAAGCCGCACCCCGTACCAAGGCACGGGAATATGCGCTAGACTTACGAGACATGTTGGAGGACAAGGCAAGGCAAACACGATCGATCTATGGATCTCGTGGGCACCCCACGGCTCGAGAAGGTAAACGTCACGCCGGCCACACATTCGGCAGGGCTGAAGCAGTAGACAAAGCTCATTGGAGCTACGTCATGATATCGCCCAGTATAGAGGCGCCGCACACCAACTGTGCTTTACAGACGAAATAATGGATCATCAAATCCCTGAGGGTTTCAAACCCGTAAACATTGAATCATATGATGGCACAACAAACCCTGCGGTATGGATCGAGGATTATCTCCTTCATATCCACATGGCCCGCGGCGACGATTTTCACGCCATCAAATACCTCCCACTCAAGCTTAAAGGACCAGCTCGACATTGGCTCAACAGCTTGCCGACAGGGTCAATCAGTTGTTGGGAGGACCTGGAAGCCGCATTCCTCAACAATTTCCAGGGCACTTATGTGCGACCCCCAGACGCCAATGACCTAAGTCACGTAATCAAGCAGCCAGAGGAATCGGCCAGACAATTCTGGACACAATTCCTAACAAAGAAAAATCAAATAGTCGACTGTCCGGACGCTGAGGCCCTAGCAGCCTTCAAGCACAATATCCGTGACGAGTGGCTGGCCGGCACCTCGGACAGGAAAAGCCGAAATCTATGGCAGCACTCATGACACTCATGACCCGCTTTTGCGCGGGAGAAGACAGCTGGCTCGCTCGTAGCAACAATATGACCAAAAACCCTGGTAGTTCGGACACCAGGGACATTAGTGGCAGGTCGCGTCGCAGCAAGCAGAAGCGCCGCATTAATGGCGACAATGCTGAGGATACGGCAGTTAATGCCGGATTCAGAGGCTCTAAATCCGGTCAGCGGAAGAAGCCATTCAAAAGGAATCCTAGGGGCCCGTCCATCTTGGACCGAATACTCGACTGCTTGTGCCAAATACATGGCACCCCCAAAAAGCCGGCCAATCACACCAACAGGGATTGTTGGGTGTTCAAGCAGGCAGGAAAGTTAAGCGCCGACAATGAAGACAAGGGGCTGCATAGCGATGATGACGAGGAGCCCTGGCCGCCGAACAATAATGGACATAAGGGTTTTCCCCCACAAGTGCGGACGGTGAACATGATATACGCCACCCACGTCCCCAAAAGGGAGCGGAAGCGCGCGTTAAGGGACGTATACGCGGTAGAGCCAGTCGCCCCAAAGTTCAACCCATGGTCCTCCTGCCCGATCACCATTGATCGAAGAGACCATCCCACTAGCATCCGTCATGGCGGATTTGCCGCATTGGTTCTAGACCCAATTATTGACGGATTTCATCTCACTAGAGTCCTCATGGACGGCGGCAGCAGCCTGAACCTGCTTTACCAGGATACAGTGCGAAAAATGGGCATCGATCCCTCGAGGATTAAGCCCACCAAAACGACCTTTAAAGGCGTAATACCAGGTGTAGAGGCCAACTATACAGGCTCAGTCACACTTGAAGTGGTCTTCGGATCCCCGGATAATTTCCGAAGCGAGGGATTGATCTTCGACATAGTCCCATTCCGCAGTGGCTATCATGCACTGCTCGGACGAATCGCATTCGCCAAATTCAATGCGGTACCGCACTACGCATACCTTAAGCTCAAGATGTCAGGCCCTCGTGGAGTAATTATGGTCAATGGAAACACCAAACGCTCCCTCCAAACGGAGGAGCACACGACGGCCCTTGCAGCGGAAGTACAAAGCAGCCTCTCCAGGCAGTTCTCCAGTCCGGCCATTAAACGTCCGGACACCTTCAAGCGCGCCCAGAGTAACCTACAACAAGACCGCCTGGCATGTTCCGAGCAGGCGTAGCAATGCGGCCCCAACCCCAACCCTAGCAAAAAGGCGACACCAGTACTTCGCGTACATAATTACACTCTAGAAATACCATGGGCATAGGGGGAGGGGCACCATCACGGCACTCCCAAAACACGGCATAAACCGCACCAGGGGCTGCCGATTTTTTACTTTTCTCTTACTTCCAGGACTCTACTCTTCGGAAGGCATGTTTGGCAGTTCAATTGCTGCACAAACGATGCAAGAACCAGGGAAGCAGACAGGCCATGCCGCATTACGGAAATCCCAGGTGGTCTCTATCACGAGCAGTATACCTGCTTCGCATATTATTCCGCAGCTTGCCCCTGGAGCAGACATGTTAAATAGTCCAACTTTTCGTTTATCGCATTACTTGTATCGTTCTGCTTTGATCGCAACTATTTTTAATAAACAATGCATAGCTTCTGTCTATTTTTTGCATTATCTTTTTGTAAATAAATGTTCCTTAATGACATGTTGCACCCGTACAACTTGGTACGGCCGAAATACGCTAGGGGCTTTTAGCACCCCTCAATATGGTGTGAGAAGTCCGAACACTTTCACAAGTGTGGCACCCTGAACTTATAGCACTATATGCATCGGCTTCGAATCATGTCTTGGGTCAATAGCTGGGTTTGCCCGGCTCCTATGTTTTGGTGCCTTACGTTCCGCTATATCGGCTAAGGTAGCACTAGGAGAACCACCGCGATTGTGCCCCAGTTGAGCTAGGCCGAGCACCTCAGTGGAGAAAGCTAAAACTGACTGTCATGATGAAGCGAGAGCTGGTCGCTGTTCGAGAGGTTTTTTCGAGTCCCTAAAGACTTATGCCGCTTAGAGCGAGGAGTCGGCTCTGTCCGGCCAAGGCGTGGATAGCGCCCCGAACTCGGTCTTCCAAATACTAGGGGCTTCGCCGTAATTTAAAATTATAGAATTCTATGGCTAAGTGAGAGTGTTCACGCATTATAGTCCGATTGCCTCGTTCGTTGGGCTGAGCACCTCCCTTGAAGGACCCAAATATGGGAAAAAGGGCGCCCAGGTTTATCCCCGAACACCCCAGCACTAGCGGCAAGGGGGCAGAAGCCGACGACTCGCCATCTCTCAGTATTGATAAACAGCCACACAGAAGGTAATATTTTCAATTCAAGCAGCATTGCTCAGCGCATATGAACAAGTTTTCAGCGCACAGGACAAACACGAGCGAGTTTTACTCAAAAATTACATCCCTAGTACATTCATCCGCCACAAGGCGGGCACCCTACAGAACATCCTTATAGTAATTTTCAAGCTTGCGATGCTCTTTCCCCGCTGGTGGCCCGTCCTTCACAAGCTTCTCCGCATCCAGCCTGCCCCAGTGCACCTTAGCACGGGCAAAGGCCCTACGGGCACCTTCAATACAGACAGAGCGCTTGACTTCGAGCCTTGGACAGGCCTCCACCAGCCGCCGCACCAGCCCGAAATAGCTCCCAAGCAGAGCCTCTCCAGGCCATAGCCGAACTAGGAGGCCCTTCATGGCCTGTTCGGCCGCCTTGTGGAGCTCGACCAGTTGCTTCAGCTAGTCGCTCAGGGGCACGGGGTGTCCGGCCTCAGCATACTAAGACCAGAACACCTTCTCTGTCGAGCTTCCCTCCTCGGCTCGATAGAATGCGGCGGCATCGGATACACCCCGGGGAAGATCTGCAAATGCCCCTGGAGAGCTCCGGATTCGGGTAATTATCAAGTAACTCACGTTTATGTGTTTACTTTGCATAAATAATGCCTTACCCGCCGCTATCTTCTTCACCTCATCCAACTCCTGGAGGGTCTTCTGGGATTCAGCCTTGGCAGATTTGGCATTTTCAATAGCCACCGCAAGCTCGGACGCTTGCGTCTTCGAGTCATGCTCCAAACTCTCATGTTTTTCCATGAGAGCCTGGAGCTCTTGCCGCACCTTGCCAACCTCGGCCTCATACTTCTCCCACTCGGTGCGCTCCGAGGCCGAATTCTTCTCGACCTCGTCCAACGCTTGCTTAAGGGTTGCCACCTCAGACATGGCCCCTACAATAGCCACGATAATCCTGTCATTTTTTGCAATTGCACCTTTTATATATATATATATATATATATATATATTTAACAAGGTATTTCTTACCTTCATTGTCCTCGAGCTGCTTCTCGGCACGCTCGAGCTCTTGCTCGGACCTTTCGAGGTCCTGCTTTAGCGTGTCCACTTCCGCAGTCAGTGCGGCGGACGCAAGCAGGGTAGCCTGCACACGCATATTGACTCATTTTTGTTAGACTCCTGCGAATTCTATTTGATCATCTATTCGGCTTTTTCTTCCCGAACACCAAACAGAGCATCAGGGGCTACTGTCTATGCGGTACTATTATTTACACTTTCTTTACTTACCTCGAAGCCTGCAAAAGGCTAGTACAAGCTTCAGTCAGTCCGTTTTTTGCGGACTGAACCTTCTGGACCATCGCACTCATAATAGCGTTGTGCTCCTCGTCGATGGAGGCGCCTTGGAGCGCTCCAGCATATTGTGCGGCGCCTCCGGTTGGACAGAGGCCGCCGGCACGGTGGACTTGCTCCTCTTGGAAGGAGGTCCCCCGCCGGACTCCGGAACCTTTGAAGGTTCCGGAGCGGTGTCCGGCCTAGAGCCGGACTTGGAGCCCTGGGGGGTTTCATCCCCTTTACTCCTGGAGTCCGGGAGGTCGCCTTGCGGCGCCTTCGGGACCACCTCCTCCCTGCTTGGAACCTGTTGGGACAACACCTCGGTGTCGTCCATAGGGCGGGGGGAGGAAGCCGTTGGAAGCGAGTTCACATCCGACGAGTCCAGTGAGCTGCTCGACGACGCGTCGAGCCGGTCTTTGGGTGGGCTGCATAAGCATATTCGACATAAGGGAAAGCTGTGCAATAAACGCATACTATGAACTACTCCGGTATCCGGATACTTACAATTTTGCCAGGGGCTTGGCCCTGGGCTGCCACTCATCTCCGCCGTCGTCAGCGTCGGTGGAGTAGTCCGAAGGAAGGGTTTTCCCCTTCTTGAACCCTCCGGCCTCCTTAGAGAGGGCGGCCTTCCTTTTCTTCTCTCCTCCCGCTGGAGGGGGAGATGTCTCTTCTTCTTCCTCCTTGTCTTCGCGAGAGGAAGGCGCTTCGGGACCGTCGGATGATGAATCCGACAACTCCTGGCACCGGGCGCTCTTTCGAGTCCCCGTGGCCCTTTTCATGGCATTCTTCTCCGGCACCACATAGGGCACCGGAACCAGCAGCCTCGCCAAGCGAGCATCCGCTGGGCCTTCGGGCAAAGGGGTCGGACAGTTGATCTGTCCGTACATCACCTGCCAATCCTGTCAGAGGAAAGGGAGCTTAGATCCCGCATAGAGTCAAACTATGGAAAACTGATACCCTGTAAAAGGAAAAAACAGCTTACCGCGAGCGTGTGACGCTGCGCGCTGAATCCGCGATCCTCGGTAGCGGATGCGGGAGCCTCGGCGCCCTTGAAAAGCATCCTCCAGACATCTTCGTACGTCGTGTCGAAGAGCCTGTTTAGAGTTTGATGCTGCGTCGGGTCGAACTCCCACAGATTGAAGGCCCGTCGTTGGCACGGGAGGATCAGGCGGATGAACATAACCTAGACTACGTTGACAAGCTTGAGCTTCTTGTCCACCAGGGTTTGGATGCATGTTTGGAGTCCGGTCAGCTCTCCTTTTTTACCCCAAGACAGGCATGTCTCCTTCCAGGAGGTGAGCCGCGTAGGGGGGCCGGATCGAAACTCAGGGGGTGCGACCCATTCGGCGTCGCGCGGCTCGGTGACGTAAAACCACCATGATTGCCACCCCTTCAGGGTCTCCACAAAGGAGCCCTCGAGCCACAGGACGTTGGCCATCTTGCCAACCATGGCACCGCCGCACTCTGCCTGGCTGCCGCGCACCACCTTCGGCTTGATGTTGAAAGTCTTAAGCCATAGGCAGAAATGGGGGCGGATGCAGAGGAAAGCCTCGCACACGACGATAAACGACAAGATGTTGAGGACGAAGTTCGGGGCCAGATCATGGAAATCCAGGCCGTAGTAGAACATGAGCCCCCGGACAAATGGATGCAGAGGGAAGCCCAGTCCGCGGAGGAAATGGGGGAGGAATACCACCCTCTCATGGGGCCTAGGAGTGGGGATGAGCTGCCCCTTTTCGGGAAGCCGGTGCATGATGTCGCTAGCCAGATATCCAACCTTCCTCAGCTTTTTGATGTGTCCCTCCATGACGGAGGAGACCATCCACTTGCCTCCCGCTCTGGACATGACTGGAGAAGATTGAGGTGGTAGTGCGGACTTGGGCGCTGGAGCTCGAGTGCACAAGAACGGATAGCCAAAGGAGGAAGAAGGCGTGGGTGAAAAGGTGGATCCTTATCCCCTTATATGGGTGGACGCGACTACATGTCCCCACCAGCCTGGTAAAACTCGCTTGTCTCCAAGCGCCGTAATCAAAGGCGCGGTTGGGTTACCCACACCCGTATTGATGAGAATCCCGGAATAAGGGGACACGATCTCTGCTTTAACAAGACGTGCCAAGGAAACCGCCTCGCATAACGCGCTAGGATGGGACAGTAAAACGGTTCGAATAAAAGCTTGGCCGTGGTGTGATGTCACACTATGGAGTACGTCAGTAGATTAGATTTGTGTAAATATTATTCTCTCTATGGCAATATGTGGAAACTTATTTTGTAGAGTCAGACACTATCTTTGTGTTCAAAATCATCTATGAAGTACTTGGAGGAGGAACCCGCCTTGCAATGCCGAAGACAATCTGCGCGCCGGACTCGTCGTCATTGAAGCCTGGTCCAGGGGCTACTGAGGGAGTACTGGATTAGGGGGTGTTCGGATAGCCGAACTATACCTTCAGCCGGACTCCTGGACTATGAAGATACAAGATTGAAGACTCCGTCCCGCGTCCGGAAGGGACTTTCCTTGGCGTGGAAGGCAAGCTTGGCGATACGGATATGAAGATCTCCTACCATTGTAACCGACTCTATGTAACCCTAACCCTATCCGGTGTCTATATAAACCGGAGGGTTTTAGTCCGTAGGACAACATACACATCAACAATCATACCATAGGCTAGCTTCTAGGGTTTAGCCTCTCTGATCTCGTGGTAGATCTACTCTTGTACTACCCATATCATCAATATTAATCAAGCAGGACGTAGGGTTTTACCTCCATCGAGAGGGCCCGAACCTGGGTAAAACTTCATGTCCCTTGCCTCCTGTTACCATCCGGCCTAGACACACAGTTCGGGATCCCCTACCCAAGATCCGCCGGTTTTGACACCAATAGTCATCTTGCCTGAAATCCCGCAAGGAAGAAGAACGAGTCCAGGAAGAAGACAAACGGACATAGTCGAACGGTTCCTCACAAACGCGACGTTATCGGAACCAACCCACACAAGCAACACCGGAAAGAAGCAAACAACATAGTAAACAACCACCACATAATCGTGGCATGATGCAAAATCAAGTATGATGCATGTCCGGTTTAAAGAGGCATGGCATGGCAAAATGCACAAGCAACCCTACAAATTAAGTGGAGCTCAATATGCAACGAGTTGCATATTGACGAAACACCACGACAAGTTATTTAGTTCGATCTCGTTTATGTTCCCAACAATATTAAATGTTGTTAAACATGGCAAGAGGGTGACGCAAAATAAAACTACCTATCTAGTCAAGTTTAAATGAAGCTGGAAGCAACGAACACCAATTCCGATATATCCCCATATGCATATATTAGGTTTGGTTCTGTTCTGCCCTAAACACCATTTTAGGGTTGTTAAACATGCAAAGTAAAGTCACCATGATAAACTAGGCATTTTTCTACCCCATTTATATATAAAGTTTACTAAATTCCGAGTTACGGTTAAATAGTTATGAATTAAAGCATTTTAGCATGGCATTAGGCAAAATAAACACAAACAACATTTTAGACATTTTAATGGATGAAAGTTGCATATTGTTAAACTAGACAAAATTCTAAGCAACTTTCATATATTAAGTTTTTACATGTGATGCTTAGTTTGTGAGTTAAAGTATGCATGAAGTATAGGGGGTTCTCTATAAAACTAGCAGTTCTCAGGATTAATTGCTAAAACGCAGACGCGAAAAAAAACACACTGGGCTGAAATTGCTGGGCGCAGGATAGTATGCGGTGCACAGGGCGGGGGAAAATGGTGGCTTCTCACGTTGGGCCAACGGGCCAAAGCAAAGGAGTGCTGGAGCTGGGCCTTTGTGGACTCGTGGCCCACGCGTGGGGCGACGAAGTGAATCGGGCACTGAACGAGTCATCGTCCTCCTCTGCTCGAAGAAGAGGCTGGACATGCATGGCGCGATGAGGTTTGGGCACGGGGCTGCAGGGCCGTGACGGCGCGGGGATGACCGGATCCAGCGGCGAGGACTGCGACGATGTCAAGACGTCCGGTGGCGGCGGTCGCAGCTCCATGGGGATGGCGCCAAGGGTTCCTGCAGGGGGAAGAGATGGGGAGGTGAGGGGCATCCACAGGAAGAGGAGAAAAGAGAAAGGAAGGGCATGGCAGGGAGCGGAAGACCTGATGGGAGGCTGTTCTGGTGGCCTGGCTGGACGGCGGGGTGCTCTCCTGATCGGAACCGAGGAAGGAGGAGGCTACAGAGATGGGGCGGTGCGAGCGGTGACGCAGCGAGGCACGGCATGCGGGATGAGCTTCTGCGGGGCTTCACCGGCGACTGGGCTCGCTGGCTCTGAGCGATCGGAGGTGGGAAAGGCATGGAGGATGACCTGCAGCGGCGGCTTGTGCGGGACTCCGGCGACGAGGAGGTCGAGGTTGGCGCACGGTGCTCAGGGACGAGCACGCTCGGGTGTTTGCTCGATCTCCTCGGGCAGAGAGAGAGAGAGAGAGAGAGAGAGAGAGAGAAGAAGGAGAAGGAAGCAAGGGCTCGGCCTTGCTGCTCGATGGCGCGGAGGTAGCATGGATGCAAATCAGGAGTGGCTGGTCTCGAAGAAGCGGGACGGCGACCATGGTCCTGTTGCTGCTGCTCGCGGGATGGTGAAGGCGAGGGAGAACTGGCGCGAGGCCTTGCTCTTTTGGGCGATGGAGGGAAGAGGAACGGAATCGAGAGGGGGCTTGCTCTCTGGTTGGGTTGGTGGTGAAAACGAGGAGGAGATGGATTTGATTTGGTTTAAGCGATGGGGATCCCGAAGTGTGGAAGATGAGTGCGGCGGCGGCAGGGACAACTCCCTAGAAATTAGGGTTGCTGGTCTATATAGTGAGTTGGTTAGGATAGGGGCTATCTCGTCCCTCCGATCTTAATTGGACAAACCAGATAAATAGGTTAGGGGCCCAATTAAGAGAACGGAGATGTTTTGTAGATGTTTGGGGATGATCCGGACCCATCGGTGACGACTATCAGGGTCGGGTTCGGGACAACTTCCGGACGCGCGTGAGGGGCCGATGCACTGCGCAAAGAGGGGTAGGCTGGGCCTAGGTGGACTGTGGAGAGCGGGTTGGTCTGAGAGAAGAGGGGAGAGATGCAGCCCGGTAGGGTCTCCGGAGACCGAAAACGTCCAACGAAAAGACCGGCTATACTGCCGCTATAGTTTAACGGTTGGGCTATCAAACGAACGCCGAATGCAATGAAACTTGACAGGCGGTCTATCTACACTAAAATAAGACCACACGCCAACTTTCAACCCATTCCGAGAACATTTTCCGGCCACTTATAAAATATTATTTCGGACATGCCGCGGGCGCGTGCAAGTGTGGTTGGGCTCAGAACGGACAACTGACGGAACTGGGGGAACCCGGACGGATGCAAGTTTTGAAAACATGATGATGTAGTGCACATGATGACATGACAAGATACAACACGCAAGCAAATGACAAGGCAACAACAGCAAATAACTGGACGACACCTGGCGCAACGGTCTCGGGGCGTCACAACACTCCACCACTACGAGAGGATCTCGTCCCGAGATCTAGAATGGCACCGGAGGGAAAAAAGGAAGAGGAAGCGAAGAGGTAAAACTAAGTTGCTTCTTTGACAAACGAGATAAACCAAAGAACCTTGAGAGGTTAAGCCATTTCGAGAAAAGAATACAACGGAGATGCACGGAGTTGAAAAACACTCCGTTAGAAAAGAGGGACAAGGAAGAACAAATTCGGACAGCACTCCGGTAGAAAGAGATATGAAACTTGATAAGACGAAAAGCACTTGAACAGAAGGGCACAACACTCCGGTTAAATGGATAAGCATGACATGAACAAGATCGTGACAAGAACAAGAAGAAGGTTTGAAGAGAGCAGCAACACAATGCCACCGGAAGAAAAGAGAGAATGGAATGGAATGAACGGAGGAGAAAACAACATCTTCTTCCTCGAAAGAGCTTGACAAGCATCCTTAGGAGAAGGGTCAAACGGAGTTGTTGGAAAAACAACAATGAAAAAGGATAAGCTTGATAGTGGGCTTATGGAGAACAACTCAAAACTATAAGGTGAAATTCTGCCACTCACAGGAAAAGAATTGGATTTGAATTGATATGAATAAGGAGGCGAGAAACTATTTCACCAGAAGGATAAAGAGCAACTTGGGTCAATTATAAACACCATGATAGCAGCAATCCTCAGGGAAGGCTTTAGGTGAAATATAACCCAAGATAACTCTACTGACGTGATCGATGGATTTGAAATATTTCATTTTTGTGAGTGAAGAATGATATATTACCACCTGAAAGACAAGGGAGAAAGAATTGCACTCCGGATAGCAAGATGAAGAATGCTTGAACTCCTCTGAAAAGAAACTTGATGAACACTTCGAGAAGGAATTAAATCTTTGATGAACCATCATGAAGAACCTTCATGAAGAACTCTGGTAACAAAAGAAATGATCAAATGGAAGGAAAGAGAGGTCGAAAAACACAAGGTGAAACCTTGCAATGATTTGATAGATCTTTGGAATGATATAATTGAAATAACTTTGAGCTCCGGAAAAGAAAGATGGACAACCTGAATCGAGAATTTGATGAACCTCCGGAATAAAGAATTAATCATTTGGGTGAATCAAGAATAAGAATTATGTTATGCTCCTGCTTCACCAATTAAATTGATGATGAGCAAACAGATTGCATACAACTTATTATCGAAGAAAGGATTAGGACAGATACGGCGCAAACTTGAGAAGATCTTCAACTAACCACCGGTGGAATCGAAACACCGAACGAATTGGTATGATAAAGAAGGAAGAGAAATCTTAAACGAACCACCGTAAGGATTGAAAAAGAACGAATAAAAGATAACGAATCACCGGGAAGAATTTGCAAATGAACGAAGATGCTCGAGAGAATCTAGATACATGAGAACGAAGGGATCACGAACTGATTAGAGATCACTTCAAAAAAGCACCGGTAACATTTGGAGAATGACAACTGAATTTTGAGAATGAATAAACCTGTGGGTTAGGGTCCACTCAAAAGATACACCGTTGAAAAGATTTAAAAGAGAGGTTGCACCGGTTGAATTAAATGGCTAGAATGAGATAACATCTTCGAAAGATCTTGAACGAAAGCAGAGTGGAAAACACGAATCTTCGAGATATCTTGAGCACTCCGGAATATATGGATAGCGAGAAGTGAATTATTATGAGGTGCACCGGCATGAGAAAGCATAGAAATGAGGAAAGGGTATGATCAACAAAGCTTGACTTGAACCCACCGAAGAAGAAGAGTGACGAGTGACGAATTTGAAGCTCCGTTAGAATCTTCCTGATAATCACCGGATAAGAATATTGAAAGAAAAGAAAGAAGAGACTTCACATCAATAAGATGGATACTTGATTAAGATATATGAGACCTTGAAGAAAAACAAGGGTGGGAGGGTGGGAAAAACACCTTTGAGAATGAAACAAACACCGTTGAGAATGCTTGAGTTGATCCTGCGAATGTTGAAAAGATTGGATCCACCTGAAGAGAAAACGCCGGTTGAAAAGGCTTGATAAAACGATCTCGATTATCATGAAGGATTGGTATTCACATCGGAGTATGAGAACACCGCTTGGGGAAGGTATGGAATCAACATTTGACTTCGAAGCAACTCGAATACCACAACTCAAAACAAAACAAAGGATTGGCTTTCAGAATAAGCCGGAACAAAGATACGATAGAGATTTCGTCCGAAGTTTTCGTGGTGGGGCCTACACGGGCTCGATCGTACAACACATTCATGTACAAGGCAGTGCACATGACATACGAAGCGTCCCCGAGTCGGCATAGCCAAGGACTGTTTAAGACACAACGAGACCACTATAAAACCAACCGTGAATAGGCGGACCACTAGACGTCAAACCCCAATTTCATATCATACCTCTGTCGGAAAGATATCCTAAGAGCAACTTGAATTCCCACTTATAAACTCCCGAAATTTTCCCGGTTATGCAATCAGGTGTTGGGGATACAGGGGAAGCATAATATCTCACCAAAACTAGCAAATCCTACATCCAGTTGTATCCATCCTTCAACACATAACCAAGAAACCTTCGGAAATCGTTTACCTCAACCTTCGAAAAGCATCCGTTATACGAGTTATGGAAATACTAACGAACTCCCGCCCCAGTACTGGGTGGCGTCGAGGTTATCTCACCAACAACTGCATAAAAGAAATTTTCGATGTCGGCGAAACTAATCTCAGGTATTCCAGAACTGCAACAATAAAATTGTGATGACAACACCTCGGAGCTCAACTCCCCAGGACACTGCCACAACCCCTAAATGTCAGCAGGCACCAAGAACAATGTTCTCGTCCTAAAACCATCGGAACGATTCCAAGATACCCGCGTGATCCTAAATTTTTTTTAGTGAAATTTGAGAAGAGAAGAGTCAAAACTCTACGTCAGGATGCCTCACCAGAGCGACAAAGAGACTGAGGAGTAAAAAGAATTCCTAACTCTCCGATATATATAATTCCTAAATGACTCAAAACATTTCTAGACTCAACAACGCCAGCTATTCGATCAAGCAGGGGGCTCCTAAGGTCGGGGAAGGCTCTGATTACCAACTTGTAACGCCCTCGATGCGGCTATATCTCCCACGTGTTGAAGCACGACTTAGAGGCATAACCGCATTGAAAGCAATGTCGCAAGTGAGGTAATCTTCACACAACCCATGTAATACATAAGGGAAAGAGATACATAGCTGGCTTACACACGCCACTTCACACAATACATGAATAAAGCATTACATCATCCAAATACACTCAAGGTCCGACTACGGAACCAAATAAAAGAAGACTACCCAAATGCTACACAGATCCCCGATCGACCCCACCTGGGCTCCACTACTGATCAACTAGAATGAAACAACACAAAGGACAAGATCTTCCATGAACTCCTCCTTGAGCTTGGTTGCGTCACCTGCACGGTATCATCTGCACCTGCATGCTGGTTTAGGAAGTATCTGTGAGTCACGGGGACTCAGCAATCTCACACCCTCGCGATCAAGACTATTTAAGCTTAAAGGTGAGGTAAAGGTATGATGTGGAGCTGCAGCAAGCGACTAGCATATCTGGTGGCTAACATACGCAAATGAGAGCGAGAAGAGAAGGCAAAGCACGTTCGAGAAACTATGATCAAGAAGTGATCCTAGAACAACCTACGACAAACATAACTCCAACACCGTGTTCACTTCCCGGATTCCGCTGAGAAGAGACCATCACGGTTACACACGCGGTTGATGCATTTTAATTAAGATCAACTTCAGGTTTTCTACAACCGGACATTAACAAATTCCCATCTGCCCATAACCGCGGGCACGGCTTTCGAAAGTTCAAATCCCTGCAGGGGTGTCCCAACTTAGCCCATCACAAGCTCTCATGGTCAACGAAGGATATTCCTTCTCCCAAGACATTCCGATCAGACTCAGCATCTAGGTTACAAGACATTTCGACAATGGTAAAACAAGACCAGCAAAGCCACCCGAATGTTCCGACAAATCCAGATAGGAGCTGCACATATCTCGTTCTCAGGGCACACCGGATTGTCCAAACTTCCGGTAGGCCAGCCCAGAGTTGCCACTGGTGGCCACCGGCGGCTGACAGGTTAGACCAATACTCAGAGGAGCACTGGCCCGGGGGGGGCTAAAATAATGATGACCCTCGAGAGCGCGACTCCGAAGGGAAAAGAAAAGGCTAGGTGGCGAATGGTAAAACCAAGGTTGGGCCTTGCTGGAGGAGTTTTATTCAAAGCAAACTGTCAAGGGGTTCCCATTATAACCCAACCGCGTAAGGAACGCAAAATCTGGGAACATAACACCGATATGACGGAAACTAGGGTGGCAAGAGTGGAACAAAACACCAGGCATAAGGCCGAGCCTTCCACCCTTTACCAAGTATATAGATGCATTAATTAAATAAGAGATATTGTGATATCCCAACAAGTAAACATGTTCCAACAAGGAACAACATCTCCATGTTCCAATAAGGACCAAACTTCAATCTTCACCTACAACTAACAATGCTATAAGAGGGGCTGAGCAAAGCGGTAACATAGTAAAACAACGGTTTGCTAGCACAAGGTGGGTTAGAGGCTTGGTTCAACAATATGGGAGGCATGATAAGCAAGTGGTAGGTATCGCAGCATAGGCATAGCAAAAGAGCGAGCAACTAGCAAGCAAAGATAGAAGTGATTTCGAGGGTATGGTCATCTTGCCTGAAATCCCGCAAGGAAGAAGAATGAGTCCAGGAAGAAGACAAATGGACGTAGTCGAACGGTTCCTCACAAATGCGACGTTATCGGAACCAACCCGAAGAAGAAACACCGGAAAGAAGCAAACAACATAGTAAACAACCACCACATAATCATGGCATGATGCACAATCAAGTATGATGCATGTCCGGTTTAAAGAGGCATGGCATGGCAAAATGCACAAGCAACCCTACAAATTAAGTGGAACTCAATATGCAACGAGTTGCATATTGACGAAACACCACGACAAGTTATTTAGTACGATCTCGTTTATGTACCCAACAATATTAAATGTTGTTAAACATGGCAAGAGGGTGACGCAAAATAAAACTACCTATCTAGTCTAGTTTAAATGAGGCCGAAAGCAACGAACACCAATTCCGGTATATCCCATATGCATATATTAGGTTTGGTGCTGTTCTGCCCTAAACACCATTTTAGGGTTGTTAAACATGCAAAGTAAAGTCACCATGATAAACTAGGCATTTTTCTACCCCATTTATATATAAAGTTTATTAAATTCCGAGTTATAGTTAAATAGTTATGAATTAAAGCATTTTAGCATGGCATTAGGCAAAATAAACACAAACAACATTTTAGACATTTTAAACTTGGATGAAAGTTGCATATTATTAAACTAGACAAAATTCTAAGCAACTTTCATATATTAAGTTTTTACATGTGATGCTTAGTTTGTGAGTTAAAGTATGCATGAAGTATAGGGGGTTCTCTGTAAAACTGGCAGTTCTCAGGATTAATTGCTAAAACACAGACACGAAAAAAAACACACTGGGCCGAAATTGCTGGGCGCAGGATAGTATGCAGTGCACAAGGCGGGGGGAAATGGTGGCTTCTCACGTTGGGCCAACGGGCCGAAGCAAAGGAGAGCTGGAGCTGGGCCTTGGCGGACTCGTGGCCCACGTGTGGGGCGACGAAGTGAATCGGGCGCTGAACGAGTCATCGTCCTCCTCTGCTCGAAGCAGAGGCTGGACAGGCGCGGCGCGATGGGGTTTGGGCATGGGGCTGCAGGGCTGTGATGGCGCGGGGACGACCGGATCCAGCGGCGAGGACTGCGACGACGTCAAGACGTCCGGCGGGGCGGTCGCAACTCCATGGGGATGGCGCCAAGGGTTCCTGCAGGGGGAAGAGATGGGGAGGTGAGGGGCATCCACAGGAAGCAGAGAAAAGAGAAAGGAGGGGCATGCCAGGGAGCGAAAGACCTGACGGGAGGCTGTTCCGGTGGCCTGGCTGGACGGTGGGGTGCTCTCCTGCTCGGAACCGAGGAAGGAGGAGGCTACAGAGATGGGGCGGTGCAAGCAATGATGCAGCGAGGCATGGCATGCGGGACAAGCTTCTGCGGGGCTTCACCGGCGACTGGGCTCGCTGGCTCTAAGCGATCGAAGGTGGGAAAGGCATGGAGGCGACCTGCAGCGGAGGCTTGTGCGGGACTCCGGTGACGAGGAGGTCGAGGTTAGCGCATGGGGCTCAGGGACGAGCGCGCTCGGGTGTTTGCTCGATCTCCTCGGGCAGAGAGAGAGAGAGAGGAAAGAAGGAGAAGGAAGCAAGGGCTCGGCCTTGCTGCTCGACGGCGCGGAGGTAGCATGGATGCAAATCAGCAGTGGCTGGTCTCAAAGAAGCGGGACGGCGACCATGGTCCTGTTGCTGCTGCTCGCGGGATGGTGAAGGCGAGGGAGAACTGGCGCGAGGCCTTGCTCTTTTGGGCGATGGAGGGCAGAGGAACGGAATCGAGAGGGGGCTTGCTCGCTGGTTGGGTTGGAGGTGAAAGCGAGGAGGAGATGGATTTGATTTGGTTCAAGCGATGGGGATCCCGAAGTGTGTAAGATGAGTGCGGCGGCGGCGGCAGGGACAACTCCCTAGAAATTAGGGTTGCTGGTCTATATAGTGAGTTGGTTAGGATAGGGGCTATCTCTTCCCTCCGATCTTAATCGGACGAACCGGATAAATAGGTTAGGGCGCCCAATTAACAGAACGGAGATGTTTTGTAGATGTTTGGGGATGATCCGGACCCATCGCTAACGACTGTCCGGGTCGGGTTCGGGACAACTTTCGGACGCGCACGAGGGGCCGATGCACTGCGCAAAGAGGGCTAGGCTGGGCCTAGGTGGACTGTGGAGAGCGGGTTGGTCTGAGAGAAGAGGGGAGAGATGCAGCCCGGCAGGGTCTCCGGAGACCGAAAACGTCTGACGAAAAGACCGGCTATACTGCCGCTATAGTTTAACGGTTGGGCTATCAAACGAACTCCCAATGCGATGAAACTTGACAGGCGGTCTATCTACACTAAAATAAGACCACACGACAACTTTCAACCCATTCCGAGAACATTTTCCGGCCACTTATAAAATATTATTTCGGACATGCCGCGGGCGCGTGCAAGTGTGGTTGGGCTCAGAACGGACAACGGACGGAACTGGGGGAACTCGGACGGATGCAAGTTTTGAAAACATGATGATGCAGTGCACATGATGACATGACAAGATGCAACACGCAAGCAAATGACAAGGCAACAACAGCGAATAACTGGAGGACACCTAGCGCAACGGTCTCGGGGTGTCACAGAAGTAAACCAACTAGCATCAACTACAAGGAGTAATCAACACTATTAGCAACCCAATGGTACCAATCTGAGGTTTGGATACAAAGATTGGATACAAGAGATGAACTAGGGTTTGATATGAGATGGTGTTGGTGAAGATGTTGATGGAGATTGAGCCCCTCCCGATGAGAGGATCGTTGGTGATGACGATGGTGATGACTTCCCCCTCCCGGAGGGAAGTTTCCCCGGCAGAACAGCTCTGCTGGAGCCCTAGATTGGTTCTGCCAAGGTTCCGCCTCGTGGCGGCAGATTTTCGTCCTGTGAGCTTGCTTATGATTTTTTTCCTTGACGAAAGACTCCATATAGCCAAAGATGGGCATTAGAGGGCCACCAGGGGGCCCATGAGGCAGGGGGCGCGCCCAGGGGGGTAGGGCGCGCCCCCACCCTCGTGGCTGGTGGGTGGCCCCCCTCTGGTACTTCTTGCGCCCAATATTTTTTATATATTCTGAAAAGTGCTCCCGTGGAGTTTCAGGACTTTTGGAGATGTGCAGAATAGTTCTCTAATATTATCTCTTTTTCCAGCCCAGAATTCCAGCTGCCGGCATTCCCCCTCTTCTTGTAAACCTTGTAAAATAAGAGAGAATAGGCATAAGTATTGGGACATAGTGTGTAATAACAACCCATAATGCAATAAATATCGATATGAAAGCATGATGCAAAATGGACGTATCAAGATTGCCCCCCAATACTTTCAGACTTTTTCGGCAATGAGGTGCTAAAACTTTGCAATTTTTTAGGGGATGCACTGGATGGTACAACACTGGGCGAATGCATCATTTGCACAACTCTAGCTTTTACTGCAGCAAAATCATGAGGCTTCCCGCCTTCTATTAGTTCCTATCGAATGGATTTGCACAAATCCCAACAGAATGTAAGCTTGTTCTCAACCACCCAGTCTGGATATGGTTGCCCGCCGATGCTTTTAGACTCTTTCAGCAATGAGATGTTGCCGAAATTCTGTAATTGTGCAGGGGGGCATGATATGCCATGGTAGTAGGTGAAGGCATTTGTGCTCCTGCAGAAGTTTCACTTATTCGGCCATGACCATGAAGGTGCGGAGCCAAATTATGGATATCAACAGTTGCGTATGGTGCCAAAAAAATAGTAGCATTAGGTTTAGCATATGATGTTTGAGGGTAATTGGCCGAATAACTAGTAGTAACATGGCCAATTCCCATATCCACTGGCATGATTGGATTAACACACTACAAGTTATTTGCCGATGGATATAAAGATGAAACACTATGTTGCATGCTATTGGAATTTTTTAACATCATGTTGTCCATCGACATATGTATTTGTGGGGTTGCCGATGCATGAGAGTTAGGATACATATGTTGTATGTTGCTAAAATCATAAGGATTTGAAGCATGAAGATTATTTTGCGTTGGCCCTTGCACGTAATTAGATGCATGATTGATGAAATTAGAGCTAGCCGATACATTATGCTCATTAAGTGATCTAGCAACAACATATGAATTATTTTCGTCTACAAGGGAGAATTGGGTATTCATATTAACTTTGTAGATCACAACTTCTTGATAACGATCTATTCATAGCAAGAACGGGCCGGAGACCGTTCAAAGCTTCGTCCCCAGCGGAGTCACCAAAAAGTGTGTTCGCACACGAACACGTCACCGTGTACCTCCAACACCGAGGGTGATGCACCGCAGATCACTTCGAAGGAGACCCGTCCAGAAGCACGGTACGCAAGACAATCCAGCGGGCGCTTTTGTAGACCCAAAACCCCACACGCCCGGGAGGGACCCCGTCAGGGCGCGCTGCGGCTATGGGCTACCCTAGGTCGACTAGATCGCCCCTAGGGCCTCGAGGTTCGCCACCCTGCAACAAGAAGAATAGACGAAGAACGAGGAATAAGAAGAACTAGGGAGAGAGATAAAAGTAAAGGTAAAAGTGGTAGATGGTTGTTCGATTGTGTGTTCTTGTTCAATCGGCCATCACCTCTTGTCTATATAAGAGGCGGATGGACTTCCCGTACAAGAAAATGACTTGCCTAGCTGTCCAAATCATCAAAACCTACCAAAATACAGACTATTAACGACCTCCGGCTCGGATGTCCGGCTCAAGGCCTGGATGATCTGGCCTAGCCTAGTTTTCTGACATCACCTCACTGTTTTTGCTCTAGAATTGACAAACGACCTCGGATTTGGACAATTTTATATCAAAATCTACCGTCTCAACAAGTCGCACAACTTTCATGTTGAACACTTTTCGATCTGAGGCCATCTTGAGGGTGTTTCGGGCCGTTTTGTAAAGTCTGTAGCAGAAAAAGTTGTCCGGACGTCCGGACTTCTACCCGGATTGTCCGCCCTCCACCCGGATCATCCAGAACAGGACCCAGATCATCCGGCTTCATCACAAACCATCTGTTGCCTTAGTGCATCAATTTCCCGGATGATCCGGACCCCATCCCGGATGATCCGGCCAAACATTGCTGCAGCACACGGTTTTGCATGTAACTTTTGCATATGACCTCGGATGGGGATGATTTTTATATCAAAATCATCTGCTTTGACGAGAAGAAGTACTTTGCAGTTAACGTTTTTTCATCCAAGGTCATCTTAATTAGGTTTCACGCCATTCTTTAATTTGGTGTCAATACAAGCATCTCTAAGATTGTCATAACTTTCGCATCTAAGCTCCGTTTTGGACCGGTCTCCATATCTATTTTGATCATCTTGAAGAGAGCCATCAAATGATGACATGAAATCATAATTTTAACCTCATCTCATTATAGCCTCAAGTTACTCAGCGTCAACAACTGCCTCCTTTCCGGTTAATATGGCTTAATTTGAAACGAGATAAATACACTGTCTGTCACTATATATTTGTAAAAGTACGGTCAATGGACTTTATAATGCGCTCATTGCGCTCAATATATACATTTTCCGGTGTTTATACAGTCACTAGCTCACCATGGCTGAGTATGTGTGTGCATGCACATGTAGGTTGAGCACTTGAGCGTGACCGTGTGTGTTCCGTCGTGTGCTCGGACATGCATGCATTAGGGCGTCGCGCTCGTTTTTGCGTCCATGTGTACGTGTGACTATTGCATGCATGCACGAGGTTGTAGTCCCTAACATTCAAGGTTTAATCATTCGTTGTTCACGCATTCATTCCCGATATTAATACGTTGGTAAAGACAATTTCTTGAGGAAAACGAGCCCATGAATTGAGTACATAGGGGACCAATAAGCCAGGACAGAGGGAGTACTCATAGTGAACCGGAAGGAGGGAGTAGGTACTAGTAGTACAACGTAACAACATGCAGTAACAAAATTCCTCTATGCGCATCCTTTCCATGTGTCATGCAAGGAAATAGAGATAAGTACAAGTGCGACTCAGGAACGGTCATACACGTAGGGGGAGTACGTGTCGGGGCCACTCAGGAGTAGTCATATTAGATAGTAACTTAGTCGGAAGAAGCAACCATCATTTCACTCTTCATTGACACGTACGCAATATAAAATTGTTGATATGGAGAGAGAAAACCGCTCCCCTATATATACACTAGCAGGAGCTTAAGCTACAAGCTTGCTTGCCTGGGTTGCTCTCTTCACAAGAATAGAACGACGCTGGCCACACCGCTAGTCACAGATCCGGCCTGATCCCGCCGCTGGGTGGAAGGGGACGATGTTCTGCATAGACGTGGTCGACAGCAGTGAGGGAGAAAACCCACTGTCGGTTCATCCCGATCGGGGGTCCCTGCGGTATGGGCTGATGCCGCCTCCCAACCACCCTTCTAGCTACAGCCCGGTGTCCCAGGTACAACTTACTTTTGGAGCCGGCTTGCTCCACTGTCATAGCTCCCCATGTAGCTCCATCTCCATGTGGATCTTTCTCTACTTCTACCAGCTTCTACTTGTGATGAGTTTATGTCTCATGAACTAGTGCAATACTATTATTCTAATAACACTTCTTCAATATCTTGCCAACAGGGATGCTCAGCTCAATTTTAGTGGAATAACACAAAAGCATCGTATGATCCGAGGGTGTCAGCCGTCTTTCCTTTGACAGGTTCTACCTAGCCATGAAATTAAATCCTATTTAGGGTTCAGGGTTAACGTCGTAGGGACCCCATCAGTAGTTTTTTTGTACACACTCTCACAACTTTTCTCTTTAGTTGTGAAGTAAATATTGGCTATGATCTATGAATCATTGAGATGCATCAGCATGCGTGTTAGTTTTCCTTTGTATTTGATGGAATGTTGTAACGGGGCAACCTTGGAGTAGGAATAAAATGGAGTGGAAAGTTTTCGTTTTTCTAGAGAGAAAAATGAAAACGGAGAGAAACCAACGTTTTGTTTCGTTGGGTCGCGCCATCGAGCGAAACCAATGTTTAAATCATGCCTGTCGCGTTCGTGTCTCACCCTCCTCGACGGCTCAGCAGGCCACTCACCGCAAACCAAGTATACTATAACTTTCCTGCCTGCTTGTAGATGGATCGCGCCATGGAGTACTAGCAGTACTGGAAGATATTGACAAGGAGGGGGAGGACAGCTAGCTGTAGGACAGATTCCCAATAACTTTTTACATGCATGTTGTAGCCGGCTATTGCGACCTCTGAACACAAAGCAGTCACGTGCACCAGAAGTGGCGCAGGAGATGCTCTCTCGGCCGGTGTGCTGCATTAATGTCGGCGCCAATGAGAGGTCGCGTCTGCTCTGGCCGAGCATGAATGCAGCACTGACCGTTTCGGGCGGCAAGCACGCATGTGTGATGAAGAGGGTTTGAGTTGGTCAGGAGCGGGCGTGGCAACGGTCCAGACGCCTGCAAACAAGAGATGATGTATGTAAATATTGTTGCGTATATAATTAACAATGTAAATAATGTGCCAGTTGGACAAATATGATCGGAGATGGAGATGGAATTTTACGTAAACACGGATATGCATGTCTATGTCTATGTGTGTGTGCGCGACTACTCACACACAACATCGATGTCTCGTTCTCCCTACACACACAAACTTAGTACCGCCTCATTTTGTTCCTAGGACAGGAATATCATAGGAGTGGGAAACCATATGAAGTGATATAAATGGAGTACGACGTATGAGAAGAGATGTACACGCACTCACTTTGCCTTCGAGATACCCACGAGTACACGATGTGGCGCATTTGTACACGAAGAGGCAGCCTAAGTACGTAACAATTTGACCCTTTAATTTGTTAACTTAATAATGGAGGGTCATGGTCCACACGTGAGTGATACAAACTACGACCTAGAAGCGGGAGCGTGTTTTTGATCGAGTTTTCTTTCTTGGTACGTTAAAACATTTTGTCCAACAGTTTTCGTTTCTTTTTTTCCGGGAACGCGCGTATTCTATTTAAAACCACTGCTATGGAGAGAGTTTTTTACTCCATTGTATACATAGCCTCTTGTTTGATAGGGTTTCTCGCGTCTCGTTCTCTCACCCTCTCCATATTTAAACAAGATGACAGTGTCCACTCTATCTCTCTCCTCACCGGTGGTCACAGATCCGGTCGAATCCCGTCCGTTGCGGGAGGTGAGGAGGTGCAGCATTGACGTTGTCGCCATCGGCGATGGAGGAACCAGTGCACACCGCCTGAGCCGGTGCTGGCGTGGACGAAGGTCCCCCATGCCCTTATTTGCTGTTGTCGTGTGGGCAGATCCTGCCCGCCCGCCTAAGCGACATCTCGCCCACCTGAGGTAAAACTTCTTTTGTATTTCATGCTTCATTGTACTAGTCCAACTCCCGAGGTCACTGCATGCGGGTTTTCTTCTATGCCACTACTCCCCAGCTCCCCATGTATAGTAGCTAGGGTTCGTCGGCTGGTCTAACATAACCTATATTTTACTAGTATAGAGGAAAGGCCACTCGAAAAGTTGTCCTAGTTTATGCCTCGGTGGAGGTGTACGTGTTGTTTTGACAAAAATTACATGGTGGTTGTGCAATCATTGTCCATATGCCCCTATTCCTGCTGCTAATCTAATACTATCACCGGTTAAATGAAGCAATGCCCATGGTAAAGTGACATCCCTTTTAAGTACTTCTCATTAATACTTCTGTTCTGCTTTTTTCTTGGGCACCCCAGTTTAGTTCCCATCAAGATAATCATGATGCTTCTGTTTGTTGGTGTACTTTTCCTTAATTCTTATTGACAATTGAGATGTCGCTGTTAATCTTGTACCACTGCCAAAACAAAGTAAAAACACTATATCCTTTTTATATTTTTTTTCAAATAGCGATGCGTATCTCCATACATGGGCATGTCTTCCTCAATTCTAGTGGAACTGCACAAAATTGGATGGCCATTGTTGTTCCGCCTCACTGTCCTCTATCACATGATTCTTCCTTCCTGGAGCTTGATTACCGAGAAGAAACATACCACAGTGAGGATTTGTCGAACTTCATTGGTGCCTCACCCAAACTTGATGCCAAATGGATGATGCATCACCACGATGACCTATCGATGCTCATGGTTGTTTATCATGGTCGCATCGACTAGTGAAGCTGATCGATTTTCAATGAAAACAAGCCGTCTTCCATCAGTGCTCTTTGCTTGTTACCCACAAAGATGATATCCTTCATCATTCACCTTGGTTGCGTTGGAGACGCAGTCGTATTTCACGTTGGTGCAATTTTATCACACAATTGGCTATGAACCAAATGTTTCCTCGAACAAGGATCGATGTTGGTACTAAGAGCATAAGTTTTGTATTGATTCCTAAGCCTTCTCACAACTTTGTCTTCAGCTCCCCTGTAATTTTATTTGTCCAGCTATTAACTAAATATGTGGTCAGACTTTAATTAAGAAATGGTTGGGACTAAAAACCCGGATGGACGTAGTAGCCCTCCATTTTTATTACCTCTACATATTTGATTTGACTGAAGTAAAACTTTGTAAAGTTTGACCAAGTTTAGGCCGAACACAACAAACCATAATTATTGAGAGAGGGCAAACTGTACATACTCTCGAACCTTTCCGATAATTGAAATTAAAATTCTTTATTTGTACACACTCTCACACGTTTCCGATAATTTGGCGCATGTGTGGTTGTTCACTTAACTAAGGGTAGTGTACCACACGTGAAGGACAGGAAGTGTGACCAGGAAGCATGGATCGTTAGTTGACCATAAGTAGTTTTCTTCACTGGTACATTAAATAAAGAGTTTCGTTTCATACTTACACAATTTAAAACGATTGTTATGGAGAGAAAAAGTAAACCACTCCACTATATATTAGTAGTATACACGAGTACTATATAAGCTAGAGCCTCAGCACTTGTTCGCTAGGGTCACTCTCCACACTCTCGCCGCACATATATACACGCTGGAGGCTCGGCGTTCCTTTGCTAGGGTTTGATATATTCACAGTCTCTCACCCTCGTCACCAGATCTAAACAAGACTGAGTTGGCCTCTGTCTCTCTCCCCCCTCACATATGGTGAAGGAACCATCCGTATCCCGTCACACCGAGAAGGGGAGGAGGTGCAACGTTCACTCTATCGCCTTCGGCGAAGGAAGCAATCCACTGCCGACTGTGTTGTTCTCTTTCACTCAGCACCTGTGCGGGAGGGCCACCGACCCCTTTTTCTTTGCTGTCGTACGTAGTGTGGGCAGATCTGGCCTCCCGCAGTACGCCTAGCCACACCCCGACGACCCTAAGGTATAACTTTCTTTGAAACCATCATTGCTCTCGCTGCATGCAAATCTTTTTTGATTCTGTAGTTGAATCTAGGTATTGATTCAAAGAGGAAAGAAGGGTGGGGTGGGGTGGAGAATGAACCTAGGACGTGGTTCAACGAGGAAAGGAGGCAAGGAAAGTAGTATAAACTGGCTAACCAGCCGCTTTGTTGGTCGAAAAGAGAAAAAGGGGGTAACCCAGTACGCACATCTGTAAGGAACCTATCTCTTTGTTGAAAAAGGAAAGAAATTGGGGGTCGGGTGGTTTGTGCAGGACTATATTTGCTTCCCTCACATAGGAAAAAGGTTCAAAGAGAACAAATATGGTACCAACGCAGATATGATGCTTGGCAACATACTCTACATCACCCATTTATACGTGTGGACGCACATGTTGCTGGCATGTCCCATGTCCCATACAACTATTTTGCTGTTGTTAATATAAGAATGCCGCTGGAAAATTGAAGCAATGTCACTACTAAAAGTAAATTACATTTTTAACGAATGTTGTTTTAAGAGAATGTCTCTGTTAATATGAGTCAATGCAACTGGGTGAGTCCTGGACAAAGGGGTCCTCGGGCGTCCGGCCTGTTAGCCATGGGCCAGACTGATGGGCTGTTAAGATACGAAGACCGAAGACTACACCCGTGTCCGGATGGGACTCTCCTTGCATGGAAGGCAAGCTAGGTAACTAAATATGTAGGTTACTTTCTTTATAATCGACCTTGTGTAACCCTAGATCCTCCCGGTATCTATATAAACCGGAGGACAGACATCATCATAGCCATACAAGCTAGACCTCTAGGGTTTAGCCATTACGATCTCGTGGTAGATCAACTCTTGTAATACTCATATTCATCAAGATAAATCAAGCAGGACGTAGGGTATTACCTCCATAGAGAGGTCCCGAACCTAGGTAAAACATTGTGTATAACACCCACAATGCGGCTATATTTCCCACGTGTCGGGGCTCGACATAGAGGCATAGCCGCATGGTAGGTTTGTCGCAAGAGGGGTAATCTTCATACAATCCCATGTACTAAATAAGAAAGGGATAAAGAGTTGGCTTACAATCTCCACTTCATGCAATACATAAATAATCCATACATCATCCAGAATACAATCAAGGTCCGACTACGGAACCAAAGTAAAAGAAGACAACTCCAAGTGCTAGACCCCCGATCATCCCAACTGGGCTCCACTACTGATCAACAGGAAACGAAACAAAACAAAGATCAAGATCTTCATCGAGCTCCCACTTGAGCTTGGTTGTGTCACCTGCACTGGTATCATCGGCCCCTGCAACTGTTTGGAAGTATCTGTTTGCCACGAGGACTCAACAATCTCACACCCGCGAGATCAAGTCTATTTAAGCTTATGGGTAGGAAAGGAGTAGTGAGGTGGAGCTGCAGCAAGAACTAAGCATATATGGTGGCTAACATACGCAAATAAGAGAAGAGAAGCAAAGTAACGGTCATGAACTAGAAGTGATCAAGAAGTGATCCTGAAACTACTTACGTTCAAGCATAACACAAGAACCATGTTCACTTCCCGGACTCCGCCGAGAAGAGATCATCACGGCTACACACGCGGTTGATGCATTTTAATTAAGTTAAGTGTCAAGTTCTCTACAACTGGACATTAACAAATTCCCATCTGCCACATAACCGCGGGCACGACTTTCAAAACTTCAAAACCTTGCAGGGGTGTCCCAACTTAGCCCATCACAAGCCTCACGGTCAATGACGGATATTCCTTCTCCCAGGAAGACCCGATCAGACTCGGAATCCCGGTTACAAGACATTTCGACAATGGTAAAACAAGACCAGCAAAGCCAGCCGATGTGCCGACAATCCCGATAGGGGCTGCACATATCTCGTTTGCAGGGAAACACCGGATGAGACATCCTATGAGTAAAACCAGCCCTCAAGATTCCCTGAGGTGGCCCCGTAGTCTACTCAGTTTGGACCAACACTTAGAGAAGCACTGGCCCAGGGGGGGTTAAATAAAGATGACCCTCGGGCTTGCGAAAACCCAAGGGAAGGTTATAGGTTATTAGGCAAATGTAAAACCAAGGTTGGGCCTTGCTGGTATGATGGAACCCATAACACCCAAGGGGTTCCCATAACACCCAACCGCGTAAGGGACGCAAAATCAAGGAACATAACACTGGTATGACGGAAACTAGGGCGGCAAGAGTGGAACAAAACACCAGGCATAATGCCGAGCCTTCCACCCTTTACCAAGTATATAGATGCATTAATTAAATAAGGTATATTGTGATATCCCAGCATATCCATGTTCCAACATGGAACCAGCTTCAACTTCACCTGCAACTAGCAACGCTATAACAGGGGCTGAGCAAAAGCGGTAACATAGACAAGCAACGGTTTGCTTGGAAGGTGGGTTAGAGGCTTGACATGACAATATGGGAGGCATGATATAGCAAGTGGTAGGTAGCGTGAAATCATGATAGAACGAACAACTAGCAAGGAAAGATAGAAGTGATTTCGAGGGTATGGTCATCTTGCCTGAGATCACGCAAGGAAGAAGAGCGAGTCCAAGAAGAAGGCAAACAGACGTAGTCAAACGGATCCTCACAACTTAGGAACGAAACCGAAGCTAATGAGAGAAGCAACCCAGAAAGAAGCAAACAACATAGTAAACAACCATCACATAAACATGGCATGGTGCACAATCAAGTATGATGCATGTCCGGTTTAAATATGCATGGCATGGTAAAGTGCACAAACAACTCTACAAGTTAAGTGGAGCTCAATATGCAATGAGTTTTGACGAAACACCACATCAATTATTTAGTTCTCTCTCGGTTAGGTACTCAACAATATTAAATGTTGGTTAACATGGCAAGAGGTGAAGCAAAACAAAACAATACTATCTTGTAACGCCCCCGATTCGATCGTACACTAATCATACATGCAAACGTGTACGATCAAGATCAGGGACTCACGGAAAGATATCACAACACAACTCTACAAATAAAATAAGCCATACAAGCATCATATTACAAGCCAGGGGCCTCGAGGGCTCGAATACAAGAGCTCGATCATAGACGAGTCAGTGGAAGCTCGATCACGACATTCTTGACATAAAAGATGGTAATACTCCAAGGTAAAGAACAAATTCTGGATAGCAAGGAGCTCCATAACATGAACAAGTTTGTGTTGGACGGAAGGCAATAAAGTGGTCGATGATAACACAAATCATCGAGGGCAAGGAGGGTACTTCTCATCATGAATTCAATTAATATCTTGGAAGGGGTCAAAATGTTGATGATGATCACGACAAATCTTGTCGAGAGGCTCCATGAGGTTGCAATCGCTCGGCGATGACATCAAGCCAAGGGAATGGTGAAGCAAAAGGTTATTATAACCATAGATAAGATGCCATCTCAGAATTCAGAGTTGTCTCTCAAGACAAACAATATGATGGTGAAGGTTCGATGTAAGCTTAGAGCACTGTCGGGATTGTGTCCTGAGGATGAAGGACATATGTAGAATGGTCAAGCAGTCAGCCTGATGATGATGATGTAGTCAATCAGCTGGGAATGACACTATCGAGTACAAACTCGTAAGCATTGAAGATTACTAAGAGTTGTTGAATCACAGTGCAGACTCAATTCAGTTATCGATGTCTTTGAGTGTTAAATAACTCAGAGCCCACGAAAAATTGGAATCAATGAGAATGTAGCACTAGATTAAGAACTCGTAAGAAGTTATGCAGTTCCATGATAATCTTGAGATACCAGGGGGGTAATACTCGATGAAAGATCAAAGTAAAGGTTATAATGGTATATTGATCCACAGAAGACAAGTGCTTAAACTTGCCCGAGAAATGGGATCTAAGAAGAACATATGGTCGAAACCACGATTGCATAGGATCGATTCACAGATACCAGATGATATTATATCAACGAGATAGTTATAATTACAAGAAGCTTCTATGGTAGGATCTACATCGTGTCCATGGGCATGAACACAAAGTTCAAGGTCGACTCCCACTTCTTCAATGTATAACCTTCCATTCACCTCTCACTTTCGAAGAAGTTGCAGTGTTGAAATTTTATCTAGCAAAATACCAGAAGAGTATGACTCGTGAGACTTTCGAGTTCACACATACTAAGGAAGGCATAGGTTCAACCCGTCATGGTATCATGGAAACATATACCAGAAGCTTCAATAGTAAATACCACCAGCTCGAAAACGGAGCATGGTTGAGAAAACAGAGGATATAATTTACCAAAGGCTTTATATATTCGTGGAAAGGCTCAGAAGGTTATTTAAGTATGAAGGACACTGTCGGATAATAATCCAACAAGAGGTCTGTTGGTCTACAACGGAGCTGATGTGAGTTTCGGTACTCTATCAAATGAAGAATGAATGCAAGTGCATCGGATTATAGAAACAACTGACTAACTCAAAGCTCAAATGCAAAGGAATTATGAATTCCAAGACAATGGATCAGAAGCAATGCTTTGATTAGGGATGGATAAGTTGAATAGCCTTAGGGGTACAATCGACGACAATTTGATTGGTCGAGATCCAGCTCATGTTTAAAATGACGTTTGAGCCAGAAGGATGAATTCTAGGATTCGACTATGGAATGCGAGCATCCTCAACATACTGAATCAACAGACTTAAGATAATAAAGACAAGGGATGGCAATAAGATTACGAGACTTATGGGGTTAACCACAATGCAAGCAAGCAAGAATTTCAAGATCAATAAGTTGTTGAGGATTTTCGGGGATCGAATGGTATTTAGAAGACTTTTGTGAAATACATGAATCAACTGGGGATGAGCGGATACTCGATAAGTGCGAGAAATCATCCGTAAGGGTATGTCTACGGCAAAGAGCTGCAAAGCGGTGGGCACAAAGGATTCTCGAATTATCAAAGAAATTTTCAGGGTATCAAGTAATAACAGGGGCAACTAGGAATAAAGGTAAGAACGACAATTGTAAGCAGTTATCATAAGGATTTATCGGTGGTCGGGAATAGCAAAAGTGGTGGGCACAAGGTCTCAAAAGAATAACGGAGAGTATCTTCGGAATCTTCTGGTGAAGCAGGCCATCATCTGGAATGAAGGGGCTCTTCGGGAGAAAGTATTAACGAGAACCTAGAGTTAGAGTTAGCAAAATCATTTAACCCGAATAGAAGAGAGTTCAGAGTCCCAGAGTAAGGATCAAGGAGTAAAAGATCCTAATACCACCCAGATGGCGACGTGGGCCCATAAGGCACACAACCATGTTAGTAAAAAGTTTTGTAATGTCTAGACTCGACTTCGGCCAAGGAGTGTGGAAGGGGGATTCCTACAGGCAGTCGGCTCTGATACCAACTTGTGACGCCCCCGATTCGATCGTACACTAATCATACATGCAAACGTGTACGATCAAGATCAAGGACTCACAGGAAGATATCACAACACAACTCTACAAATAAAATAAGCCATACAAGCATCATATTACAAGCCAGGGGCCTCGAGGGCTCGAATACAAGAGCTCGATCATAGACGAGTCAGCGGAAGCAACAATATCTGAGTACAGACATAAGTTAAACAAGTTTGCCTTAAGAAGGCTAGCACAAACTGGGATACAGATCGAAAGAGGCGCAAGTCTCCTGCTTGGGATCCTCCTAAACTACTCCTGGTCGCCGTCAGCGGGCTGCACGTAGTAGTAGGCACCTCCCGAGTAGTAGTAGTCATCATCAACTGTGGCGTCTGGCTCCTGGACTCCAACGTCTGGTCGTAGCAATCGGGTATAGAAAGGGGGAAAGGAGGGAGCAAAGCAACCGTCAGTACTCATCCAAAGTACTCACAAGCAAGGAGCTACACTACATATGTATGCATTGGTATCAATGGAATAAGGGTATCATATGTGGACTGAACTACAAAATGCCGAAATAAGGGGGGATAGCTAGTCCTTTCGAAGACTACGCTTCTGGTAACCTCCATCTTGCAGCAGAAGAAGAGAGTAGATAGTAAGTTCACCAAGTAGCATCATGTAGCATAATCCTAAACGATGATCCTTCCCTCGTTGCCCTGTGAGAGAGCAATCACCAGTTGTATCTGGCACTTGGAAGGGTGTGTTTTATTAAGTCTCCGGTTCTAGTTGTCATAAGGTCAAGGTACAACTCCAAGTCGTCCTGTTACTGAAGATCACGGCTATTCGAATAGATTAACTTCCCTGCAGGGGTGCACCACATAACCCGACACGCTCGATCCCATTTGGCCGGACACACTTTCCTGGGTCATGCCCGGCTCGGAAGATCAACACACCGCAGCCCTACCTAGGCACAACAGAGAGGTCAGCACGCCGGTCTAAATCATATGGCACAGGGGTATGGGCTCATCGCCCATTGCACACCTACACGTTGCGAACGCGGCCGGAAGCAGACCTAGCCTAGTAGATGTTCCAGTCCAATCCAGCGCACGCCGCTCAGTCGCTGACGTCACGAAGGCTTCGGCTGATACCACGACGTCGAGTGCCCATAATTTTCCCCGCGTAGATGGTTAATGCGTATAGGCCAGTAGCCAAACCCAGATTAAATACCAAGATCTCGTTAAGCGTGTTATTTTGAAATAAGCGCGAACGCCGACCACGGCCAGGCCCACCTCTCTCCTAGATGGTCTCAACCTGCCCTGTCACTTCGCCACAAAGATCCACTCAGAGGGCCATCGGGACAAACGTCCTTTCGGACCCAATCCGTGAATCACTCGCGGGTACTCCTACGAGCCGACCCGTCTTTAGTCACCACAAGTATCATATATTATGTATATATGTATATACCCGTGACCACCTTCCAAGTGATCACGGCCCGATAGTATAGCATGGCAGACAGACAAGAATGTAGGGCCACTGATGGAACACTAGCATCCTATACTAAGCAGTAGGATAGCAGGTAATGGTAACAACAGTAGTAGCAAGGACAGGCTATGCCGCAATATAGGATTAACTGAAAGCAGTAACATGCTATCCTACTCTAATGCAAGCAGTATAGAGAAGAATAGGAAATATCTGGTGATCAAGGGGGGGGGGGGCTTGCCTGATTGCTCAGACAAGGAGGGGTCGTCGGTGACGTAGTCGTACTGGGTAGCAGGGCGTCAGTCTCGGTGTCCAGCGACAGAAGAGGGGAAAGAAACAATAAATATAATGCAAACAAATGCATGATGATGCACGACATGACAAAGCGTGATGCTAGGTGTGCCCTAACGCGGTACGAGGTGGTACCGATGAAGGGGAAAACATCCGGGAAAGTATCCCCGGTGTTTCGCGTTTTCGGGCAAAGGAGACGGAGGAGGAAAGTTGCGTGTTTGCTATGCTAGGGATGCGTGGCGGATGAACGGGCTGCGTATCCGGGTTCGTCTCGTCGTTCTGAGCAACTTTCATGTATAAAGTTTTTCCATTCGAGCTACGGATTATTTTATATGATTTTTCAAAGTTTTAAATAATTTTATGGATTTTTTTATTTAGTTTAATACGAATTGACCAAGTCAATTTGACTAGACAAAAGGGCAAGTGTGGCCCACATATCATTTGACTCTTTACCTAAACAAATAAATAAAACAAACCTAATTAAAAGGGGCTACATGTCATCTGTAAATAGACTAATCTGTACATAGACTAATCTAACCACTAATGTTATCTAGTCTAAAGAAAGCAGGGGCTAGCCCCAGCGGCCATGGCCAAGCCGGCCACTTGCATTGGGCACGCATGCACGCACTAGAGTCTACAGGGGCCACAGCATGCAGCAGCATCAGCAGGCAGTAGCAAAGAGCAGCGGCGGCGGACGGGCTGCGGGCAGCAGCGGCAGAGCAGCAAAGTTGCAGCGGCAGCTGGTAAGAGGAGCAACAACTTAACAAAACAAAAACACTAGCAGCAAGAAGACGCAGGAAGGAGCGAGGGATCGAGCGAGGCCACGCGCACGCGGAGGCGCGGCCGCTAGCGGCGCTGGCGCAGGGCAGGCAGCGGTCGCGCACCTGAGTGCGGCTAGGAAGCGGCGCGCATGGCCAGATGCGGTCGGGCACGAACATGGGCGCGGCCGAGGATGGCTACAACACAAAACATCGAGCACGACGGGAAGAGCAGCCTACGGCATCGAATCAAAGGGGAAAATAGGGGGAGATGGAGGGGTAGTTCACCGTGAGGCTGGAGGTGCAGACGGCAAGGCCGGGGTGGTCGGAGCGGTGCGGATCGATGGCGAGATGGCGATGGCCGGATGAAAAAGACGATGATGGCGTTGGCGATGCAGCGCCCTGGCTCAGTCTGGTGTCCGAAACGGACGAAGCCGGCCATGACGGACCTCCCGGACGTGCTCCCGCATGACGGAGAGGTGGGTGGCCGCGACGATGACAACGAGGCAACGGTGACCGTGAGTTGTTCCATCTCGAATTCGAGAAGAAGAGGAGGGGGCCGATGGGGGATCCCGGGGGCTACGAGTGAGATGGGGATTAGGGTTTTGGTGGACGACTTTATAAGGCGAGGGAGGCGACGTGGTGGCCATCCGACCATGGCACCGTGGGATGGCTACCACGCCATGGCCCCTGCCTCCCCCCTGTGTACGTGGTGGTACGGGAAAGGCTGGGAGTGGGCTGGGCCATGTGCACACTAGAGCCCATTTAAGTAGTACTAGTTTAGTCCGTTTCTCTTTCTCTTTTCTCTTCTTACATTTTCTTTTCTGTTTTCATCTTTAGTCTCAGCTTTGCATTTTATTTTATTACCAAATGACTTTGTTCACATTGAAGCTTGGCACATAATTACTAGGTAATATTTTGCATTAGCTCACATAGTTTGAGGCCACTTTGAATTATTTTGAATTTAGTGTTGAGTGTAACCGGAATAAAAAGGTGATGTTGGTCCGTAACAATTGTTGCTAGGGACTAATTTGTAGGTCAAATAATGTTGGTGTCAACATGATAATTAATCAGGGGAATTTATACTAAAATTCAAACATTTTAGTTTTATAGTTTGAAGAAATTATAATTTGACTTGTCCTTGGAATTTGAACTTGACCCTAGCTTTCATTAAGTGGCAAAATGTCTTAGTAAAACATGATGACCTGGCACATTAGGGTGAGGTTACTGTAGCATGATTATCGGGGTGTTACAAATAAACAATTTAAAAGGGGCCGAATATAACAAGCAACAAATCCGGTAATCCCCATATGCATTAGCAAATTTGGTGCAACAACAATTTTAAACATTTAAATGTTATTATCATGATGCGGATGGCATGTGCAAGTTTTATGCACTATTTATGAAAATGTTCACATGATAAGATATGAGGCATTTGTCATCGTGGCGGAAACGAAAGGGGTGCGACGGCAACTATGACGGAAAAGGTGCCACAGCGGCGAAACGGAAATGATGCCACGGCAACATTCCGATGATCCGGTAACTCACAGGGATACCGGGGCAAAAGGAAGTGGGTGTGAGTGTGACATGCAAGATGATGGGGTGCTTCCGGATACCGGGTTCCCACATGTCGACGATAAGGCAACGAGGAACTCGCAAAGAACAACTCCGACACGGTGCAACCATGATCCTCTCATACATCACATGCATTCGTTCACGGGCAGTCGTCTCGGGGTTATACCTTTAGAGCGTGCAAATGGGACAGTTCTCGTTCGGTGCAAAGTAGAGCAAGTAGACGTTCTCGGGACGTTCGTAGTGGAAGTAGTCGTTCTCGCTTCGTAGTTGTACACACTCCGTAGGTGTTCGGGGTCACAATGAGGAACTTGACGTCCACGGGGACTTCGAGGGTCAACGGTAGTGGTACTCGATCGTTTCAAAGAGGTACTTGGATCGTTTCAAAGAGGTACTTGGGGTCTTCGAACTTGCCGGTCTCGTCAACTCGAAGGGGTACTTGGCATTTCTGCTACCCGGGTCATCGGCGACAGTAGTTGTTCTATGCATCGGGCGTCAAGGTACTTGTCATTCTTAGCGATTGCGAAGACAGTGGTAGTGGTACACTTTTCAAAAAGGGATCTTGATGCATCTGATGTTCCCGGGCGTGATGGTAGTTGTGCACAATCGTTGTTGGACTTGACGGTTCCGAGGTCTCCGGGTGTAGTGGTACTTGGCGTCTCATCGCGTAGTTGTTTGTCGTAGTCAGACTTGACAAAAATGCACACATGCTATAGTTGTGGTACTTAGCGTTGTCGTCCTTGTCGATCCAAAACAACGGTAGCCCAAAAGGCCTCTAGTGGCCAGCAGGAAGGCCTGGCGGATGTGTGAGTAGTGGCAGGAAGCGGGCACGGGGCTCGTGGTGAAAACGACGGTGAACAGAGGCTCAACGACGCCCAAATCGAGCGGCACCATAGTCGTTCAGCAGAGGAGGTGAGGGTGCAGGTGGCTGGAGATGACAACGCGACGGCGGACGACGCGGGGAGGCAGCGGCTCCTGGCAACAGAGCTGGTCCGAAGAGCGACGGAGCAAGGAGGTGGTGATGGCGGACGCGGGCCGGCTCGATCCGGCCGGGTCCGGCGGCTTGGGTCAGGGACGATGAGGAGGCAGAGGGGAACGGGTCGAGGCACAGGTGCAAAGGAGGGAGGCGGCCATGGCGCACAGGGGCCCCGCTTCCTGGTGGTACTCCAGCGAAGACGGCTGGAGCGGCGGTAGACGACGGGCGCGACGCAGCTGGAGGGTGCCACGGCGCGCGCGGGAACGGGGTAGTCGAGGACGGCAGTTCGGTGTTGACCGGAGCAGGGGAAGAAGAGGGAGGTGCAGCGCTGCTCTCTCTCCCTCTCTAGCGGCGCATCAAGGGAGGAGGGAGTCAAACACGGGGCGGTTTCGGGTGCGGGCGCGTGGGGCACTGCTCATCACTCTGCGGCGGCGCCAGGAGGAAGAAATGAAGAGGAGAGAGATGGATCGGGGAAGGGGAGATGGATCGGGCAAAGTTCCACGAAGTCTAGGGTTAGGAGGGGTGCGAGCCTTGGGCCAAAAGGTTAGGTGGCTGGCCTCGTTGGGCTGGGCTATAGGAAGACTAGCAAGAGAGAAGGAGAAGGCTAGCGTGGAAAGCTGAATTGGGCTTCCATTAAAAAAATAAAAATAAAGAGAACTTTGGAGAAAAGAAAGAGAGAGTTAGAAAAGGAATTAGACCAACAGCGATATTTTCCTTGGACAAACAAAATATGAAGGATTTAACAAAAATGGTTGGAAGAGGTTTGGGCAAACTAGGTCTACACTCATTTGAATTTAATTCAAATGGGTTCTAATAGAAAGTGGGTGCTCGGATGGTCCAGAAATGATTGAGAATCTCGGTGGAGCTCGGGAAAATGACGAAATAATTTACGGACAAAGTTCGAGGTCAAGAGGCGAGATAACAAAGGCATGCGGAATATTTGCAAGTGTGTTTTTGGCGATTCCATAAGAATGGAATATCTATCATAGCTCCTTAATAATATTGGGAGTATATGTTCTAAATAGAAATCACCATTGTGAATATCCCTCGATTTAAATGGACCGAAGATCCATACGGTTTATTTATTTGAGTTTAAAAAAAAGGTGCATGATGACATGATGCAAAGATGAAAGCAACGAACCAAACAAATCACACGATGAAACTCGGAAACCATGGAAGGCATATGAAGCTCCGGTCTTGGGGCGTTACAACACTCCACCACTACAAGAGGATCTCGTCCCGAGATCTAGGATGGCACCGGAGAGAAACGGAAGAGGAAGAGAAGAGGTAAAACTAAGTTGCTTCTTTGAAAAACGAGTGAAACCAAAGAACCTTGATAGGTTAACCAATTTCGAGAAAAGAATACAACGGAGATGAACAAAGTTGAAAATACTCCGTTAGAAAAGAGGAACAAGGAACATTACTAGAACCTTGTAGGTTAAAAGACATGAAACAAGAGCTTAACGAACCAAAACAATATGAAACGACACCGGTATAATGAGATAGCCAAGGAACAAGAATGACAGAATTTGGGTTACACTCCGGTACAAAAGGGAAGCAAAACTAGATAAAATGGGAAGAACTTGAAAAGAAGGCACGACACTCCGGTTAAATGGATAAGCATGAAAAGAACATGATCCTGGCAAGGCAAGATGATGGAATAATAGAATGGAGAAGAAAATGCCAACTTCTGCCACAAATGAGCTTGGAAAG
Organism: Triticum aestivum; assembly: GCF_018294505.1. Lineage (NCBI taxonomy): Eukaryota > Viridiplantae > Streptophyta > Magnoliopsida > Poales > Poaceae > Triticum > Triticum aestivum. The sequence goes on from NC_057809.1 coordinate 327,211,891, forward strand.
CACTCTTCCAAGAAGGTTAAAACGGATTTGTTGGAAAACCAACAACGAAACGAAAAAAGCTTGTAGTGGGCTTATGGAAAATATCTCAAAACTGAGGTGAAATTCTGCCACCAAAAGCAATGATTGATCGGGAACAAAGAAGAGATGAAAAACTTCTTCACCGAGAAGAGAAGGAGAAACTTGGATCATTGAGAAACACCATGATAGCAGCATTCCCAATGGAAGGCTTTAGGTGATTTTTTTCAAGATAGCACCATAAAGAAATTGATGGATTTAAAATACCTCATTGTTGACAACATGTGAATCATGAAACACGAACTCAAATTGTCAAGAATGACATAACACCACCTCAACTGATACGGTAGAAAGAATTGCACTATGGAATGCCAGATGAAGAATGCTTGAACTCCTCCAAATAAAACATGTGTTGAGCACCATGTTTATTTGAGAGTATAGCTTGGCGGATCAAAACTTCGAGAGAAATCTTGAAGAACAAATGAAGAATGAAAAGAATCCTTGATGAGCCACCATGTTGATCCTCCATGAAGAACTCCGGTAATAAAAGAATAATCCAACGAAAGGGAAAGTTGAAAAGAACTCCGGGAAAGTATGAAGCACTTGAACCAAGAATGTGACATGAAGAACAACTCTGGAGAGAAGAAACTAGATCACTTGGATGAAGCAGTAATAAGAATTACGTTATGTGTATCCTTCACCAATTTAGATTGATGACAAGCAACGGACTTGGCATACTACTTATTCTCATAAAAAATGATTAAGATAGATATAGCGCAAACTTGGGAAAAGGCTTCAACAAACCGCCGGTAGGATTGGAAAAGAACGAATGAATTTATATGATAACCAAGGAAGAGAACTCTAGAACGAACCACCGTAAGAATTGAAAATGAACGAAGAAAAGATAAAGAAACACTAGGAGGAATTAGAAAATGAACGAAGATACTTGAGGGAATTTGATACCTGAGAACGAATAGATCACGAACTGATTAGAGAATATTTGAATGATGCACCGGTAAGATTGGAGAACGATAGCTGAAAGCTGGAATGAGTAATTCTGAGATGATGGGCTCCGGAGAATCAAACTGAAAAGACTCCTGAAATGCTCCGGATGGGTGAAAAGAATTCTCACAATCGAAAACAATTATGAGATGATGGCATAACGGTATAACCAATAATCTTTGGAAGAACGGACAAGGAATTAAGGGGAACTCTTCTTCGGTCTTCAAAATCCGAGAATGACGACGAGAAACAACACCATGAATTGTTGAGCACTCCAGAATAAAGAATAATATAAAGGTTGAATCAACAATGAAATAAATTTGAAAGATCTTGGAGAAAGACATATGACTGATGACAATTCATTCTTATGTCAAACATTGAAAAGAATTTGGGAATCACTCCGGATAAATTAGAAGAGTCAGGTAAGATCTTGGGAAAAGGCATGTGGGTTAGGGCCCACTCAAAAGAAAACACCACTGAACGATTTAAAGGAAGATTGTGTCGGTTGAATTAAATGGCTTGAATGAGATAACAATCTCAAAAGAACTTGACCGAATTGAGAATGGAAACTTGAATCTTTTGAGATATCTTCGACACTCCAGAACCAATGAATAGTGAGAGGTGAATGATAAAGAGCTGCACCGGCATGAGAAAGAATATGAAACAAGGAAAGGAAATGATTGACAAAGCTTGAATAGAATCCACTTGAGAAGAAAAAAGAACGAAGAATGATGAACTTGAAACTGTAGAGCATCTTCATGGGAAATCACCGGATAAGAACATTGAAAGAAAAGAAAGAAGAGACTTCACATCCATAAGATGGATACTTGATTGAGAAATATGAGTCCTTGAAGAAAAAGGGTGGGAGGGTGGGTAAAACAAAGGCAACTTGGGACGGATGAAACGAACACCATTGAGAGGAACTAAAATTTGATCTCGTGAGTGTTGAAAAGGTTGGATCCACTTGAAGAGAAGCACACCTGTTAGAAAAGAATTAATATGACCATCTCGATGATCTAAAAGATTAGTATTCACATAGAAATATGAGAACACCTCTTAGGAAAGGTATGGAATCCACATTTTACTTCGAAGCAACTCGAATACAACAACAAAAAACAAAACAAGGATTGGCTTGCAGAATAAACCGGAAACAAACATATGATAGATCCCATATCGTATCATATGTTTGTCGGAAAAATATCCTACGATATACTCGAATTCCCACTTATAAACTCCCGAAACTTTCTGGTTATGCGATTAGGTGTTGGGGATACAGGGGAAGCATAATATCTCAACCAAAACTAGCAAATCCTACATCCAGTTGTATCCATCCTTCAACACATAACCAAGAAACCTTCAGAAATCATTTACCTCAACCTTCGAAAAGCATCTGTTATGAGTTATGGCAATACTCCCGAACTCCCGCCCCAGTACTGGGTGGTGTCGAGGTTATCTCACCAACAACTGCATAAAAGAGATTTTCGATGTTGGTGAAACTCAGGTATTCCAGAACTGCAACGATAAAATTGTGATGACAACACATCGGAGCTCGACTCCCTGGGACACTGCCACAACCCCTAAATGTCAGGAGGCACCAAGAACAATGTTCTCGTCACAAAACCATCGGAATGATTCCAAGATACCCGCGTGATCCAAAAATCTTTCTTGTGAAATTTGAGGAGAGAAGAGGCAAAACTCTACGTCAGGAGGCCTCACCAGAGCTACGAAGGGACTGAGGAGTAAAAAGAATCCTACTCTCCGATATATATAATCATAAGACTCAAAACATTTTGTTCTAGACTCAACAACATTAGCGATTCGATCAAGCAGGGGGCTCCTAAGTCGGGGATGGCTCTGATTACCAACTTATAACACCCACAATGCGGCTATATCTCCCATGTGTCAGGGCACGACTTAGAGGCATAGCCACATGGTAGGTTTGTCGCAAGAGGGGTAATCTTCACACAATCCCATGTACTGAATAAGAAAGCGATAAAGAGTTGGCTTACAATCGCCACTTCACACAATACATAAATAGTCCATACATCATCCAAGATACAATCAAGGTCCGACTATGGAACCAAAGTAAAACAAGACAACCCCAAATGCTAGATCCCCGATCATCCCAACTGGGCTCCACCACTGATCAATAGGAAATGAAACAAAACAATGATGAAGATCTTCATCGAGCTCCCACTTGAGCTTGGTTGCGTCACGTGCACTGGTATCATCGGCCCTTGCAACTTTTTGGAAGTATCTGTGAGCCACGAGGACTCAGCAATCTCACACCCGCGAGATCAAGACTATTTAAGCTTATGGGTAGGAAAGGGGTAGTGAGGTGGAGCTGCAGCAAGAACTAAGCATGTATGGTGGCTAACATACACAAATAAGAGCAAGAAGAGAAGCAAAGCAACGGTCGTGAACTAGAAATGATCAAGAAGTGATCCTGAAACTACTTACGTTCAAGCATAACACAAGAACCGTGTTCACTTCCCGGACTCCGCCGAGAAGAGACCATCATGGCTACACACGCGGTTGATGCATTTTAATTAAGTTAAGTGTCAAGTTCTCTACAACTGGAGCTGCAGCAAGCACTAAGCATATATGGTGGCTAACATACTGTAACATCCCAAATTTCAATTTGGAATGTTATACATAGATCTTTCTTTCATATCATATTTTATTGCATTTTCATTCCACAATCCTCGAAAATCCTAAGCAACTCAAGGACCCTTGGAGAGACTTGGGGATTTCCCTATTTTCATATCTGGGTTTTACCCAAATATTGAAACGAGGATTTTGGTTTTAATTATTTTTCTCTCCGAAAAGATTTCATATTAATATATGAGAGGAGATAATATGACTTCTCCAAAATAATTGAAATATTGGAGGAAAATATTAAAATCATTTATTGGATTTTATTTGGATTTTATTTGCAATTAGAAAAATTACACGTTTTTCAAAATTGCATTTTAGGGCCAAGAAAATGTTCATCTTGTTCTAAATATTTTATTTAGACGATGAAAATTTGTTTTGGCATTTTTAGATTTTTTTTTATTTCCTAGGATTTTTCTGAGATTCGGCGGAATTGTTTAAAAACGGTGTGCGCCTAGGCCGACTGGGCCGAAGCCCAGCTGCCGGCCCACCTCGCCCCGCGCCGCCGTCTCCTGGCAGGAGACTGCGCCGCCGCCGCCGACAGGAGTCCAGCTCAAACACCTCGTCCCCACCATGCCCCCTCCCCCAAGGCACCACCCCGCCCCCCCTTTAAAGCCGCAACCACCCCGCCGCGAGCCGCCGCCCCCGCCGCCAAAGCCACCGCGCCGCCCGATGCCGTTGCTGAGCCGCCGCGCCGCCGCCGCCCGACGCCGTTGCCGAGCCGCCGCGCCGCCGCGCCACCGCCGCCTTGCCACGCTGCCGCGGCGCCCTCGCCGCGAGCCGCTGCCGCCGCCCCGTGCCGGAGCCCCGCCATGCCGGACCTCGCCGAGGTTAGCGTCGTTCGTTTTTTTAGAAAACCGGTTCGGTTTTCGTTAGAAAACCCTAGTCGTTTTTTCGGTTCGCCGGTTTTTCTTTTTAGCGGATGTTCGTCCGGACGTTCGTTTTAACTAACGGTTTTCGCTCATTAGTTATAGATAATGAACGCTCGCTCGTTTGCCTGTTCGTCAGTTTTCTTTTATCGGATTTTTCCGTGATTATTCTTGATCGTGATTTCTGATCCGATTTTCGTTTTAGTTTTTCTTTTCGCTCGTTAGTTGGAATCAGGCGATTCAAGCGCCTAGATCTTCGTCTTGAGACACTCTTTCCGCTTAACCAACTTGAATAAGATTTTGGTACTATAAAATTTGACCTAGGTCCAGATTAGTAAACGGATCTTGTTTCTTTCGCCTTTTGAGTTTCGTTGCTCCGTTTGGTTTGATTCTTTTTGCAAACCGGAGTTCTTAAGTTGAACTTTCTGGTTAGATCTTCTTATTTGAGTTTTACCCGTGCTTCTTTGTTAGTTGCTTATGTATGCTATTGTTTGTTTGCGATAGAATTGCCGGAGTGTGAAGCGTGTTATTTGGAGTCTGTAGGTTACGCGGATCGTCAGCAAGGCAAGTTACACTTTGATCATACCCCTTTATCACCCAGTTTTTATGCATTAGTTCCAATCCTCAAACATTGCATGATTAGGATGACATTAACTTGTGGGTTGGGAAGTAGTTGATGAGGTAGAACCTATTACCCTGTTACATTCAACCCTTGGGAGTTACTTCTATGCTTTGCTTATATTGCTATGCTATGCTCGTAGACGTGGTTTGGGTGAGTGAAATCCATGAAAGATGTGAGATTGTTAATTAATGGTTCAACTTAAGGTGGCAACTTAAATTTACATTTGGGTGGATTGAGGCACCTGGAGTACCTAGTGTTGCCTGTATTCTTGGAAATCCCGGAGTACCCGTGTGATGTTCCTATGGACAGCCACCCAGGCTCAAGGGAACTGAGATTATTCATGCTAGAAACTTCCGTGTGTAGCCACAAGCCATTATGGGCTCTAGCATAGTTGAGTAAGTTACATGAAGCTCTTGAAGAGGTAGATCAGCAGGTAGTGGGTTTGTAGGTTTGGTATGGTCTGCCCGGAGTAGAGAGTTAATGTTTGTGAAAGACTGTGTCTCGGTCATCCATTTCTCAAACATCATGCAGTGCGAGAAATCTAACAGAGGCGAACGAGTCTTGTGGGGAAAAGTGCGCAAACCTCTGTAGAGTGTATAAACTAATCATGGTTAGTCGTGCCCCCAGTTATGGACAAATCTTGAGTATCTAGTACTTGAAGTATCTTAAATATGTCATCACTCTTAATTAATACTGTTGGGTTGGTAACCACTTTAATTGGGATTGAGTTGGAGGAACCTTCTCAATGATGTTTCAACTACCATGATAGTAAAAATTAAAATCTATTCCTTTGTTGTAGGGAAAAATTGGCTTTTCGCAAAACTATAACCATAGAGCTTTCCTCCAGCCAAATATGCATGTAGTGATAGCATTATTCTGTTCTTGCTCTACTGTGTTACTTTGCCAGCATATTCCATGTGCTGACCTGTTTTCGGGCTGCAATGTATTATGTTGCAGACTTTTCAGACAAGGTGTAAGGTTCGTTAGGTCGTTGCCGTGCAGCTCAGCTATGCCGTTGGAGTTGATGGACTCACTTTATCTTCCAAGCCTTCCGCTGTTATCATATTAGATGGCCTTAAGCCATATTTATTGTAATAAGTTCTCTTTTGAGACATCCGATGTAATAAGTGTGTGATTGCTACTCTGGTATAAATCCTTAGAGTACTGTGTGTGTGTGTCAGCATTACCGATCCAGGGATGACACTGAAGCACAGAGACTTGACCGTTTGAGGTCGGGTTGCTACAAAGATGGTATCTGAGCACACGCTGAGTGTAGGACATGACCACTAAGCTAAAGCCATAGATCACTATTCTCTTCTCACTTCTGACTCCTCTCCATTTTCTACTCTTTAGGATGACGGATGCAAGGAACAAGTTTACACAACCGGATGAAGAAGCACCTTTTGGACGACACTTGAAGGAAGTCACTAGGTACCTGAACATAGGAATACCAAGCTTCACCGGGACCTACAATGCCACTTTACCAGAAGAGGAGCGATCGATGATTCAAGTTCAAGTTCCAGGAAGGACCTTCACTTTCGGAGTAAATAACCATGGGTAGCCAAGCCGGCTCCCCCTGGCCCTTCTGATAAAATTACGAGCCCATCCGGCCCTCAAGAATCCAAGACGTGGGGCCGCCTTCCCCTCGCCGGCGGTTCCCCCGGCCGACTGTCGGAAGGCGGCCCGACTTCAGTCTTCGTGAAGAAAGCCGCGGGAGGGCCGGCTCCGAGGAGCCGGCTACGAGAAGGACGACTCCAAGAAGTCGGCTCCCATAAAGCGGTCGAGATCGTATCCTCGAAGTCTGCACCCACATAACAGCGATGTGGACGGGGCGTGGCTACAGTAAGGCTGGCTACCCCCGAATCCCGGAGCACGCCTGGCACAGTGCACCGTACGGGTGGCCATGACCCGTCCGGCACGGCACTGTTGCCAGGACGACCCTGATGTCATGCACGACGGGCTGCCAGAGTGGCCCACGGGCGGTGGACCCCTTCGGACAGAGAGACACCTGAAGGCGGCCTGGCCTCCCCCAGTCGGCCCAAGATGGAGCTGGCTCTCTCCAGCCGGCTTGCCGCCCCCTCGAAGGGTACGCCCCATTAAGGAGATAAGACGCAGTGAGGCTACAGCGATCACCCGCCGGACGACGGCACTGTAGCCACGCTTACCTCGGCGAAGCCCTCGTCACCAAGATTGACCAACAGTAACTAGCCACCGACAAGGCCCTGGGCAGCGGGGCCTGCCTGTCAACCAAGGAGCCGGCAGCCGGCGGGACCCACCAGTTGGCGGGCCCCAGCAGTCGGCGCGGAAGTCGGCGAGTATAGACACAGACGGCTGGGCCCCACGTCCAGCCGGATTACCGTTGTACCCCCGGGGGGTAGGCCTATATAAACCCCCGGGACACCCATGCAAAGGATTGATCCCTGCTAGTTCTAAACACCACATAGGGAGGAGAAGAGAACGGGCAGAGCCCTTCTTCCCCCTCTCGCCAAATAGCTCAAGGAGCATCATGTAGCTACTTCTTCATCTGGTGATCATGCGGAGACCCCGTAGAGTAGCAGTAGGGGTGTTATCTCCACGGAGAGCCCCGAAGCTGGGTAAGATTCGCCGGCGTGCATGTCTTCGCCTCATCCCGCTTCCAGGCACCGGCGACGTCTTACTGGCTCCTACAAGGATAAGCCACCCGTTGGCATATGTCGCACCTACCACCCGACGTTTGGTGCCCACCGTGGGGCCAGGTGCACCATCGTCCGGAGACCTGTTCTGGACGAGAACCTTCTTCCTCCCCTGCGAGCGTAGCCAGCCCGGCACGCCCGATGGCGCTTTCCACGACGCGCTGCAAGGCCTCACCAACGCCTGCGCAGCGAGCAGCCTCGCTGATCTCCTCGACAAGACCCTCATCTCCGACGAGCTCGCCTCCGACGCAGGCACCGACCACCTCGTCGACCTCCTCGGCCGGCTCCACGTCTCCGGCGAGCCTGTTGGGGACTTGGAGTCGGTTGGCTCCACTGATCCGATGCCTGTCGACTCCGACACGGCCACATTCGACACCTTCCCCACCGACGTCACGATCTACAAGGACCCGTTTCCCCGGGCCGACGGCTGCGACGCTGTCACCACCGAGGTGATGGTCATCAGCCACGGCGGCGCTGCTGACGAGAGCGCCCACGACGCCCCGCACGCGGCGGTCCACGACTTGTCCATCCCCCTCCCGGCCGACGCCGATGCTGAAGCACTGGAAGCCCGCCACCTCGCCCTCCTCGCGGAGGGCCGGAAGTTGGTTTCCATGAGACGCCTCGCTGAGGCCCACCGACGCGAAGCCGACCGCGTCGCCTTTGGCACGCCGCCCCCAGGCGGGCCCAGCTGGGTCAGCATTGTCAGACAGTGTGGCGCTGTCGTTGCCGACACGTTAGGAGTCGACCGCCCAGTCTACGCCACTCCACTCGAGAACCTGCGCGCCGCCCAGGCGGCCGTAGACGAGCTAGACGAACTGGGGGCCGAAGAACTCCCCCACATGACCCGACGCATCCAGCAGCTAATCGATGCAGCCGCGCAGCGGCACGAAGCCGGCGCCCGCGCGGAAAGCCCTCCCCCACGCCGAGATCACGGCGCGACATCCCGGACACCGACTACGGGTAGAGACCGCGCGTGGCATGAGAAAGAGCCGGCTGCCAGCCGAAGCCAAACTCGAATCTCCATCGAGCGAGACGCAGAAGGCCACCCTCGGGCCGTGGAGTTCCGGGGCAACCCGCCTCTGCCTCGGCCCCGTGGAGAGAGATATCCCACCCCACCACCTGCTGCGCATCCGACTCTTAGCGGCCGGCTGGGTCGCCGCGAAGGAGTCGGCGAAAATGACGCCCGCCATCGGATCGACCGCCTGGCGCGATCCCTGGCGCTGGAAGAAGAAGACGATGTCGGTCCGCCTTGCTTCGGCCCCCGCATCCGCGACGAGCCCTTCCCCAAAGGGTTCTCGCTCCCAAGAGACACGCCCAAGTACAACGGCTCCGTGAAGCCAGAAGATTGGTTGATCGACTACTCCACGGCGGTTAGCATAGCCAACGGCAACAGACGCGTTGCCGTGAAGTACGTGCCCCTCATGCTGCAAGGCACGACGCGGACCTGGCTCAACAGCCTCAAGCCATGCAGCATCAACAGCTGGCTAGATTTCACAGAAGCTTTTGTCCGCAACTTCACCAGCACCTACAAGCGGGCTCCCAAGCCCAGACAGCTCTCTTTGTGCGTACAAGGCCCCGCCGAGTCTACCCGCGACTACCTCACGCGTTGGGCCAAGCTCCGCAACTCTTGCGAGGGGGTGCACGAGGTGCAAGCCATAGAATACTTCACTGTCGGGTGCCGAGAAGGCACCCTCCTCAAGCACAAGCTTCTCTGCGATGAGCCGACTACCCTCGATGAGCTTCTGGACATAGCGGACAAGTATGCCGCCACTGACTCCTCAATGAAGACCGAGCTCCGGGTAGACGCGTCCGAGAAAGTACTCAACCCGGCGCCCAAGACACCGGCTAGGGATTCCGGCCGACGCCCACACCCAAACGACCACAAGCACAAGGGCCCCGCACCGCCTCCTGCCAGTCGGTAGGTGGCCACAGTAGAAGACGAGCCGCCCGAAGGGCGGCCCGCGCCCAAGAAACCCAAGGGCGGCAGGCCGGCTTGGCAGCCAGCCTTCTCCTACGAGAAAACTCTCGACGCCCCGTGCAAGTTCCACAGTGGCGCGAAGCCGTCCAACCACACAACCCTGAAGTGCCATTGGCTCACCCGAATCTCCAAAGGCGAAGGACTCGCGCCGCCTCCGCCTGCCGGTCCACCGCCGCCGGCCGCTCGGCCTGCAGTCGAAGCCGTGCATGATGAGTTCCCTAACGAGCATGCCGCCTACGTCATCTTTACAAGCCAGCACGAAGACCGGCGTAGCAAACGCCGAGAGCACCAGGAAGTCGGCATGGTCGCTGCCAACCCTGCTGAGCACATGCATTGGTCAGAAAAACCTATCAGCTGGAGCCGGGCCGACCACCCAGAGGTGATGCCGTCTCCCGGCTCTTATGCGTTGGTTCTGGATGCCACCCTTGCAACGGACAGACACGCCGCCCGTTTCTCCTGTGTGCTGATAGACGGCAGGAGCAGCATCAACATCCTATACCGTGACACCCTGGAGAAGCTAAGCGTCAAGACAAAGCAACTCATGCCTACTCGGACAGTGTTCCATGGCATCATACCCGGCCTGTCCTGCGCCCCCATTGACAAAATCAAGATTGATGTACTCTTTAGGGACAAGGAGCATTTCCGCCGGGAAGCGATCTGGTTTGAAGTGGTGGACTTGGAGAGCCCCTACAATGCATTGCTTGGCCGACCTGCCTTGGCCAGGTTCATGGCAGTTCCCCACTATGCATACCTCAAGATGAAGATGCCGAGCACCAAGGGCATCATCACTATAGCGGGCGATTACAAGAAGTCTTCCGAGTGCGCAGCAGCCAGCACCCGGCTGGCCGAGTCCCTTGTGATTGCCGAAGAGAAGAAGATGTTGGACCGGGTCGTGGCCATGGCCGGCAAGCAGTCGGCCCTGTCCCCCGATCCCAAGGAGTATGATGCCCAAGGATCTTTCCAGTCGGCCAAGGAGACGAAGAAGATACCTCTTGACCCCGAGCACCCAGAGAGGTTTGCCGTCATCGGGGCAAACCTAAACAGCAAATAGGAAGGCGAGCTCGCCGATTTCCTCCGTGAGAATCGGGACATCTTTGCATGGTCCCCCAAGGACATGCCGGGTGTTCTAAAGGAATTCGCTGAGCACAAACTACACGTCTGAGAAGACGCAAAACCAGTCAAACAACCCCTCCGCCGACTGTCGGAGGACAAAAGAAGGATTGTGGGAGAGGAGATAGCCCGACTTCTGGCAGCCGACTTCATTATGGAAGTTTTCTTTCCAGAGTGGCTGGCCAACCCGGTCCTCGTGTTAAAGAAGAACAACAAGTGGCGCATGTGCATAGACTACACGAGCCTCAACAAGGCCTGCCCCAAAGATCCCTTTGCCCTGCCGAGGATTGACCAAGTGATAGACTCCACGGCCGGATGCGAGTTGTTGAGTTTCTTGGATGCTTACTCGGGATACCACCAGATAAAGTTAGGTCCGGCTGACCGCCTGAAGACCGCCTTCATCACGCCATTCGGAGCCTTCTACTACCTGACTATGACATTCGGCTTGAGAAATGCCGGTGCCACTTTTCAGCGTTGCATGCAGAAGTGCCTCCTTAAGCAGCTCGGCAGAAATGCCCACATCTACGTAGACGACATTATGATGAAGACGGAGAAGCGCGGCACCTTGCTGGAAGATCTCAAGGAAACATTTGAGAACCTACGCTGGTTCCAAATCAAGCTCAACTGCGAGAAATGCGTGTTCGGAGTGCCAGCCGGCCAGCTCCTAGGCTTCCTGGTCTCCGAACGCGGCATCGAATGCAACCGGGCAAAGATCAAGGCCATTGAGAGAATGGCGATTCCCACCAAACTTCGAGACGTCCAGAAGTTTACCGGATGCTTGGCCCCCCTGAACCGCTTCATCAGCCGGCTCAAAGAGAAAGCTCTCCCCCTCTACCGCCTCATGAAGAAGACCACTCACTTCGAGTGGAATGACCAAGCCGACCAAGCTTTTCACGAGCTGAAGAAGATGTTGGCCACACCGCCGGTCCTGGCAGCGCCGACTGAGAAAGAGCCCATGCTCCTCTACATCGCTGCAACCAGCCGGGTGGTCAGCACCGTCATCGTAGTCCAACGCCCAGAAGAGGGCCGAGCCCAGCCGGTCTAGAGGCCGGTGTACTATTTGAGCGAGGTATTGTCTGCCTCGAAGCAGAACTACCCACACTACCAGAAGATGTGGTATGGCGTGTAGTTCGCCGCCAAGAAGCTGAAGCCCTACTTCCAAGAGCATCCCATCACGGTCGTGTGCACCGCCCCGCTGGCCGAGATCATTGGCAGCCGGGATGCGTCCGGCTGGGTGGCTAAATGGGCCATCGAGCTGGCCCCTTACACGATCTTCTACCAGCCTCGCGCCGCCATCAAGTCCTAGGCATTGGCCGACTTCCTCGTCGACTGGGCCGAGACCCAGTACCTGCCGCCGGCTCCCGACTCCACTCATTGGCGCATGCACTTCGATGGGTCCAAGATGCGCACCGGCTTGGGAGCCGGCATCGTCTTACCTCTCCCAAAGGCGACAAGCTCAGATACACGCTGCAAATTCACTTTGCCGCCTCCAACAATGTAGCCGAGTACGAGGCGCTCATCCACGGGCTCCGGCTTGCCAAAGAGCTCAGCATTCGCCGGATCCTATGTTATGGCGACTCGGACTTGGTGGTCCAGCAATCATCTGGCGACTGGGATGCCAAGGACGCAAATATGGCAAGCTACCGCTTCCTCGTTCAGCAAATCAGTGGGTATTTTGAAGGATGCGAGTTCCTCCACGTACCGCGAGCCGACAACGAGCCAGCTGATGCCCTGGCTCGAATAGGCTCCACCCGGCAAGCAATACCAACCGGTGTCTCTCTACAACGCCTCCTCAAGCCATCTATCAAGCCGCCTCCAGAGTCCGATTCCATCTTCGTTCCGCTTGACCCCGACGCGGCCGGGTCCGGCTCGAAGAACCAAGCAGGTGACCCGGGGACTTCGATAGTCGGCCCGGGGACATCAGTAAGCGGCTCGGGGACTTCCGTAGTTACGACCGACCCGGGGACTGCCACACCCGGCTCGGGGACTGCGGTAGTCGACCCGGGGACTGCACCAACACAACAGCCGGCGGCCGACTCCAGCATTTCACCACCCAGCCCGCCCGCCCTGGTCGCAGTAGCCACATTGGCAATAGAAGAAGTCACAACTCCATCATGGGCTCAGTCCATCCTCAACTTCCTAATAAACCAAGACCTGCCGGCTGACGAAACAGAGGCAAGACAAGTCCAACGCCAAGCCGGAGCATACACAATCGTCAACAGAGACCTCGTCAAGCGGAGTGTCATTGGAGTCCTCCAGCGATGCGTCGAGCAAGAGAAGGGCATTGCAATCCTCAGAGATATCCACCAAGGAGAATGCGGCCACCATGCGGCCTCAAGATCACTCGTCGCCAAAGCCTTCCGCCATGATTTCTTTTGGCCAACTGCTTTGGATGACGCCAAGGAGTTAGTTAAACATTGCAAAGGGTGCCAACTCTTTAGCTCCAAGCAACACATGCCGGCTTCAGCACTCCAGACCATCCCCCTCACTTGGCCCTTCGCCGTTTGGGGACTGGACATGGTGGGCCCATTCAAGATGGCGCGCGGCGGCACGACACATTTGCTTGTCGCCGTGGACAAATTCACCAAGTGGATTGAGGCAAAGCCGATCAAGAAGCTGAATGGGCCGACTGCCGTAACATTCATCGCAGATATAACAACTCCGTATGGCGTGCCACACAACATCATCACCGACAACGGCACGAATTTAGCCAAGGGAGCCTTGGCACGTTTCTGCGCGACGCAAGGCATCCGGCTGGACTTAGCGTCCGTTGCACACCCGCAGTCAAATGGCCAGGTCGAGCGAGCCAACGGCCTCATCCTTTCCGGCATCAAGCCCCGACTGGTCGTACCACTGGAGCGCTCAGCCGGTTGTTGGCTCGATGAGCTGCCAGCCGTCCTCTGGAGTCTGCGCACTACTCCAAACAAGTCAACCGGCTTCACTCCTTTCTTCCTTGTGTATGGTGCCGAGGCGGTCATCCCAACCGACATCGAGTTCGACTCACCTCGGGTAGCCATGTACACGGAGGCGGAGGCCAAGGAAGCACGAGAAGACGGCCTCAACCTGCTGGAAGAGGGCCGGCTGTTAGCCCTCAGCCAGTCCGCCATCTATCAGCAGGGCCTGCGCCGCTACCACAGCCGGAAGGTCAAGCCAAGATCCTTCCAAGAGGGCGATCTTGTGCTTCGGCTGATCCGGCGAACATCCGGCCATCACAAGCTCTCGTCCCCTTGGGAGGGCCCCTTCGTCATCAGCAGAGCTTCAGGCAACGACTCCTACTACCTAATCGACGCGCAGAAGATGAAGGCACGAAAGAGAGACGACTCCAGCAACGAGTCGGAACGACCATGGAACGCCAACCTCCTCCGAAGATTTTACAGTTGAAATACAGTATGTATCACGCCAACTTTTGTACTAAGTACGAGACAATAGGCCCCCCGAGGAGAGCTCGGGGACTGCCATCTTTTATCTATGAATGAAGAGTATCACGCTTATGACCTTGTCATTACATTTACTCTTTCCGTCCGGCACCGGGTTCGACTAGTCGGCCCGGGGACTGGCCGCTTGGAGTTATATTAGAGGTCCTACCCGCGGTCAGACAAGTAGTGTGCCGGCACCCAAGCCTTCTCTTGCCAAAAATCGCAGTTTGAAGAACCGGCTGTCCGGCTGGCAAGAGTTAAAGGCAGGAAAGGATGCCCACACGAAAAATGGCTAGGGACTAACGAACTAATATAACAAAAGCCGGTTTGTCTCCTACCACCGACCGACTACCAGAGTAGCCGGCCGGCCGACTTCCATTCACTTCACTTCAATCCAAGAAAGCTCGAGTACTTGCCTCCCCAAAAGGGGAAGGCGGCAAAGGAAACAGCCTAAGGATAAAAAGCATACGTAAATGGAAGCCAAACACGCACACAATAAAATTTACACAAAAGACCTTCAAGAGGCCAACATTGAACATAGTTTGGATACACCCCCAGTGGGTGGAACTGCGAAAGCTTAATAAAATTGTTCAGAAGGCAACAAGCAGGAAAAAACAAGGACGGCAGATTAAGCCAGGGGAGCGACTGACGAGCCGGGCAGGTCGGTGGAGACGGCAGTGTCGGCTGGAGGAGTGGCTGGCTGGCGAACCTCGGCATGATCACCGCCCCCCGCTGAAGGCGCGCTTGCGCGTGCCTCGTTGCTGGAGGCATGGTCAGGCTGAGGCTGGCTGGCTGTTTCACCGGCCGGCTCGACGTCTTCGCCTTCCTCTCCTTCGTCGTCTTCGCCTTCGTCGCTGGAGGCAATCTCTTCTGCCGAGTCCTCACCCGCTGCCGGGTCCAGCCCGAACCACTCCTCCGGCTGGGCAACACCGTCGTCATTTATTTCAGGAGCAAAGACGCTAATGTCAGTGCACTCGGCGATCGTCGATGCGCGCTGAGCAATAGCCGGCCGCACCTCTTCTATCTCCTCGTTGGCCTCCAGCCGCCAGGTGCGCAGCTGGTCCAGGTTCAGCCCCAGATACCAAGCTCGGACGAACTCCAACGCCCGCCCAGCTCCAAGCCGGGCCGCTGATGCTTTCCAAGCCTCGAAACGGCCAACCGCAACCTCCAGCCAGTCGGCAGTCCGGCTCGGGGTGCAGGGAATCGTCTCGCTTGGCCAGAGGGCGGCCAACACCTGCGCTCCGGCGCGCTGGAGGCGGCGGAGCATACGATGAGCCGGCTGCAGCCGTGCTTGGACCGCCAAGAGTTGCTCCTCAAGCGTCCGGCTCGCGTCCGGCGCGATGTCGGCCCCCGCCTGACGGCGTGCTTCGTGGTGGGCCTCGATGGTTTGGGTAGCGAAGACGGAGTAGCCGGGAAAGTAGTCTGCACAGAGAATAAAAAGCAGCACAAGTCAGAACACAAATCAGGCGGCAAGGGGCAAGCAAGGAGCGAGGAAGGCGGCTTAGCGTCAATCAAATCCTCAATACGGTCGAAGCCTTCATTCAGCACTTGCCTGGTCTCAGCCCAGCCCGCCGCTTTAGTCTCAAACTCGGCCTTCAGGGCGGCTTCATTATCCTGCGCCTTCTTCAGGGTCGCCTTGTGGCTCTCCTCCTGGTCAGCTAGCTTCTTGGCCAGGCGGTCACGCTCCAGGACCAAGGCATCGTACTCGGTTTCCTTGGCGCGAAGGGCGGCCTGTGCCTCGCTGAGCTGCCCCCTCAAGTCGGCATTGGCTCCGGCGCCTTGGTCTTCCAGCCTCATCGCTTTCCCCCACAATGGCGTCTTCCATGGCGGCCGCACCCAGGTCCGGGTCGTCAGTGTCGTCCACCATGCGGTCGGGGAGGAGCTGGCGCTCTACCCCTGCGGCCCCGGTCGTCGGCGGAAGGAGAGGGTTCTGCCAAGGGAGAACCAACTAATCAGAAGTCGGCTATTATGAGGCCGGCTACCAACGGAAGAAAAGAAGGAAAAACTTACGACGGGCGGAGGGTTGGCGCGAGAGTACGGCTCCTTGCCGTATCGCCAATCCTCGGCGAGCTTGCAGTTGGAGATATAGTTCACCATGTAAGACACCTCGGCATGAGGCATCTCCCTGGTGCTCAGCCGGCTTGGCTCGAAGCGGCCGCTCATCTGACAAATCATGTGAGGCCGACTTTGGAGGGGAAGTACCCGGCGCTCCACGAAGGCGGCCACCAAGTCGGCTCTGGTCAGGCCCTCCGACTGGATCATCACCCGAAGCCGGGAGACGGCTGCGTTCCCGGCCTGAGACAATGACCTGGCCCGGTAGCTCCACAAAGGTCGGCTCCCAGCCGGCGGGCCGGCTTCATAAGCCGGCAGGTTGACGTAGTCGCCTTGCCGGGTGACGTTCTTCACGTAAAAGTAAGACTTCTGCCAGAGCTTCACCGACTGGATCAGCGGGATGGGCGGGAATGGGTTGTTCTCGCCCGACTGCCTCATGGCAATATAGGCTCCGCAGGGTGCGGGCACGCCCGCGATGACGGTGCCGAGCTTGCTCTGGAAGAATTCCCCCCAGAGCTCGAGCGTGGGGAGGACCCCAAGGAAGCCTTCGCACAGGGTGACGAAGGCCGACAGCAGCATCACCGCGTTGGGCGTGAGGTGATGCGGCTGGAGGTTGTAGAATTCGAGAAAGGCTCGAAGGAACCCGCTCCCGGAAGGCCGAAGCTGCGCAGGCAGTGCGAGCGGAAGATCACCCGCTCGCCCTCCTCCGGTGCCGGCGAAATCTCCTTCTCCGGCGCTTGACGAACCCGCACGAAGTTCTCGCCAGGCAGGCGTCGCATCTGGCGGAGGAACTCGACGTGGTTCTCGTGGACGTTGGAGCCATCCCACGAGCTCGACAGCGCCATGGGAGCAAGACGATGCGGCGGCGGAATGGCGCAGCAGTGGGTGGCTGCGGCGGCGGGAAGAAGAAGAAGGAGGGCGAGAGGGGGCGGAGCGAGGGAAAGCGTGCGAGCCTCTGCCGCTCCCCCTCCTCCCCCTACTTATAGACTGGCGCGGCGGAGCCGAGGAGGCATGGCGTGGGGGAACGTGGGGATCAACTGCGCCCACTCCCCCACGTCCCACGATTATTGCGCCCTAATGGCGTAATAAAATCGCCGCGGGAAGGTGAGCGGTCCGTGCGGGCCGCAGAAGATCTGCGCTCGGGCCGAGGCCTAGGAGTGGCGGGCCCGGGCCTGCGGCGGCGTCCCGTCGCGCGCGTGCACTGGCAGGGTTTCCTTGCCACGTGGCCCGCGGGATGGCCTGCAGTCAGCTCGCGGGTCGACCGCGTTCTCGCCTACGAGAAATGGGGTTTCCCGAAGACGGCGCACACAAGCACAACCGGCCCCTCAGGGTAGGAAGCTGACCGAGCTTCTCGTCCCTTTGTTAGCCTCGAAGCTCGACCAGCTTTGGGGACTACTGTCGGAGTAAATAACCATGGGTAGCCAAGCCGGCTCCCCCTGGCCCTTCTGATAAAATTACAAGCCCATCCGGCCCTCAAGAATCCAAGACGTGGGGCCGCCTTCCCCTCGCCGGCGGTTCCCCCGGCCGACTGTCGGAAGGCGGCCCGACTTCAGTCTTCATGAAGAAAGCCGCGTGAGGGCCGGCTCCGAGGAGCCGGCTACAAGAAGGCCGACTCCAAGAAGCCGGCTCCCATAAAGCGGTCGAGATCGTACCCTCGAAGTCTACACCCACATAACGGCGATGTGACGGGGCGTGGCTATAGTAAGGCTGGCCACCCCCGAATCCCGGAGCATGCCTGGCACAGTGCGCCGTACAGGTGGCCATGACCCGTCCGGCGCGGCACTGTTGCCAGGATGACCCTGATGTCATCCACGACGGGCTACTAGAGTGGCCCACGGGCGGTGGGCCCCTTCGGGCAGAGAGACACCTGAAGGCGGCCTGGCCTCCCCCAGTCGCCCAAGATGGAGCCGGCTCTCTCCAGCCGGCTTGCAGCACCCTCGAAGGGGACGCCCCATTAAGGAGATAAGACACGGTGAGGCTACAGCGATCACCCGCCGGACGACGGCACTGTAGCCACGCTTACCTTGGTGAAGCCCTCGTCACCAAGATTGAGCAACAGTAACCAGCCACCGACAAGGCCTTGGGCAGCGGGGCCTGCCTGTCGACTAAGGAGCCAGCAGCCGGCGGGACCCACCAGTCGGCGGGCCCCAGCAGTCGGTGTGGAAGCCGGCGAGTATAGACACAGACGGCTGGGCCCCACGTCCAGCCGGATTACCATTATACCCCTGGGTGGTAGGCCTATATAAACCCCCCGGGACACCCATGCAAAGGATTGATCCCTGCTAGTTCTAAACACCACATAGGGAGGAGAAGAGAACAGGCAAAGCCCTTCTTCCCCCTCTCGCCAAACAGCTCAAGGAGCATCGTGTAGCTACTTGTTCATCTAGTGATCATGCGGAGACCCCGTAGAGCAGCAGTAGGGGCGTTATCTCCACAAAGAGCCCCGAAGCTGGGTAAGATTCGCCGGCGTGCATGTCTTCGCCTCATCCCGCTTCCAGGCACCGGCGACGTGTTACTGGCTCCCACAATGATAAGCCACCCATTGGCATATGTCGCACCTACCACCCGACATTCACGCCAGTCACTAAACCTATAGAGTTTTCCTTCGACGCACCAACCTGGAGTTTAGGAAAGCGTATGGCAGCTCACATCACCATGGGACGCATTGGAGAAGTTTATCACAAGGAGCTTAAAGACACTATCTACCAGATATGTGGGCGCCGAGACGAGCAATGGGAGATGATCAGCACCAGGAAGGATAGATCAATTGTAGCTTTCGTCCAGGAGTTAAACCAGCACATTCGACATCAGGAGAATCAGATGTGCGCAGACATGATAGATTTGAAGAAGGCGAAGTCAAGGATCATCGAGCTGGAAGAAGAACCTAAGTCTACACGTGATGGATATGAGGAGGAAATTGTGACACTACTGGATAAGAAGGACGACCTGATTAAGAAGATCGGGATATTTATGGGAGATCACACTCCGGTAGAAGAAGATGAAGAACCCAAGGAGATTCACCCGGAGGACTACATCATCATCGACGACACCGACTCCGACCTGAGTGATGATGACTATGAAGATGAAGCTAGAGCAGATATCATGGAAGCTTCCACCGATCAAAATTTCTAGATGACCACCCAATGATTAGTAGTATTCCACCAGGTAAATAGAGTAGTCTGAGCACTTTTGCAATAGTTAGATTGATTGTATGCCTTGCGTGATTGATTGAGTGAAATGATTGTGTTTGTCTCATGTGCATATGGGTAGTGCCTTCTCATTAGACCTCATTCTATTCTAATCTATTCCCTCTAGACCCATCAGATGCCTCCGAGACGTGACCCCGGATTTTCCTTCCCGCCGGAGCTCACTCAGTTGATCCAGCAAGAGAACACCTTGATGCAATTGCTAGTTCAGAACCAGGGCAACAACAACAACAACAACAACAACAACAACCCGCCGCAAGTGGACAACCTAGCCCGTTTTCTAAGGTTACAACCGTTGGTGTTTTCTAGTAGCACCGAGCCTATAGTTGCAGATGATTGGCTCCGCAGGATTGGAAGGGAGTTAACCACTTCAGGATGCACTGATGCTGAGAAGGTGCGTTTTGCCGCACATCAGTTGGATGGACCAGCAACATCATGGTGGGAGAATTACACTGTCACCTACCCCATAGCCACGGTGACATGGGACCAATTTCAGCAAGCTTTCCGCACAACCCATGTCTCCACTTGAGCTAGGAGTATGAAGAAGCATGAGTTTCGCAACTTACGCCAGGGGAACCGTACTGTGGCTCAGTACGTGGATGAGTTTAGCAAGCTATCTCGCTATGCCCCTAACGATGTGGCCACAGATGCCGCGAAGCAGGAGAAGTTTATGGAAGGGCTTAATGATGAGATGAGTATGCAGTTGATGGTAGCCACCTTCAACAACTACGAGGAGTTGGTAGATAAGGCTCTTATGATTGAAGGGAAGCAATATCAGACTGAGAACCGTAAGAGGGAGTACGGACAAGGGAGGTATAACTCAGGATCTCAGCAGAAGCCTCGCCTAACCCCGAACTCAGGAGGACTTGTTCATAACCATGGAGGTCATAACCACACCGGAGGAGGATCGCATAATCACAATGGTACTAAGAATGGGAATGGGAACGAAGCCAATAACAATCAGAACCGCCCCAATCCAGCCACACCCACCAAAAGAGATCGAAGTCATGTTACTTGTTTCAAGTGCAGGAAGACTGGACACTATGCCACGGAGTGCCCTGAAGGAAAGAATGGAAATGGAAATGGGAGCGCTGGGAAGAAGCCCAATCCATTCAACAAAGGACAAGTGAACCATGTTAACGTGGAGGAGGTTGAAGAGCAGCCGGACGCGGTTATAGGTAAGTTTTTGGTTAAGTCATTTACCGCTCTTGTTCTATTTGATATTGGTGCATCGCATTCATACATATCAAGGGGATTTGTGGATAAGTTTAAACTACCAACCCAAACCCTTAGGACCCCTCTCTTAGTAAGTTCACCTGGAGCAGAGTATATGGCTAGTCGATGGTGCGACCAGATACCCCTAACCATTGGCACCCATGTTTTTCCGTCCGACCTAATTATCTTGGAGTCACAAGGATTGGATGTGATATTAGGCATGGACTGGATGTCAAAGTATGGAGGAAGTATTGACTGTGCTAGTAAGTCGATTTATCTCACCACCCCGGAAGGAAAAAGGATTAAGTATGTATCTAGGCATGTGCCTAGGAGGAGACAAGTGAATACCCTCACGGGAGTTGTTCAGGAGGAAGTGCCTGTAGTGAGGGATTACCCAGATGTTTTTCCAGAGGAGTTACCAGGCATGCCACCGAATCGAGACATCGAGTTTTTGATAGAGCTACTGCCAGGTACCGGGCCAATATCCAAGAGACAGTATCGGATGCCCGTGAATGATCTGGAGGAAATTAAGAAACAAAACAAGGAGTTGTTGGAGAAAGGATACATTCGAAGGAGTTCATCACCTTGGGGAGCCCCAGTACTTTTGGTTGAGAAGAAGGATAAATCCCTAAGAATGGTTGTTGATTATCGGGCCTTGAATGAAGTAACGATCAAGAACAAGTACCCACTGCCGATGATCAATGATCTGTTTGATCAGCTACAAGGAGCTAAAGTGTTTTCAAAGATCAATTTGCGATCAGGGTACCATCAGTTGAAGATTCGAGAGAAAGATATACCAAAGACAACATTCACCACGCGTTACGGATTGTATGAATATACGGTCATGTCGTTTGGACTGACCAATGCCCCTGCCTATTTCATGAGCATGATGAACAAGGTGTTCATGGAATATTTGGACAAGTTTGTTGTAGTGTTCATTGATGATATTATGGTATACTCAAAGAATGAAGAGGAGCACAAGGAGCATTTGTGACTAGTTCTCGAGAAACTCAGGGAACACCAGTTGTATGCCAAGTTCAGCAAATGCGAGTTTTGGTTGAAGGAAGTCGGATTCCTTGGACATGTTATATCAGGAGAGGGTATAGAAGTAGACCCCACCAAGGTTCAATCAGTAACTAAATGGTTGGCACCCACTTCAGTTAGCGAGATCCACAGTTTTCTTGGACTCACAGGATACTATCAGAGATTCATTGAGAATTTTTCCAAGATTGCGAAGCCAATGATGGAGTTATTGAAGAAGGATACCAAGTTTAAATGGACAGAAGACTGCGAGGCAAGTTTTCAGGAGTTGAAGAAACGTTTGACTACAACCCCAGTGCTGACGCTGCCAGATATACATATGGACTTCCAAGTTTATTGTGAAGCCTCTCGCTTGGGACTTGGATGTGTACTTATGCAGGACGGAAGAGTTGTTTCGTATGCCTGGCGACAACTAAAACCTCATGAGTTGAATTATGCCACACATGATTTGGAGTTAGCAGCTGTAGTGCATGCATTGAAGACTTGGAGACATTACCTTATTGGAAACCGTTGTGATGTGTACACGAATCCTAAAAGCTTGAAATACATCTTCACACAGAAGGAACTGAACCTTAGAAAAGGAGATGGTTGGAGCTTATAAAGGATTATGACATGAAGCTACACTATCATCCAGGTAAGGCAAATGTCGTTGCGACGCTTTGAGCCGGAAGAGTTATGCTAATATCCTTGCGAGTAAGGGAGTGCCAAAGGAGTTAGCAGAGGATATCATGGAACTTTGATTAGAGATTCTTCCTAGAGGTTTTGTTGCAACAATGGAGGTTCAGTCTACATTGTTGGGAAAGATTTGAGAAGCTCAGAAGGATGACAAAGAGATTGCCGAGATAAAGGAGAAGATGAGCAAAGGAAAGGCCAAAGGTTTTCGTGAGGATGAGCACGATACCTTATGGTTTGAGGACCAGATATACGTGCCAATAACACAGAGATCAGGAAGTTAATACTACAGGAGCCTCATGACACACCATACACGATACACCCCGGAAACACCAAGATGTATTTGGATTTGAAGGAACGTTTTTGGTGGATAGGTATGAAGAAGGATATTGCCAAGTATGTAGCCGTATGTGATGTATGCCAGAGAGTGAAGGCAGAGCATCAAAAGCCGGCATGATTGTTACAGCCTATGCTGATACCCGAATGGAAGTGGGATAAACTTGGCATGGACTTTATTACCGGATTGCCCAGGACAAAATCAGGATATGATTCCATATGGGTAGTAGTGGATCGCTTGACCAAAGTGGCTCACTTTACCCCAGTGAAAACCAATTATACAAGTGCAAAGTTGGCCAAGATATATATGTCCAGGATCGTATGTCTGCATGGAGTTCCGAAGACCATCGTATCAGATAGAGGAACACAGTTTACCTCAAAGTTTTGGCATCAGTTACACCAGACTTTGGGTACGAGATTGGTGTTCAGTACATCATTTCATCCGCAGATGGATGGACAGACCGAGAGAGTCAATCATATTCTGGAGGACATGTTGAGAGCCTGTGCGCTAGATTATGGATCTAGTTGGGATGACAATTTGCCTTACGCAGAGTTCTCATACAACAATAACTACCAAGCCAGTTTGAAGATGGCACCGTTCGAAGCCCTGTACGGACGAAGGTGCAGAACACCGTTAATGTGGGATGAAGTAGGAGACCGACAGTTGTTTGGGACAGACTTGATCAAGGAGTCTGAAGAGAAGGTTAAGTTGATTCGTGATACATAGAAGATTGCACAGTCCAGGCAGAAGAGTTATGCAGACTCAAAACGCAAGGAGGTAACCTATGAAATTGGAGACAAAGCATATCTGCGAGTATCCCCCTTGCGAGGAGTGAAACGTTTTGGAGTTAAAGGAAAGTTAGCCCCAAGATTTGTAGGACCGTATCGTGTTTTGACACGGATGGGAGAAGTTGCCTACAAGTTGGAGTTACCTGAAGGACTGTCAGGAGTTCATCACGTGTTCCATGTTTCACAGTTGAAGAAGTGTCATGCTGAGATGACCGATATACCTTTAAGAGATACATGTCGGCGTTCTGGGAATGGGGGTCCCCAGACTTGCCTGCCTGCGGCCTGCAGCGTGGCTCAAAGGGGGGCCCAGCATGGCCCATCTTCACCAACACAAACTCAAGACCCTCGCGAGGGGCCAAGCCTCGTGGGGCGGACGACGCGGAGCTTCCTCAGGCACGGCCTCGTCAGGCTGGCTCACAAGGAGGCGAAGAGATCAAGGCGGGGTACCTCGCGAGGTGCCCGTGACGCAAGCCATGACGACTCAGGGCGCCAGGCGGGTGCCAGCCCGTGCAGCGTCCTCCTTTCCTCTTTGGTGCAAAGGGGGCAAGCGCAGCCGCGGAGTACCAAGGCGTCAGGCAAAGGTTGCCATTTCGGTGCAACAAGACCAAGACCAAGAGGACTACGAGACGGAGGTCACCATGGGGCCCAAGACGGCGTCATCACCAGAGCTTTGCGCAGGCGAAGACTACTTTTGTCAGGACAGCTGATACTTGTTGTCCCCTTTCAAATTAGCCCGCCATTGTTGGATCCCTTCCCGCTCAATATTTGGGAAGAGGACCAGGGCCTCTATAAATAGGACCGGCCACCCACGTAGCAAAGGGTTCGGCTCAGTATCCTCCAAGGGCTCGACAAGTAGAGAGGAAGTAAGCAGAGAGAGAGAGAGAGAGAGAGAAAGGTGGCTGAACTCCTCCCAGCAGTTCATCGCCCCAGCCGAGAACAGACCCTCGCGAGGCTGTTCTCCCTTGTATTGTTTATCATCATCAGCCCAAGAGGCAATCCACACACCACACACTGGAGTAGGGTATTACACCACAACGGTGGCCCGAACTAGTATAAACCCTATGTCCCTTGTGTTGTTCTTTTCATAGCTTTGATCCCAGCTCGGCGGAGGGGTGTAGGTAGGTAGGAGGCGAAATCTCCACGCGCACCCTAGTGTTCGAACCTCAAGGGTCTATCGGAACCCGAAATCCGATATTTGGCGCGCCAAGTAGGGGTGCGCCGGAATTCGTCTTCCACCGCTCCGCTCTCCTCCGACCATCACGCTCATGTCTGACACACGTCGGGCCCGCGCGGAGCGCCGGGCCGCCCTCGCTTCCCGCGTCGCCCAGACAGCCCCTGTCGGTGAGCGTCCTTGCTGTTCCCCGTCACCTGCCGTCAACGCCGCCACCGGCCCGGCGGGGGACGAGCAGCAAGCATCGTCTCAGCATCCATCCTTGCGCCAAGACGGCTGCATCGCGACTCCCTCACTCGCCCCGGCTGGATCTTCGTCCCGCGCGCTTCGCGCGCCCATGGAGGCTCGGACTGCACTCATGGTGGAAAACGAGCTCCTGCGCTACCATCCCGTCGACGATGTCTACGAAGAATGGCTCGACCGCATCGCCGAACTCGTCCGCGCCGCAGGGGGCTCCTCTGCGCCATCCGCTCCGCTGCATCGCACCCCGCCCCGCGCGGGCGACGAGGCTCCGGCGGCGCCCTGGCCGCCTCCCACTCAAGAAGACGCCATGGCTCCAAGACGCGTGGCCCCTGGGCGGAACCCGCTCCGTCAGGTGCCAGCGCGGCAAGAGCAGAGCTGCCAAGAAGTCCCTCGCCCGCCAGAAGCTGCCCGGGCACTCCCTGCTCCAGCACGTCGCGACCATCCTCCTGCTCCGGCGGGATTTAAACACATCACACACCATTGTACCCATACATATTTTCGGGCCGCATGCAGTGTATACAGGGTCTTCTGATCGACCACGTCTCCCTTGTGCGGTTTTTTGTGATGACACGCATATTTGTGGGCTCCCCGAGAGTATATATATCATCCTTTTGACCTATAACGAGGGGTGTGTGTTGGCCATGAATGAATTCCTCCTAGTTCATGTTAGGGACGGTCACCATCACATGTCGCTCAACCAAAGCTCAAGCTTATGCGTTGTCAGGATTCCCTCCCACATGCTCGGATTGCTGGGTTCGACCTACATCGTACCTTGCGTGTATCTCGTCCTTAACTACCTTGCCTTTATGGTTGTTGTCTGTATCAAGAGGTAGGCACCACATCTAAATTGTACATTATTCTATATTGAAAACACACATCACCCCTTCCCAACTTACATAATTTTGGGCCGC
The DNA here is from genome assembly GCF_018294505.1 of Triticum aestivum. Classification (NCBI taxonomy): domain Eukaryota; kingdom Viridiplantae; phylum Streptophyta; class Magnoliopsida; order Poales; family Poaceae; genus Triticum; species Triticum aestivum. Next base: position 327,237,866 of record NC_057809.1, read on the forward strand.
ATGCAAGAGGTGCTGGTTTTGTGGTCCGTCTGGTGCGAATTTTCTGATGGTTCAATTTATTGGCCCAAGCGTTTTATCGACAACACAACAATTGTCGTTTGACCAAACGATAGATTCATTGGTCCATATTATGGTAGGTCATGGCGACATGCATGAATGATCAAAGTACCATTACGTGCATCCGCCCCGCTCACACGAAATGGGAGGTGGTGGGCCAAGCATCCTAGCTAGCTACGACATTATGTCATTATAGATATATCCAAGGGTGCTTTCGGGTTTGCGAGGCAGGTGCCACCAAAGTTATGCATTGTTTATTTAAAGTTTTAAACATCACACCCAATATTCCTACATATATTTGGCCACTTCCAAGTGGTTCTTGACTTCTGGCGCCTCTCATCGATCTTGGCCGACGCGCCCAACCGTTGGCTCATGCGGTCAAAGTTGTGCATTGGAATTTTGAACATCACAGACCACCCTTTTCACTCATATATATTTGGGCCACATGCTGGTGTGGCTGTCTTCTGACCCTCTCTAACGTTTTTTTGCTGCAAAGACTCTAATGACGCTCAATGGACATGGGTATAATGTCTTAACCGTGTGGGATGCAAGTAAGCTATGAATCACGACGATTGCGCAAGCGTGAGCAAACGTGGAGGTACTGGCTCAATCGTGTGCGATGCAAGTGTGATGTAAAATCACCATGACTGCGCGAGCAAAGGGTGGATGTAATGGCTTAACCGTGTGCGATGCAAGTGTGCTGAAAAATCACCACCTGCGCAACTATAAATTAGAAAGTAGGATGAACCGTGTGCGATAGACTAGCTAACTAGAAATATAAACAAACTACCTGCCTTCAGCGTTGCAAAAATCGGCGGTTCCGCCAGTTTTCCTTATTATCATACATGCATATTCTTATTGGACCGTGCGCGATCTTGGGCATCCTGCCCCTTATCAATTCCTTTACGAAAATTTTAGTGGCCGCCATACTTCAACTGTCGCCCACACTTCTCCAGCACCGACCTTATACTAAAATTGTAGTAGCCGAGGCATTTGAACCATTGCCCTCCCTCGTCCACCACCATCGGCGTATCCTCAAACAACACCCGCCCTCCACAATCCCCCACCCGGCCGCTCCCCCCTTGAACACTAGCTCGCGGCCACCGCTGGCGCCACCTCCAACCCCTACTAGTCTGCATGTTCCTCCTAGCTTAGATAATATAGTTCAGGTTACCCAGTGATTCCCATACCTTCGCCCCACACCCATGAGTTTTTAGATGAGGCATGCAGTGTCTCTCCCCGCCAGATCCACATCCCCTGCTCCGGAATGTCGCATCCTAAGCTCGACCATGTATCCTGGGGAGTCGGACGAGCGTTCAACCAAGAAGAGGTTTATCATGACCTCTCCAGAGGACGTTGATGTTGGGGAACGCGGTAATTTCAAAAAAAATCCTACGCACATGCAACATCCATCTAGGTGATGCATAACAACGAGAGGGGAGAGTGTTGTTGATACGTCTCCAACGTATCTACTTTTCCAAACACTTTAACCCTTGTTTTGGACTCTAACTTGCATGATTTGAATGGAACTAACTCGGACTGACGCTGTTTTCAGCAGAGTTGCCATGGTGTTATTTTTGTGCAGAAGTAAAAGTTCTCGGAATGACCTAAAACTTGACGAAGAATATTTTTGGAATATAAAAAAATACTGGTGAAAGAATCAAGGCTAGGGGGCCCAAACCCCGTCCACGAGGGTGGGGGCGCCCCCCTGCCTCGTGGGCCCCCTGGTGCTCCACCAACCTCAACTCCAACTCTATATATTCATGTTCTGGGAGAAAAAAAGAGAGAAGGATTCATCGTGTTTTATGATACAGAGCCGCCGCCAACCCCTAATCTCTCTCGGGAGGGCTGATCTGGAGTGCGTTCGGGGCTCCAGAGAGGGGAATACGTCGCCATCGTCATCATCCACCTCCCTCCATCACCAATTATATGATGCTCACCGTCATGCCTGCGTAATGCCATCATAGGCTTGCTGGACGGTGATGGGTTGGATGAGATTTATCATGTAATCAAGTTAGTTTTGTTAGGGTTTGATCCCTAGTATCCATTATGTTCTGAGATTGATGTTGCTATGACTTTGCTATGCTTAATGCTTGTCACTAGGGCCCGAGTGCCATGAATTCAGATATGAACCTATTATGTTTTCATGAATATATGTGAGTTCTTGATCCTATCTTGCAAGTCTATAGTCACCTATTATGAGTTATGATCCGTTAACCCCGAAGTTACAATAATCGGGATACTTACCGGTGATGACCGTAGTTTGAGGAGTTCATGTATTCACTAAGTGTTAATGCTTTGGTCCGGTACTCTATTAAAAGGTGGCCTTAATATCCCTTAGTTTCCAATAGGACCCCGCTGCCACGAGATGGTCGGACAAAAGATGTCATGCAAGTTCTTTTCCATAAGCACGCATGACTATATTCGGAATACATGCCTACATTACATTGATGAACTGGAGCTAGTTCAGTGTCACCCTATGTTATAACTTTTGCATGAGGAATTGCATCCAACATAATTATCCATCACTAATCCAATGCGTACAGGCTTTTCACATATTGATCTTTGCTTAGTTACTTTACCGTTGCCACTGTTACAATTACTATAAAAATGCTACTATTACCTTTGCAACCGTTACCGTTACTTCCATACTACTTTGCTACTAAATACTTTGTTGCAGATATTAAGTTTTCCAGGTGTGGTTGAATTGACAACTCAACTGCTAATACTTGAGAATATTCTTTGGATCCCCCTGTGTCGAATCAATAAATTTGCGTTGAATACCCTACCCTCGAAAACTTTTGCGATCCCCTATACTTGTGGGTTATCAAGACTATTTTCTGGTGCTATTGCCGAGGAACATACCTCTATTCTTTGAGTCACTTGGGATTTATATCTGCTGATCACTATGAAGAACTTGAAAGATAAAAGAACCAAGGTTTTTCGCTCAACTACGAGGGGAGGTAAGGAACTGCCATCTAGCTCTGCACTTGATTCACCTTCTGTGATGAGTAAACTTGCGACACCTACTCCTGCTATTCATTCTGATATGTCGCATGTTATTGATGATGCCACTTCTGCTTTGCATGACACTTATGATGAAACTACTTCTATGCTTGATAATATTGTGCCACTAGGTGAATTTCTTGATGAACAACTTGCTAGGGTTAGAGAGAATGAAATTATTGAAACCGATAATATTGATGAAAGTGATGATGAAGATTCTCCCCCTATATATGAATTGCGTGTTGTGCCTGAGGGTTATGTTATGGATGAAGAAACTGCTAGAAACTTTTTAGCTTGCAATGATAGATATGATCTTAAGAAATTATTAGGTGAGCTGAAAGAATAATCTTTGAATGCTAGAATGAAATATGACCCTGCTTTTGCTACTTCACCTATCTGTATTTCTGATAAGGATTATGATTTCTCTATATATCCTGAGATAATTACTTTGGTTGAATCTGATCCTTTTGTTGGCTATGAATCTGAAACTGTTGTGGCACATCTTACTAAATTAAATGATATAGCCACCCTATTCACTTATGATGAGAAAACTCGCTACTATTATATCCTTAAGTTATTTCCGTTCTCATTAAAGGGTGATTCTAAAACATGGTTTAATTCTGTTGATCCTGGTTGTGTGCGTAGCCCCCAGGGTATGATTTATTACTTCTCTGCTAAATATTTCCCCGCTCATAAGAAACAAGCTGCCTTAAGGGAAATTTATATTTTTCTGCAAATTGAAGAAGAGAGTCTCCCACAAGCTTGGGGGAGGCTTCTCCAATTACTTAATGCTTTGCCTGATCATCCTCTCAAGAAAAATGAAATACTTGATTTCTTTTATAATGGACTAACCGATTCTTCCAGAGACCACCTGGATAGTTGTGCTGGTTGTGTTTTCCGGGAAAGAACTGTTGATCAAGCTGAATTGCTATTGAATAATATGTTGAGTAATGAAAATGATTGGACACTTCCTGAACCAACTCTTAAGCCAACTCCGAAGAAACATGCTATTCTATTTCTTAGTCCTGAAGATATGCAAGAGGCAAAGAAATCTATGAAAGAAAAAGGTATTAAAGCTGAAGATGTTAAGAATTCACCACCTATTGAAGAAATACATGGTCTTGATAACCCGACACAGGTAGTAAAGGTAAATTCTCTCTATAGATTTGATGAAGGTGATATTCCTCATAATAAGTCTGCTAGCCAATGCTTAAATGAGTTTGATAATTTTTTGTTAAACAAGAAAACTTCAATGCTTATGTTGGTAGACAATTGACATGTAATGCTTATATGATTGAACACTTGAGTGATTATATGTCTCGATTTAAAGGTGAACTTAAACTTAGTAGTAAACATGCTTCTATGATTTCCACTCAAGTAGAACAAGTTCTTAAAGCTCAAAATGATTTCCTCAGTGAATTAAACGACAAGAAAAATGATAATGATGTTAGAGTTATGTCTAGAGGGGGTAAAATGACTTGGGAACCTTTGTATCCTGAGGACCACCTATACCATGATCCATTAAAAGAAACTATGTTAAAACTACTCTATGTGATCTTGGAGCCGGTGTTAGTGTTATGCCTCTTTCTTTATATCGTCGACTTGAATTGAATAAGTTGACACCTACTGAAATATCTTTGCAAATGGCCGATAAATCAACTGATATACCTGTCGGTATTTGTGAGGATGTGCCTGTTGTGGTTGCAAACATTACTATTTTAACGGACTTTGCTATTCTTGACATTCCTAAGGACGATAGTATCTCGATTATCCTTGGTAGACCCTTTTTGAATACTGCAGGGGCTGTTATTGATTGCAACAAAGGTACGCTTTCCGAGGAAACAACCTCAAGTCCATAGTATCAATTCTGTTGGAAAAATTCCAATGATTACTATTGGAGGTTTTGAATTTCCTTTTCCTACTGTCAAGAAGAAATATGATATTCTTATTGTTGGGGATGTGCATATCCCCGTTGACGTAGTGTTTTTCAAAAATTCTCTAATTTCATGCGATTCGAAATGAGTTTGTTAACAAGACTTGATCAACCTTGTTAGTGGATTCCTTTTGATGACCATGAGATGGATGAAGTTAGAAAGCACAACTCTCTATATCCTCCTTTTACTTTCTGTTATTTAGATTAAATAATGCAAAAATAGTATTTTCTGTCTGTTTTCCGAATTATCCTTGCAATATAAAAAATACATTGAAAATAAAAGTTCTCCAAATGTCCTAAAATTTTTATATGATTTTTTCTAGAATATTTAAGAATTATTGGCACTAAGAACACACCTGGGGGCCACACCACCTGGGCATGAGGGTCCAGGGCGCGCCCCCTGCCTCGTGGACCCCATGTGGGCCTCCTCCACTTATTCTTGCACCCACACACTTCGTCTTCTTCCAGAAAAATCATCCACTAGCTCAAACCCGAGTTCTAGCTCATATTGCTTCCATTTTCGATCTCCTAGCTCAATGCTGCATTCACAAAACTGCTTTGGGGGATTGTTCTTCGGTATGTGACTCCTCCAATGGTCCAATTAGTTTTTGTTCTAGTGCTTTATTTATTGCAAATTTTGCTGCTTAGGTGACACTGTTCTTGAGCTTGCATGTCAAATTTATATGGTCCCAAGTAGTTTTAATGCATGATATGGCTTCTAGGCACTTGTAGGAGTAGTTGCTATCAATCTTGTTGAGTTTGATTCACTTTTATTTTGAGTCACTAAAAATTTTCAGAAAATGATGAAGAGATTTTTGAGGGGCTCTTCGAGTCGAAGCTTGAAGGATAAGAAAAGTGAAGAAAATAAGAATCCCAAATATAATCTCCCTCGCATTGCGGAAGTTTGACCGTGTGAATGGCCTTGTGATGAGTTCTTGAGAGGGCTGAGAATGTAGGCCTCTCCGACTTCCTCCACGACCAGCTCAAACAGTATCTCTTACTCACTAATATTTTTGTGCAAAATTTTCATTTCCATGCTAGGAGGTCGCCGCCTTCTGTGGATTTTTATTTGTATGATGAGTATAAGGAGATGTCAGTTTATGACTTTTGTGGGGTTTGAAGTTGTCCTTTGAGGTCAGCGTCGAGGAACCACATCCTAGGGATGTGGCAGGATTTATTGATATGATTGTTGTAGGGGAAACGAGAAAAGGGTCAGAAGCAAGAACTACTAGCATACATTTTCCTGTTTTACGTTACTATGCAATATTCGACAGTAGATGTTTAATTGGCCGCGGGAACAGTGGGGCCTCAGTGCTCCTGACCTTGCCATTTTGCGCCATGCTTTTATTCCGTGACAGAACTTTCTGTTTAGGTGCTATGGTTGCTAAACGGTTGAGTCTGAACCATACAAAGGGCCCCATCTTTGGAGGTATCTTTGCTTCGCGTCTTGCTAAATATTTTGAGATACCTATTAGACACTTTGAGAAAGAGGAAAAGTTGCTGCCCCCTATTTTCTTAGATTATAAAGTATGGTAGCACATGATTTTATTCGCGAGGATAAGGAGAAGAGGCTCATTTATAACCTGGTATTCAGTGAAAAGACTTGTCAGATTATTACCCTGCCTGCACCTTCTTTGTTTAACATTTATTCAGGCACATACATCATCCTGTCCGATGACATTTATGCATATTGGGGGCGAACACGATCCCCAGAGCCTGAGCCGGAGCCATCTCCGGACCCTTATCGGTAGTCTGTTTATCAGTGGGATCCAGAGGAGATTGCCAACCAGTGGCACCCCGTGGATCCTCCTCAGTTCACTGGAGGGGACCACTTTGATCCATGGGCATAGACCAACTTAGGCCAAAAGCCTAAGCTTGGGGGAGTATGTATTTCTCACCGACATTACATTCATGTTCACACACTCATGCTAGTTGTCGGTGCTCATACTTTTTCATTGTATCATCCATGCTAGTTTATTTTCTGTTTTAAGCTTTCTTCTTGTGTGTTCGAAAAACCTTAAGAAAAACCAAAAAAATAGTTGTAGCTTTTAGCTAGTTTGCTTTCCATGCCTGCAGTAATAGTAATTAAAAGAAAACCCAAAATGATTTCTCGTTCTTCTTTTGCTTGTTGGGAGCTTTCCCGTGCAAATAGTTTTATTTCTTTTCTTGTTCTTTGCGGGTCGAGAGGAGAAGACCATGATGAAAATGTTGAGTGGCTCTCACATGCATTATTGTTGATCTAACAAAGAGCCCATATTACCTTGTCTTCTCCCTTATATTGAATGCTTGCAGATTGTAGCTTAGTCCAATGCATGTGCACTATTATTATTATCCACACCATTCGGTCATGCAAGTGAAAGGCAATAATGACGATATATGATGAACTGATTGAGATGAGAAAAGCTGGTATGAACTCGACCTCTCTTGTTTTTGTAAATATGAGTAGTTCATTCGTTCCTGATTCAGCCTATTATGAGTGAAACAAGTTTGCAATGACAATTAGAGATTATAGTTGCTCATGCCATGCTTAATTAGCTAGGAGTTTATAATGGTTTACCTTGCGTGCCAACATGTTATTAAAATGGTTGTGATGTGGTATGATAGGGTTGTATCCTCCTTTGAACGATTCGAGTGTCTTGACTTGGCACATGTTCATGCATCTAGTTGAAATGAATCAACATAGCCTCCACGATATTTATGTTCATGGTGAATTATATCCTACTCATGTTTGCATTCAGTGTTCATTAATTTTAATGCATGTTCATGACTGTTATCGCTCTCTAGCTGGTCGCTCCCCAGTCTTTTTCTAGCCTTCACTTGTACTAAGCGGGAATACTGCTTATGCATCCACTTCCATAAACCCCAAATGTCATTCCATATGAGTCCACCATACCTTCCTATATGCGGTATCTAGCTATCGTTCCAAGTAAATTTGTATGTGCCAAACTCTAAACCTTCAACTGAAATTCAGTTTTGTATGCTCGAATAGCTCATGTATCAACTAGGGCTGTCTGTATCTTCCAAGCTAGGCGGGTTATTCTCAAGAGGAGTGGATTCCACTCCTCACTCACGAGAAAATGGCTGGTAACCGGGATGCCCAGTCCCACGCTCAAACCTACATAATTGCAAACAAAACTCCCCCAGGATTGTTATTAGTTGGAAGCACCCGTTGTTTCGGACAAGCCATGGAGTGATGTTTGTTGGTGGTAGGGGGAGTATAAACTTTACCATTCTGCTTGGGAACTCCCTATAATGTGTGTAGCATGGAAGATATCGAGATATCTCAGTTGTTATGTTGACAATGAAAGTATACCACTCAAAATATTATTTATCTCTATTTCAAAAATCGAGCTCGGGCACCTCTTCAAATCCCTGCTTCCCTCTGCGAAGGGCCTATCTATTTACTTTTATGTTAAGTCATCATCTTCTTATTAAAAAGCACCAGTTTTAGATTACCACTGTCATTTGTATGCATTACTATTAGTTTACATTTAGTATGACTGTGACTAGATCTCTTTTACCATGAATTACAATTTCCAGTCAGTCCTTGATCTTCAGAGATGCACTGCATTTATGTTTTGCGGTCTCAGAAAGGGCTAGCGAGATACCATCTTGTTATATCATATTATGATTGTTTTGAGAAAGTGTTTTCATCAGAGATTTATTATTATTGCTCGCTAGTTGATTATGCCATTGATATGAGTAAACATGAGACCAAAATGTTATTGTGAATATGGTTAGTTCATAATCTTTCCTGAAAACCTGAATGCTGGCTTTACATATTTACAACAACAAGAGCAAACAGAGGTTGTAAAAGTTTTTCTTTATCACTTTCAGTTTGTTAATTGAATTGCTTGAGGACAATCAAAGGTTTAAGCTTGGGGGAGTTGATACATCTCCGACGTGTCTACTTTGCCAAACACTTTTGCCCTTGTTTTGGACTCTAACTTGCATGATTTGAATGGAACTAACCCGGACTGACGCTGTTTTCAGCAGAATTGCCATTGTGCAGAAATAAAAGTTCTCAGAATGAGCTGAAACTTCACGGAGAATATTTTTGGAATATATAAAAAATACTGGCGAAAGAATCAAGGCCAGGGGGCCCACACCCTGTCCATGAGGGTGGGGGCACGCCTACCCCCCTGGGCGTGCCCCCGTGCTTGGTGGCCCCCCTGGTGCTCCACCGACCTCAACTCCAACTCTATATATTCATGTTCGGGGAGAAAAAAAGGGAGAAGGATTCATCGCGTTTTATGATACGGAGCCGCCGCCAAGCCCTACTCTCTCACGGGAGGGCTGATCTAGAGTGCGTTCGAGGCTCCGAAGAGGGGAATTCGTCACCATCATCATCATCAACCTCCCTCCATCACCAATTTCATGATGCCCACCGCCGTGCATGAGTAATTCCATCGTAGGATTGCTGGATGGTGATGGGTTGGATGAGATTTATCATGTAATTGAGTTAGTTTTATTAGGGTTTGATCCCTAGTATCCATTATGTTCTGAGATTGATGTTGCTATGACTTTGCTATGCTAAATGCTTGTCACTAGGGCCCGAGTGACATGATTTCAGATCTGAACCTATTGTGTTTTCATGAATATATATGAGTTCTTGATCTTATCTTGCAAGTCTATAGTCACCTATTATGATTTATGATTCGTTAACCCCGAAGTGACAATAATCGGGATACTTATCGGTGATGACCGTAGTTTGAGGAGTTCATGTATTCACTAAGTGTTAATGCTTTGGTCCGATACTCTATTAAAAGGAGGCCTTAATATCCCTTAGTTTCCAATAGGACCCCGCTGCCACGGGAGGGTAGGACAAAAGATGCCATGCAAGTTCTTTTCCATAAGCACGTATGACTATATTCGGAATACATGCCTACATTACATTCATGAACTGGAGCTAGTTCTGTGTCACCCTATGTTATAACTGTTACATGAGGAATCACATCCGACATAATTATCCATCACTGATCCAATGCCTATGAGCTTTTCACATATTGATCTTTGCTTAGTTACTTTACCGTTGCCACTGTTACAATTACTACAAAACTGCTACTGTTACCTTTGTCACCATTACCGTTACTTCCATTCTACTTTGCTACTAAATACTTTGTTGCAGATATTAAGTTTTCTAGGTGTGGTTGAATTGACAACTCAGCTGCTAATACTTGAGAATATTCTTTAGCTCCCCTTGTGTCGAATCAATAAATTTGGGTTGAATACTCTACCCTCGAAAACTATTGTGATCCCCTATACTTGTGGGTTATCAGTTGTCCACGTACCCTTGTAGATCGTAAGTGGAAGAGTTATGACAACACGGTTGATGTAGCTGTACATCTTCATGATCTGACTTCGTCTAAGCACAACAACGATATGACGATGGCGTGATGACGGTGATGATGAAGTTACTGATGCAGGGCTTCTTCTAAGCACTACAACGATATGACCGAGGTAGAAATCTGTGGAGGGAGGGCACCACACATGGCTAAGTGATCAACTTGTGTGTCCATGGGGTGCCCCCCTCCCCCGTATGTAAAGGAGTGGAGGAGGGGAGGGTCGGCCCTCTCTATGGCGCGCCCTAGGGGGAGTCCTACTCCCACCGGGAGTAGGATTCCCCCCTTTCCCTAGTTGGAGTAGGAGAGAAGGAAGGGGGAGAGAGAGGGAAGGAAGGGGGCCGGCCCCCACCCAATTCGGATTGGTCTAGGGGGGCGCGCCCTCCACCTTGCCCTTTGTCTACTCTATTCCACCAAGGCCCAATAAGGCCGATATACTCCCTGGGGGGTTCCGGTAACCCCCCGGTACTCCGGTAAATGCCCAAACTCACCTGGAACCATTACAATGTCCAAACATAGGCTTCCAATATATAGATCTTTATGTCTTGACCATTTCGAGACCCCTCGTCATATCCGTGAACACATCCGGGACTCCGAACAACCTTCGGTACATCAAAACACATAAACTCATAATACCAATCATCACCGAACGTTAAGCGTGCGGACTCTACGGGTTTGAGAACTATGTAGACATGACTGAGACTCATCTCCGGTCAATAACCAATAGTGGAACCTGGATGCTCATATTGGTTCCTACATATTCTATGAAGATCTTTATCGGTCAAACCGCATAACAACATACGGTGTTCCCTTTGTCATCGGTATGTTACTTGCCCGAGATTCGATCGTTGGTATCTCAATACCTAGTTCAATCTCGTTACCGGCAAGTCTCTTTACTCGTTCCATAATTCAACATCCTATAACTAATTCATTAGTCACATTGCTTGCAAGGCTTATAGTGATGTGGATGACCGAGAGGGCCCATAAATACCTCTCCGGTACTCGGAGTGACAAATCCTAATCTTGACCTATGCCAACCCAACAAACTCCATCGGAGACACCTGTAGAGCATCTTTATAGTCACCCAGTTACGTTTTACATTTGATAGCACACTAAGTGTTCCTCCGATATTCGGGAGTTGCATAATCTCATAATCATAGGAACATGTATAGGTTATGGAGAAAGCAATATCAATAAACTAAACGATCAAATTGCTAAGCTAACAGATGGGTCAATTCAATCACATCATTCTCTAATGTTGTGATCCTGTTCATCAAATGACAACTCTTTGTCTATGGCTAGGAAACTTAACCATATTTGATTAACGAGCTAGTCAAGTAGAGGCATACTAGTGACACTCAGTTTGTCTATGTATTCACACATGTAGTAAGTTGCCGGTTAATAGAATTCTAGCATGAATAATAAACATTTATCATGATATAAGGAAATATAAATAACAACTTTATTATTGCCTCTAGGGCATATTTCCTTCAGTCTCCCACTTGCACTAGTGTCAATAATCTAGATTACATTGTAATGATTCTAACACCCATGGAGTCTTGGTGCTGGTCATGTTTTGCTCGTGAGAGAGGCTTAGTCAATGGGTCTGCAACATTCAGATCCGTATGTATCTTTCAAATTTCTATGTATCCCTCCTTGACATGATCGAGGATGGAATTGAAGTATCTCTTGATGTGCTTGGTTCTCTTGTGAACTCTGGATTCCTTTGCCAAGGCAATTGCACCAGTATTGTCACAAACGATTTTCATTAGACCCGATGCACTAGGTATGACACCTAGATTGGATATGAACTCCGTCATCCAGACTCCTTCATTTGCTGCTTCCAAAGCAGCTATGTACTCCGCTTCACACGTAGATCCCGCCACGATGCTCTGCTTGGAACTGCACCAACTGACAGCTCCACCATTTAATAAAAATATGTGTCCAGTTTTTGACTTAGAGTCATCCAGATCAGTGTCAAATCTTGCATCGACGTAACCATGTACGACGAGCTCTTTGTCACCTCCATAAACGAGAAACATATCCTTAGTCATTTTTAGGTATTTCAGGATGTTCTTGACTGTTGTCCAGTGATCCACTCCTGGATTACTTCGGTACCTCCCTGCTAAACTAATAGCAAGGCACACATCAGGTCTGGTACACAACATTGCATACATGATATAACCTATGGCTGAAGCATAGGGAATGACTTTCATTTTCTCTCTATCCTCTACAGTGGTCGGGCATTGAGTGTGAATCAACTTCACACCTTGTAACACAGGCAAGAACACTTTCTTTGCTTGATCCATTTTTGAACTTCTTAAAAACTTTATCAAGGTATGTGCTTTGTGAAAGCCAATTAAGCGTCTTGATCTATCTCTATAGATCTTGATGCCCAATATATAAGCAGCTTCACTGAGGTCTTTCATTGAAAAATTCTTATTCAAGTATCCTTTCATGCTTTCAGAAATTCAGTATCATTTCTGATCAGCAATATGTCATCCACTGACTTTCTTGTAAATGCAAGCTTCTCCAAAAGCTTGTATAAAACCATATGCTTTGATCACACTATCAAAGCATATATTCCAACTTCGAGAGGCTTGCACTAGTCCATAAATGGATCACCGGAGCTTGCACACTTTGTTAGCTCCTTTTGGATCAATAAAACCTTCTGGTTGCATCATATGCAACTCTTCTTGAAGATATCCATTTTGGAATGTAGTTTTGACATCGATGCGGGTGAGAAGGTCTCATCGTTGTCAACTCCTTGAACTTGTCGAAAACATTTTGCAACAAGTCGAGCTTTGTAGACAGTAACATTACCGTCAGCGTCGGTCTTCTTCTTGAAGATCCATTTATTCTCTATGGCCTACCGATCAATGGGAAAGTCAACCAAAGTCCACACTTTGTTCTCATACATGGATCCCATCTCAGGTTTCATGGCCTCAAGCCATTTTGCGGAATCTAGGCTCATCATCGCTTCTTCATAGTTCGTAGGTTCGTCATGGTCAAGTAACATGACCTCCGGAATAGGATTACCATACCACTCTGGTGCGAATATTACTCTGGTTGACCTACGAGGTTGGGTAGTAACTTGATCAGAAGTTTCATGATCATCATCATTAGCTTTCTCACTTACTAGTGTAGGAATCACTGGAACTGATTTCTGTGATGAACTACTCTCCAATAAGGGAGTAGGTACAATTACCTCGTCAAGTTCTACTTTGCTCCCACTCACTTATTTCAAGAGAAACTCCTTCTCTAGAAAGGATCCATTCTTAGCAACGAATATCTTGCCTTCGGATCTGTGATAGAAGGTGTTCCCAACAGTTTCTTTTGGGTATCCTATGAAGACACATTTCTCCGATTTGGGTTCGAGCTTATCAGGTTGAAGCTTCTTCACATAAGCATCGCAGCCCCAAGCTTTAAGAAACGACAACTTGGGTTTCTTGCCAAACCACAGTTCATAAGGTGTCGTCTCAACGGATTTGGGTGGTGCCCTATTTAACGTGAATGCAGCCGTCTCTAAAGCATAACCCAAAAATGATAGCGGTAAATCAGTGAGAGACATCATAGATCACACCATATCTAATAAAGTACGGTTACGACGTCCTGACACACCATTAAACTGTGGTGTTACAGGTGGCGTGAGTTGCGAAACTATTCCGCATTGTTTCAAATGAAGACCAAACTCATAACTCAAATATTCACCTCCATGATCAGATCGTAGAAACTTAATTTTCTTGTTACAATGATTTTCCACTTCACTCTGAAATTCTTTGAACTTTTAATATGTTTCAGACTTATGTTTCGTCAAGTAGATATACCCATATCTGCTCAAATCATCTGTGAAGGTAAGAAAATAATGATACCCGTCGCGAGCATCAACACTCATCGGACCGCATACATCAGTATGTATTATTTCCAACAAGTTTGTTGTTCGCTCCATTGTTCCGGAGAACGGAGTCTTAGTCATCTTGCCCATGAGGCATGGTTCGCAAGCATCAAGTGATTCATATTCAAGTGATTCCAAAATTCCATCAGCATGGAGTTTCTTCATGCGCTTTACACCAATATGACCTAAACAGTAGTGCCACAAATAAGTTGCACGATCATTATTAAACTTATATCTTTTGGCTTCAATACTATGAACATGTGTATTACTACTATCAAGATTTAGTAAAAATAGACCACTCATCAAGGGTGCATGACCATAAAATATATTATTCATATAAATAGAACAACCATTATTCTCTGATTTAAATGAATAACCATCTCACATCAAACAAGATCCATATATAATGTTCATGCTCAACGCTGGCACCAAATAACAATTATTTAGGTCTAAAACTAATCCCGAAGGTAGATGTAGAGGTAGCGTGCCGACGGCGATCACATCGACTTTGGAAACATTTCCCACGCGCATCGTCACCTCATCCTTAGCCAATCTTTTCTTAATCCGTAGCCCCTATTTCGAGTTGCAAATGTTAGCAACATTACCGGTATCAAATACCAGGCGCTACTGCGAGCATTAGTAAGGTACACATCAATAACATGTATATCAAATATATCTTTCACTTTGCCAATCTTCTTCTCCGCCAAATACTTGGGGCAGTTCCACTTCTAGTGACCAATCCCTTTGCAGTAGAAACACTTAGTCTCAGGCTTAGGACCAGACTTGGGTTTCTTCACTTGAGCAGCAACTTGCTTGCCGTTCTTCTTGAAGTTCCCCTTCTTCCCTTTACCCTTTTCCTTGAAACTGGTGGTCTTATTGACCATCAACACTTGATGCTCCTTCTTGATTTCTACCTCCGCAGCCTTTAGCATTGCGAAGAGCTCGGGAATCATATTATCCATCTCTTGCATATTATAGTTCATCACAAAGCTCTTGTAGCTTGGTGGCAGTGATTGAAGATATCTGTCAATGACACTATCATCAGGAAGATTAACTCCCAGTTGAGTCAAGTGGTTGTGGTACCCAGACATTCTGAGTATATGTTCACTGACAGAACTATTCTCCTCCATTTTGCAGCCGTAGAACTTATTGGAGACTTCATATCTCTCAATCCGGGCATTTGCTTGAAATATTAACTAAAGCAATTACATGGCAATTGCATTTCATACAATAAAGTGACAACCATATGGCTCCTGTCAGTTGCCGATAACTCTGTTACAAAACATGATCATCTCATACAATAAAATTTAGCATCATTTCTTACCATATCACATCAGAACATGCCCTGCAAAAACAAGTTAGACGTTCTCTACTTTGTTGTTGCAAGTTTTATGTGGATGCTATGGGCTGAGCAAGAACCGTTCTTACCAACGCATCAAAAACCACAACGTGGTATAGTGATTGCTTTTTGATCTTTAGAAAGAACCCTGTTCATTGAATCCGATTCAAATAAAGTTGGAGAAACTGACACCCTCCAGTCACCTGTGTGCGTAGCACGTCGGTAGAACCAGTCTCGCTTAAGCGTATGCGTAATGTCGGTCTGAGCCGCTTCATCCAACAATACCACTGAATCAAGAATCAACTAGTGACGGCAAGCAATATGTATATGCCCATGCGCACAACTCCTTTGTGTTCTAGCTGTGCATATAACATCTATGCATAGACCTGACTCGCATGCCACTGTTGGGGAACACAATAATTCCAAAAAAATTCCTACGCACACGCAAGATCCATCTAGGTGATGCATAGCAACGAGAGGGGAGAGTGTTGTCCATGTACCCTTGTAGACTATAAGCGGAAGCGTTATGACAACACGGTTGATGTAGTCGTACGTCTTCACGATCAGACCTATCCTAGAAACGAAGGTACGGCACCTCCGCAATCTGCACACGTTCAGCTCGATGACGTCCCACGAACTCTAGATCCAGTTGAGTGACGGGGGAGAGCTTCGTCAGCACGACGGCGTGATGACGGCATGGCATCACCTAAGCACTACAACGATATGACCAAGGTGGAAATATGTGGAGGGGGCACCGCACACGGCTAAGAGATCAACTTGTGTGTCCAAAGGATGCCCCCCTCCCCCGTAGATAAAGGAGTGGTGGAGGGGAGGGCCGGCCCTCTCTATGGCGCGCCCTAGGGGGAGTCCTACTCCCACCGGGAGTTGGATTCCCCCCTTTCTGTAGTTGGAGTAGGAGAGAAGGAAGGGGAAGAGAGAGGGAAGGAAGGGCGGCTGGGCCCCCACCCAATTCAGATTGGGCTAGGGGGGCGCGCCCTCCACCTTTGGCTTCCTCTCCTCTATTCCACTAAGCCCAATAAGGCCCATATACTCCCCGGGGGTTTCCAGTAACCCCTCGGTACTCCGGTAAATGCCTGAACTCACCCGGAACCATTCTGATGTCCAAACATAGGATTCCAATATATCGATCTTTATGTTTCGACCATTTCGAGACTCCTGGTCATGCCCGTGATCACATCCGAGACTCCGAACAACCTTCGGTACATCAAAACAAATAAACTCATAATACCGCTCGTCACTGAATGTTAAGCGTGTGGACCCTACGGGTTCGAGAACTCTTGAGACATGACCGAGATTCATCTTCGGTCAATAACAAATACCAGAACCTGGATGCTCATATTGGTTCCTACATATTCTAAGAAGATCTTTATCAATCCAACCGCATAACAACACACGTTGTTACCTTTGTCATCGTTATGTTACTTGCCTGAGATTCGATCGTCGGTATCTCAATACCTAGTTCAATCTCGTTACCGGCAAGTCTCTTTACTCGTTCCGTAATGTAACAACATGTAACTAACTCATTAGACACATTTCTTGCAAGGCTTATAGTGACGTGAATTACCGAGAGGGCCCAAAGATACCTCTCTGATACTCGGAGTGACAGATCCTAATCTTGATCTATGCCAACCCAACAAAAACCATCGGAGACACTTGTAGAGCATCTTTAAAGTCACGAGTTACATTGTGACGTTTGATAGCACACTAAGTGTTCCTCCGGTATTCGGGAGTTGCATAATCTCATAGTCATAGGAAGATGTATAGGTTATGGAGAAACCAATAGCAATAAACTAAATAATCAAAGTGCTAAGCTAACGGATGGGTCAAGTCAATCACATCATTCTCTAATGATGTGATCCCGTTCATCAAATGAAAACTCTTTGTCTATGGCTAGGAAACTTAACCATCTTTGATTAACGAGCTATTCAAGTAGAGGCATACTAGTGACACTCAGTTTGTCTATGTATTCACACATGTACGAAGTTTCTGGTTAATACAATTCTAGCATGAATAATAAACATTTATCATGATATAAGGAAATGTAAATAACAACTTTATTATTGCCTCTAGGGAATATTTCCTTCAGTTGGCGAGGTGGCCGCCGTTCGACCCGACCTGTCGATACCAGAGCAACACGCCGCCGCGGAAGCCGATGAAGACGTTGACTACGTTGCCATGCCGAAGGCTTCATGTCAGCTGGCTAGCATATTATTGTATCTCGGGAAAGCTCGCTATGAAATCAAGCTTGTCGACAGCAACGGCTTCATGTGGGCCATGTCACAGGTTAAGTGGTCCATCTCCAACCCCTCTGGTTCAACCGTCGTCAATCTCTTCGATGGCCCTGCCGCTGATCTCATGCACCAAGCGGTCAAGGATTTGCGATCCTTATATGCCATCAAGCCCATTTTGTCATTTCTGAAGGACACGTTCTACTACGGCAGCTTGGGATCCTCAATTACCAAGTCAGATCTCATCGACTATGACCACGAGGAGGGAACCCATGAAGGTTCTTCCAAGGTGAAACATCCCATCTGTGACATCAGAGAGCGTACCATGGGCCTGTGCTCTTCCAACTGGAAGGATCCCGTCCATGAAATGTGAGGCAACATCCTATCTGCAAATCTTGCCTTTTCTAGCTTGCCAACCCGTACCGTTTGTTGTAGTGGCATTTCCCGTGCGGTGCTTTAACTGTGTCATGTTTAATTTTTAGTTATGCAAAAATGTATTGTTCAATAGGGCTATGTGATGTTTAAGTATGAATTTTCCACTTCAGTTTTACGAATGGCTATATTTGGTTGTTAATAGTGAGTAGATGCCTTGTTTATCTATATTTGGTTGTTGATGTCTTCTAAACAACCTTCTTCATGTAGACATTGTTGGGCCTCCATGTCCAGAGGTTTGTTGGACAGTATCAAATTTCCCTCAAGTGGATGACCTAAGGTTTATCAATCCGTGGGAGGCGTAGGATGAACATGGTCTCTCTCGAACAACCCTGCAACCAAATAACAAAGAGTCTCTTGTGTCCCCAACACACCCAATACAATGGTAAATTGTATAGGTGCACTAGTTTGGCGAAGAGATGGTGATATAAGTGCAATATGGATGGTAGATATAGGTTTTTATAATATGAAATTATAAAAACAGCAAGGTAACTAATGATAAAAGTGAGCGAAAATGGTATTGCAATGCGTTGAAACAAGGCCTAGGGTTCATACTTTCACTAGTGCAAGTTCTCTCAACAAGGATAACATAATTAGATCATATAACTATCCCACAACATGCAACAAAGAGTCACTCCAAAGTCACTAATATTGGAGAACAAACGAAGAGATTATTGTAGGGTACGAAACCACCTCAAAGTTATTATTTTCGATCAATCCATTGGGCTATTCCTATAAGTGTCACAAACAGCCCTAGAGTTTGTAGTAAAATAACACCTTAAGACACAAATCAACCAAAACCATAGTGTCACCTAGATAGTCCAATGTCAGTGTAGCGACCCGACCTTAGACGGTCAAGTCTCTATGCTTAAGTGTCATCCCTGGATCAGTATGCTGACACACACAGTACTAGGGGATTTATAACAGAGGTAAATCACATGTATAAAGTAACGTAAATACTATTACCTCAATCCAAATAGCGGAAGTAACAACAAGGTTGTGGATTCCCATCAACACCAACGGTAAAATTGAGTGTAGAAATCGTAACCCTAATGTATCTCTTACCTGTCATAAGAATCCTGCAACATGAGACGTTGCAGCCACAAAGGGCCAGTACCTTGAATGTACTGGCAAATTCACAACATAGGATAAAGATGAATAATAGCTACCACTACATGCATAGTTGGCTGGTGGAAAGCTCTAAGTTTATTTTTGCATCAAGCCAATTTTTTCCCTACATCAAAGGAATAAATTTTATTTAACTACACAGTTGTTTGAAAAAAATATTGAGAAGGTATATCCCCAACTCAATCCCAAAATAATAATCATTAACCCAATCAAATTAATTAAATAAAGTGTTGAGATCAACATGTTAATCCAAGAACCAGATACTCAGATGTCCATAACCAGGGACACGGCTCATCATGATTAGTTTGTACACTCTGCAGATGTTTGCGCACTTTTCGCCACAAGACTCGATCTCCTCCGTTGTATTTCTCGCACTGCATAATTTGAGAAACGGATGACCGAGACACAGCCTTTTCGAAGAGGTCCCCTTAACCGATAGATAGGCTGGTACACCTACAATCCCCTACATCTGCTAGTCCATCATGGAAAGGATCCCCACAACTTACTCAACTATGCCAGAGCCCATAATGGCTTGTGGCTGCACACGGAAGTTTCTAGCATGAATAATCTTATGATCCCTTTGACACTGGGTGGCGAACCATAGGATGATCACACGGTAACCCCGGGATCTCCTAGGACAACACTAGTATATCGCCAAGTGTCCGGGGAAGTCCACTGGTATATCCCCAGGGTGCCCCAACCAATCCACCCAGATGTGTATTAAAGTAGCCACCTTAAGTTAAACCGTAGTTAACAATAATCTCTCACATCTTTCATGAATTCTGTCAAACCAATCCACGTCTACGTGCATAGCATAGCAGTATAAGCATAACGTAGAAGTAACTCCCAAGGTTTGAATGCAGGACAATAGGTTCCAACCTCATCAACTACTTCCCAATACCCACATGTTATCAATTCCTAACCATGCAATGTTTGAGGGTGAAACTAATGCATAAAAACTGGGTAATGAAAAGTATGATCGAAGTGTGAAATTGCCTTGTACAGTTGACAAAGATGATTCACACTCATAACTCCTGATAGTTCTACTTGTCACACTCCGTTCAATCTATCGTGAGCAAGCAATAGTAACCACACATAAGCAATCACTCAAAAGATCGGGAAGAACGAAGAAGACAGTTCGGAAAACATCAAAACCAAGAAAATAACTCTAACAATTTTTAACAGTACCAAAATTATGTGAATTATTCCTTATCAGAAAGTTTAGGTCAAGAACTTCGATTTGCAAAAAGAGTCAATTAAATCGGAGTTATAAAACTCAAGTTATGACCAAAAGAAGTTTGAATATGAATCTGAACAAATTTCAAAATTTGAAAATTTCAAAAAGTTGATGTGACAGGTTCACTGGATAGGTGAAAACAAGACAAAACTATAGACGCTAGTTTCATCTAATTTGGATGAACGAGTAAAAAAGTTATGGCTATTTAAAAAAATCAGGGCCAAGCTGTTTTACGGAAGAAAAATAGCTACGGCTAAAAAAAATCTAGGTCTAATGTAGAAATACATAGATTAATTGACAATCTAATTATTCTATCGTACTAGTCTAGAAATAATAAACTATGAAAGTTTAAATAAACGAAGAAATATACCTTTATCAGGCAGAGAAAAGACGACTCCGGAGAGAGGAGACAATTTCCAGAAGTCCCGTCGAACAGGAGATTTTTTTTAATGAATCTAGTCAAACCAAAATACCGATTTAACCCGAATCGAATGATTTTTGGAGGCTCTATGGGTCTATATTTATAGGTGGAAAAAATGTTTAAGGGTTAAAGGCTAGACAATGTGGGAGTAAACATATACATACGTAGATCAAATTTGAAATAATCATGGGCTAAAAGTTAGGCCCGGCCATGCGCTGTAGTTTTTTTAAACAAAATTCAGTCAAATAAAAAAAGGCTGGCTGGTCCTGGCCCATGTAGGAGAGAATAGAAAAAATAAAATGATGGGGCGCCCGATGCAACTATGCTGCACTTCTGGGCAACAATTAGGGATGAGCCGCATGTGTAGTTCTTTTTAAATAGAAACACAAAAGGAATCTGAATAACGAAAATAATAAAAATTTATATAGGCATATTATATATCAAAATTTTCAGAAAAAGATTTTCTATAGCATGGACATTTTTCTAGTTCCAAATAAAATTCACAAAAATTTAAATAAAGCAAAGAGTACTACTCGTTCCATAAAACCTCATAAAATTCATTTTTAAAATACCAAAATAATTTCAAATTTATTTCTCTCCATTTTTCTACTGTAGGGAATCATTTTACCCTAATTTCCATATATTTTATTTTTGGAGAAAAATAATTTGAATAAAATCCAAATAACTCCAAAATGAGAATAATTTCAAAGGAACTTTAAATTTGATTCTTTTAAACTTGCAACTCATATTTTATATGTTTTGAAGAAGTCATTTTATCTTCTCTCTTGAAAATCATTGAGTTGCTTAAAGTTTCTGAATTTGAAATATTTCCAAATAAATTTCTAATATTTTCAAATACCCTTCTCATTTATTTAAATGGAAGAAGTCATGTCATCTTCTCTCTAGGGTTTTGTGATAAAATAAATTTGAATTCATGGAGATCAGAAAGCAAAGTGAAAGTTTGGGGAAAGTCATTTTATTCCCTCTCATTTAACTTTCAAAAACTTTCGAATTCAACTCAACTTCATAGAAGCAACCACACCACAATCAAGCAGACAAATCTAAACTATTTATTTAATATAACATTCCAAAATTTAGAATTTTGGGATGTTACAAGACCGGCGGCGGGAGGTCGCTGGCTGATGTCGCTTGAAGCTATGTCGGTATTTCCCCAAAGAGGAAGCGATGATACAGCACAGTGGTGATAGGTATTTCCCTCAGATATGAAACCAAGGTACGGAAGAGGCTAGCAATGATGGAAGGGTGAGAGTGCGTATAATCCATGGACTCAACATTAGTCGTAAAGAACTCACATACTTATTGCAAAAATCTATTAGTTATCGAAACAAAGTACTACGCGCATGCTCCTAGGGGGATATATTGGTAGGAAGAGACCATCGCTCGTCCCCGACCGCCACTCATAAGGAAGACAATCAATAAATAAATCATGCTCTGACTTCATCACATAACGGTTCACCATACGTGCATCCTACAGGAATCACAAACTTCGTCACAAGTATTTCTCAAATTCACAACTACTCAACTAGCACAACTCTAATATCACCATCTCCATATCTCAAAACAATTATCAAGTATCAAACTTCTCATAGTATTCAATGCACTTATATGAAAGTTTTTATTATGCCTAAAAGCAAATTACCATGCTGTTCTAAAGGACACTCAAAATAATATAAGTGAAGCATGAGAGATCAATTATTTCTATAAAGTAAAACTACCGCCGTGCTCTAAAAGATATAAGTGAAGCACTAGAGCAAAAACTATATAGCTCAAAAGATATAAGTGAAGCACATAGAGTATTCAAATAAATTCCGAATCATGTGTGTCTCTCTCAAAGGGTGTGTACAGCAAGGATGATTGTGGTAAACTAAAAATAAAAGACTCAAATCATACAAGACGCTCCAAGCAAAACACATATCATGTGGTGAATAAAAATATAGCTCCAAGTAAAGTTACCGATAAACGAACACAAAAGAGGGGATGCCTTCCGGGGCATGCCCAAGCTTAGGCTTTTTGGTGTCCTTGGATTTTACCTTGTGGTGCCTTGGGCATCTCCAAGCTTTGTCTCTTGCCAATCCTTGTTCCATAATCCATCAAATCTTTAACCAAAACTTGAAAACTTCACAACACAAAACTTAACAGAAAATCTCGTGAGCTCCGTTAGCGAAAGAAAACAAAACACTACTTCAAGGTACTGTTATATTGGTGTTAAACCTACTGTATTCCAACTTTTCTATGGTTTAAAAACTCCATTACTAGCCATAGATTCATCAAAATAAGCAAACAACACACGAAAAACAGAATCTGTCAAAAACAGAACAGTCTCTAGTAATCTGTATCAAACGCATACTTATGGAACCCCAAAAATTCTAAAATAAATTGATGGAAGTTAGGAATTTATCTATTAATCATCTGCAAATATAATTAACTAAATAGAACTCTCCAATAAAAAATGGCAGAAATTCTCGCGAGCGCTAAAGTTTCTGTTTTTTATAGCAAAATCAAAAAGACTTTCCCCAAGTCTTCCCAAAGGTTCTACTTGGCACAAAGACTAATTAAACACAAAAAACACAACCAAAACAGAGGCTAGATGAATTATTTATTACTAAACATAATAAAAAAGCAAGGAATAAAAATAAAATTGGGTTGCCTCCCAACAAGCGCTATCGTTTAACATCCCTAGCTAGGCATAAAAGCGAGGATAGATCTAGGTATTGCCATCTTTGGTAGGCAATCCATAAGTGGCTCTCATAATAGATTCATATTGTAATTTAATTTTATTTCTAGGGAAGTGTTACATGAATTTACTTAAAGGAAATTGGAATCTAATATTCCCTTCCTTCATATCAATAACTGCACCAATCGTTCTAAGGAAAGGTCTACCAAGAATAATAGGACATGAAGAATTGAAATCTATATCAAGAACAATGAAATCTACGGGCACATAATTCATATTTGCAACAATAAGAACATCATTAATTCTTCCCATAGGTTTCTTAATAGTGGAAGCAAGGTGCAAGTTTAAAGAACAATCATCAAATTCACGGAAACCTAGCAAATCACACAAAGTTTTTGGGATCATGGAAACACTAGCACCCAAATCACACAAAGCATAGCATTCATGATCTTTAATTTAAATTTTAATTGTAGTTTCCCACTCATCATAAAGTTTTCTAGGGATAGAAACTTCCAACTCAAGTTTTTCTTCATAAGATTGCATCAAAGCATCAACGATATGTTTAGTAAAAGCTTTATGTTAACTATAAGCATGAGGAGAATTTAGCACGGATTGCAACAAGGAAATACAATCTATCAAAGTGAAATTATCATAATTAAATTGCTTGAAATCAAAGATAGTGGGTTCATTGCTATCTAAAGTTTTAACCTCTTCAATCCCACTTTTAACAATTTTAGCATCAAGATCTAAAAACTCCGAATTTCTGGGACACCTTCTAACTAAAGTTGACTCATCTCCAGTCCCATCATTATCAAGATTCATATTGCAAAACTAGGATTTAATAGGGGACACATCAATCACTTTTATATCTTCATCTTTATTCTCATAAAAACTTTCTGGCTTGGCAGCCATCTTATTAACTAAGGTGGCCTGCTTATCCAAAATTTCAGCTATTAATTTTTCAAAATGAGCAATCTGAGATTTCAATCCATAAAATTCCTTAGACATGTCATTAAGTTCTTTATTCATGTACTCCATAAAGCCTTTTTGTTCCTTGAGCTTGTTTCTAAAGAAATTATTATGCTCAAATTGTAAAGTCATAAAGCTTCTGACATTGCTTTCAATATCTTCCAACCTTTTAAGGTGAAGATCACCAAATCTAGGCAGGGCCATAAGGGCAACAAGCAACAAGGGACAAGCGAAAAAGAGGCGAAGGGAAAATAGGGCGAATAAAATGGCAATGGTGAAGTGGGGGAGAGGAAAACGAGAGGCAAATGGCAAATAATGTAATGTGAAGGACAAGAGTTGTGATGGGTATTTGGTATATCTTGACTTGGCATAGATCTCCCCGGCAACGGCACCAAAAATCCTTCTTGCTACCTCTTGAGCATGCGTCGGTTTTCCCTTGAAGAGGAAAGGGTGATGCAGCAAAGCAGCGTAAGTATTTCCCTCAGTTTTTGAGAACCAAGGTATCAATCCAGTAGGAGACCACGTGTGAGTCACCTCGTACCTACACAAACAAATAAGAACCTCGCAACCAACGCGATAAAGGGGTTGTCAATCCCTTCACGGCCACTTGCAAGAATGAGATCTGATAGAGATGATAATAATAAGATAAATATTTTTGGTATTTTTATGATATAAATTGAAAGTAAAGATTGCAAAATAAAATAGATTGGAAACTTGTATGATGGAAAATAAACCCAGGGGCCATAGGTTTCACTAGTGGCTTCTCTCAAGATAGTATAAGTATTACGGTGTGTGAACAAATTATTGTCGAGCAATTGTTAGAATTGAGCATAGTTATGAGAATATCTAGGTATGATCATGTATATAGGCATCACGTCCGTGACAAGTAGACCGACTCCTGGCTGCATCTACTACTATTTCTCCACACATCGACCGCTATCCAGCATGCATCTAGAGTATTAAGTTCATAAGAATGGAGTAACGCTTTAAGCAAGAGGACATGATGTAGAGGGATAAACTCATGCAATATGATATAAAACCCATCTTTTTATCCTCGATGGCAACATTACAATACATGTTGTTTCCCCTATTGTCACTGGGATCGAGCACCGCAAGATTGAACCCAAAGCTAAGCACTTCTTCCATTGCAAGAAAGATCAATCTAGTAGGCCAAACCAAACTGATAATTCGAAGAGACTTGCAAAGATAACCAATCATACATAAAAGAATTCAGTTAAGATTCAAATATTGTTCATAGATAATCTTGATCATAAACCCACAATTCATCGGATCTCGACAAACACACCGCAAAAGAAGATTACATCGAATAGATCTCCAAGAGAATCGAGGAGAACTTTGTATTGAGATCCAAAGAGAGAGAAGAATCCATCTAGCTAATAACTATGGACCCGAAGGTCAGAGGTAAACTACTCACACATCATCGGAGAGGCTATGGTGTTGATGTAGGAGCCCTCCGTGATCAATTCCCCCTCCGGCGGAGCGCCGGAAAAGGCCCCAAGATGGGATCTCATGGGTATAGAAGATTGCGGCGGTGGAATTAGGTTTTTGTGGTGACCTCTGATGTTTTCAGGGTACGTAGGTATATATAGGAGGAAGAAGTAGGTTGGTGGAGCCACAAGGGGCCCACGAGGGTGGAGGGCGCACCCAGTGGGGGAGGCGTGCCCCACTGCCTCGTGGCTTCCTCGTTGGTTGCTTGACGTCCACTCCAAGTCCTATGGATCACGTTTGTTCCAAAAATCACGCTCCCGAAGGTTTCATTCCGTTTGGACTCCGTTTGATATTCTTTTTCTACGAAACACTAAAATCGGCAAAAAAATAGCAATTTGGGCTGGGCCTCCGGTTAATAGGTTAGTCCCAAAAATAATATAAAAGTGTATAAATAAGCCCATTAAACATCCAAAACAGAATATATAATAGCATGGAACAATCAAAAATTATAGTTATGTTGGAGACGTATCATCACCATAGGTATCCCACACAAGACATACATCAAGTGTTCTTAAATCCTTAAAGACTCAATCCGATAAGATAACTTCAAAGGGAAAACTCAATTCATCACAAGCAGATAGAGGAGGAGAAACATCATAAGATCCAACTATACTAGCAAAGCTCGTGTTACATCAAGATCGTGCCTCATCAAGAACACGAGAGAGAGAGAGATAAAACACATAGCTACTGGTACATGCCCTCAGCCCCGAGGGTGAACTACTCCCTCCTCGTCATGGAGAGCGCTGGGATGATGAAGATGGCCACCGGTGATGATTCCCCCCTTCGGCAGGGTGCCGGAACAGGGTCCCGATTGGTTTTTGGTGGCTATAGAGGCTGGCGACAACGGAAATCCCGATCTAGGTTTCTTTTCATGGGTTTCTGTATTTATAGGAATTTTTGGCGTCGGTCTCACGTCAGGGGGGTCTCCGAGTCATCCTCGAGGCAGGGGGCGCGCCTAGGGGGGTAGGGCGCGCCCTCCACCCTCGTGGATGGCTCGGGACTCTTATGGCCCAACTATTTTACTCTAGGGGCTTCTTTTGGTCCATAAAAAATCATCAAAAATTGGCACGTCAATTGGACTCCGTTTGGTATTCCTTTTCTGTAAAACTCAAAAAACAAGGAAAAAACAGAAACTAGCACTGGGCTCTAGGTTAATAGGTTAGTCCCAAAAATCATATAAAATAGCATATAAATGCATATAAAATATCCAAGATGGATAATATAATAGCATGGAACAATAAAAAATTATAGATACGTTGGAGACATATCAGTTGTTAGGTTGGTTGAAGTGAGCATTTTTCAAGTTATCGAGCAGATGCCTTGTTTATATGTATTTGGTTCTTAGTTTCGTTGAAGTGAGCATTTGTCCAGTTATCAAGTAGATGCCTTGTTTATCTATATTTGGTTGTTAGGTTGCTTTTTAGCATTTGTCCAGTTTTCAAGCAGATGCCTTGTTTATCTGTATTTGCTTGTTAGGTTGGTTGCAGTGAGCATTTGTCCAGTTTTCAAGCATATGCCATGTTTATCTGTATTTGCTTGTTGGTTGGTTGCAGTGAGAACTGTGCCGCTCGACTACATCAATAGCAGTTTGAACGGATATATTTGGTTCCAGTTATGCCTGGTGTAGTTAACACATGCCCTTTATTTCAGTTTTACACATTTATCAACGGTGATGTTTAAGCATTACCTACATTCTATTCATTTTCAAGAATACCACTTTCAATTGCAATATTTTATGGCTGTTAAGCCTGCTGTCGGTAACATGCCTTCCATTTTATATCCCTTTAACAGTATGCTAAAACCTACACATTCAAGCTATCATTTAGAGATGATGTTGTTTACCTTTGCTATATTTGTTTGATGTTAAGGTTGCTGTACTTATCATTCCTCTCCACTACTTATGCAGGACAACAATAGGAGTGGCCACCATTTTCCGCCGAGGTTAGCTTCATCCCTCGGCATGTACTCCCCACGTCGTTCCATAATGTAGTGCATATAGATCCAAGCCTGGACACTTGTTAGCTTCTAATATTGATTTGTTGCTTGTAGGTACATATGCCCTTGGCAAGGATCCACGCATCGACCCTTATTGCGTATGGGGCAATGAGATATTCATGAACAAGCATCAAGTGAGGAAACTGATAAGGATTATTAGCAAAAACATAGAAATGGTGGCAAGCAAACTATTTGTTTATGCTGTATCCAAGACAACAGTGAGTTGTTGGATGGTAACTACAAACTCTGTAGCCTTCTCTTTTTACTTCCCATAATGAGTTGTTAGACAACAATGTCTGAATCTTTTTCGTTAGCAGTGGTTCCCGAAGCAGTTCACTCAAGATTACCTCGCAAAGTACATGATTGGTGGTCACGCAACGAAGGTTAAAGTATTTCATCCAGACTACAGTGAGCATCGAGAAGTCGTAATGAAGATAGTGAAGGATGGACGGGCAGCCATCACAAGGGTTTGTCCTAGAGTCGTGCGCGCATTACGCATGGAGGAGGGCACAATATGGCCATTCCGCTTCACCTTCTCCAGCAACCAGAATGTCTTTCGCCTCTCTCTTGACAGTCTTTAGTACAACTTTGGTTCATCATTCTTTACTTGGTGCTTATGTAGTTCTTTAGTATATGTACATGTGCATCGAATTATGCATTCATGATTGAACCTATATTTGTAATAAACATGGTTGGATATGAAATAAGTGTTTGCCTACTTTCAAATTCAAAACATGTGAGTTTTAAATTAGGGATTAATTAGGGATTACACTACAGATGGTTTAAGAAAGTGAAATGTCTGCGATGGACATGGAGATCAGACACGTTTCTAGGATCCACTACATGTGCAATTAATCTCCACTGCACACACAATCACACACGACATCCTCTTGAAAACTGTTTGCGTTAGGCCACCTTGCACAAACATTTAACACATAAAAACTATGTGTGATGGATAACATTTGCCACACATTTTCTTCTACGCACTATGTGTGATGCATTCAATAACACAAACGATAAAATTGGTAATATCGTGTGTAATGGCAACGCTATCACAAACGATTTAATGGGGAAAATTGTGTGTGATGTACCTATGAAGGGAAACATTTTCCTTGGAGCGACTATGTTGGATGTTCGTATGAACGGAAACGTTTAGGGGGAACTGACTGTGTGGGATGTACTTACGACTACAAATGATTTCGCATGTATAATTGTATTTTTTCAGCACTATTGTACGTATAACCGTATTTCAATGCTTGCCGGTCGCACTCGACCTAATTTTGTCGAGCGTGTGTCCCAGGAGGGCATATCCCCGACGGTTTCTGGGTCATGTGGGAAGGACCACCCTATCACCATCACTCACTTGGCGACAGTTCTGAACGCCGTCACAGAAAGGTGTTAAAACAGTTTGTATAGCACCGACGCGTACCAGTGACTAACCCGCAGGTGTGACTGTCTCATCAGAAGTGATAGATGCAAGATACACAAGAACAATAGTTTGATGTAAGAACATGGTGTGATAGGAAGCTGTAGTATGTAAAAAAAACAGGAAGGCGTGTCAGATTCACATGTATAATGTGTAAGCTAAGGAGATGCAATTTAACAAATTCGGAGCAATACAAGCTAGGCACCATATGCAACATGCAACCAGATATCACACTGCCATATTAGAGCAAGCACCTGGGGTTGTGGATTAGGGGAGATGAGATTTGGAACTTGCACTACAGTAGGAGTAGCAGGAGAATCTGCAGAGATCATTTGTTTCAGTTGCTCCAGGGGACCACCATCATTCTGTGCCTTTGTCCTTTTAGATTTTGCCTTGTCAAGTAAACACATAAGAAAAAGGAATGAAATTCGCACTTCCAAATTCGTTCATACATGATATTGACAAACACAACTTTTATGTAAGGGAAGCACATTGTAGGAGGATGGAATATGTACGAAAAACGCTAAGCAAAAGGCATTTCAAAATTTTGGAAGCAATGCAATCTAGACACCATATGAAAGATCCAACCAAAATCACTCTACCTAGTTGGACGTGTCTCATTATAAGTGGCACTTCAACAAATTAGAGGCAATACATGTTTGAAATGATATGCAAGATGCAACCAATATTACACTCTCAATTTGTAGTTTTCTCGTCAGAACTGATTGATGAGGGATACACAAGAAAAGTAGTTTGATGTAGGAACATGGTTAATAGAAAGACGCAGTATGTACCAAGAAGAGGAAGGCATGTCATATTCACAAGTAAAATGTGTTAACTAAGTGATACATTGTCGGTTCTATACCCGTCATATCTTGTAGTAGGGGTCCTAAGCTAGGCTTCTTGGAGCAATGGTAACATGGATACGGGATTTTATCCAGGTTCGGGCCCTCTTGATGGAGGTAAAACCATACGTCCTGCTTTTGATTATATTCATATGAGGTGTAGTACAGAGTACATGTATCTACCACGGGATTGTTCTAATGAATATTAGATGTCTATTGACTAGCCTGGCCTCGGTTTATATAATACACCAGAGGCCTAGAGTTTAGGAGAGTCCTCGTCTTGGGCGCCAAGTCTTGTGGGATCTCCCTTGTATGCAGCATGGGCTGTCCGAACTAGCCCAATAGTGAACCGCCATGGGGGTCCTCAGCCCGACCCACTTGTCGGGAGACGACGGGGTGAGTACCCCGTAGTCTAGGACACCGTCAGTAGCCCCCTAAACTGGTCTTCAAGTTGGGGACGCTCCTCGATTCTTCCAAACTGTTCTTCATCTTCGGTCGCCGGTCTCGAAAACTGGTTCAACAAATCTTCCCATCTTCGATCTTGAGGATCGCCGAAGTGAATCCGAAGAGTTTACACGTCGGGTATCCAAGGAGCCCCTTTAAGTTCTCGGCCTTTATCAATGCCTTGTTATTTTTATGCCATACCTCGGGTTTGAAATTGTTCCCGTGCGGCAGTGTCCTCTTGCGTCCGAGCTCCAACACCAGACTGCATCCGAGATATCTTTTGCAGCCGAGCACCAACGTCGGACCGCTTCCGAGATCCAACACAGGAATGTATCCGAGCTCTAGCACCGGAATGTATTCAAAGTGTCATATATTACCTCGGTCTTGAAAAAGTTAAAAGGGTAGAACCGAGCCTAATGCCGGAGATGCCCTCTATGCAGTCGGCCACTTGCAACCGAGCTTTGTGCCGAACTGCTTCTGAGGTATCTTTTGCAGTCAAGCACCAATGCCGAACTGTATCTGGGCTCGAACATCAGACTGTATTCGAGGTGTATTTGTATAACCGAAGTCAAATGCTATTCGGCATCTAAGGTGTCCTAGACTAGCTTGGTCATGAAAAGTTTGGAGGAGTTCAGCGAAGCTTAATGCTGAAAACACCCTCGGTAAAGCTAGCCACTCACATCCGAGTTCTATGTTAGGCTACTTCCGAAGTGTGTGATTTATTCTCTGCCGAGATGTATAGTCAATAGCCCTCAAGGTGTGTGTCGGTCTAAAACCTAATGGGTGACATAAGACTGCTGATCCAGTAGCCCCTGAGACTCGGGTCAATTCACGAAATCGGCCTGAGGATCGAATCCTAGCTCAGCAGCATACTTCTGAACACAAAAGCAGTGTGCACAGACCTCGAGACTCAGGTTGGGTGCGGCCGACCAACCCGAGGATCGTAATCTCCCTGGAAACTATATTGCACTTAAATTTTCTGCATTGAATTGTAAATGCAGTAGCCCCCGGGACACTAGTCGGGTGGCAACACCAGATCAGGGGATCGTTGTGCCCCTTTAATATCAGTAAATGGTAAGCCTGAAGCCTAGTAGCCACCAAGCCTTAATGCAGGCACGGGTGGCCGAATTAAGGATCGATATCCAAAGTAAAATCATAAATTATGTGTAATGATTCTATGTATCCAAGTACTTTACATCATTAATGCTCGGATCCGCATTGTACAAAACTTTGTTGACCGACCATGGGCTTGCACCTCCTCGGCCAGTAGCTGAGGAGTGTTTGTCCTACTTTATAAAGCCTTTATGAGGGCAAAGATTTACGACAAACAAAGCAATTCGGCCATACGGTTTTATAAAAAAGGTACACAGAGAGATATGTTATATTACTTTTTATGTAAGATACATCGTCCAAGGAAAATAGTCCCGCTATCGGTTCCTTTCTTTGGGTTGTCATGCTGATCATCATAATGAAACGTCACCTCTGATCAACGTGGGAGGAAAATATTGAGGATTTAGTTTGGGGAAAGTTCCCGAACTAGGTGGTTTTTAGCGAACCTAAATTTTCACTTCCGTCGTTGCCGACCAATTATATCCTTTAGGATCGCTAGCTTTCGGCTTCACCCAATCTGAGGTACTAACTCGGATGACCCGGTAGTAACGTTCACAGAGGTGCTCCCTTTACCGCCTAGGAGAAAAATCGGGAACGTAGGGGTAAGCACAGGAGCTAGGCAACCCAGCTTGGCCAAAATCTTAACTCAAATTGATGCGTATTTGTGGCTTTATAACGATGATTATGGAAGGCAGCCCTCATATATTAAATACAAACACCGATGATGTGTTTATTTTGACTCCGTTGCAACCATTTATCAGTTGAACGTGGCCCATCGTCGGCTTTCATCCCCCTTGTGGATGCTACACAGGGTGTTTCCGCAATAACAAAACAACCCTTAGCCGACGTCTTGGTGCCCGAAGGCGGTTGTGCTAGCAGAAACAAGGCAATCAGATATGTGGGCTTTATAACTTTCACTTAGTCATTGGAGCTTAAAGTTGGGAGGCCAGTTACTAGCCCCCGGTTAGTGCTCGGCGACAATCAAAGTCAAGCCGTAAACACTTCGGCTAATGTTACGAACGGACCGTCATTTAAGACGAGGTGAACTCTATCGATCTTATAGTTTAATACAGTCATCGGATCGCTGACCAGTTTATGCTTATTGTGACAGTCAGTTTTCGGCTTTCTCCAGTGAGGTGCTTAACCATGCTAGATGGAAGCACAATCACAGTGGTTCTCCCTTTGCGCACCTAGCCAAACAAAGCGAAATGTAGGAGGCAAGCACACGAGCCGAGCGACCCAACTATTGACCGAATACACAATTCGAAACAGATGCATACAAAGCAATATCCTAGAACGTTTGCCGAGGACTTCTCGGAGTATCGTGGCTTTTTGATCGGTTCGGCTCTAGCTGCGGCACCTTGTTGATAGTGCCGAAGCTTTAAGGGTGTTTAGTGTTGTACTGCAAGACTTATGTTGGAAACACACAAATAGGTTAAAAGTGGCATAAGCCTGGAAACCGAAAAGACTTAAGTAAAAACTTTAAATCCGAACTAAATCAAGTTTTTTGTGCCAATCCAAAATTGGTCTTCAAATTTTTTGTGCTTTTGTCATGCTTTAACACGACACATCCGATATCAAGACTTCAAGCGGGTCAGCCTACGGCTTCAATTTCCTATCCCAGAGGCGGAGTACTTCTTGTTAGGCCAGTTTAGCGAACCAAACCCGAGTTGCTTTAGAGAGAAACTAGGCCATCCGGCGATTGACCACACACTCAAGTCAAAAAAGGAGTGGTAGAAAAAGACTTTGCAACGACTTAGAAGAAGAACATTTATTACAAAATGGCTCATATAAATTTAAGAGCCCCAGTTAACACGGGTAAAGAAAAGTGGTTTTTAACGAACCTCGTTTGTTCACAAACTAAGTTTTTAACATAAATATAATGTCTGGTCGAACCGAACCAGAATTAAAAAACTAAGCATGGAAGCGACTTAGCTGGTTAATGTGCTTGGCGTAGATGACGCGGTCGAGCCTGCGGCCGGACTAGGTCCAATCCCCCGAGCTGCCATAAGGTGGACGAGCAAAGAGCTCAGTGCTCTGAAGTGGCAACGCCACATCGTTGATGTGGCGAGGTGGAGCCCCCAGCCCCGCTAACATGACGAAGCAGGTCCGCATATCAAGCATCAGCTTAATGTTCACACGAGCAGTGCACCGAAGTAACGACACAATTCGGTCGATAAAAGTGGGATGACAACATCGGCACGCCAAGGTGACCATATATCGTAGCCAAAATCAATTTCATACACAAACAAAATAGTGCAAGCAAGAAACAACAATAATTGAAAGAAAGAAAATATAATGCATAATTAATATATGCGAAGCGAATAATCAGGTAAGCTTGGCCCGGGCGCCGAGGTCGGTTTGATGGAGTGGTGGCGCGAATATGTTGATGTAGGTCGGCATGCGTGGGGGCGAAAACATCGGCCTAGCATCATCCGAACTCATTGCGTTGAGGTGTCGGTCGGCGCGGTGGCTGTCGGCCTGATCTCCATGTAGCAATTGTTGTGAAAGAGTCGCCCCAAAGTACTCATACCACATTAGTGAAAGTGTAGACTGCCACCAAAATTAATTAAATAAT
Source organism: Triticum aestivum (assembly GCF_018294505.1). Classification (NCBI taxonomy): domain Eukaryota; kingdom Viridiplantae; phylum Streptophyta; class Magnoliopsida; order Poales; family Poaceae; genus Triticum; species Triticum aestivum. Next base: position 327,272,476 of record NC_057809.1, read on the forward strand.
AGAAAAAGGAAAAAAAGTCAAATTTTCCTGTGACTGCGCTAAGATTGGTCTGGCGTGATTAGTGCAAGCTGGACGACGACATCAGATTGCCGAGGTGGCGGCGTGACATAGTCGAGGTTGATTGTCTGGCGCGAGGTCAATATCGACATTGGTCGACATGCTGAGGTGACAGCGAGAGACTGGCCAGTCTGACACCATGTACAAGGGTCGGAAACATTTCTCTGCAAAAATAATGCAGCACAAAAGAACAGAAAATAATCTCTATGTAATAATTCACGTGCTAAACAAATAACCAGAAGAAATAAAACATGTTTGATAGCCATGGCTGTAGCAGACCGAGGTAAAAAAGAAGTGATATGTACAGAACTGGTACCACCAAACACTAAGAATATATTGGTTTTTGATCCTTACGTGAAACAGCGGTACATACTAGAGTCCTTTGACCAAATTTAGGGTACCGGGCTGCAAAACTAGTAGTTAATTGGGTCAGTAGTATTTTAGGTCTACAAACCTTTCAGAAACAAGTAGCAGAGGGCCTGGCTGAATCAAAAAAGGAAATAACGAATCTCCCTGATGTGTGCTCTGCCGAGCTAGATTTTGATCGGCCCATGCGTCTGTCTCAACACGGTCTCCTCGGCTAGATCATTGTCGGCCAGACCCGGGCAGTGAACCTGCAACTCTAGGCTACCGCGCCAGGCGACAGGAACAACCAGGTGACGAGAACAGCTGGCATCATTAAAATTTTCTTGATCCTGGTCTGTCTTGGGCAGCTTTACGCCATGATGCTTTTTGGAATCCATGCACTTCTGCGCTTCTTTTGTGGCCTTGTACGGTGTTGCCACCGGGTACTTGTCCCTTTAAGCGTCCGCTTAGGATGGCACGTCAGTAGATTCCGCAGCGCGGTTGCTGCTGGCAGACTATCCTTGTTCAATCTTTGTTAGGAGCAAGGCGTGATGTCAAATTGGATCTAGCAACTCGCATCACATCAGTTCGGCAGTATCCGTTGAATTCTCTGCCGACTATAATCCGATCTACAGACAAAATAAAGGAGGCGGCAATGAAAATCCTTTGCCTACAAATCAGTTTATACAATACTGATCTAATTGAAAAAACATCACCTGATCGATTTTGATTCCTATCAAACCACGATTAACACCTAGCAAGCTCTCAATGAAAGCACCAATGTTGGTTCTATATCCAGCATATCTCGTAGTAGGGGTCCTAAGCTAGGAATCTTGGAGCAATGGTAACATGGACACGAGATTTTACCTAGGTTCGGACCCTCTTGATGGAGGTAAAACCCTACGTCCTGCTTTTGATTGTATTCAGATGAGGTGTAGTATAGAGTACATGTATCTACCACGAGATTGTTCTAATGAATATTAGATGTCTATTGACTAGCCTGGCCTCGGTTTATATAACACACCAGAGGCCTAGGGTTTAGGAGAGTCCTCGTCTTGGGCGCCAAGTCTTCTGGGATCTCCCTTGTATGCGGCATGGGCTGTCCGAACTGGCCCAATAGTGAATCGCCATGAGGGTCCTCGGCCCGACCCACTTGTCGAGAGACGACGGGGTGAGTACCCCATAGTCCAGGACACCGTCATACGTCTCCGTCGTATCTAATTTTCCAAACTCTTTTTCCCTTGTTTTGGACCCTAATTTGCATGATTTGAATGGAACTAACCCGGACTGACGCAGTTTTTAGCAGAATTGCCATGGTGTTATTTTTGTGTAGAATAAAAAGTTCTCAAAATGACCTGAAACTTCATGGAGCTAAGTTTTGGAATTAATAACAAATATTGGCGAAAGAATGAGCACCAGGAGGACCCACACCCTAGCCACAAGGGTGGGGGCGTGCCCTCCGACCTTGTGGGCCCCCTGGACCTCCACCGACCTCAACTCCGACTCAATATATTCTCTTTCGGGGAGAAAAAAATCAGAGAGAAGGATTCATCATGTTTTATGATATGGAGCCGCCGCCAAGCCCTGTTCTTCCTTGAGAGGGGAGATCTGGAGTCCGTTCGGGGCTCCGGAGTGGGGATTCCGTCGCCATCGTCATCATCAACCATCCTCCATCACCAATTTCATGATGCTCACCGCCGTGTGTGAGTAATTCCATCGTAGGCTTGCTGGACCGTGATGGGTTGGATGAGATTTACCATGTAATTGAGTTAGTGTTGTTAGGGTTTGATCCCTAGCATCCACTATGTTCTAAGATTGATGTTGCTATGACTTGGCTATGCCTAATGCTTGTCACTAGCGCCTGAGTGCCATGATTTCAAATCCGAACCTGTTATGTTTTGATGAATATATTTGTGTTTTGATCCGATATTGCAAGTTATAGTCACCTACTACGTGTTATGATCCGGCAACCCCAGTGTGACAATAGTCGGGAACACTCCCGGTGATGACCGTAGTTTGAGGAGTTCATGTATTCACTAAGTGCTAATGTTTGGTCTTGTACTCTATTAAAAGCAGGCCTTAATATCCCTTAGTTTCCAATAGGGACCCGCTTCCATGGTGTCGGATCACGGGTTCCGGAAAAACCCTCGAGGTTCAAACACTGGGTGCGCGCGAAGGTTTTCTCCCTATCGATCCACGCCCTAGCTCTCTTAGATCTCGTGGACGAACTCGACGAACTCACAAGACAAAGACACAAGATTTATACTGGTTTGGGCCACCGTTGTGGTGTAATACCCTACTCCAGTGTGGTGGTGGTGGATTGCCTCTTGGGCTGATGATGAACAGTACAAGGGGAAGAACAACCTCCTGAGGTTGATGTGTTCTTGTCCTTTATGAACTTGTGTGAGTGAGATGCCTCTGAATGAGTTCTCCCTCTCCTCTTTTCGCCATCTCTTTTCGTCTCTTTTCTCTCTCCCCATAAGTTCTCTCCCTACTATGGTGGCTAGTTCTACTTATATAGGCCCTGGTCCTCTCCCCAAATATTGAGCGGGAAGGATCCAACAACGGCCAATTTGAAAGGGGACAGCTAGTACAGCTTATCCTGACAAAAGTAGTCTTTGCCTGCAAAAGGCTCTGGTGGTGACGCCGTCTTGGGCAACATGGCGATCTCTGTCTTGCCGTCCTGCTGGTCTTGGTCTCGTTGCACCGATATGGAAACCTTTGCTTGATGCCTTGGTACTCCGCGCCTGCGCTTGCCCCCTTGGCACCAAAGAGGAATCAAGGACAATGCGCACGCTCGCGCCCGCGTGGACCTCGCGAGGTTTGCCTTGCCTTGATCTCCCCGCCCCTCGTGAGCCTTCCTGGCGAGGCCGCTCCTGAGGAGGTCTTGTATCGTCCGCCTCGCGAGGCTTGGCCCCTCACGATACCTCATTGCTGAAGATGGGCCATACAGACCTACTATCTCAGCCACGCCGTGGGCCGCAGGCAGGAAAGTCTGGGGACCCCCATTCCAAGAAAGCCGACAGTAACCCCCGGGCCCAAGGCGCGCTTGGGCTTGGCTTCGAGGCGAAGCCAAAGGTCAAGCGTGGAGTGCCGCTGGCCCCAAAAGCATGCGGCCTCGGTTGATGTGTGGTGGTTGATTGGATGTGAGTGTCTCCTCTTCCCCACGCTGCCTCAACAACTGCCCGTCTTGACAAAGAGGCTGGCACAGACAGTGCTTGCCTTCATTGCTTCTCCTTCTCTACTACTAGCAGCAACTTCAATGGCGTCGATCCGAAGGTTCTTAGCTGACGAGAAGGGAAAGATTCCCCTCGACATGCCGGTGCTGCTTCCGCCGAAGAAGAGGTCGGTCCACTATCGCAACATTGTGGCGATGCATGTGGTGACGAGGCCTTTGTGTGAGCGGCCTCCTCCTGGGTATCCGATGCCCTTGCACGCCCAAGCCGGGGGCTCGGGAGGAAGGAGCAACGAGCGTCGGCGCGCGCACCGCGGCCAAGGTCGACGCGTTGCGGCGACGAGTGCCGTCGCTCCTGGAGTCCATGCCGCGGGCTCCTCGCGCGAGCTTGTGCTGTGGGCGGTGATGCCCCCAAGCTCATGGATCTTCTTCCCGCGCTTCTTCTCTGACGTGATGCCGCCGAGGGGGCCTCTCGAACTCTAGTTGCAGCATGCTGACTGCGATGCTCCAGCGACCGGAGCAGAGGTTGAAGCAGTATCCACCAGCAAGATCTTCATGACTCGTGGCTGGGTAGAGGCCGCGCGGGTTTGCCATGCGGAGGGCGCCCTCGCAATCCACTTCGAATGCGACGGCGCCTCCATGCTGTTCTTCAAGGTCTTCAACGTGGAGGGTCGCCGCTCGGAGTGTTGCCCCGAAGGGGGGCGCCAGGATGAGGCGTGCCCTGCTCGCGGCTGCTCTAGCGGCAGCGACTGTTGGGAGTCCAGTGGTTCTCTCGAGCTCTACGAGACTCCGGAGACGAGCGACAATAGCTACGTGCCCCCGAGATCTCGTCGCACCCGGAGCAGGGCCGCAAAGTTCGGCCGCCGTCGTCGCTGATCTGGATGGGGTTAGTGCCGGCCTCCCATGGCCCACTGTTGATGATGGCGTCGACCGCAGGGGTTTGTAGATAGGATCCTCCTAGGTTCTCGTCTTTTGTTCCCTGCGAGGAATCAAGAAGTACCCCGTGGGGGCGTGTAAAGAGTCTGCAATGTCTTTTGTTGATATTATCCTAATTATGAAAGCCTGGTGAGCGCAAGTCCTGTTTAGGCTCGGTCTTCCCTTTCCAATCTCGTGACAGCTTGTTGCTCTACGCTGACAGGTCCCGGTCCCCAGGCAAGCTTCAGCCATCGCTGGTATGTCAGGTCGCGTGCCGTGGTCAAGGCCAGGAGGTGAGCGGCCTGAGGTCCAGTAAGAGATCCTAAGGCGCGATGCTCAGGGGGTCCCCTTTAGCGCTCAAGCAGCCGTGGTAAGATAAGAAAGGGAGGCGACGTTGCCGCAACAGGGCTGCGGCGAGCGTGTCTCGTAGGTTCCAATAGTTAGTTGCTCTGAACTCGTGACTTATCTTGGCAGTCCGGGGTCGATTCTTCATGATGCGCCAGACCTATGAGCGAACATCTGCAGCGTAGCTAGGTCAGGCCCATACGAGCCTTCCCCTTTCCTATGCTCTCCTTTGTGCTCTACGTCCTCAGGTCCCAGCCCTCGAGCGAGCACAGCCACCGCTAGTATGCCAGGACGCGTGCCGTGGTCAAGGCCAGGGGGTGAGGGCTGGAGAGCCAGTAAGAGCTTCTGAGTCACGATGCTCAGGAGCCCCCCTTTTAACGTGCAAGTGGATTACTTGGAAGAGGTGGGAGCTCGCGGTGCCGCCTGGTGTTATCCTCGTGAGATTCCTGTGAGCCAGCATAAGGAAGAAAATGATCTGTCATTATGGTTACCAGCCTGCCGCTGGTTGCTCCGTGAGGGAGTGAAAGCACTGAGGGCCCAGTGAGGTGACGTGCGTGGGGCGTGCCACAAGCCACAGCTCGACCGCTCAGGTTTTTCGACGTGGCAGGGACCGACCCGTGCATCGGCACCGTGCTGGCGTGAGGAGGCCCCGTGGGAGGTGACGATTGAGCAGGTAGTAATCATAGTTAGATTAAACATGACAGTAGCAGGCTTAAGTAAGTGCATGGGAGATACGTGCCACCGGGTCAGGCCCGAGCGGCTTGGGGATGATGTAGCCCGAGGGGCGCTCCCAACAAGGTAAGCTAAATACATAAAAAGGGATACATGCCACAGGGACGGACCCACACGACCTGGGAATGATGCAGCCTGAGGGGCGCTCCCAGCTAAATGAACTTGGAAAATGTCACCTGGTTATGTTGACGAAGGAGAGTTGGGGAAGCTGAAGGCGCGTAGCGAACGGGTTGCTCCTCACGAGCCACCGGGGCCCTGAGCCTCAAGAGGCTCTGGGGGCTCAGGTGGTCCCATGAGGACCATCTCCATCTCCATCAGGACGGCATGGTGCCTGGCCTCCTGAGACACTAGGATGCGCCGCAAGTTGCGCTGGTAGGCAGACGACACGCTCGGCAGGCCGAAGGGCATGCAAATGTAGCTGTGCAGTGGGCCCTCATAGCATCCCACGCGCGAAGGCTAGAAAAGCTGTTGAGAAGCAGCCCTATTGAGCCCTGGAATGTCGATATAGACGCGCAGCCCAACATCCTCGCCTGGATGAGAAGCTGCGCCCCGTGAGCGGCAGTTGCCACTCATGGCCCTTCCATCTTGCAATTCCTGGGTGGTCTTGGTGATGAACTCCTAAATGGTGGGCGATCCTTGCCCTGTGCCCTCCTGAGGGAAACGTGTCGTGAAGCATGCCTCCAAGTGGTGCCCAAGCGCCTCCCTCGTGATGTGGGCAAGGTCTAAGGCCTTCCAAAAGAAAGCCCCCGAGCCCTGCCCGAGAAGGGTGATGGGCGCACCTTCCTATGCAATGGAGGGAGGCGCCCCGGGAGCGGGTGCTGATCCCGACGAGGCTCCGGCTGTGACGCCACCCTCCTGAGGTCCTACACGGTGCATCTGCTTCTTCTTCTTGGGGATGACCTCAGGAGGGCCCTCGCCCTTGCTGTCGGGGATGTCGATTGCTGCGGCTTGGAAGGCACGCTCGAGGCTGCACACCGCATCTCTTTCTTCACATGGGACCATGATGATCCCGCCGCGTCCCGGCATCTTGAGGACATTGTAGACATGATGGGTCACCGCCATGATCTTGGCCAGGGCTGGATACCTGAGGATGGCATTGTACGGCAGACGAATGTGCGCGACGTCGAAGTCAATGAGCTCGGTGCGGTAGTTCTTGTGTTCCCCAAAGGTGACAGGGAGGCGGACCTGCCCTATCGGTGTGGTAGAACCGTCGGTCACTCCTGAGAAAGGCTTGGTAGGCTGAAGCTGATCATATGGCACTTGGAGGTTGTCGAATGTGTCGACGGACAGGACATTGAGCTCTGCGCCGCTGTCGAGGAGGGTCTTGGTAACTTGCATGTTGCTGATGACTGGGGAGCAAAGCATCGGGAGGGCGCCAGCGGTAGCTGCGCACTTGAGCTGATCTGCCGAGTTGAACATGATGGGGCACTGGGACCATCTGAGCGGGCATGTGGCTTCGAGCTTGGCGAGGACTACATTCACTTCACGAGCAAACTGCTTGAAGGTACGCTACGAGGCTGGGACCTGCGCTCCGCCCAAGATGCAGGCGATAGCACGCGGTTCCTAGAAACCCCCAGGCCCCTCATCTTGATGGTGTTCGTCATTCCTTCTTGGTGGTGGCGGCAGCGGAGGGAGTCCGGCGTTGCCTTGAGGATGATGCTCACGAGGCTGATCCCTCCAGGCGCCCTCGTGAGGCTGATCCTGCCAGCGGTCCTCACGAGGCCGGTCGCGCCACACCTGGCACGGGCCACGGTCATCCCAGCGTTCGCCACCACGTCCTCCTCCTCCTCGGCCGTAGCCCCGGTCACCGCGCTCGGGGCGTCGACCGAAGCGTCCTTCGTGAATGGCTCTGAGCTCTTGACAATCACTAGTGTTATGGGTATTCAGGTTGTGGAAGGCGCAGAACGGACTGCTGCTCTTGGATGACTCTGGTTGATCTCTGCCACGCTTGGTGTCTGGTTCCGCTGCAAGCACGGCTGCTCCCTTGCACTTCACGTCCTTGGCCTTGGCTTTCTTCTCCTCCAGGTCTGCGGCTGGGAGCTCGAGGAGGGAGAGCCCCCCCTCCTCGGCTCTTGCACACCTGGTCGCCAGTTTGAACAACTCCAGGGACGTGCACAGCTCTGTGCGGCTTCAGCTCTTAAGTCCTTGAGGGCGTTGTGGTTGTGGTTCCGTTGGACGATGATGTCTGGGTACCGGCTCCAGTGTGATGGAGGAGGGCGAAGGTGGATGGGCGTGATGGGGTGGAGGACAGAGGAGGCTGGGGTTTTGCGGCTGGTGGAGATGGCGTTTTGTCGCCCACTGTAGTGGTTTTGTCACGGCAGATGTCCTCGTGAAAGGTTAGTCGTGGAGCCATCGCTATGGGTTAGCTTAAAGAGGTTAAACTGGACAAGGGACGCGAGAGTTTTATACTAGTTCGGCCCCTTCGATGAAGGTAAAAGACTACCTCTAGTTGTGATGGAATTGTTGGGGTTTCGATGACCAGGGAGCGAATCCGCTTTGCCTGGCTCTCGATTTGTTGTGTGTTGTCCCTAAACCACCGCCAGGTCGTCTCTTTATATACATAGGTCGACGCCCATTGGCTTACAGAGTCCTGAGGCCGGATCATCAATGTGTCCAACTCGGTCTCTATCCTCCCTATCTTACAATACAAGTTACATGAGAAAGTCGGTTTACATCTACAGGCCTTAACCCGCCTTTGGGCCTTGGGCCTTCGTAAAGCGCCACCATCCTTATGTTTTTATGGGCCTCTAATCATCATAGAGTTAACCCGGCTGCCCCTGGCCGGTTTACGTCCAGTAGTAATATCCCCAACATTAGGCCCCAGATTGATTTGAACTTGTTCATGTCAATCTTCAACACTTAGAAAAATTCTTGCCCTAGCACCTTCGCATGGATCTTGTAAACCGCCGTGATGTCATCCTTCAGATCCGCAGTAAACCGTCATGATGTCACCTATTCGTTGAAGTTGAAGATGCCCTTCATTAATGAGTATCCAATCATTGAGGCGACAACCTTATTAAATATCCATTTTGAGCTCCTCGATTCTCGCGCATGTCGATTATCTGTTCGCCTTATAAATAGGGCTGAGACCACCCCCCCATTTCCGTTTCCTCTGCTACCTCTTCATCTCTTCTTCCTCCTCACGATGCCCCTGCGCCCGAACGCCGCCGCCGTCATCAAGCTTCGTCTCTGCCTCATCCTTGGCCGCTGCATCGACCTGAACGCTCCATAGAACTGCGGCACACCTCTGCTACCTTAACAGCTTCGGTAAGTGTTCCCCCTTTTCTTCATAGATCCACTTTAGGGTTTTTGTGTTCATCGGAGTTCGTCGCAGCTCCGGTGGTATTCTTCTCTTTTCTTCCCAGTAGCATCAAAAACTAACTAAATTTGCTAGCTTGATGTCTACTACACAACCTTCTTCTTGTAGACGTTGTTGGGCCTCCTAGTGCAGAGGTTTGTAGGACAATAGCAAATTTCCCTCAAGTGGATGACCTAAGGATTATCAATCCGTAGGAATTGTAGGATGAAGATGGTCTCTCTCAAGCAACCCTGCAACCAAATAACAAAGAGTCTCGTGTGTCCCCAACACACCCAATACAATGGTAAATTGTATAGGTGCACTAGTTCGGCGAAGAGATGGTGATACAAGTGCAATATGGATAGTAGATATAGGTTTTTGTAATATGAAAATATAAAAACAGCAAGGTAACTAATGATAAAAGTGAGCATAAACGGTATTGCAATGCGTTGAAACAAGGCCTAGGGTTCATACTTTCGCTAGTGCAAGTTCCCTCAACAATAATAACATAATTGGATCACATAACTATCCATCAACATGCAACAAAGAGTCACTCCAAAGTCACTAATAGCGGAGAACGAACGAAGATATTATGGTAGGGTACGAAACCACCTCAAAGTTATTCTTTCTAATCAATCCGTTGGGCTATTCCTATAAGTGTCACAAACAACCCCAGAGTTCGTACTAGAATAACACCTTAAGTCACAAATCAACCAAAACCCTAATGTCACCTAGATACTCCAATGTCACCTCAAGTATCCGTGGGTATGATTATACGATATGCATAATCTCAGATTCATCTATTCAACCAGCACATAGAACCTCAAAGAGTGCCCCAAAGTTCCTACCGGAGAATCACGACAAAAACGTGTGCCAACCCCTATGCATAGGTTCATGGGCGGAACCCGCAAGTTGATCACCAAAACATACATCAAGTGAATCACGTGGTATCCCATTGTCACCACAGATACGCACGGCAAGACATACATCAAGTGTTCTCAAATATTTAAAGATTCAATCCGATAAGATAACTTCAAAGGGGAAACTCAATCCATTAGAAGAGAGTAGAGGGGGAGAAAACATCATAAGATCCAACTATAATAGCAAAGCTCGCGATACATCAAGATCACATCACCTCAAGAACACGAGAGAGAGATCAAACACATAGCTACTGGTACATACCCTTAGCCCCGAGCGAGAAGTACTCCCTCCTCGTCATGGAGAGCACCGGGATGATGAAGATGGCCACCAGAGAGGGATTCCCCCTCCGGCAGGTTGCCGGAACGGGTCTAGATTGGTTTTCGGTGGCTACAGAGGCTTCTGGCGGCGGAACTCGCGATCTATTGTGCTCGCTGATGTTTTTAGGGTATATGGAGATATATAGGCGGAAGAAGTATGTTAGGGGGCCACGAGGGGCCCACGAGGGTGGAGGGCGCACCCAGGGGGGTGGGCGCGCCCCCCTACCTCGTGGCCTCCTCGAAGCTTCCCTTACGTGGACTCCAAGTCTCCGGGGTTGCTTTCCTTCCAAAAATAAGTTCCGTGAAGTTTCAGGTTAATTGGACTCCGTTTGATTTTCTTTTCTGCGATACTCTAAAACAAGAAAAAAAAACAGAAACTAGCACTGAGCTCTGGGTTAATAGGTTAGTCCCAAAAGTGATATAAAAGTGTATAATAAAGCCCATAAACATCCAAAACAGTAGATAATATAGCATGGAGCAATCAAAAATTATAGGTACGTTGGAGACGTATGAGCATCCCCAAGCTTAATTCCTGCTCGTCCTCGAGTAGGTAAATGATAAAAACAGAATTTTTTATGCGGAGTGCTACTTGGCATAATTTCAATGTAATTCTTCTTAATTGTGGCATGAATATTCAGATCTGAAAGATTCAAGATAAAATTTCATATTGACATAAAAATAATAATACTTCAAGCATACTAACTAAGCAATTATGTCCTCTCAAACTAACATGGCCAAAGAAAGTTCATCCCTACAAAATCATATAGTTTAGTCATGCTCCATTTTCGTCACACAAGAGTGCTCTCATCATGCACAACCCCAATGACAAGCCAAGCAATTGTTTCATACTTTAGTAATCTCAAACCTACAAACTTTCATGCAATATATGAGCGCGAGCCATGGACATAGTACTATGGGTGGAATAGAATATAATGAGGGGGGTTATGTGGAGAAGACAAAAAAGGAGAAAGTCTCACATCAACGAGGCTAATCAATGGGCTATGGAGATGCCCACCGATTGATGTTAATGCAAGGAGTAGGGATTGCCATGCAACGGATGCACTAGAGCTATAAATGTATGAAAGCGCAACAAAAGAAACTAAGTGGGTGTGCATCCAACTTGCTTGCTGACGAAGACCAAGGGCACTTGAGGAGGCCCATTGTTGGAATATACAAGCCAAGTTCTATAATGAAAATTCCAACTAGTAAATGAAAGTGACAAAACAAAAAACTCTCTATCATGAAGATTATGGTGCTACTTTGAAGGACAAGTGTGGCAAAGGATAGTAGCATTGTCCCTTATCTCTTTTTCTCTCATTTTTTTATTTTTTTGGTCCTTCTCTCTTTTTTATGGCCTTTCTCTTTTTTTAGGCCTTCTCTTTTTTTATGGCCTTTCTATTCTTTTTTTATTCCTCACTTGGGACAATGCTCTAGAAAATGATGATCATCACACTTCTATTTATTTACAACTCAATGATTACAACTCGATACTAGAACAAAGTATGACTCTATATGAAGGCCTCCGGCGGTGTACCGGGATATGCAATGAATCAAGAGTGACATGTATGAAAGAATTATGAACGGTGGCTTTGCCACAAATACTATGTCAACTACATGATCATGCTAAGCAATATGACAATGATGATGCGTGTCATAATAAAAGGAATTTTGGAAAGTTGCATGGCAATATATCTCGTAATGGCTATGGAAATGCCATAATAGGTAGGTATGGTGGCTGTTTTGAGGAAGATATAAGGAGGTTTATGTGTGAAAGAGCGTATCATATCACGGGGTTTGGATTCACCGGCAAAGTTTGCACCAATCCTCAATGTGAGAAAGGGCAAGGCACGGTACCGAAGAGGCTAGCAATGATGGAAGGGTGAGAGTGTGTATAATCCATGGACTCAACACTAGTCATAAAGAACTGACATACTTATTGCAAAAATCTACAAGTCATAAAAAACCTCGGCACTACGCGCATGCTCCTAGGGGGATAGATTGGTAGGAAAAGACCATCGCTCGTCCCCGACCGCCACTCATAAGGAGGACAATCAAATAACACCTCATGTTTCAAATTTGTTACATAACGTTTACCATACGTGCATGCTACGGGACTTGCAAACTTCAACACAAGAATTTCTTAAATTCACAACTACTCAACTAGCACGACTTTGATATTATTACCTCCATATCTCAAAACAATCATCAAGCATCAAACTTCTCTTAGTATTCAATACTCTATATGAAAGTTTTTACTATTCTTGGATGCCTATCACATTAGGATTATTTAAGAAAATTACCATGCTATTTAAGACTCTCAAAATAATCTAAGTGAAGCATGAGAATTCATCTATTTCTTCAAAATAAAACCACCACCGTGCTCTAAAAGGATATAAGTGAAGCACTAGAGCAAATGACAAACTATTCCGAAAGATATAAGTGAAGATCAATGAGTTGTCGAATAATTATGCAACTATGTGAAGACTCTCTAACATTTAATAATTTCAGATCTTGGTATTTTATTTAAACAGCAAGAAAAACAAAATGAAATAAAATGACGCTCCAAGCAAAATACATATCATGTGGTGAATAAAAATATAGCTCCAAGTAAAGTTACCGATGAATGAAGACGAAAGAGGGGATGCCTTCCGGGGCATCCCCGAGCTTAGGCTCTTGGTTGTCCTTGGATATTACCTTGGGGTGCCTTGGGCATCCCCAAGCTTAGGCTCTTGCCACTCCTTATTCCATATTCCATCGAATCTTTACCCAAAACTTGAAAACTTCACAACACAAAACTTAACAGAAAACTCGTAAGCTCCGTTAGCGAAAGAAAACAAAACACCACTTCAAGGTACTGTAATGAACTCATTCTTAATTTATATTTCTGTTAAACCTACTGTATTCCAACTTCTCTATGGTTTATAAACTCTTTTACTAGCCATAGATTCATTAAAATAAACAAACAACACATTGAAAACAGAAGCTATCAAAAACAGAACAGTCTGTAGTAATATGGATCAAATGTATACTTCTCGAACTCATAAAATTCCAAAATAAATTGCTGGACCTGAGGAATTTATCTATTAATCATCTACAAAACGAATTAACTAAATATCACTCTCCAAATAAAAATGGAAGCAATTCTCGTGAGCGCTAAAGTTTCTGTTTTTTACAGCATGATCGCAAAGACTTTCCCCAAGTCTTCCCAAAGGTTCTACTTGGCACAAGCACTAATTAAAAGCATAAAACCAATATAAACAGAGGCTAGATGAATTATTTATTACTAAAGAGGAACAAAAATAAAGTTGGGTTGTCTCCCAACAAGCGCTATCGTTTAATGCCCCTAGCTAGGCATGATGATTTCAATGATGCTCACATAAAAGATAAGAATTGAAACATAAAGAGAGCATCATGAAGAATATGACCAGCACATTTAATTCTAATCCACTTCCTATGCATAGGGAGTTTGTGAGCAAACAACTTATGGGAACAATAATCAACTAGCATAGGAAGGCAAAACAAGCATAACTTTGAAACTTTAAGCACATAGAGAGGAAACTTGATATTATTGCAATTCCTACAAGCATTTATTCCCCCTCATAATAATTTTCAGTAGCATCATTAATGAATTCAACAATATAACTATCACATAAATCATTCTTTTCATGATCTACATGCATAGAAATTTTATTACTCTCCACATAAGCAAATTTCTTCTCATGAATAATAGTGGGGGCAAACTCAACAAAATAATTATCATGTGAAGTATAATCCAATTGAAAACTAAAATCATGATGACAAGTTTCATGGATATCATTATTCTTTATAGAATACAAGTCATCACAATAATCATCATAGATAGCAACTTTGTTCTCATAATCAATTAGAACCTCTTCCGGAATAGTGGATTCATCACAAAATAAAGTCATGACCTCTCCAAATCCACTTTCATCAATATAATTATCATAAATAGCAGGCATGCTTTCATCATAATAAATTTGCTCGTCAAAACTTGGGGGATAAAAAATATCATCTTCATCAAACATAGCTTCCCCAAGCTTGTGGCTTTGCATATCATTAGCATCATGGATATTCAAGGAATTCATACTAACACCATTGCAATCATGCTCATCATTCAAACATTTAGTGCCAAACATTTTAGTGCATTCTTCTTCTAACACTTTGGCACAATTTTCCTTTCCATCATACTCACGAAAGATATTAAAAAGATGAAGCGTATGAGAGAAACTTAATTCCATTTTTTGTTGTAATTTTATTTTTATAAACTAGACTAGTGCTAAAACAAGAAACTAAAATACTTGATTGCAAGATCTAAAGATATACCTTCAACCACTCACCTCCCCGGCAACAGCGCCAGAAAAGAGCTTGATGTCTACTACACAACCTTCTTCTTGTAGACGTTGTTGGGCCTCCAAGTGTAGAGGTTTGTAGGACAGTAGCAAATTTCCCTCAAGTGGATGACCTAAGGTTTATCAATCCGTAGGAGGCGTAGGATGAAGATGGTCTCTCTCAAGCAACCCTGCAACCAAATAACAAAGAGTCTCTTGTGTCCCCAACACACCCAATACAATGGTAAATTGTATATGTGCACTAGTTCGGCGAAGAGATGGTGATACAAGTGCAATATGGATAGTAGATATAGGTTTTTGTAATTTGAAAATATAAAAACAGCAAGGTAACTAATGATAAAAGTGAGCGTAAACGGTATTGCAATGTGTTGAAACAAGGCCTAGGGTTCATACTTTCGCTAGTGCAAGTTCCACTACAAAAAAAATACACTTTCGTGATGATACATGTTTTTAACAGTAGGTCGCTTTTTTGTCATGCATGTACATCCATGACAAATTTATGACAGAATCAAGATAGTCATACATGTGTTGTCATAGAAGTGTTCCGTGACATTACCAAAATTATCATCACGGAAGTGTCCACTTCCATGACGATAAATCGCGCATCACAGAAGTGCTTTCGTCAAGGGTGACCAACACGTGGCATCTACCGTAAAGGAACGCCGTTAAGCTATCGGGTCAGGATCCGATAACCCGTTAACAGCCCCGACCAATGGGGATTTTCCACGTGTAAAATCATCATTGGCTAGAGGAAACACCTGTCGGGTCATCGTCGGGACAGATGTCATCCACTCACTGGACAGAAGGCGCCTATGATACGTCGACATGTGGCACGGCCCAACAAGTTTAAATGGGCCGGCCCAACTAAAGGCCCACAAGATTTTGCGGACCATAATGGGCCGGCCCAGCTAAAGGCCCATGAGATTTTTTGGACCATAATGGGCTGGCCCAGCTAAAGGCCCACAAGATTTTGCGGGCCATAATGGGCCGGCTCAGGTAAAGGCCCACAAGATTTTCGTGTGCCATAATAGGCCGGCCCAGGTAAAGGCCCACAAAATTCTTTTGGATCATAATGGGTCAGCCCAGCTAAAGGCCCATGAGATTTCACCGACATTAATGGGCCGGCCCAGCTGTAGGCCCACAAGATTTTGAGGACCCTAGTAGGCCGGCCCGTTAACTGGCTGCCATGTTTTGGGCCAAATGCCGGCCCATATTTGATCCGGTCTATTAATGGCCTGCCACGCCCCGGGCCTAATAGTGACCCATATGAGATCCGGCCCGTTAAAAGCCTACCATGTTCTGGGCTAAATTACGGCCCAGATCAGGTCTGGCCCTTTAAGAGGTTTTGGGCCTAATTATTGGCCATATCAGATTCGGCCCGTCAACTGGACACTATGCTTTTGGGCCCACTTTCTAAAGGCCCTCTTAGTAATTCGGCCTGATATTAGTTTTGGCCTGTTAAGGGCCCGTTTAACATTTCGGCCCTATAGTAATTTCAGCCTGTTAAAAGCCCGTCATATAGTTGGGCCTAACTACGGCCCGGTTTGCATCCGGCCTGCTCGCAGCCGATATCTGATTGGGCCAAATAAGGACAGAAACAATTTTTCGGCCTGTTAAAAGCCCGTGATTTGATTCGCACAATCATGGGTCGGGGTTCATTTTGGGCTGCTACCATCCCGTGAGCTGATCGGCACATTTCAGTCCCAACCTACATCGTGATTGCATGACGGCCCGATTATATACTATAATTTTACGGTTTGGCCGGTTTACTGCGAAGACATGATATATGTATACAGTAAAATAACTGCAGCATCGTGAATAAGAAAAAACCTATACTATACAATAAAGAAATTACGACATATTACATCCACTAGGCATCAAAGTTTGCCACTATGATAATAAAGCACAAGCAGATAGCAGATTACATACACTGGGCATCAAAGATCGCTACCAGTGCAAATAAACACGCTGGCAAAATAATATACAAAACTGACAGCACTTCAATAGAGTTCAAGAATGGTTAGCCCTGCTGGGGAGCTGCAGCGCAAGCAGCTGAGCAAGATGATGAGACTGCGCTTGTTCAACACTTATATCTTCCTCACTCTGAAAGATAAACAAGCGGACAGATGACAGGTTTTGCACATAAAAGTATCAGTGCTGACAATTCATCACATTTCTTACTGACGGATAAAGTGACATAGTTTAAATTTGCATTAACACAATATGGTATTGTTCAGGTCAAGACATGGCAGGAAATGACATTGTGAAGGAGTTGGCAGCTTCACGACACCACTGGATTACATATCAAGAACTCATAAGTATCAATGGTTAGTGCGCTGTCAATTTATACCATTTCAGATTGGCAAATAAAGAGATGGTTTAAATAATAGTAGAATGATATGACATTTTTCATAGTTAAGACATTGCAGAATATGGCATTGTGCTGTAGTGGGTAGGTTCACCACACCACTGGATTACGGATGAAGAACAGAAGCATACATGCAGTGCAAAAGAAGATCACTTGCTCTATATAGTTTAATTTACATGGTATGAAGAAGGAAGTTGGTTGTACAACTGAAAACTTGAATTGAGAAAGGACAAACTTTTGTTTATGAACTAGATAATAAACTTTAAACAAGCAATTTGATGCAAACACCAAAAATAAACAGCTGTTGCAGTGATTCCTAATGAAATATATACAATAAAGTTTGAAGGCTTGAGATGGACAAACTTACATTATTGGTGAAGACAAGCTCTATAAAGGCCTTGTCCATGCTGATGGGGGGGGGGCAATTCAAGAAGTTTACCACAGAATCTTCTTCAAAAGCATTGCCTTTATTGTACATTTTGTTAAGAGTACATATAGATGTGATAATATACGGACAAATGGAGAATATTTAAGATAAGATGAAGAGTGATGCTACCTAACCAAGTAGCTATAAATGTAAGTGCAGCGATACAGGCAAAAGGTACAGCCAAGAGCAATGCATAGCTAAACTTCTTCATTACCAACCTTATGGTAAGAGTAAATATAGATCTGATGTGTAGAAATGGAGGGCAAAGGAAAATAAGCTGCAGAGTGATGGTACATGAACAACTACCTGTCATTATAAGTACACTGATAAAGGACAACATGTACTTACAAGAACAATGCAGAGCTAAAAAAACATTGGCATTCGATATATTCTACACTAATGTAACCATTCATACAGATCAGATAATTTGGAGCAAAAAATTGATAAGCAAGCTATCATGCATACTGCTGTCACATAATGAACCAGGTATGTATGCAAGTACAGTGATACAGGACAACATGTACTAACAAGAGCAAAGCAGCGGGCATCATATTTGTGATATCCTGTCGTTCTTGTCAAACTGGAATTCTTCTTCGAGCAGATTTCCTGCAAAAAAGATCCGTAAGGCACATGCGGAAAAGTAGAAGTTCATATTGTCACGTGATTTCATAGACAGTACCTCATCCTGGGAACAAGACCAGTGCATAAAAAGGTTTTTCCATTCAATGTCTTTTAAATTTAGCACAGGAGACTTCACCGGAAATTCGTTTATAGACTTGCCATCAAAGTGTGATTTCCTCAGGTAACACCGATACTGCTGCAATGCTTCCTTGAAAAGCACAAGAAAGCTTTGCTCGTCATGACTATCCAGATTGACCCTCGCCTAGTTACAACAATGTAATGTAAATCATTCATGTGTTCAATCAGCAGAAAACAGGAAAATAATAACCATGAATAATAGCACTTACAGGTAAGTTGGACAGGAAGATGTGAAAATGGTGTTTGTCTTCACAATAATCTTCCCATGATGAGAATATATGCACGTAGTCCCTAACAACATTGAAAGCATTGTCTTTTAAACTGGGAATAAATGGAATGGGGTTCCAATCTGCAGGAATTGGCCGTCTCTGCAGTTGGGATAGGTGTTCGGCCAGTGGACTTGCTGTACTTTTTGCTGGAGTGGGATTTTTCTATGGTATAGCTAGTGCTATGGTAAAATGAAATCGGTATACCTTTTGCTGGAGTTTAGGTCCTGTGTGGTGGGGCTAGTGGTGTGGCCAGTGAAGTATGGGTACAGAATGCTGGAGTTTGTCCTACGTTTTGTGTCACTGGTTGTACAGCCAATATAAGTGGGGTGCTGTCTGATTTCTCTGGCACCACCAAGTTTTTCAAGGACTTTGCTGGTGCTCCTTCAGGTTCGGCAATCACCCTCTTCCTTTTTGATGTCTGATGCAAAAGAACAACATTTGAGTGGAAAAACATGGTATGATGACAGATGGAATATGTATTGATAATGGATGGTCATGGCATCTCGACATATATGATGAGTAAACTAAGCAGATGGCAGTGCAACAATGTAGAAGAAATGCAAGACAACATATGTAAGATACCCGCAATCAATAAAACATTGCCAAATTAGAACAGGAACCTTGATGGGTGAACAGGACAGGCCATCTTCCTTTGATTCCTCGAGGTTAGAATAGTCATTAGGATCATATTCTGAACAAGAATCAACTGGTGGGGAGCGTATGAGTTTCATTGCATCCAGAATGGCACTCAATGCCTTGGTGCCAATTTTGTAAGTCATTGCAGTGTTTAGCTTCAAGAGTGGACTGCTGCTAGTGCGACACAAAGCAGCTACATAGATCATGGTGTAGATATAACGGGAAAACCTTGATCATCAGAGTAAAATCAGCAAAGTGGAACTTGCTAGAATATATGTGCTAGTATTGCCGGTACGGCTAGAAAGGCTTCGGATACCAGCTCTCTTCAAGTGAAGGTGCAGTACTGTTAATATCAATGTAACTCTCAAAGGTGACACAGCTCTCTGCATTTCCTTGCTATTCTTATAGGATTCAAGTGGGCAGGCCACTACAAATCCTATTCCTATGTTTACAAGATCCTATGAATCAAAGAGGCTCAAAGTGTCCATCACAACCGACCGTATAGACCTCTACACTGCAAATGTCCCTGCTCATCTTCAGTACAAGGAACATATTCTACTACTATCATACTCCCTCCGTTCCAAAATATAAGTCTTGGTAGAGATTTCCATTATGGATCACATACAAATGTATCCAGGTACATTTTAGAGTGTAGATTCACTCATTTTGCTCCATATGTAGTCCATGGTGGAATCTATACAAACACTTGTATTTAGGAACGGAGAGAGTACATATTAAAGAAGTACGGAAGAGGAACAAGGTAAAGAAGAGCAAGTAGATTTTGGATAATAAAATGTTGGTTGCGCAGTGCCCACACATGATGAACCAGAGCGCATTAAGAATGCAACTCCTAGCTGTCTCTCGACCATTTCAAGCAGTTGGATGAAGATCCTATGTCTCCTAACCATTCTTCTTCCTCGTCTCTAATTCTTCCCATACAGAACACCGCCACCCCGACCCCAACCCCCACCCGTGTCGAGTTTTCTTCGTTCGGTGAGGCCCCACAACCACCCGTGCCCCTTCGATCACACCGGCAAACTCCGGCGAGCTCTGAAAAATCGACTGACCCAATTTTGAAATTTAGTCTACTGTGATTTAACTAGTGTGGAATATAAAAGGGGAAAACCATAAGCATTGCAAGTATGGTGTTGAGCGTGCCATGGCGGATCTGAAGGTGCAAACCGGACAAAGGCAACTTCGCAACCAACACATGAAATCAGAGTAAAGCAGTGGCGATCTATTTTCTTGCTGCGATAAATAAGTTGAGCAGATACGAAAGAGTACCGCCTCTGGTGCGGCACCGTGTACGCATCTGTTGAGAATTTTACGGTGCTGCAGTAGCGATGGCTGTGAGCGGCGTGGAAGCAGATCTAGGAGGGTAGACGGTGGCGGTGGGGCGCGGTGGACGAGACGGTCGTAGGAGCGGCGCCGACAAGGTGGACGACGATGGGGATGAAGCGAGAGGACGGGATGCAAGGATCCCGGTCCGAAGCCGTGGATGAGAGAGGTCGATCTCTTGTAATGGACGGCGGCATCGGGGTATCAGCTCCGGCATGGTGGAGGAGGACGGCGGTGGATGGGGTGGCGGACGGAGGAGGGTGGGGTGGAGAGGGTGTTTTGGCGCCCACGGAGTACGAATGGGGAAAAGGGAGGTAGAGAGGACGGGGGAACCATGTATTCATGGCGCGCTTGTCTCAAATGCGAGGAAATTTACAAACTTAGCCCCTATTTCAAATTTCTACTACATCAAAGCAACACTAGTCGGTTGGGGATATGACGGCAATCTCGCATACACCAAATATTTGCTGACAAGAGTTTATTTTTGGCGCCCACCGTGTATGAATATGAATCAGGGAGGGAGTCGATTTCGGCCTAGGACACACTGTGTTTTGGCGCCCACCGTGTATGAATCCGGGTGAGAGGCGGCTACGTCACGTTTGGGTGAAATTACAAACCTACCCCTATCAAAACCTATAGAAATCCAGCATATAGGCTTTGCGTGGCAGGGATAGGCAGTAGTGATTTCCATCTCGCACATTTTGGTTTCGGGCGGTTACTGCGACTTTCCCCGCTTCATTCAAATTTTGCAGAGTGCACGTTTACCGTGCCAACTCAATTCGAATCCCGTTTGTATTCTATTTTTTTCGGGCGGGATCCATTTTCAATTGGCATTACATTCTATATACATCTTTTTTTATATATACTTTCAAAAGCACAACACCATTTATACATAAATATGGTTTACAAATGGCATGATCTCAGATTCATAAGGTTGTATCCATCAATTTGGATTTTCAAATATTTGAAACCACTTTATGTTGAAATCCAATGTATGCATTCCTCGCTAACTGTCTCCAATTAATGTGTGTTTCATGCGGGTTTTTTACTTCTCAAACATGTATAATGTGTTTCACACACGCAACATATAGTGTAATCCCGTTTAGACATTAATTGCATATAAACCATGCATTGTTTGTAATTGAAGAATCTATGGATCACCAATATTGATAAACTATATAACATTACACGTGTGCTCAAATTCAAATGAATATGCATGTTTGATACACCAATTTGATTTATGATATTATCGATGTCGTGATCTCCAGTTTAAATATTGGAATCCCCTTTAATCCAGATATTCGTCTCATCTAGCTATCACTCATGCTTATATAGGACTATCTCTCTGGACCTATACGCGTTCATCGTGTCTCAGGTATCTCTCGTGCTACATGTATGTCGATAATGATCTTTTATCTTCATAACACATTGACGGTACTCTCTCCCTCGACCTTCATCACTCTATCTCTCTCTAAGTATATCTCGCTCCCTGCTATGTGTCTCTAACTATGATTCTCCATGTGGAATCTCTTTCTCTCACACAAACACAAAACTTTGTCTCCCGAGGTCTCATTTCTCTCTACTATTCCCATGTGTGCCACTCGCACACCCCTCATACAGAGATGTCTTTCGCTCCTTAGATATGAGGACCTACGACTCTTCCTCTTCAATATCTCTTTCTCACACACAAACACAAACTCTGTCTCCTAGGGTCTCATATTTTTCCATTGTTCTCTTGTATGTTGCTCACACACACCCTCTCTCCCTAGAGATATCTTGTGTTCCCTCGTATGTCTCTCTAGCTATCACTCTCGTTGTGAAGTATATTTCTCTCTCACAGACACAAAACTCCGTCTCTCTGGATCTCATTTCTCTCTGATATCTGTTTGTATGTGACTCACACGTACCCTCTCTCCATCTCTCTCACACCCACACACATAACCCAGCCTTCTGATCCACTCAACTCCTATCTCTAACGCACCATAGCTAGCATATTTATCTTTCTATTTATCTGTTTCTCCATCAACCTTCTTTCTCGCCCTCACTCTTGATTCCTATCACGCACACTACATATGTTTCTCTCTACATGCAGTCAAGTGCCCTCTCACACACATATATAACTTCACCCTTTGAACCACCCGACGGTCATCTCCAACACCCAAACTAGCGGATCTCCCTCTAGCTAGCATCTCCATCTCTGTATCTATTTGTAGTTTCTCCGTCAACATTTCTTTCTCGCATGGAGTCTTGCTTCCTATCACCCACACTATATATGTCTCTCCATACATATGCATTTATAGGTTGGTCTCTTTTGCACAATCATTACGCCTCACTCCCTCTGCTCGCCATAGATGCATGCTCCAGCCCATGCCACTATCTCTTAAAGACAAAAACACATGCTCAATTGTCGGGACTTCTTCCATGCATTCTCACATGCATGCATATTGTCATACCGATCCGTCTCTCCCATGTCGTGTCATTGATCTTATGACTTATGTCTTCTTTCTTTTATCTCGATCATGCCCGCACGCGCACACACACACATCCCACGTATACATGTATACCTCTCACACATGCACGTTCAAGGTCTCTATGTCTCCATACGTAGTTAATTATCCTCAATCCTAACGCCACATCGAAACGTTCTCCTCTTTTGTGCACATAACTTCTGCCTGGATGGGTAAAACACACACTCACACTTAACAATCTCCTTC